>NC_092818.1:145746712-146346712 GCF_023375885.2 Dermacentor andersoni | reverse complement strand
CAGTTCACCGCACGGATCAAGACCAGCTGACGTAGGATGCGTCAGGACGTTCTGCTGATTCTAAGAGACATCTGTGCCTTTTGGAGCTTATCTTGTCTACAAACAATAATCGCAACTTACAGTGCGCGCCTTTCCCTTTCACGCTGCTCCCTCAGCACTTCCAAGTCACGAGCGTAATGCGTGTGTCAGCGTGACACAGCGTTCTTGACAGTGAAGTAACGAGTGCAGAGTGTTAATAAAGGTAGTGCACGCAAGTGCCGTTGAGGGGAGGGGGAGATTATCGCTTGTGGACGGGATACAACAAAAATAGTGTTTATTTTTTTTAGTACTGTCATCAGCGGAATCCTTTTCCAGTCCTGTGCGCAGCCTTCCTTATGGCTCAACTTTCTGCGAACTCTGGGCGACCGACGCGAGCTGTACTTCGAGGAGCTGCACCGGCTTTACAACGCGACGCTGCCGAACGACGAGGATAAGGAGGCTCTGCTGGCGACCGAAAAGGCCGTCCTGTACATCCTGCACAGCGCCAGGACAGCCGGAGCTCCTGCGGGCCCTGCTGTCACCACCGTAGTGAAGATCGCGGCTTCCGTGAGGAATTCTACCGTATCGAACTGGCTCGAACCGGTGACAGACGCGCCTGGTGGAAGCATGGCGGACGAGAAGATGCTGGTGTCACTGGAAGATGTTCGCATCCTGCGGGCAGTCGACACGCTCCTGTCCAGGTTCAGCGCGAGCGCTCTGTCCCAGCACCTGTCGTGGTGGCTCGTACAGATCCTCACGATTATTGGCTGGTCTCAGGGGTACTACGTCATCGCCGGTAGCCAGGCGGTGAGTTGGAAAGTGAAGGCCGCTGTATAGCCATGGAGTGACAGTTCGAATTAAAAGGCTCAATAAGATACGGCCAAGAGGAAGCTTGGCCACGGCACGTACTTTCTATATCGTCTATTTTTTCTATTCAAACACACACGAAAAGCCGAAATGCTCTCACTAGGCCCCCGCTGAGTGGATGTTTATTAAATTTGAAGCGTTAGACTGTACCGACTGTAGGAAGCAGAATTTTTATTTAGGGTCACAGTTTTTAAAAAAAAGATCTCGGAAATGGGTAATATAAGAAACTGAAGCAGGAGGTTTACAAATATGTAACTCTGTGCCAGTAATAGATATAGCAGTTCGGTAAACTGCATCTGATAGAGCACCTAAAACGGACAGATCTTTATATAAGTTTACAACTTTCGTGAAATTGTTACAATGTTTACGAGAGTTTTGAAAAGTTTCTACTTCCAAATTAGTATCATTCTTCAGAGTGGTATATACTACGTCAATTATGACCGCTTTTAACGCCCCAATAGCAGTTTAGAGAATTATGTTATAGTTCTCTACTGCTGAGTTTGATAGTTGCAAACTTAATGCTTCAATATTTCATTTTGATCTTGCGATTTTACAGCGGAGCTGTGAGCCTCTCGTTGCTTGGCATTTTTTCGTGTCAGTGTTTGTGGGCAAAAATGTAGGCCTATCCCTGAGGTCATGCAATACCGAGCCGAACCGCGGTGGAGAGGAAGCAGGCTTCAAGCAATCAGCAAAGCGAAGCAAAAATTTCATACATTCCTTGGAATAACGCATACAACCTACATGAGAGAGTTCGTTTCAATAAAAAACAAGCACATAACAAGCATCCGAATCAAATAAGTGATGATAAGGTGCTCCTGATGATAATAAGCGTGTAGCGCTTCCCGTATTCACTTCGCGGTAAAGATTACTGTTGCGCAAGCTACTGTGACGACGGCAGCTTGCGCCGTGGCGAGTGATATCACTAGCCTTTCGTATATAAAAGAACCAGCCTAGCAACTAATTGCATTGTTATTGCAGCACCGCTGTCGGCAAGAAACGCATAGTTATGACTCCCGAGGAGCAGCGTGAATACGAGGACCGGCAAAGGGAAAAAGAAACGGTGATGCGACCAGCGGCGGCGTGCTGTAAAAAGTACCATTGCTCCCCATTACTCTAAATTATTACTACCATCACTTTAAAGCAATAAAGCATTGCATACCCCACTCAGCAATTGTAGTGGTGATTTTTCAACAGCCTTGCTGGGTAGCCACTTTCGCAGGGCCCGGATGGCGAGTAAAATTTTTAACAATATTTGCAAAAAAATATATATGCTCTATTGAAAAAAATATGTATATATATCGTCTTAAATTCGGTAGATTTCAACTTTCTCTTTTAAATGCAACATACCTCGACAAAATGGGTACAGTGGATACCGAAAAATGCGATTTCTTTGTTCCCATCTATTTTGATAGAAGTGCCTAATGTAAAGCGTCCGCTTAAAGAAAAGTTGTATGTTTGTAAACATTGGGAGTGGCGAGAAATTGTGAAAGCAAGAAAGGCTGGTGACGGCATTGACACGGGGCTTGTACTTCTGGTTCTATTTGTTGGGTTTCAATGGCGGCCATCACAGAGGGCCTGGCAACGTCGGTATCTAATTACACGGATGCATGGAGCACTCATCTGATGCTCCGGTGTAATACTTTGTCTCCTCTTTGGACTAAGAGCTTGTGCAGCTACATTCAGTAATTCCATCGCTGTGCGTTGCTCTTCTATATGTTGGATGCAACGTTGACGCTGCGTTTCGACAAACCCGCGCTAATTTTACGCTGCGCACTGAATGGGAGGAACGAAGAAGCCAATGCGGAAGCAGTGAGAGCCTGGAAACGCGATCCTTTAGTCCAGCCAGCCCGATTCTGTGGATACTGCTCGATACAAGGTTCCAGACAAACAGCGCTTTCCATCGGGCACTCAAGTACAAACTTTTCTTAACCAAGCCACAGTATCAGTGAAGGCGAACATGCGGTCGTCTGTTAGTTGACGGACCATCACTTAATATGAAACTGGTGCATCGTCGCCTATCGACTGTCAAAAAAGTGCGCGGCATGTAAATACAACTAAAAAAGAAAGACGACAAAATAAATATTGTACCGGTTATAAAGACCTTGTTTTTTTTGTTTACTGTGTACATAGTCTTTTATTGAGGTAGTGCTGGAATCACTTTTTATGTAATTGATCATCATTATTTTGCTACAGGTGACGTGATAGTCACCAGGTTCGAATTTGCTAGGCAATAAATCTGCCCAATTACTTAAACTCGGCATCTTTCAGGCTTTCTCAAATGATATAATTTGTTTAAAACAGGTTATATCTGTAACAGAGTAGCAACTTGGGCTGGTTCGTGAAACAATCTTTCGTCGAGGAAAAGCCATACTGATCGCACAATTCGTGCGGCAGAAAAGAAGCTGCCATATTTGGACAAATTACTCACTTTTTGGCGTCACATTTGGACGTCACATTTAGACACAATCACTTTTCGTGCACGTTCACTGCCACCACAGGCGGAAGGTGTGACAAAACACGAATAACAAGAGGTTCATCGGTGGCATTTTGATTTCGCATGTAGCTTTAGATTACATAAACACAATGTCCCTTGCCTCAGCGACGCGCCACACGTGACATTAGCTTGAGCAAAAGTGAAAGCAACCTCGGAAACGATTGTCTGAGAGTACCAACTCTAGCTATCGAAAGAGATAAATCACAGCGTATTAGACAATGGGACGACCGCAGAAGCAAGACGAACATCAAGGGGAAATTGGGGGGTGTCCACCTAGTGGAAGTGTCCATTTCGTCTGCTGCTGAAGTGCTGATAAGCTGGGGGCGCCTGTCTCTTTCTGGCGCGTACCCCTGCCCATATAACCAGAACTGCAGCAGCAGACAAAATGGACATGTCCACTAGGCATGACACTGGCAGAATACCCCTGCAAGTGTTGCACACAGACTAGCTCAAGCGACGATTCTTCTCAAGACACTCGGAGCGCTGTTTCTGCGGTCGTCACATATGTCTAATGCACTTGTGATTTACCTATTATGCAACACCAACTAGCTCGAATTTCCATTGTATAGTGTGGTTAGAGGAAAAACTATGTGCTGCAATAGTATATGCTGCTGCAAACGCAGGCGGCGGCAGCCGGGGCCAGCGTGGAGTGTTACTCAATCGCCGCGAGCAAGTTTGGCTTACTGATGGCCTCCGAAAGCGCGGTCAGCCTGTTCACGCAGGAAGCGCGCTTGGAGGTGGATTCCTTCTTCAAAGACCTGACTGCTTTACTGGTGCATGCCGTCGACAAGACGCCGTGGCTGACCAACGATACAAAAGTCGCGATACTCGGAAGGCTACGTCAACTCGAGGTACGCCTTGAGTGACCAGACCACCCGCCTTTACGCGCCTTCCAAATCGGCACTAGAACGGTTTCCCTGCTGCTACAGCGTCTGATATCTTAAACATAGTGACACTTAATGTGAGATAATCCCGTCAGAATGTCAGTAGCTGTAAACAAAGTACACATGTGACCTATCGTGATCTCGTAACCGTACCATTATCTCACTTGTATACATACCAAGATCATATATTTTCTTACCTTTATTTGGTTTTCCCAACATACTCTCCTTAAGGCATTTCTCACCCAGATCCTCTTTTCTATACAGAGTAGTATGCAGGCGCTTCCATATACACCGCAAAAATTCTCTACATTTCATGAAAGAGTTTTCTCTGGAAAGCAGAGTGAGAGCTCTGTGCTCCCATGCTAAGGTGGAAAATTATTTCTCGCGCACCTCACTTGCAAGCTTACCGAATTCCGCGTCATTCTAGCGCATACAAAAAAGTATAAGCAATGAAGCTTTGAAGAGGACGAAAAATTTCGTCATGCCAGGTACCACTTTGAAGACCTACCCCGAGTCATCTCTTTCTATTGAACTGTGGCAGGCCCTTGAAAAAACGCCTCGTATACCTTTGAACATTCAAACTCGCTCACCTATAAGTCGCTGTAGCGACTGCGCGACTGAAGCTGGATTCACACGACGGGACGGATTGCCGAATCAGTTCTCGAACGAGCGTTACATGGCTCAGCTGGAATGAACAGCGCCGTTAGCAGCATCGTCTGCGGTGCACCTTAATGTGCAGCGTGATTCGGCGGCAGTGAGACACGTGGTTCTCTTCCGAAGACAGAATCAGCAATACGAACCCGCCGTGTGTATTGAGCATTAAAGGAGGGAGCGAATTTCGACCTTTCTCCATTTACCGGAAGGTCCGCGTGTGGCCTCCAGACGTGGACCATTCCGACGATCTGCTCTGGCAGCTGTACTCGGACTTTTGCCTCACCAACTGCGAGCGAGGTGGCGGCAACACTACGGCAAAGCTGTCAAGCTCTTCGGCGTCCAAGGCCGCCGCCACAGCTGCTCGTCCGGCCCTGGTAGACTACTGGTTGCACACGAGCACCATGCTCTGGAGCAAAACCAGAGACGAGTACGAGAACATGCAGTTGTGTTGGCAGGGGGACGACCTCGAGGTGGTTCGCTACGAGCCGTGGAACAACCGGCTGCGGGTGTCGCACGCGGCGCTGCGAAGCCCCTTTTACCACCCTGGAGGCGCCGAAATGTTACCGGCAAACTTCGCCGGTTTCGGAGCCGCTTTTCTGGCGCACGTCCTCCTGATGCTTATGCCGCCGGTGAGCGAGTGAGCGGGGATAAAGGCGTTTCGAAACATGTCCTTCGAGATTGGAGGAAGGGCTCTGCAACGCCCGGGCCGCCCGATCTCGGAGGCCCTGTTAGAAGTAACTAGTTTCCTAAGGACTCGATTTCAGAAAAAACCTCTGCGGTTGCAAATCTTTCAGCTACCACCTCAGCCATGGATAGTGAATTGTATTACGTAATATTCCTGCTTTCTTGCTTCAAATGTTCTTAGGACGTGATTTATTGCGCTTAATTTTACTGAATTTTGAAGCTCTCGGTGGTCTGAACGCACCAACGCCATCAATTTATTGGCACGTACGCAATCATTCCGAATCGTTGCACTTGTAACAAAAAAAAAGAAATTAAATTCCGGGGTTTTACGTGCCGTCACCACGATCTGATTATGAAGCACGTCGTAGTTGGGGGCTCCAGAATAGTTTTGACCACCAGGCTCCGGAGTAACTTTAACCACTGCCCACATACCGTCCCTCCCATGGTGGCGCAACGCTCGTTAGAAAACTCACATAGACTGTGGCACCAGTTTTCCCTCTAGTTAAGAATGTAGGAAATTGGATAATTTCAACCGTATTGACGGCAGAAAGGTAAAAAAGAGAAGAGGCGTGAGGGTCTCGGGCGTGGAACCGCAGTTGACACCCCTCCCATCACTAATGGTTGCTGCGAAAATCTCAGCGGGCACAATCGGCGCAAGTTAAACGGCATTTCAAAGTTCGCATTTTGGAAAATCACAATTGCGAGAAATGCAGCTCGAAATCGCAGCTTGCGTCCACGAACACAGGATCCGAAGATTGACGACGGCATCATCCCGGCACCCTGGACGGACGTTGCCAGTCTCGCGCGCCGGGCGAATGACCTCCAGTGCGACCCCGAGTTATTCGGCAACTTCGCAGACGTCGCCGCCTTGGGATTTGCCTGGCAGGCTTTGAAGAAGGCGGAACAGCTTCGTAGCAGGCCTGCATCGT
Organism: Dermacentor andersoni; assembly: GCF_023375885.2. Taxonomy (NCBI): domain Eukaryota; kingdom Metazoa; phylum Arthropoda; class Arachnida; order Ixodida; family Ixodidae; genus Dermacentor; species Dermacentor andersoni. The sequence continues at coordinate 146,340,182 of NC_092818.1, read as the reverse complement.
TGCCGACGCCCGACGTCTTCCTAGCCATCAGGGACGGCCATGGGCTGGAACACATGTACACCGGCGACCAGCTCTTCTTCCTAACCTACTGCCTGAGCAGGTACTAGGAGCACTCACCTTGCGCAGTCTCGCTAGCGTAGCATCTAGGGTTTTAGAGCAAAGCAGCCTCCTATGGCTGATTTGGAACCTGGGCTCCCCAGCCACAACCGGCGATCTGCTCGCTAAGCCCCAGACGAATGCATACCGTTCTCGCGACAACTGCAACTGGTGCTTTGGTATGATGCTAGCGATGTCACCGTGCTTTTGCTTTTGTAAGCGTGGAAGGTCTATAAAAAAGATGTGTTCAAATTGGCGAGGTTTGTCGGTTTGATGCCCAGTCGTTGGCTCGCGCTCTTTGCACGCGGTGCAAACACACCGTATTTCTTTCACATGCATTCCACTTCTCCACGCTGTCGGGGCAGGTGCGGAGAAAAGCGGTCCACCGGTCTTCACGCACCTGGGCCGGATTGTAACACTGCAGTAAGGAACGTTCGCGGTTTCGCTGGTGTCTTCAACTGTAGTCCCGGATCTCCCATGGCTCCCCACGTGACGTGCGACATCTCCGAGCTCTTCTAAAGGCACGACGCCGAACGAGCGTTACCGTTGCTCGTCGAGACCAACAATGCAGTGCAGTTGTGTTTTACGTGCAACCGCGAACAGCCACTACTCTTTATCAGATTTGTGCTTGTTTGTTGCGCTTCGCAATATTCGTAATTTATCTACGTTTGTTGCTTGCCCCCTTTTCTGTTTTACACGTGTTTGTGCTTTGGTCAGTCATGCATATCTTTATACTTGTTTATTACTGCTTTTTATTTGTTTGCAACGCGGTTACGTTAGTCACTCCTCAAATTTGTTGTGCGTCAGTGACGCCTGAAAGTCTTCATCCTCAGTGGCGTCAGTTCTTTCATATCTCATGGAGAGAATCTGTTTTTTCTCTGTCTCTTCGTTGCTTTTGCCACAATACTGTAATTCTCGTACCTCGTCCATCATCTAACCAGGCCGCTGTTACCACTCTGTGCAAGAAAGTCTGAAGCGCCAACCCTCCTCCTCCATTACGACTTTACTAACGCGATATTCTTTGCCGTCTTTCTTTTATTCTTTTTGGCGTGAGGGGCATGTGTCATTTTTCACGCCCGATATGTACGTAATTCTGATGGACACTTCTGCGTTGACGCGCAAGCTTTCACAGTGGCTTTTGTGCGTTACGTGTTGCTGTAATTGCCGGCTATTGCGCAAAATTTGCCGCGCTGTGACAAGATTGTGGGATGCCAATGATATGCCGAAGAACAACTGATAGAAGTTTCTTCCTGCCGCAAATGGAAGCTGACAAACTTGTTCGTACTATGCGCGATTAACTCGTATTCACAGCTTGCTACTTAGTCCGTTATTTGTGAACGTTATCTATGCTTAAAGAAACATGTCAATTTATGTTAAGAACATCTGCCATCGTATCTGCTTTAACTCGATTTTACGTGGAGAGGCATTCTGGGAGCGTGGCCAGAACGTTAACACCAATGTTAGTTTGACGGGTGCCACGCCCTCGTTTTCTGTTGCCATCATCATCACCAGCAGCAACTCTGTTTCAACCATTCAGCTCTGGCTCAACTTTTGTTAGTGTAGCCATAAAGCGATTCGCAATGGCTTCACGGACACCGAGTCCTCGTTTTCATTCGTCATCGTCGTCGTCGTCAGTAGCGGCAGCAAGCAACAACGGTGGCCATCTTGTTACAGCATGCATGTCAGACGCAGGTAAATGGCAAAAGTTCAAAATTTGGAAGTCAAATGGGTAGAGAATTTCAAACATAACGCTAATACATTCGGCTAATGTAGCTCAAAAGAGACGACTGCCACCGTTACTAAGAGACGCACAAAAATAAAGAAGAAAAAGTTAAGTGATTTCGCTTTCTGTATAAGTGCGTGCGTGCGTGCGTGCGTGCCTGTCGTCTTTATCCGCTTCCTCTGGAGTGCACGTTTTCATTTGCAGCGTGGTTAGTGGAAGGCACTTTCTTCATTTGTTGTATTTTCTAATCAGGGAGGTCTGTTAAATCACAGCAATCGGGAGCGGCCTTGCATTGCACGGCTATACCCGCAAGTTTCTTCACGGTTGTTCCCGATATATTACCAGCAGCAGGTGGTACAAATACAAATTCATGCAGCCGAGTCTCGATATACGTTATCCAAATGCAATGAAACGAGCATGCACTTGAATATTATGTGCTCATTCTATTTTAGCCATCAGAACAAGTAATCCATCCTTCCATGGGTATCTATCCACGGGCGCGCGTTATATAAGAAATAATCACCATTGCTCGACGACTGCAACAGGGCGCTTAAGAGATGCCCTAGGCTGTGTCAAAATGTGCAATTGAAAATAAAAACGTCCCGCCTTTCTAGTTACAGCGTAACTGTTACAACAATATCGAGCAAAAGAGTAAGTGGCGCTTGTGTTTCGCTTTTGTCTCATCGACATCCTGCGTACCCCCCCCCCCCCCCTCCTTTTTTTTGCGGCAGTGCAATTTTTTGGGTAATCATGTATATACAGTAACTACACTTGAGAGTGCTGGCTCTCTGCTTTCAACCATTCATTTTTGTTGCTGTAAGAAAATTACGATTACGACACATGACTTCGTCCCGGCGTGGCGCGACACTATGAAATATGTTCAACAGACACACACATTGAAATCGGGGATTGCTCAAGTGTCCGAGCAATCGGTCGCCGGCAGATGGTTAGTTGAGGCGCTGAGGCGTGAGCCCTTTTTCCCACCTAGCGTCTGTCGCGGTCTCGTTGCTTACCCGTCGTTTCTCTGCCGACGCCAGCTGTATGCTCTCGTTGTGCATCGCTCTCATTTTGGCAGGTGAGAGTCCGTTAATTATGACCGAATCGTTTCGTCGAACAAACGACGACGACGAACGGCTGCCGTCACAGGGTGCGAACGCGTCCAAGTGCGCGACTGTCGCGTTTGCCGCGTACGCCAGCCGCCCGCTGAAAAACATCTCGTCAGCCGACGACGCATTGCTGCCGTACAAAGGCCAGACAGGCTGCAGCCGCTCGAAGATGCGGCATCCTCGCACCAACACCGCGCACGGGTCGAGCAGCGCGACCTCCGACGATCGACGCTCTGTCGAGTGCAGCGCGACCTCCGACGAGCGTCGCTCTGTCGAGTGCAGCGCGACGCCGCGATCCCGCGCTTCGCGGCGATCTGTGTCGCGCCGTTCCTTCCGATCGTCGCCTTGAGCGCCGTGACCTGCTTGGCGGCCGCGTGCGGCTTCGCCGTCGCCGACTGTGCCGCCTAGGTTGCGCGGCGAGGTGGCGGCGCGTCGTCCAGCGACGTCGAAGCCCCCGTTGGTCAGTCGGCGGGCGTTGGCGAGAAGCGCACGCACGTTGACGAAGCAGTCGTCGCGGCGGAGCACGAGCACGAGTGGCACGCTCCACATGCGCGTGGGCACGAACTCGGTCACCAGGGAGCTGAGCGAAGCCAAAGTCCCGACCGGCTGCGCGATCACGTCGTTGTACGCCTTCGCTTCGGCCTGCAGTGGGAAACGAAGGGTACACCACCTGTGTTTTTTTAAATTTAATTTAGGATATACTGTGGTCAAATAGTCCTAGCAGGTGGCGTCACATGCGAATACGTTGCAACACTGTTCATTTCGGTAACATAGTGGTAGTACTACTCAAAACGTAGGTGACCGAACACGTACAGGATCAACCCCGTTATCATAAATGATCGCACGACGCTAAATAGGGAAACCGTGATAGAAAGACAAACCATCCGTTATACACACCGGTTATACCAACGAAAGCTGCAGCTTCGCTAAATTTAGCGAATGCGTAACTGCTTTGAGTCTAGCACAAAAGAATTACACATTGAATAGTGACTCAACTGCTCGTTCAAAAACACTCGCACAATCAGACATAAAGACATGCGCGAGTAATGCATTCCACTCTTTACCGTGCGTGGGAAAACAGGATCGGTCAACTCATTCGTACTTGCGAAATAAGGTTCTAGCTTTGCAATTTTAGAATCATGCGTAAGTGTTGATGGCGAGTCTGTTGATTTATACTTGCTGGGCCAGTCGGTAATTTGGTTACCAGTTGGTCATTTGGTCGTTTAGGACCAGCTGGTTACCTGTCCGGTCGTTTCTTTACAGGTTTTCGCGTCTGCGTCTTTTACACTGCGAGAAGCGGAAAACGAGGCTCGCTCGTAGCTCGGACAGTCTATACAGAAAGCTCGTTTCATGCATAGTGTCCTACAAAAATTGCTATATGGTAAGCTGACGCTATTGCATCTACGGGAGCTCCAGGTACGAAGGTTCAGGCAGCATGAGAATGATGGAAAGTGCACAGATTTGCAGAATATTCGTCTTTCTTACTTCGGACAGCTTTGTGGCTCTGCATTTCGATCGCTTGCAACGAAATGTTGCGTTACAAGTAAGACGCAATGAACGCGCATGTGCACATTCATTACCATGGCTGTATTTAGATAACTATGATTTTTTGGAAATTTAGCAAGACAAGACGTAATAACGTCGCTAAAACGTTTTGAAGCCGCATGAGCGAGGATTAAACAAATTCACGAACCTTTCTTGCCGCGATAACTGAACAGACTTATGGCCAGAGTTCCCTTAAGTAATTTTGGTAGGAAATTACGTGTGGCTTAAAACGGTGTCAACGCTGGTCTTCTCTTGAAAGTCATGGCAACGTTCGTAGTTAGGGATGGTTGCAGCGCTAAAGAGTGACAAACGTGGCATTGACTGAAGTTGCTGCGTTTTAAGATTAACTTCTTGGGCTTTGCGTGCCAAATCAACCACGTGATTATGAGGTACGCCGTAAAGAGTGCGCATTATTCTTGAACACTTGGGCTTTTTTGTAACTAAATCAAAGTACACGAGTAGATACCTCTTCCGATACCGTCACGCGCCGCCACTGCACGAAAACCGTTGTGGAGCTCCAATACACAGTTTCACTGCAAGGGGGCGCACACAACTACAACTGCGGTGCCACCGTTAGCAACAGTAGCTGTTATCCACTTTGCAACTTGTTCACATGACTTATTGCTATGAGCCATACATATTTTATTACCTCTCGGATACGGTATAGCCTGATCACCAGCTGGAAGTCAAGCTGGTAGTAACTTCCACTATTAACGATGACACCGATGCGTTGCCTCGATCATAATAATAATCATACCAGCGTCATCATCATCATCATCCTCATTATAATCATTTATGTCCATTGCAAGGACGAAAGCCTATCTCAGAAATCTCCAACTACCCGTCCTATGGCAGCTGACACTAATCGTCTTAGGTAATTGGCCTCAGTAGTTTTTCCGAACTTCTTTTCATACTGGTTTTTAAACAGTGCACACATATTGGGGTGCAAACAAGTTCGCGCTTTTCTACTGCACTGCTGCATAGCCGCATTGTTTTCAAGATGGACACGTGCGTTCATTTCCATGAAAGAGCTTTTGAGCCATATTACATCTCAGTCGTCCGTAGGCGCCCTCTTTGGGAGCGCGTTTCCAGCGCAGGCACTGCTTACGAAAATTAAACGCATGCAGAACCCAGCTTTGCGGCAACGGCAGTTCGCTTAAGAAGAATGCGCTGGCACCAACATTATTTACCGCTGTAGTTTTAAGGCGAAAGTGTTAAGTGGCTCGTTGCGCGATGGCCTTGAAAGAAAACGCGGCTTCTAGTCGAGTGGCACAAAAGAAAAAGAAAGAAAAGAAATCACGTGATTTTCTCCGAGCTAGCAGCGGCTGGAGAGGGCAACGAGCGGCGCGCGCAGGCAGAAAAAAGAAAAAACAGGTATTGCGTCGCTGACGTCACGAGGCGGCGGCGGCGGTTGCGGCGACAGTCAACTGCGAAGTGACAGGGACGGCAACGGGGTATGCTCGCCCGGCGCCTCGCGGATTGTGCGGTAAGCCTCGGAAGTGCGCTACGGTCTCGGATTCTCGCCGAGCGAGAAACGAGGTGCGACGTGAGAACCGGCGGGGGAGCAAGGCGTTCAAACGCGAGTGCTGTTTTCCCCTGCATAAGGGGTGCAGCGTAGTTGTGTTCGGCTTGGATTACACATTTGTAACATACTGGCATGACACTGAGAGCATGCTGCACCTTTAGGCAATATATTTAAGGACTCGCATGTGTCGTTGAGGAGGTCGACCTAAAGCGCCACACGTGTACTTCTCACTGCGGCTCGTTCGTTGTCTTGCAAGAAGTCTGACCCCTCCGATCGTATAACTTAATGCACTACCGAGTGTGCAGCAGGAGCGTAACATGCTGCCGAACATTTAGTTCTTTGAGACCGTTACGAATGCCAGACAACACGTACAGACAACCTACGTGCATATACTGTAAGCAATTGTCGAGGTTGTGTATTCCATGGTGTAGTTGTAACATTGAAAACCGGTGGCTTTTGGGATACGTCGACAGCTCTATTGGAAACGGCGTCCGGTGACGAGGGCCACGGCAATTATTGAAGTGGGGCAAAATTAAATCGCAAAGGGTGCAGCTTGTTTTAAACGTCACCGTTGACGAAGAAGTATAGCGAGCCAGCCACTAGTGACATCAGCTATAAGCGGCAATATACGGGGGTGCTTTTTTTTAGAAAGTCAAGAATTTTTAAATATTGCCTGTGGCAGATAGCACAATTCTAACCCTTGCATGATCTAAATTACATGATGAAGTGACCATTAGTTCTACGAGAAATGAAAATGCTTCATTAAACAACACAACTACGCTAATTACCTTTTAGTTAATTACTTTAGGGCACATATTTATATGTACAAATTATATCCGGTTAGTTCGCAAGGCGTATTCACTTGGAACGAATTCTCAGGACTGCACCAGTTTCGATACATTAATTTTCAATGTGTCCGAGGAAATACATTGGCGTTCCAGATACTTCTAAGAAAACGCTGTTTTATGCATTGAAGCACAAAAGTTACACTTTTAAGAAAGCGTGGTTTTATGCATTGATGCACAAAAGTAACGTAACACGAATCCATTTCGTCGGACACGTTGAAAATTAATATCTTGAAACTGGTGCAGTCCAGAGAATTCGTTCCAGTGGATAGGCTTCGCGAACTCACCGGCTACGTTTCGTAGGTTTAAATATGTGCTTTAAAACACAGAAAAGTTAGTGTAATTATGTTAATCATTTAATTGGGTATCTTGAATTCTCGTAGAAGTAATGGCCACCTCACCGAGTAATTGTAGATTAAGGGATAGAATTGGGCTATCTGCCACAGGCAACCTTTAAAAATTTTGGACCTTGTAAAAAAAAAAAAGAATAAACGCCGGCCATATGCTGAAAGAAGGAACGTGCACCTCGACTTGTTTCAAGGCTCTTTCGTCGGCCACCATGTTCATGAAGAAGACGACGCGGACTGTGCGGTTCGGGTAATCCGACTCTCTTCCCCAGGTCTCGCGGATGGCTCTCCGCTGTTCTAGCCCGTTGGCTGACGTCATCACGAGAATGGCTATCTGGAGGCCTCCTCTGCTTTGATACGCATACTTGTGCAGGTACGGGTAGCTCCACAGATCGGCGCCCCCAGAGAGCTCCTGCGCGCCTCTCCGAACATCTCGAAACACTGTCCTCGTGGCGCGCCGCAGCTGCCTGCCCGTGCAGTTGACGCAGGCCACGAGCGAGGGACCAGGGGCTGCGTGCAAGGAACGTCACGAAAGCACTTGAGGGGAAAAGAGCGAAAAAATACAAACTGGGGTGCTGTGCAGGAAGGCCCGAGCATGGCAAAGTTGTTCGGTATCTCCGCGAGCTCTGGCGACGCCCTCGGATGAATGAGCTAACGATATGAAGACAAAATGCAACGCTCGACTGGACTGCAGTTTCATTGGCTTATCTAGATTCACTCTTGGGTTATCATCACTAGGGCCTTACCGCATAGTCGGCCGAGAAAGGAAGAGTCGCGTGGTCAAACCGTTGATGCCGTCTTTCATTTTTTTGACGTTTCACCTGGTGCATGCGTTACCTATGCGATTAAGTTTTTTTTTAATTTGTATTTTAATGTATTCGAATGAAAGGAAAGGGTTGTCATGAGAATGCGCCCCGCTTGCACTGTTCGCATTCGACGGCGGATAGACCGATAATTCCCGAAAGAAGGCACGCGCCCGTGAGGCGCCCTGGAACATGTGACAAGTGGCTAGCGCAGTGTGTATAGATAGATAGCGAACCAGTCACGGTATCACGATATTGATTTGATAACAAGGAGCGGCGCTGGCGCTTAACATTGCCGGGTCTTCTGCGTTTAAAACGAGGAAGCGGCGTGCATAGGGTGCGCTCGTGTTGCCATATGTGACGTCATCTCCACATTTTATTGTATGCAGCTGTCGTGCGTTACGCGTTATCTTTGTTCACTGACTGCCTTCGAGAATACTCAGGTGATCGAGAAACTCGGGGCATCCTGCATAGCACTCCTGGGCCCGTGCTTACAAAAAGAAAAAAAAACGTTCTTACGCTAGAACTATTCGTAAACGCAGATGCCACACCATTGTGATGTGATATTATTAGCGAAGGTGGCCCGCCAATGGCCAACAGAACTTAAGGCCCCTAAAAGGGCGCGAATAATGTATACCAAATCAGACGAGACAAGCACGTAACATTGTCAAAACTCGTGCTATATTCGGCGGTATTGGACAATGTAGACGAAGGTTCCATCCGGGTCGGTCGGTCGGTCGGTACACATTCTATCATGAATTTAAACCAACTAACCCATCAATGTGTTTTAACTAAATTAACCAGAAAGAGCGTTGGTTTGGGCATGTTGGTATTCCATAACTGCCCATGTCGTGTGGCAAAAAATACATCGGCCAAAGGGAAGGTGCGTAAATGATGGGCCTAGTGAACACGCTAATAATGCGCGAACTGGAGGAGTGGGGAATCTGGCTTTTCACTGCAGAAAGCATGGGTGCAGTCCCATTTATAATCAGTGCACTGTGATAGGAAGAAGCCCAACGCAAACAACACGTGAGATTATTGAAGCGGCGAAGATGGCTAGCTTGGGGAACGATTGTGTTAGTGCGCCTTCAATCGATATTTAAAAAAAATAATCCGATTTTTTAAACGTGACACAGAGGGTGGGTCGATGGAGATAGCATTTTAATCTTGCAGTTACAAAAAAAAAAAAAATGGCTATGCATGGTCGCTTTTCTCATCTTCGATATCATCCTAACTTTCCTTTACACATGTCTCGTAGCTGTCTTATTTGTTCCAATAAGACAGCAGCGGTCGGTACATATATATATATGCGTGTGTGTATGTGTACCGCATCGTAGAATAAAAAATTACCCAGCACGGTGGCACGCGCGCACAGGTAAACATGGACACATCTCGCTCGATGACCGCGGAAAATCGCTGTGAAAATTCTGGAGCTGCAAGCGAATTGACCTTCATGCATGTATCATTTTGGTGCGAACGAAACTCGAAAGCACAGCGCATACGAAGCTACCGGCACTACGCGCACTCTGCAAACATCACAGATCTCTTTGAAGATGAGGCCCGCGCGGGCGCGCACTTTGGCCACGTCGCAGATCCCTTTCAAGACACACGAGCGCCGGCAACGCGTTCCTACGGCATCCGCCAAAGCGTCTACTACGGCGTCCGCGATTCGCATGGCCAACGCCGTAGAAGACGCCGCGGTTGTCTCCACTCTGTACGGAGCGGCGGGCAAGGAGGACATCGAGGCACCGTAGCACCCGACGGAGAAGAACGCCCCTCCTTCCTCGCCTCACCCCCACCCCCGCCTCGCGCGCCACATCAGAGGGCACGCATCCGAGCCGCGTTCCTCGCTTGCGCACGCGAGATTGAACCGCATTCGCGGGCTCACCCTCGCAAGCTTTCACTCATACGGAACCTCACGGCGACGCCGACGGCGATGGCAGAAATGCGCCTGAAGTGTCCATATGATTGGCAATAAAATAACGCAATTATGAAGAAGCGTTAGGGGTCATGTTAGCTTAGAAAGTAAGCATGTTTTCAGTGTATGCATACCGAATGAAACTTTCTGTAACAGCTAGAATGAACGTGAGGGTCATATTTCATGCAGTGATATAAGATTACAACAAGCAACTTAGCGATATCTGTTGCCGTTACTACGTGGTTGTCAAATGTAAATAATATTGGAGTCATCTTCAGTACGGGGGAAGGACTATCATGAATTTGGCTTTAAATAATAACATGAAGTGTGCTGTTATTGCACAAAGTGCTGGAGTTTGCTAGCGCTTTGGGTGATGTAAATATGGCCATGTCCTCTGCGTACAGTATGCAGTCGGCATGGTCACGTGCAATGGACAAATCGTTGGTGAATAATGGATAAAGAAACAGGCCGAAAATTGATGCTTGCGGGACCCCTTGGTTATTGTATTCAACGCCAGAAACAGTGCCGCTAACTTCTATCTGTGACCTGTCACTTACATGATTATCAATAAAATTCAGAGTGGAGCCGGAAATTCCCGCTGCAATAGTACAATAATGAAAACTTGGCTGATTTCGGAGATGGCGCAATGAAAAATTGGCCTATCACGGAGACAGTGTAATTCACAGTCGCGTGGATCACGAGGCTAGCGTGGCTCACGTGAGCTTGCGATGGGGGATGGGGGGGGGGGGGGGGTCGCGTCTTCTTGGCTCGCCGGACAGCCGAGTAAGCGCTATGCTGCAAAACGCGTTGCAGAAGGTAGACGGATTTAGAACATGTAATTGACCAACTCACGATAGCTTCGCTGCACATAGATTCGAGAATTTGCGTTGGATCTGCATCTTTTTTTTTTTTTTTTTATCAACAGTCACTGGCCTTGAGAACGCCGCTGCAATGTGCCTGTTCTGAAATGCGAGCATGACAGCCATCGATCCCAATAGTCTTCTCTTTCACGGTACTCGACCACTATAGCTAAAGATACCGACAGATAAACCAGAAAGGAGCTATGATCGTGCACGTTCATATGCAAATCGCAAGAGGTGTGCCAACTGAAGCGCGTCCATTGAAACAGCTATAGCAAACAGCGACCGTTTCCTAGAAGAGAGAGTTACCGATGCGCGGCTGCGGAAGGCGTTGCGTCACGGGCGAACGTCCTGACCAATCGCGAGCCCGTATACGCAGGCAGCCCACCGACAGCAGCACCAAGAACAGCCAGGTCGGCCAGCTCACGAAGCGTCGCTTGAGTATCTGCGAACGTAAGAAGCAAACATCGTCAGCTCTTGCCTTCCGTTCGCACCAGGATATGTCATGCCGTTGTCTCTCTGTGTCTGTAATTCTGTTTGTCTGTCTATCTGCCTGTCTTGCCCTGCTAGCTGTCATTCTCTATCGTCATCTTGACACGCTCACCGGTAAATTAAACATTTTCGACTGCAGGCACTTTCTGGAGTCATTAAATTACGCACTGTAAAAGTAGCCTGTCACACTGAGACATGAAGCCACCTCCGCGGCTTCTGTGCACTGTTGCACCCTTTGTATGATAAGTGAAACTCTACGACTTGAATAATGCGTACGAGTTTATTGAACTGAGCTGTTTGTGGTGCGTTGTATCACTCCCGCACATTGCCTAAGGTTGGATATAAGAATTCGCATCCTAACCTCAAATTAAATATAAAGGAGCAGCCTGGAGTATATCGGCGGCTATGGTTACTGCGCGAACAAAGAAGCGAATATATGCAGAGAAAAAACTATATTAGGGAGCAAGGCATGAATTCTAGGCCGCGGTTCAGTGTTTAAGGCGTCCTGCAATTGTTCGTAAGAGCACATTGCCACCAATCTTGATGCTAAGCGCATTATTAGCGGAGGCGGCCGACCAGTGGCAAAGATAACTTAAGAACGAAAAGCTTTGTGAATTTGGTCCTTGACCCGTACTCACGAAAACGTTCTTACGCTACAGCTGTTCCTTCTAACTACAGCTAATGATGGTGATGTCGAAAATATAATTAGCAAAGGCTGCCGGCCAATGGAAAGCTACTCTTACGAACGAAAACCTTTGTCAATTCGGTACCTGAGGTATAAAAGCACAGAACATTGCGGTGTTGTAGCCAAATTTTTATGTGGAATGCTGGGTGGATTCGTGGTGCAGCTCAGGAGGACCAAGACACGGAGCATTGTTGTTGTTGGTGTGGCCTCAAAACAAGGCTAAAAGCTATACGTGGGACATCGGCCACGTAGTAGAAGGGAAAAACTGTGAACAGAAGATAATGATGAAACAAATAATCGCAAGGAAAACACCAGGTGACAGAATGAAAGAAGAATTTAATTGCGCGTACTTTAAAAAGAAGTGGTGCGCCAGAATCACTGCCACTAACAGCGCAGCCCTTCGGGCGCGTCAATTTATGCAGAGCTACTATCATAACCCCCCCCCCCCTCCCCCGCTGGCATGCGCTGAAGAATAGGTTTGAGGTCGAGAATGTTTAACCTAGATGACTTGTCGACCATCCGAGAAATGCTTGTGGACAAAGATATTCTGGGACCACTGATAGCGCTGCAAGTGTAACGGAAAATAATTTGGAGAGGTGATGAAAATGTTTTGGCGAACAGGAGAGCGCTGAATTGTGCAGTTTTCGCAAATTCTGTGCTGTAATGTAATTAACCCTGGAATATAGCGGAGCAACTCGTGATACAAACACAGTATCCACCTTTCCTATAGTAGTAAAGGCGGCAGTTTGTAACCTGGACATCCTGAAAAAAAAAAAAAAAAGACGCACCTGAATCCGAGAATGGGATGAATATAATATTTGTAAATCGTCAACACGTTGCTGTTCATATTGGGGTATTTTTATTACTCTCCTTTGCGAGTATGTGAATACAAGTAAAGGACATGTACTAACGATAAAAAAAATAAAGACACCGTCATGCCAGGACTGGAGTTCAGACGCGCAATATTTTGTAAACTCTCGTAGATGGTATAGCAGTCCCGCCACTGATAGAGAAAGAAGCAGTGTCGTCGGCCTAGCGATACAGTTGAAGATCTGAGGTGAGGGAAAGATGATTAAAATGAGCTAAACAAGACAGGAGAAAGGACTGATGCTGGTGGTACGCCTCTAGCCTGTTTATATGTACAAGATGTGCACTTACCCTGATAACAAGGGACTTCGCTTGCTTCATTGTTGTCGGATGTTCGAGTATTCCTCGGCGCCCAACCAGACACAGGAACCGACGTCAGCATTACGATGGCGATGATGACGACGACGACAATGATGATGATGATGATGATGATCCCCCACTAAGGCTCGTACCCACTAAGAGGGATATGCCAAGAACAGAAGGAGACAAGAATACAAAAATAAACTTGATACTGTTACTGAATGAATTAATAAATAAACAAGAGCAATAAAGAAAAACAACGGAAATGTTGAAATATTGTAGTGTGAAATTGATGCTGGAAAATAAACATACTTTTTGCTTTCGTTCTCAAGTAATGGAACTTGCACACTATAGAAGGCTGGCCGAGAAGTTGTCTTAAAAGTGATCTTGAAATGGAATAACTAAAATTATAAAGTTACAACCTGTGATTTTAATGTAAATTAATATTTTACCGAAGATGCAAACGATTAAAATCTCCTCCTCCTCCTCCTCCTCCTCCTCCTCCAATTCTTATTCTACATCTCCTCACGGCTAAACATATTTGGTATTGGCTTTATAACTACTTCTTCGGGCTTACCGTGGAGCTGACAACAACAAACGTTAAGCAAAAGAAAATAAAGGGAGGATATACACCAGTATGCACACCCACCAAACGTCAACCAACCTGCTGGAGGCACGTAACACTGTTTAATTTGGCTTTTATTACAAAAAAGTAGCAGCAGTTGAAACTAGGGCATGCATGAAAAGTTATAAGCGCGATAAGAGAGTCATCTGCGATGACCTTGGCGAGTGTCATCATCACTGTTATCGCCGTCCTTGTCGTTCGTACAGTCACGCGTAGGGCCAGAATGCGGAGTTGCCGACGAGCTTATTTGATTTCTTTTTTTTTTTTGGGGGGGGGGGGGGGGTAATCGTTTTAATTTTTGAAGGCATAAGAAAAAAGTCTACTAAGGCTCTGTAATGACCGTCATTTTCAATCCACGTGCAAAAATCAGCATGCCGGTCACTGCAGGGGCCATACAACCTGAGTAAGAGCTCCCCGTATGTGATGCGCTTTAACAAGTCCACAGCAGGTGGTATACATCAGTGGGTTTATCACTAACTGAGCTCCAAGCGCTCAGAATTGTACCAATAACTGCTGCTGCTACACATTTATCACAGAAATAGCAGTTATTCACTCTTGCCATTCACTTCAAGAGGCGAGAATGTTGTAGTTTTCGTCCGTCGCTAGCATCATCACCAAAATGTCACATGTCCCGGCGCAGCCGGCCGATTCCGAAGTTGGCCAATTTGGGCCGATTCTTGGTACATGCCCAATTGTGGGCATGCGCCACGTACCTTCACGTTAACAAGAACCTATACAGCGTGCGTCTAAAATGTTTCGGTATTGTTTTTCCTCTAAAGGAAGGCAATTGAATGCCTGTTTTTACCTGACATGGCTTCCGTGTTTTCGATGACATATCAATTTTGGGCAGATATGCATGCTTTTCGTAGTCATTAATCGACACCAAATTACCCATTTTTTTTTTCGTTTTATCGATGTATCGCGAGGCTCACCATTTGTCGCCTGAAGCTGCCGACTGAAGGGCATGAATTTTGCGCCGTCGCCACTGTCTACGTCGATCATCATCGTAAACGCACGTTGCCGCTGTCAATCGCCGACGATTTCCCCCAGTCAGCTATCACCATGTTGCGCAGCATTTGATGATTCCTTCGGTGGCTAACAAGGATTGCTTCCTTAGAACGAAGCCGTTAACTGAGCTTCGGTTTAGTCACAGAAGTTCCTTACTCTCTCGAGTATTACTGGCTTCTATCCTAAGAGCATCTTCCACTCATACACAGGATGTTTCTTCCTTTCTTTTTTTCCTAGTTAAAGTGTATTAAACTTTTCTCCAGATTTACAAGTCCGAAGTTTATTCGTAAGGATGCAATAACGTGCCCTGTACCTAAAGTAAATATTTAGTATTTGCTGTTGATTAACAGATTCAAGATAAATAGTCCTTAACTATACTTTTACTTTGCCTTGTCTCCGTAGTCGTTACCTTGTTAACGTTTGAAAAGTATCCTTACAAAGTACATCTCCTTGCCAAATGATTCTTGCACTCGCCGTAGTGGCTTAGTGACTATGATGTCATGTTGCTGAGAGCGAGGTCGCGAGTTGGAATCGTGGCTGCGACAGTCGCATTTTGATAGGGGCGAAATGCTGAAACGCTTGTGTTCTCAAATAATTTGGACGCATGTTAAAGGCGACATTCCGGACCCCTCCACAACGGCGTCTCTCATACCCCAGTGCTGGTTAGTGATGTTCATCCCAATCAATCAATCAATCAATCAATCAATCAATCAATCAATCAATCAATCAATCAATCAATCAATCAATCAATCAATCAATCAATCAATCAATCAATCAATCAATCAATCAATCAATCAATCAATCAATCAATCAATCAATCAATCAGGTGTGGCACATTAAAGGTGGCCAGAATTATTCCGGACTCCTCCACAACGGTGTCTCTCATAGCCCCAGTGTCGCTTAGTGATGTTCATCTCAATCAATCAATCAGGCAGTCAATCAATCAATCAATCAATCAATCAATCATGTGTTTCCCACACTGTCTGTCGCAGTGACATAAAAGAGCGTGAGAACGTGTTATTAGAGTCAACACAGGGGGGCGATGTGTGCCGCTGCGTTCCCAGCGCTGTTTTATTCCCGTTAATTTGAGCCAATTGGTCAGAATTGCCTCTTGCGAAGTATTTATGTCTAACTGTATTAAGAACAGTATAGGCCTCACATGTCTCATATTGAATATTTCAGGTTATATTGTATGTATTGTTTTCTTTTTATTAGCTTGAGGTAACATAGCTTATAATGTGAATATCTCGCGTTCTTAGTGGGCGGCCAATGACTCCGGACTGACATGTTCCAATTTAATACTGGCACAAGAACGACGACAACATGGATCACCCACCACGCGCAAATGCTTTTTTCTCGCGTAGTAGTAAATTGTAAGCGTTGCTAGGTAAGAACAGGGCCATCTTTTCTAACCCGCCCGATGTCTTTCATATACAGCGTATCCTAAATTTTAACGTGTTCACCTTCTACAGCTAGTTTTCATAATCTAATATAATGAAGAATATTGACACTAATTTTGCTTCACCTAACTATAATAATAATAATAATAATATAATTTTGATTATCTTCACCCAAAAATCTTGCGCCGTACTGTTTATGAAATGACAACAGCTAGAAAAGAACTGCTGTGTTATGCCCGCCCGGTGCAAATCGTCATCACCACGTACGTTATGTTTTTCACGTGGGCTTCAGCTGTACGAAAAACAGGAAGAAGAAGAACTTTTCCTTATGGGTGCCATCACTCGCTTTGGACAGGTAAACAAATCTTGAACACGCATATTTATGGCGCTTCGAGACCTTATAATCCTGTCCTTGACCTGCAGTGAGGCAAAATCTGTGGACCACCACTTTGCTTTCGCACATACGGTACTTGCATGTCTATTTCTTGCAATGCCAACCTCGTGGCTTCTAGTTTCCACTGGCGTTTCATAATATGTCGCCGTGTTTGCGAATGGTGTCAAGTTTGTGACCAGTATAACTACCTAATGCTCTCAGGTGTCACTACGTAGTCGGTGTCTGAAAATTACGAAGAAACGCATCACTAGCAAGCTCAGTTTTCCTTGGCGTATTGTATGGACTATGTCTGTTGGCGTAGTGATTGTGAAGCAGCCATTGCTGGTTCTAGGTCTGTTTTTAGAACACAGCTCTTAGGCGGCCGTGCCTGCGGCGAGCGACGGCGTTTTCCGACGGCGTCGGCGAAGAATGGAGGCTAACGCGGAGCGCAGCGGGAGATGAAAGAAAGGCGATAGCGCAGGACGAGGTAGCAGCGGAACCATGAAGCGGAAAGTGGAGGAGGAGCGGTGGGGAGACGACCTGCGCCTGCGTAGAGTTGCCGGTGGCCTAGGCTTCTGCAGCCGCGGGTCATATGCGCTTCCGAGGTGGGGGAGGGCATGGTGCCGTGAGGTGACGAGGGCTACGCTTGTCTGCGGCGTCAGCCGCTGAGGTCAGTCCGCGGTACCAGCGTGTGTGATGGGGATCACTGCTCCCTGCAGGGGGCGATGGCGAGCAGCTAAGAGTAAGGCTCGGTGTGAGGCTCCCTTGGGTGTTGTCGCCGCTGACGCTGGTGGCACGACTTCCCCGCGAGAAGGGCCACTGTCGTCGTTGGTGGACGACAGCGTGACAAGAAAAGCGTAGTGCCGCGCAAGACGGGCTGTGTGGTAACGATGGCTGCGATATGACGCCAGAGTAGCGCGCGTCGTCTATGGAAACAAAGCGCTGCATGAGCGCAGGTCTTTCTATGACGCAGCCACGCGTCACCCACGCTGCTTCCACGCGACGAATCGCACCCACGCGACGAATCGCACCCACGCGTCACCCATGCGCTGCCTCTTGCAATCTCCCGATTAGCGAGGCAAACATGCCACACACTTCACTCCGTTTGGAGCGTGCCACACGAGACAG
The DNA here is from genome assembly GCF_023375885.2 of Dermacentor andersoni. Taxonomy (NCBI): domain Eukaryota; kingdom Metazoa; phylum Arthropoda; class Arachnida; order Ixodida; family Ixodidae; genus Dermacentor; species Dermacentor andersoni. The sequence continues at coordinate 146,322,536 of NC_092818.1, read as the reverse complement.
ATTGTCCGCGCCAGCCAATATGCCGCGAAATGAAAACACCTATACAGACCTGCACTCAAATTTCGCATTAGTGAGAATCGTAATTGTCGGTGATTTTTTTCGTGGATCAATCGTAACCAGTTGCGATAAATAAACACGCGCTGCTATTTTTATCTGTGTATGCGTTAGGCTTCAACAATGGGGTCCATGCTTGCTAGCGTGCGGTGAAACGCCTCTTGAGAGAACACCAGCTTGTGTCCGAAATTCTGGGTTACGTTTTCGCTCTTTAGATGCAGATCGCCGAGAGACTCTCTGCATGGCAATAGCTTGAAACAACTGGACAATGGTCAGTTGTGCCTGTAAGGTGTTTGCTCAAGGTAGGCCACAATTTAAAACGAATATAGAGTTGCCCAGCATTTAGGACAGCCGGTGGGCCATGATTTAGGCATGTATAAAAAAAGTAATGCGTCTGGAGGCAGCAGTGGCTCAATAATTGTTTTCTCTTTCATGTCATCCTCGCAGTTCATAGGTGCCTTGCAGCAGGTTTGTGCTTGTGTGTACATGTTACAGTATGATCTTGATTCCTGTTGGCTTTCTCCTTTTCAGCTTATTTTCGCTATTAAAGTAATTTGGTACCTAAATCACATTCTTCGTCCTTGACTCTCACTCATTACTAATCAGCTCCTTTATTGTACCACCCAATGAATAACACACTTCCTAAAGCAAGATAGGGTCCCAGAGGTATATGAGACCCACAATTAGAGAGCACTATGTGCCCTGCGTACTAAGTTTTCGCGTTTCGCGCTTGCGCAGTGCCCCTGACGAATTATTTTTGCTTATGGGGCTGAATTTAGCTAAGCACTCTTTAGTATACGCATATACTGTATTTTGCATTCGCTATTTCTGAAGTTTTCTGACCAACCGACTGACCAACCGACCGACTCACTCACTCACTCACTCACTCACTCACTCACTCACTCACTCACTCACTCACTCACTCACTCACTCACTCACTCACTCGCTCGCTCGCTCGCTCGCTCGCTCGCTCACTCACTCACTCACTCACTCACTCACTCACTCACTCACTCACTCACTCACTCACTCACTCACTCACTCACTCACTCACTCACTCACTCACTCACTCACTCACTCACTCACTCACTCACTCACTCACTCACTCACTCACTCACGCACGCACGCACGCACGCACGCACGCATGCACGCACTCCTCCCTACGTGTTAATCATTCGCTCACTAACTCGGTCACCGTTGTGCACGCAGCTAAGAACCGCCTTCGGTTTGGCGCTGTCTCCCAGTCACTCCAAGCTCTGCTTTGCGGTGTACGTGCTGGCCGCCGTTGTCTTCCTCGAGGTCTGCTACCTGGTCATCCTTGTTGTGCAGCAAGCTCACAGGGCGCAAGCAGTCGATGCACCCTCTCTGCAAGAACTCGACGCAGCCGACCCCAGTGCTTTCAATCTCAGCCGCATTATCGCCGCATGCTGCGTCACAGGTGGGCTTGTGCGCTCTGAAAGCAAAGTGCGCTTGCAACATCTGTTTGCTATACATTGGAGCCTTCTGTTCAATCCTCTAAGGACGTATGGTAACTCTCCCGGTGGAGTGCGCTTACGGTATACATGCGCCAAAACAGAGTGTCCTCGATCGGTGGCACGAGCACTCTCGGAAGTTGACTTATTCAAGCGAAAAGAAATTACTTCTGCAGAAGCGGTCGCCAGAAATTTGTATATAGAGCTTGCGCTATGGCTTTTGGAAACGCTTAAATGCGGTGTCAATACACCTTTTTTCGTCTACAAGGCAATGGCAGTTGCCATAACCGAGCGGAACGACAAATAGAGGTTGATGAGAACAGGAAAACGACGAAAATTTTGAGAAGCGAACGACACGAGCTTCTGCTATAATTTCAGAGCGCTTACTAATGGCAGTCGTGGGCACTTCGTTTAAGGACTGTTCACAGCCCGCTTGCAACTTTCGTAAAAAGGTTATTTGATTGGCAAACTTGGTTGACCTTCTTAACACCGTATCAAGTCAGGCTACGCCCAAGGGTTATGGAAGAAGGCACTCGAACTATGAAAAAACTGCACTACGATACATTAGACTAACTCTATTGTAAGCGTGAAAATCGTGATCAGCTGCCCCCGCTAAAGAATTTATGGACTAATCTTAGGAGTAAGCGCAAGCGGTGCAGTATATATGATGTCATTGCCATTTAGAACAAATTTTGATATTAGCAACAGTTTGGAAACAACCGCCCAAAAACATTTCTAGTTTCCTAAAAGCTTCCTTCGCACACTGCGAAGAAAACTGATTGCAACGCCACTGGACGTTGTATCACATTTTTGAGGTATGCGCATATCTCGAAAGGTTCTCTGACCTAAGGAGGATTTCATTGCCACCTGTATTCAATTGGATTCACTTGGCTAACCGGGCACCACGATTTGAAGTCCAAGCTGAGTCCGCTCCGTCAAGTAATCCACTCGAAGAGGCAGGAGGCGGAATTTCGCTTTCTTCCACACGCTTGTAAACTGTTCTTGATGTAAAAAAAGACACAAAAACCGGTGGCGTAGTGCCTACACCATAACAGCAAAGGGTCCTGTTCGACAAGTTTTTACACTTTGAAACGTAGTAGTAGTACCTGTTCTTTATTAAAATAAATAAATAAAATAAAGACGAGGTTAAGTATAATTCTTACTGCACTGTAAATGTCTGACGCAATCTGCTGACACCTGCACGGCGGTCAGCAGACGGAGGACGAGGGTAGGGGATTAGAAGGCTGGGGATAGAGGATTGTGCCCACCGCCGCCCGATTCAACTTGCCCTCTCTCCCGCTAGGGCGGCAGCACTTGCACTGGTGCTGCGCAGCGACCGTTTTCTCCCTCCTTGCCTCGTGTCAACGGAAACCTAGCTGCCGCTACTTGCCGCCCCCTTCACTCTCCGACTTATGTCTCCCTCATCCTGTGTGCTTTTTCTTTTCCTTCTTTTCCTTCTTTTTCCTTACTTCTTATTTTTCTTCTTTCTTTCTTTCTATTTTTTCTTTTTTTTTTCACTGACCTCCTTGCTCTACATACATGGGATTCCGCCTTCCTCTTGCCCTGCATAGTTGCCAATAAGGCATCGGTAACTCTGCCAAAGCGCCGAGAGAAAGTCAATCACTGTCTCTCTCTCTCTCTCACACACACACACACACGCTATATATACACACACACACACATTTATATATATATATATATATATATATATATATATATATATATATATATATATATATATAACAAGGCAACTAGGTAAAACTTTAAAACGCAAGGCAACCGAACTTCAGAAGTACAGGACCCGCCGTGGAGCCGTGGATACTCAAAACAGACGGACGCCCGAACTCAGCAGCACTTGGTGTTGCTGAGAAACCTCGCTCCGTTAGACCAAACGGCTCCAATGCGTCTGAGAGGTGATCATAACGACTACTGGTGCTTGCTGTGGGTGAGACGTTGCCGATGTCCAATTTCGATCACCTTTGATGGCAACCTCTTGCAAAACTGGCGCGCGTCGCGCAGGCCCCCCGGACGAAGTGGTGGCCTGCGTCGAGTGCTCGTCTCCACTGCCGCGTCCTTGGCTGGTGTTGCGGAAGCCGCCGTCTGCCGGGCGCTCGTCCGACACCGCGTTGACGGCGCAGCGCGCGACCGCGCTGTGGGACTACAGCGAACTGCTGATCAGCGCGCAGGGAGCGAGCAAGTGCCCCTACACGAGCCTCGTCGTGGCGGTGCGCACCGAGGCCCAGCGGCGGGCGCAGCGCAGCGCCATCCGGCGCACCTGGGGCTACCACGGCAACTACGCAAACTGCAGCTTCGGCCTCGTCTTCTTCATGGGCGCCGCCGCGACCAACGCTGTCGTGAGGCCCATCAGGGTGCGCGCTGCGGGAACACCCTCTGCGCCCTTCTTTCTTTTGCTTGCAAATTCGCGCGAAAGAAAAGCTGCCGCGTGGGGACGTTCGGCTGGGCCGTTTGGTGGTAAGGTGTCACGCTGAAAGAAACGCATGAAATGGGTAATGACGAAAGGAGAATAACAAATTGTATTAAGATCATATTCTACTAAGTACGAAATCATAGAGCAGACAAAAAAAAAAAAGCTCACACGTGCACAAAAAAAGAACAACGCGACACAAGGCAACCCGTTACACATATCGCATATTGTTTTGATAAATGTTGATAATGCCAAATTTAGCAGCTCGCAATATTGATATTTGAGCGTATCGCGGCATGCCGTCGAGTCTGTCACACTTCTCAAAACGCAGGCCGAGTTCCAGTTGCACAAGGACATCGTGGTCGAGCTGAAGGGCAGACGGGAACCACCAAAGACGTGCACTTTCGTGCTTGCCACCGAGTGGGTTCCCTGCTTTGTCCCTAATGCCTCGCTAACACTGGTGGTCAGTGACGACACGTTCGTCGACGTTAAGGCCATCTTGTCGGCGCTGGACTGGTTCACCCAGTCAAGCGGTGACCTGTTCGGCCGGGTAACCGTCGGTCGTGACACAAGCACGTTTCCTCAGCTCGAAGGCTGCGCGGTATTCGCAAAGCCAGGTGCACTGAGACGACTGCAGCCGGCCTTCGCGGATGAACCGCTCTCGTGCGATGCGGAAGAAGCGCTGGTCACCGGCCCGCTGTCGCGTAAAGCGCAGCTCAACCTCGTCCATGTAGACAACATGGAGCCCTGTAACCATGGAGACAGGGAGAGTGTCGTAACCCCGCCGACAATCCGCGGTGGCGCCTCTTCACCGAGACCATTCACGCGTACGCGAGTGTCGATGAGCGAGATGGAGAAACTGTACTTGCAGGACCTGTTGTACTACCACAACTTCTCTTCCCTTATGTAAACGCGTGACCTTCCGCAACTGTTACGAACGCCGAGCCACGAGCGACAAGTACAGTAAGCTGGACAGTGAACTATCGAACGTGGATTGCGTTGATCCTACATCGGTTCCTTAATCATAGGTGCTGAAAGCCTCATCGTGACTCAATAGCTTTAATCGGAAGGCGCATATTTGATAAATCGTCACGAAAGTAATTTAGGTTCACGTACTCGTCGGCTCCAAGTTCGTATCTCGGGCCTGTGGACCAATGGGCCAGCAATATAGTGATAAGAAAGCACTGTGTGCGCAGCAATTTACTTCACTTACAACCTTCACACTCTAATGCGGGGTAAATGGAAGAATCGAAGACATAACTACTTTAGGCCTTTCTAGCTGACATGAGACGTGTACTTGGAGCATTTTCGCAATCTCATGGTTCCATATTTGGCGATGAAATTCGACTGACTGCAGCGTGGCACTACAACTATGGCCATGGCGGTTATGAAAGACGTATACTGATATAACAAAGCGGTGTTTTTGGAATTTGTGTTGCTTAAAGAGAGGGGAACCACGCCAACTGCATCAGCTCGGAAAGAAAACCCTATTCGCAAAGCAGCAGGTTTGCAGACATACGTGACCGGTCTTTAAAGAAAATTTCGAGAAAGAAATGATGCAACCTAGAAATTTCTGAGGTTTTGTTCTGAAGTGATTACGCAAAGTGTTCCTCTGTCACTTCAATAAGTGAGGATGCTATCAGGTGTTGAGATTCTATATTAAAGAACAGGCAGCTTTTGTCGAAGTATACCGTGCTCAGCGATTGAAACGCGATGCGCGGAGCGCGTGTCTGCCTGCGCTTTTTGCACCACCTCTGAGCGCTGGGGACACCGAGGTCACTAATTGAGGCGTACGATGAAGGCCAGGGACTTTGCGACGCATAGTGACTGCATTTGATCCCCCAGTGATCATTGAGCGCTCTCGTAAGATGCAAAAAGCGCCGGCCGTCATTGGGCCTGCGTATGGCGTTTCGATCGCTGAGCAATGTACATATAAGCACCTGGCTGACTGGTCCAGCATTTAAGTTGTGGTAGAACACCAAGCCCAAAATACTTAAGTGGCTGACTAACAGAAGCAAGACAACAAAGTCTATAGGTGGCTTCCTTGAGCTTGTGTTTGCCGTAGACGGTAAAGTCCACCAATATGAACCTGCTAAGCCTATGGTCCGCCCTCGTTAAGAACCAGCCAACACGAGCACCAACGTTGGCCACTCTTTCTTTCTTTCTTTCTTTCTTTCTTTCTTTCTTTCTTTCTTTCTTTCTTTCTTTCTTTCTTTCTTTCTTTCTTCTTGCGCGTATAAAAAGAGAGATTCTCGGCAACGTCGTGCCTCTCTCAAATGACCTAAAGGCAATCCGCGAGACGGCGAACGTCCAATTCTTCCTTAACAAACAAGTGGCTAATTTTAAATGTGCCCTTAGAAAAGAACGGCTCATAGCCGGCGTCAAAGAAGGAAACGTCGGCGTCTAGGAGCGGAACTAGAGACTTGAAAGAGCGGGCTACTGGCCACTTATTCGACCTCGCCTAATTTAATTTGTAAGCCTAATTTGATCACCTTGAGCGTTCCAGCCTTTATCAATATGCGTCTTGAACTCCCCGTTTAATTTACCGCCTTGGTGTAAAACGAGACAAATTTCGTCGGCGCACCGACAAGGCACAATTAACGCGGGCCCACTGTGCTTCCATTGTGTGACCTACATATTCATTTATAACAGTTCTTGAAATAGTGCATGTAAACTTAGTCTTGATCATTGATGACCGCAGACGCGCACAATTCCGTACAGAATATGCGTATTAAAGCGTCGTTGCTGGCAAGGGTCATTTAATTGTGTAATTCGAATCTGGAAGCAACGGCATCTACTGTAAAACTCATTTTATTCATCTAAGTGCATCATATGCTGGCCTAGCGGCGAACTTCAGTGATTACCTATCTTTGCGCTCACCAGAAGGTTGATCTTTTACGGGGCTCTTTCCCCGTATGTGCCCCTGTGGGAATATTATGAGTGGCGCCATCCCTATAGCATGGACACGAAAGCTTCTCTTCTCGTAAGCGCCATCTTTTGAACGTTCTTCGAGCCTAACTTTTTTCACCCCTGAGCACCAGCGTCAATATTTAGCTTGCGGCGGCCAAAAACTACGGCAGAACCCACACACTTGTTGTGATCAAGATTAAGTGAAGCTTTCTTGAAACGTTTCAATCGAATGCTACATGCAAGGACGCGCATGATGCTTGCAACTTTATTTTCCATCGCGGAATTTTTGTATCCGCTGGCCGCGGCGGTAACACGCATGTAACTAACTGTTCCTGTTTCTCACCGCGTTTTGCATCATAACGAATGCTTTCGTCCCCAACAGAACAAGAAGCCACGGATGCACCTCGACACGTGGACCACATTACCCACGCCACCGCTGATCGCACTGCCTCCGCAACTGACTCAGTTTTCATTACACTATCTCCGGGATTGGCCCACTATATTACTGCACTGCTTCCAAGATGGGGCCACTTGGCGAGATACTGTCTCATCGGAGGTGCCAAACACCGGGAACCAAAAGAAAAAAAAAAGGCTTCTTCCTGATAAACGATTTATGAGCGCGAAGGCTTTGTTGCAGCAAGGCTATTTAGGTTGAACATGTTGGTTCATCGCGTAATTGTGCAGCGAACAAAGGGGGTGACCAGCACAATTGTAGGAGTATTGCAGATTGCTGTATAATCCCATTCGTTTCATATGCTCTTGCATGTGTTAAGCTATGCGTCAAGACAGCATGGCCAGCAAAGTCCGGGAGTGTTAATAAGAAAAGTTCCTCTTTAAAGAAGCCTGTGCTTGCTTCTTTATTTAAAGCGCCTGCGAGCGCTTTTTTTACCTGCCAGTAGTCACTGACCACCAAACTCGCAGCAGACTATATTCACTGAAGACGCGCTTGGGAAAGCTGGCTCTTGAACTTTTCCGGCTATACAGATTACTGTTTTAATGCTATTTACGCGTCTGACAAGCTGCACGAAGATTCTCACTATCTGTCGTGTAACACCGCACATCATCGCGGTACCTCTAAGCTATAACTCCAGGGCCCTAGTAGTCATTGAACTACCGAACGTACGCACCAAGTACACATGTCCGCTTTCGAGCCGTTCCGTCGTTTGCACTCTGGGCACTACGACATTTCTGTCTGCATGTTCGTTATATGACATTATCTGCCGTCGGGGACTGAGGTCCATGAACTTTCACTTCTCACTCCTAAGCATTTCAACGTAACTGATCTCTAGCGTTTGCGTAACGTTCCTATTGATGGACTTCTCAGTGTCTCCCGCACGTGTACATGAACACGCATAGCGCCCTTGTTCTGGGCGGACCAGAAGGGCTACGTTGCTGCCCTTGAACACTTCCAGCTCCACAAATGGCCTCCTGTGTTACCAGCTGGCAGGTTGCACCTTAATGCATCCTACAACGGTAAATAATTGAGGCAAGTGATGATGATAAATGCTACAAATTTGACCCAAACGCAGTGTTGAGGATAAGTCAATACTGGGGTGGTTATTATGATAACAAAATATAAATGGGAATACAAAAGAAATCAATCATAAAACAAACAAAATAATGCGGAATAGACAAGGCAAGCGAATGGAAATTAATAACTTTTTTTTTTACTATGAACTACCCACTTTTTATCAGCCTTTCTGCATATCCTCCTTTTGCAGACACGTGCCCCTTCTGTTCTGTTCAGGTATTGAACTGAAATGAATTCTGGGATTCATGCTAAAGCCACGATTTGATTGTGAGGCATGCTGTAGTGGGGGACTACGGATATATTTATTACCCCAGGGGATCTTTAACAAGCCCCCATTCAACGAGACACGGACGTTATTGCGTTTTAGCCCCATCGAAATGCGGCCGCCGTGGCTGGGATTCGATCTCGCAACCTCGTACTTTGAAGCTCGACATCATCGCTGCCTAAAGCCACCTCGGCGAGTTCCGTTCAAGTATCAAAACATAGAATGCCTTCAGTGCAGGTTACCGAAGCCGCTACCCTCGGAAGCTGCCAGCGTGCCTTATAGAAATGAATACGGGCCGGGCGGATGTCGTATTCCCCGTCGCCGGTGATTCCAGTCGGGGATGATTGCGCGGCGGGACGGACTCGCCGTGTCAGCAATTTTCCTACCACCTATACACATGGGGATCGAGCGCAGCGACCGTCTAATGTTTCAAAGGAAAACGTACCTGCGAATATGTTGATCGAGACGTTGCAATTTATACGCAAAGCGACGTTCATACGCGAATTTCGAGATGCCGTTTTTCCTGCCTTGCTTTTCTATACCACCTGTCGGAGAAATGAATTTTGTGGCCTCCTCAGCGCGCTCGTTAAAGCGTGCCTGTCGCCGACGATGTCGAAAGAGCGTCAGCTTCTCTACGAGTACGTGAAAATGAATACCGTGAAAGAGCATCCGTCCACATTTCCTAATACCGGTAAGTGAAGAAAGGAAACTGCCACAAAACCACTCTATGCTCAGCAATCATCGTTTGTTTTTAACATAGGCAGTTTGTACTCGCATATACCACAATTTCAAATAACGTCTGATGGTGATTGTAGCATTGCAAGCAAATTATATGCGAATGTGTAAGGTACTAATACAAGCGTGACAAAATGCTTAAGGTTTGCGCCTGACTCAGCTGTAATATTGTGATGACTTCTGTTTTGTTAGGAGGCGTCGTCTGAAGCGGAGAAAGCAGACTCTGCATGAAGGACTATTTCACCAACCATGAACACTTTTTTTTTTTCTGTTTTACCGCGTCCTTGTTTTTTTCATTTGACGATATTTTACAGTTTATATTTTGTCTGGTGACCGCAATAACTGTTCACATATTGCGGCAGGCAAAACAGGAGCAAAACTGTCGCCACTGCCGCCCCCCCCCCCCCCAAAAAAAAAGAATATTTCGTGAGCAACGAGAAAAAAAAACTAAATATAACGCCTGGTGTGCCGCTGAAACAGGTTATGTCACTTGACGAAAATATAACAGCTATGCAGCGCCAAAGCAGTCCGTATTTCGTTCTATCGGGAGAGAAACGGGAAGCGCGCGAATTATAGCGAAGGACGTTTGAAAGGTTACTTTACATTCGCATATATAGTCCCACCATCCACTGCGAGCAGGGAAGAAGCCGGCATATTAATACTCTTAGCATTCTTAAGATATTTGACGCACTTCCTGGTTTATAGCTATCCATCTATCTACCTATATATCGTTGTGTCTAACAATTATCCGCCAACTTGAGTCCATGGTCTATGGGGTGGAGCGGTTCCCTCAGCTGCTGTGCTGAGATACCGAAACACATTGAAATGTCTCAGGTGGTATAGCGAAAGAAAACGATATGACAATTAAACAGGGACGTGCGAACATATCAAACTTACGAATGTCGAATCGAATAGCGTCTTCAAATCGGTTAGGTCTTCGAATCGAATAGGCACTATTCGTAAATATGAATATTTTTTGAACAGCCTTTGAATATTTCAAAACATCCACTATGCGCAATCAAGCATACGTTTGGAGCAAAAGTTCGCCAAATTTCATCCCCGCGGGCCTATTAATGGCACCAAACGTGAGAACATAGGTAGTGGAGCCGGATACATTGATATGGAAGCCGGACTTAACCGTCCGTACCGTGATCATTCGTACTCTCCAAAGACTTCTTTTTGTGCGCGAACCAATCGCTTATTTGTTTTTAATGTTCCTTTGGAGGTTTTAATGAACTGCGCTTCATAACGTGCAATTTAATGGCACAGACTTGCTAACGCTATAAACACTAGTATGTTAACAACATTTTATAATGAATGTTAAAACAGCTGTTTATAATTCGCTAACTTTTCGAAAAGTATTCGAAATTCGATTCGATTCGCTTCTTGCACTATTCTATTCGTATTCGATTCGGGTTTAAAAGTTAATATTTGCACACCCCTACATTTAAACAAAATGAAGAATAAGACGCTCGGTCAAAGGGCATACACATATTAAACTATATTTCTATTTTTCTAACCACAACAGTTGAAATTAATTGCACCTGCTCGTGTCCCAAGATTTGACCGAACGTCGCCATCTCTTGACTCCTGCAATTATTCCGCTCAGAGCCCCCTTCCCTTCGTCAGTACCACGTCATTCTAGAAAAGAAATGCGCTCGCCAAGTATCTCAGTTAATCAGCGTCCGCTAGACTACACGCTTCGACAATGCTGCTCAAAACCCACTTCCCTTTCGATGCTTTTCGTGTGCTTCGGTCATTTTTTGTTGCCTCGCAGAAGATGTCGGAGGCTTAGTATTGACTAACAAGAAAGCGCGGATGTATACGGCAACATTCCATGTGTTGTTCACTGCGGTTCGCACGGCGATGATGCGATTCGCTTATTTAGGAAGTCTCAACAGTTGTTGAACGTATTCTGAAGCTTCATTTGAACCAAGTGAGTGGGCAAACAAGAAAGATCGCATGCTGCATTTAAAGCTGCAACTTCCACTTTAATCAGGCTCTTTTAGTCATTGACCACTTCCATTAAGGAACATTCAGCTCTGTTCGTGGGCTTTTGCTTTGCGAGTAGACGTCTATTGGATGTACTTAGCTCTAATTGAAACCGGAATATCCCCACTGGTTATGACCGTTTCTTTACCTGAAGATAACGAAATATCAGAAAACATTTTAATTGAAAAAGAATGGAGAGGGAAAGCTCATACGGAATTTAAGCCTACTTTTACAAATGATGAGGATAGAGAAGCGGTCAGGGTGGAAATTATCCAGTATGAGTCGTGCGCTGACCGACGAGCACAACGGAAAGATCACAGGACGAGCGATGTCTTTCCCATCAACTCAAATCAAATCAAATCAAGTTTATTTTCATTCTGTCAAGAGACAGAAAGAAGGACTGTCACAAGAATCTGTTCTTTTTTTTTTCAAAACAGCTTGAGTGGTTCGCAGCCCCGTAGAAAAAAATTTAGGAACCTTTACAACACTACGGTAAATAAAGAAAAGGAAAATTGGCACTTAACGGACAGCGTACTACAATAGGACATGCACACTAAATAATGGAAATGCAAAGCTAATACGTAGTTGCAAAATATTTAAATAAATTATTACAATCTGCGTAATAGAAAAAAATGAAATAAAATACATTTTTTTAGAAAAATGAAAATTTGAATGCCATCTAGATACAAATATCTAGAACAAGTACACTGAATAAAAAGAAAAGAACAGTATAGAAATCAACTTGTTACAAACAGCTGCATGCAACCAAATAAAACAATTAGACACAAGAGTATCGATGTGACGCTGTGACAAACTGCGAAACAAAAACAAGTGCTAAGTAGTCGAAATCTCTGAGCTATACATCGCTGCATATAATTTGCGGATGTCCTGATATCAGCAATTAAACAAGTCAGAATTGTTAAGGTCATAGTGATTTAGAAGGGAGGAAAGAGTGTAAGACAAGCGCTCTTTTCCGGGGTTTAATCGTACTGTGTCTACCTTCCCATTTTCTCCATAACGTGTGGAATAATTTAAATGTATAACTCGTAAGTTGGCTAAAACGAGCAAATCTGTTATGCTAGCAAATTTCCTGCTTAATGCATAATTGCATATCTGGCATACCTTAACTATTCCTGAACTGCTGAATAAAATGTTAGTAGGTGCCGCAAAATGCGCATTGAAAATATGCCTAATACATTTTTTTAACCAAGTACATTTGATTAAGATTAGTGACCGTCGTTGCACCCCATACTATTGGGCAATATTATAAACGAGAGCTAAAGAGCGAGTGATAGAGCAGAAGCTTGATTCCTTTTAGAAGCAAGTATCAAATCCGACCAATTACACCTATCATTTGAGCTAATTTTAGGAGGACATGTCTCACATGGCAATCTCAGCTCCTATTTGCGAGAAAAAATTTTGCCCGGACATATGGAATGGTCAACAGGTTCAATAGTCTGAGTACTCAGTACTATGTCTTGATGAGATGGAATTATTTTATTTGTTGGTCGGAATATAACAGCTTTTGTTTTATTTTCGTGAATACGCATATAATTTGCTGTTGACCATCTCTTTAGTGTTTTCATTGTGCGATTACAAGTTCTTACAAGCTCGTGAGTAACATGCTCTGAAAAAAATGTACTGGTGCCATCAGCATATATAATGTATTTGACTTCGCAATTACGAAGGTTTATTCAATAATCAAGCTTCTGTTCATACACCTTCAGTTGAAAGACAGCGTTCGTCCGGTGTTCTTCCCTTTTTCCTCGCCCATGTGAGCGCTTTCCTCGCCCATGTGAGGTAACTTTTCAAATGGTGATACACATTTAAGGCAAACATTTAAGCAAGCTTTTGTTCTGGTACGATCGACCCCTGCTATAACAGCCACTGGGACAGCACTAGCATGTATTACGCTTTCTATAAATGTTCTCGATGTAAATCGGTCCTCGGAAGAGACAGCCTCCCAGAGAAAGCGTTCTGTTTATTTCTGCGACAACAAATAAAATAAAAAAGGCTCCGTTCACTCATCACGAAATCTACAGCCAAGCGTTCGCGGCTAGAAAACGAAATAGAGCTTTCTCGTCACCGGGGCACTTTTCCCGACGTGGTCAACCACTGTGCTTGCTACACAACAATTACGATACGGAACTCTGGCGCTATAGTCTCTACGGGAGCTGCAGGAGGCACGTCGGTTCAGCCAGCATGGCAGTGGCTGCGTTTGCATGAACCCGACGCGAGCGGGTCGTGTCAGAAACTGGGCCGACCGAACCCGACGCGACTGCTGTTACACGAACTCGCTTCTGACGGGTCCGGACAGTGGAGTGTGCGCAACGCCGGCCCGAGACATCCACGCGTTCGAGCAGGGCTTCCTGTTCTCGCAGCCGTCTGCAACAGCTCTACAGTTCATGGCTGTTGTCGTTGCAGTTGATTTTACCGCACAGTGCTCATCTTTGCCTTCTCCTGATACCACTCCTGCTGTCGGCACAAAGAACGCTGACGTCTCAGTGGTACCGCGCAATGGTGCCGCCCGACCCGTCTGCGTTCGCATGCACGTTGCTAACTGGTCGGGCCGGGTCAATCTACCCCATGCCATGGGGCTTGGCTCAGACCGACTCGACGCTCGCTCAACGCGACCCGACGGTGTTTACGTGAACTCGACAGGCCGATTCTATCCAGACAAGCCAACTCGACCCGCTTCTGTCGGGTTCATGTAAATGCCCTTAATGGTGGTTAGTACATAGGTTTACCTGAACTTCGTCCTTCTGGCTTCAGGCTGCTTCGTGACTTCGTAAATTGATCGTTTCTAACAAAACATGAACAACATGGCCACAATTAGCACATGATCGGGGTAGTTGGAGAAGTGTGGGAGAGGCCTTTGCCCTGCAGTGGGCGTAGCGATGATGATGATGATGATGATGATGATCAAAACATTGGATTACAAAGGCAACAATTCGCAATAATTACGCACGTGCAGATTGGCTTACTGACTGAGTTACTGTTTCGTCGGCTTTGGAAAACTACGATTGCTCGAATATTGTGAACTATGAAGTGTGAACAAAAAATAATTGAGCCACAAGAACGTCGGAAGTCATACGCCCGAAGACAAGACAACTCCGTGCGCTATCCATCCTAGGTGAACGACCTCAGCGCCAGAGCTTCCTCGTGTAATTTTTGTAGGAATCTCTACATCTTCTACGTAGAGCTCCCACGCGTCTTGCATCGCACCACTCGTCCAAGCCACCGCTCTAACTATAAGCGTTCGACGAGGCGAGTCGAAATAATCGCTCTGACTTGTCGCCACAGCGACGCGCGCCTTCGCAGACCGCTTTCGCAATTCAATGGCCGTAAGGAAAGCCACGCCCCGACAGACAATCTTATTAGCCAGTCGCGATGTCCCATTCGATGCGCGACGGCTCTTGCTCGGTGATTAGGTGTCGCGAACAACCGTCTCGCGTAGCCTCGAATTCGCTCGCTCGCGCAGCAGTCTCTCGCGAATCCGCAGATAACTTTGCGCGTCGCTGTATAGCCAGTGAATCCGACCAACCGCGAAAGTTTTCTGTGTCGTCGGTCACCGAGCGTCTTATACAACAACGCAAAGCCGCCACTAACGAGCTTCGTCAAAAGCAATAACAGCGAGCGAGGGGGACACGCCTCGAAAAGTCCGATGCCATCGCACAAGGACTCGGGGGTTCTGATGCACAGCCTCGCGTTTTGTATTCAAATTTCGCGCCCTCCTCTCTCCTTCTCCTTCATTCCATGGCACAGCGCCAGTGTCAGAGGATGCGAAGGAAACTTTGTAATTACAGTCGCTCCCAGCCTGTTCGAACGCATCACGCGCATGAAAGATTCGCGTGGGTTTTGCAGACCGCGCGTAGTGGTATGAACGGACATACGATGCGAATCGCGGCTGCATCTCGTAAGCAGCTTCCCTGCGCCTGTTTCGGTCGGCGAACGGTAGCCGCCCACAACTAGTAATTCCGCGTTATCACGAAACGCACCTCCGACGAAGAAAATAAGCGAAACGAAAACCGGAATGTCTTACTTCCGCATTGTGCAGGTGGTCACACAGTGTGAACTCATATTAAGGACTCGTGTCCTTAAGTTTTCTCTGTTCCTGGCTCGTGTGCATTCTCACGTTAGTATTGTGAAGGCGAAGAATGGGAGTATGGCGAAAAGCTTTAGTCAAGAAGTTAAGTCTCTTTTTTTTTTTTTGGGTGCTCAGAAAGACAGGCAATGATCAAAGTACAACGATAGCAGCTGGCACAGTAGTCGAATGAACTCTCGGGTCATATCCGTCCTCTGTATACGTATCGTCGTACTACATTCCAGAGTAATTGCTGGCGCTCGCGTACATTCGCGAATGTACAACACTCTTCGCTTAAAACGCGCAATTTGATTAGACCAATCTCTTTCGTGGCTATATAGAACGGCGACAACATTCTATGTATCTCGCGCACATTCGTTTATCTTTCGTATTTCTCTCGTTCACCTTCTTATTCTCCTTTTCTGTTTAACCTTTAACGTCTATCCAGACGCGTAAAGCACTCTCGGCAGTGGCTGTCTGAATTATGAATCGTATTAATCACGCATTCGCGATTATACCACGAACTTTGTCGGCATACACCTCAACGTGGGAGTCTGCCACGCGTCAACTCACGCTCGTATCGATTGACGTTTCGGTAGACGTAGACTCGCCGCGTACGCAGCAAGAGCGCCTGCAAACATATGGCCACGGCGACTGCAATTAACGATACTCGCTTGTTGTGCGCTCGCCTGACCGAGAAAACAGCGTCCTTGTCAGAAGCGAGTATTGTTTTTCCCCGCATAGCTGGACGCGAATCGAACGAGACAGAACCGAGAGCGCTTAACGACGTGCTGCAATTTAGATGCAGGAGGAGAGCTACTGAGGTTGTGCACCAACATGTACGGCGCTTGCGCCTGTCACGGGAAAGAGTCGTATTGTTCGAAAGCCTTTATTTATATTAATTTTTTTTCTTTTTTTTTCGGCCTTCATTCGCATAGGCTAGCGACACATCCATCACGTAACGCGCTTTCTACACTATTTCCTTTCTTTCCTATGCCTCCAGTTGCCTAGACATCCTGAATAATAAAAATAAAGAGCTCACTTATCTGTGAAGTTACAGGCAGTTCTTGGCCGTACAAGAAAGTGTGTAATAAATGTAACCGCAACGAACCTTCCGCACAAAAAGCCCTTTTCCCTCTCTGTTCAGGCTCGCATATGTGAATCTCACACCTACGCATAGCGACAGCAAGAGGGGAATCGTGTAATGGAATTTAGCTTTGTCTCGCATTACATCGGCCACAGTTTACGATTCATTACGTGCGCCAGTCCTTGAGCTTGGCCGGAGCCGGCGATATGGCACAATAACGTCTTCATGCTAGTCATCCGCAAATAGTAAAGTGTATACAAAGTGGAAGAAATCACTAAAGTGTTAACACGGCCCCTGGAGCCATGTTTCCTAAAGTACTTCATAACACACCCGCCGTCATCGGAATTGGTCATCTGGCAGCACAAATGAGATGAAACGAATGAAATCGAAGGAAACATTTTCTTACAAAGTGCGACCCCTTCTGTCGGTTTCTAGCCTTGGTGCGCGTAAAACAGAACTCTGCTATTGACCAGCAACTTGACGAAAGAAAAAATTGAGTTGTAGCGAAGAAGAACCTCTGGCCAGCCAGACTCCTCACCAGCATTTACGTACGGGGACGGCTCTGGTTGCTCGCAGGGTAACACCTCTGCAACGAGTTCGACCTCTTCCCGTCGTTCGTACCCTGTAAATAAACACCTTAACAAAGCAAATAAATAAAGCTCTACGTAAACATCTCGTTTTTATTCTCGTATTACTTACACCCCTCTTTTTATGATTGTGTCAAGCGACACAATTTCGCTACTTTCCTTTTACTTGATTGGACAGGCGTCTTGGTTTTCAACATCTACTTATTAAAAAACGAGCAATTTAAATTGTGGGATTGTTCTGTTAATGTGTTCACCATTTAGTTGTGACAGTGAAGACATAACGACAGGATTTTTCTTCTTTATGTTGTCTTGATAATATTTTTTTTATATTCCATTGTAGTGCGATCGCTAACACTTCAGGCTGTGTAAGGCGGGCTCGTAGTTGACTTACAAACGCACTTTGTGTTCCAGTGGTTAGAAAGAAGGGCTTGACGGAAGAAAGAAGACAAACAGAAAAGAGGCTCGCCGTTTTTTCCCGCCTGTCTTCTTGTTTTCCATTTACTTTTGTTTACCCCTGCAAAACTTATACTCCAGGCAAACTCAGTCTGAAACCGAAGCACCATATAAAAGGCGTCCATGGCTGTTTACCGCGATTGCACAAGGCAGTTTTGCGTCGGGGCGCGTTAAGTCAGGAACTCTCTAAATATAGTGCAGGTCAACCTGCAAGCTCAAACTTACAAGTTTGAACCCCGTGTTCGAATCTAAAATGAGGACGCCTAAGTTGGGCATTGCCTGGGCCTTGTAAATGCAGACGTATTCCGATGAAAAGCGAAAGCTAATCTGCAGGTGCTCAGAATGTAAGACACTGTCAACATTCCACCCGACGCACGAGCGGGCGTTCTGAAGGCGACAAGCCGCACCCGCGGGGCGAATCTTCAATGAGAGGAACTCTGACGCAAGCGTTGCACTACGCAAACCTCTTTTAAGTATTGCGTTGAGCAAGAAGAAGGATAAAAAAGCCACAAATAAACTCCGTAATCGACATAATAAAATGGGCGCGGATGTGGGCTGATAGAAAGGAAAGACAAACTTACGTGCCGCTCTCGTAAACAAAAGAAGACTAAATAAATAAAGAGAGCAGAACAAGTACAAGGATGAAATTATATAGAAGTGCATAGAGGCTTGCAGAGGGAAACAGAGCGCATGGTTATGAAGCACGAACGCAGTGGGGGGCATTACCTGATCTAGAACACATGTATCTGCTATGGCAGAAAACTGAATGCTGGTTAAAAATACCACTCTATAACGGAAGAACGCGAACTATGCGGGCCGCGTAGCGCGGAAAACAAGAATGTACACGCAAAACAGAGTGAATTCTGTATGCCCAATGCATATTCCTACATTTTCTTACTTCTCACGTGCCTCCTCAAACAACGCCTTAACCAGGGTTGTAGGAAAGAAAAAAAGAAAGAACAAACCAAAGGAAAGTTGAGACTCCTCGCGAGGTAGAACGGTAGCGTATGCGAACTCGTTTGTGCCGCCTGCTACGCGCCTCACAACTCGTAGGACCGGCTCTACTAAAACGCACCACAAATTTTACAATGCTGAGAAACGCCTACAGACCAAGTGAACCGGCGCGCTTGCGCTGATTCAGCGTATCTAAGATGGCGTCAGTGGAGCAAGGTGTGAGACTGGGCTACTTGGTCATCCATGATGCGCGATAAACTCAGTGAGAAAGAGAGAGAGACGTTTAATGAGAGGAAAAGTGGTGAGGTTGGCCGGAGGATCGCGTCTCTTGCCTATAGGAATCTATGCGAAGAGAAGCTTTCATGAAGTGACTAATTAAGCGCTATAAAGACTATTCACCTTCTGCACCGCGTTTTGCAGTATAGGGATTACGCGCCTGCACGAAAAGACGGCAATACGAGGAGACCCTCACCACGCGATCCGCTTTACTCACGCGGCCCACGTGCATGATCGCGCATTATACCGGTGTCACACGACCACTTTCGATCGCAATCATGCCCGATCCGGGTCGAAATTCTCGACCGCGATTGGCTCCTTCGCGCAATTTGCGAAGACGCCAATCATTCGAAGGAGCGTAGTTTTCATTTGACCATCTCTGGGGTTGACCCATCTTTTGCACTGTCTTCAGAATCCGGCCACATAATTGGGCGAAAAACCGACAGAGTAGACGGGCCACAACTCGGGGAACAAGGCGTAGAAATATTCACCTGAATAAAAAAAATTATGCGTCGCTTAGACATGTATTTAATGCAGTTAAAGTATGTATCTACTGTTCGTTGTTTCATTGCATTATCCTGTAGAGAATAGAGCCAGCCACTGGTATGGGAAAGACCGCTAGGAAAGTTTTGCTTTGACAAAGTAAATGAGAGGCATTCGCGACAAGAGGAAGCTTTAGCTCGGGGGTTCCTATCTAAATACACGGGAAAAGAGAAATCGTTTTTCTCGGCAACAACTGCAAAAAAAATGTCATAATGCTTGTTGCATACAAATGAATAATTTAAAATCTAGTGAGTGTTGGTAGCGAAATTTAGATTTAGGCCGGCATCGTTCTTGTAAAAATTGTCGGAAATCGCAAATTTCCAGAAAACAAAACTATAATGTTTACAACTATGTAACTCAGAAATAACACATGATATTACAGTTTTGTAAATTGCATCTAATAGTAGACCTAAATCGAACAAAATCATAGTACTATGCATGACTATCAAATATAACGCCAATATGTCAGTAGGGCTTTTGCATAGCCCTTGTAAACAATGTAACGACTTCACGTATCATATCAATTCAAATACCAAGCTTTCCGCTTTGTACGCTCTAACGGATGCTGTTTACAGGATGGCGATACCTTTCTTGGTGCAGAGGTACGAATTTATAAGCATCTTGGTTCTATCTTATTTCAAACTTACAAATTTTCGAAAACTCATTTTAGAACATTCAGGCCTTAATTCAAGATTCCGCTCCCAACGGTCACTAAAATTCAACTTTTTCTGCCAAACAACAAATTTCAATAAAATCGATCCATGGGTTATCTCAAAAAAGCGTTTCCGCGTTTTACATGTATTTGACTAGGCGGCGTTGGAGTTGGGCCCGAGCTAAACCTTCCTCTTCAGTCATAACGCCTTGTTTTTTATGTGATTCTCCTTGCAAGGGGAAATAAAACGCATCTTCCTATTGCCTAGCTCGTTCAAGTGAACTGCCCATCTAAGAGAATGAAATCTGAATTCATTGTTCACTTTCCCTAGTAATTTATAACGTTCTGTCGAAACCGCTGATACCTACAAGACGTGAGATTCATTCAGATAGTACTTTCTTTTTTTCTCCTTATATTTAAGAGGGCTGTCTTGTGTCATCACCTTCTTTTCTGCTTTACATCATGATTATTGTTGCCGTCTTCATCGCACCGTCATCATCATCTCTTGCCGTTGCTGCTCAATGTCAAGAGTGGTAATTTGCCGGAGGAGTCCATGCGCCAGCGATGCCTGCTGAGAATGGTTTCGCGTCGTCACATCACTCTCAAAGCCGGTAGCGGGAGAACAACGTCGTTGCATGCTTCTAAGGAATTCAGCTGGTATTCTGTAGCCTCTGACATTTTCTTTCAAACAGAGTGAGTGGGACAAAAAAACGCCCGCTCTTTTCTTTTTTCTTTTTCCTTTTCATTTTTTTTTCACAGCTACACGCAACACATTCCATACAGAATGCCTCAGGCGCTAACCTGCGAGAAAAAGGAGGTTCAAAAAAGCATAAATTTCGCGGCGAACCACAAGATTGCCAATGCGCCGATTCGTAGTCACTGGCTTACTCTGCTCCCCTTGAGTCTCTCTCTCTCTCTCTCTCTCTCTCTCTCTCTCTCTCTCTCTCTCTCTCGTTTTTATCGCGCTATTTAACGTTACTCCGCCAAATTTCCTGTAGATTTTCCTTTTTATTTTGTAATTACAGGTAGTAGGTCGTCCTCATTACCTGGCTTCTCCGCTAAAAAAAAATTACTCTCTGGCCTCCTTTAGCTGAAGCATTCAACACAGACCGACGGGATAGTGGTTTTTCGACGCGTCGTTTGAATGTACTGTTGGCTTGCCCGCTACTGCAGATGTTGAGGAATGGGCGACAACGTAATAAATAAATAAATAAATAAATAAATAAATAAATAAATAAATAAATAACAAGCAGAAGAAGAAGAAGCATCTGAGGCTTCCATGCCTGGAGGAGTTTCCAGTTGATGTGAGAAGACGCTTCTACAATAAAGAGAGAGAGAGAGGGAGAAAAGAAAGAAAGAAATCGCCAACGAGGACACAGGTAAACTCAGGATAACCGGTAAAACGAAATTATGAATATAGAATGAGAAAGAAAGTGGGGGAGGCACAAGAAAATATTACCAGAAGCCAGACGAGACTGAAAAGGAAGAAATTAGAAATGACAAAACTGGTCACGGGGGCAAAAAAAAACTGCCTAGCGAAATTGCAGGGAATAGAAGCGTGCTTATTGAGGCTCAGCGACTCGCACGGCTCCGCTCTCGTCCAAGAGTTCATTTCGGCGCTCTAGTAGCGACAAATTGCAATCAGCGCTCCGGGGCGGCCCCCGTACGTACACGGGGCTCCGGACACGGTCGCTAACTTATGCATTCCTCCTCGAGGAAGTGCGGCCAGAGTGAAACGCGGATGAAATAAACGCTGACGCTGCGTTCGCCGTCAGTCCTCGCTGTTTGCCCGAAGCCCTTTTGCCGCCGCGATGGTGCAAGTACAGGTCCTGGGAAACAGGATTGCATGCCTTCCTCGAGTAATGCGAAAAAAAGAAAAGAACGCTTCGCCTGTGTTGCTCTGAGAGAAGCGCAGCAATGTGGTCACCTGACGCATATTCGGTGGGTTGTGAAGTCGGAGTGTCTTTATTATGTTTAGTCTCCTCTCTCTGCTTTCTTTATTTATTTACTTTTTTTAATGCAGAATCAGCCTATGTATAGGCCTTCTAGGAACTTCCGTGTAAAACTCACGCAATGACAGAAGTACGTCAGTGCTTGCACTATTTAGTCGCGATGTTCTTTTTTCACGTAGCAGCGTCGAATCATTACCAGGCGTGTTGAAAAGGCTCATCAAGCGCAGCTTCTGAGTCTAATTGTTCATATTCTGAGAGAAAATGGAAATAACATTTATATTTCTGGCGACAGATGTGATAACATGTGTTGTTACGAGCCGTTACGAGCCTGTGCCTATGTTTACCAGGTACTCATCGTCTGGTCTGAGTTATCGTCCTTCGGGCGAAATTTTCACTAAGCAGATTGAAAAATGTCTATGAGAAAATGTCTCCATCTTAGTTTCATCGCAGTTTCAGCCGCTTCTATTGTTTCTTTTGTGCGAATGCCAGCACATGATGGGAGGCTTGCTGTGGATCGATTTGCAACAGGCTTATGTTCTGTTCATGTTATTTTTTCTTTATAACGTACGATACATGATCAACATTTGTGTGAAAGTGCATTTATGTGGGCGTACATGCATAAACAACTTGAGGATTTGTTACATTACATAGTTATCTTACAGCAAAGCACGCTTTAAAGGATGCCTACAAGTATGTAGAAGCACGCACGGGGACATTCTTTTTTTCCCTAGCACAGAACTGTATAAATAGATCCACATGAGAACATTGGTAAAAGTATTCAAACAAAATTAAAGCCGGCACTCCTCTGGTAGTTTTCTAAGTATGCATAAGCGTTGTGCCACTTGCTCATCTCCCGGTGTCATTATCAATGTTATGTAACTTGACCCGACCAGTATAAGCCCTTATCAACCCTCATCAGTCGTTCTCTTATCATGTTCCATAGCGAACATAACAAGGCAGGTTTAATTAAGACATAGCTAATTAAGGCACCCGAACCCTCGACCTATCGTGTTAATTAAGCTGAATCAAGGTTAATTTAGCCAAGCTGTTGCAAAACCACCGCTGCACTTGCTGAGAGGGGAGGGAGGAGGGGGGGTATGTAATGCTTTATTGATGGTTCGGACGTTTGTTTTGAGCTTGTTATTTATTTAAACATATGCTGTTCTGTGTGTTGTATGGGTGATTTCTGTCAGTGTATGCACTGCTCGCTTCATTTTGCTTAGCGCTTGTAGCCTCTGCCTTACGTGGGTATGAACCTTAGCACTTTTTTGCTTGCTTACGGAGGTATGAGCCATTCACTGTGTTACGTGACGGACAAATTTCTCGTTGGGTATGCCCAGGCCGGGTTTACGAAGTTCCTAGCTTGCAGCTGCCACCATGCGACTGCCACTCTATTGTTTAGACTTTTATCCGGTGGTAGCAGCAGTCTCCTGCGCAACTGATAACTTTCGACAATCTCCGTATAATTTTGCAGACGTTCGTCCATGTTCCGGCAGTCGGGCGGCTCCATGGGGCATACGATGTTCACATAGATGATAGAGAAAACGATAAGTGCAAGTACTGTGGGGCGAGAGGGACCCTCGACCACATCATCTGGGAATGCGCGAGCTCCCCAGGGGCTAAAGCAAATATAAATTGCAGAGAGGCCTGGGAAGCCCCGCTGCTGAGCGAGGACCCCGCTTCACAGCAACATGTCATCCGCCTGCCGGAAGAAGCCGCGAACAGTAAAGACCTCTTTGCTTGCTTCTAATCGCGGAGGTCATGGCCCCCGTCCCCTAGGCCGGTGTGTCGGGGAAGGGGCGTAGGGGGCCTCCTTATCTGGCGGAACAATAAAGTTGTTATCATCATCATCTCTTTGGGTAGGCATAAAAAATGCTTATACATTTAAACCGGAAGGATGACGGTTGCTATAAGATTATATTGACTTAATCTTGGCCTCATAGTTGAGTACTGCGATCTCTCCTTTAGACATGGGCTATTCTTCGCAGCGTGAGGGGAGCTGTTGCAGTTTGAAAATATTGTAAGTTGTTTCTGTTCTTGGTTGGTCATCGCTTCCTGCACAGTGGAGGAATGGCTCGAGCTTATCCACTTGTGGCACTGCAGTGGTCGGAGCAAAAAAGGGAGTAGTGGGTCGCAGAATGCAAAAAAAAAAAAAAAAAATCGCAGTGTCGTTTGAAAGGCGAAACATCGATTGCGGTAGCAAACTAGTAGGCAGCTATACGAAGTAAGCATATTAGCTTTATTGGCCGTATAAACTTGGAAACATTCGCTTACAAACTGATATAACAAACATGGTGTCAGCGTGCACAAGCAAACATGAACACACCACACTCTATGAGCGCGAACACTCCCTGTCAAAATGCTGGTGTGAGCAAGCGCGGCAGCAGCAGCGAGCGAAGTGACCGTCGTGCTGCCTATCGCTTCAACGCAAGAGCGGTGAGAACACAGTGCGCACAGAAGTGTGAGCCGTCTGCAGATCCCTTTCAGAATACGGCGCGCACAACCGCGCGCGGCCGTGCAAAGTACGCACTTGTTGGCGGAGTGGAGGCCGCCGCCTCCCGTCCCCTCCGCGCTGCCTCCCTCCTTTCCTCCCTATCGCCCGCGAGGTTGAGCTGCGATCGCCAGTTCCCCTTGCGCCCGGTCGACAAATGCGCTGTTGCTGCAGGAGCACAACGCCGCGCCCCCGCCCTCCCTTCCATCCCCAACGGCCCTTCGCGTTACGGAAGATAGTGCGTTTGCCCTCCTCTTCCTCCTCCGTGCACGCCATATTGAGGCGCGATTGTCGGCTTCCATCGCCTGCTTTCACTCGCACATACAGCATACGACGCGCGGCGACGGTGTTATCGCCCTTTAACTTTATACGGAACATCACGGCGGCGCCGACACCAGCGGCAAAAATGCAGCTGGAGTGTCTATATAATTGCTATCGCAATGAAAACACTTGAGCGCTCGCTTCAGTAAAAGTATCACTGCGCTTATCGAAATTCTGGAGCGATAGAAGCAGATAAGGATGTTGACCGGCGAAGACATAAGCTTCCGTAAGTCTGTTGTTTGTGTCAATGTCGGCATCAGTGACGACGCCTTTTGTTTTGATTTACTATTTTGTCATTTTCACTTCTTATTCGCCGCCTCAGTCATAGAAATTGTTTTGTGGAGATACGAGGGGCGTTCAATAAAGATTTTTCCTGACCCCCTTCCTGTGGATGGAGAGCAACGAAACTTTGCAGGTTTATTAGTCCGTCTCTACATAGGTGTCACCCAGGGACACACACTTCTCCCATCTGTTTATGCAACTGTAAACACCTCGCTTGTAGAAGTCGACAGGTTGCTCCAAAATCCATGTTGTGACTACAGAAATCAGAGTTTCATCATCTGGAAAGCGCTTGCCCTTCAAGTATGACTTCGTTGTTGGAAAGAGGTGGAAGTCCGATGGTGCGAGGTCGGGTGAATAAGGGGGATGCGGTAGAATTTCAAAGCCGCAGCAGCGTGCTTCCATCTGGGCAACATGTGAGCTGTGAACTGGGGCATTGTCTTGCAGAAGGCGGACACCTCTGGTGAGCATGCGACGTCTCTTGCTTTGATGGCCTCCCGCAATTTCCGCAGCAGCGAAGCATAGTATGCCCCAGTAATCGTGGCACCCTTTGCTAGAAAATCGATCAAGACTACTCTATGCTGGTCCGAAAAGACTGTGAGCATGACCTTGCCCACCGAGGGCTGGGCGCGTGCCTTCTTTGGAGGCGGTGAGACCAGGTGCTTTCATTGCATCGACTGGAATTTAGTTTCCGGATCATAGTGGTGGACCCAGCTTTCAGCCTGTGTAATCAGTCTCTTGAAAATGTCCTCCTGGTTTCCATGGCACATGGTCAAAAGAGCCTGGGAGCATTCGACTCGTTCCTGCTTTTGGAAATTTGTGAGTAGCCAGGGAACCCAGCGAGCGGATACCTTAAGCATATGAAGATAGTCCTGAATGATTTTTTCCATGGACCCCACACTAATCTTGACAGTTTGGGCTAGGTCTCGAACGGTTACGCGGCGATTTTTCAAAATGGCGGCCTCCACTTGCCGGATGGTGTGTTCATCGATAGCGGAGTGGAGTCGCCCTGCAATCGGAGCCGTTTCCACCGAAGTCCGACCACATTTGAATTGACGATGCCAGGTCTTCACTACATCATATGATGGGGAATCCTCCCCATAAACCTCTTTTATCTCATCGAACGTCTCCCTTGGAGTGCGGCCTTTCAAGTACAGGAACTTGATGACTGCTCTATATTCCACTGCATCCATTATCACACCTCACACCACTTCAGCACCTGTAAAAGAAAGGCCGTTATTAGTTCAGAGTTGCACATTGGCACGTGACCTATAGTGACTTATGCCATTACACATGCGCAGTTTTAGCATCCTGCAGTAAATAGAAGTGAGTCAGGGGAAATCTTTATTGAACGCCCCTCGTAACTGCAAAAGAGAGCAAGATTCCACAGCAAGATTCATGTTGTCGGGATGACCGAAATACCTTAATTGCTGACCATGAGATATGCTAAACCTTGTTATTATTTGTAATCAATTCTGTATTTTGTTCTGTAACTGTTCCTTTTTTATTGCTTGTGCTTATTATATGCTACTGTTGCTTCGAGATCTTAGCTAGCGTAACTGTTCCTGTACAGGAGGTTCCGATACAGTCTTAGACTATGGGACCTCCTTCTGTATCTAAATATTTGTAATCTGACCCAACTTCTAATAATAAATCCTGATTCTGATTCGGAATGGCAGATCGGCAGCCACCGACACATGACGATGCTGCGTCGATGTCGGTGGTAGACTAGTCACGTGATGTAGCGCACATCTCGGAGCTAACGTGGCCAAGGCTTCATAAGAACACACCAATAACTATAAAAGAAGAGATTGCTTTTATGCATCGCGGCAAGCGCCTGTGCGTGGGGCGTGCTCCTCGCAGGGGACACTGTTGATTGAATTCTCCGTGGGCTTAGTAGTTATGGCATTGCGCAAAGCGTGAGGTCGCGGGTGCAATTCTCGGCCACGCTAGCCGCATGTTAGTGGGGGCGAAATGCAAAACGCCCGTGTACCGTGCATTAGGTGCACGGTAAAAAAAAACCCGGGTGGTCAAAATTAATCCGGAACCCCCCACTACGTCATGTTATTATGTTAATCGGCAAGCGCTTGGTGACGATGGCCGGCGGCTCGAATAAATTTGCGTAGTGTCCTTGACTTCGTTTCATACGCTGTGAAGACCGTGCCGGTTTGTGAAGTGCAGTTATTAAATAACGTTTCCTTCACGTCAAAGGTTCCCGTTGCTGCCTATTCCTGGTGAGGAATATCTCGACTACATCGAAGTCAAGCCACTTCGATGTGTGCATCGTAAATCTTATAGATTTTTGCTCACATAAATTTTCATTTGCATTCGCCTCGTCGACTTCACCGCTTGAGACATTCAGCTTCTAAGCAACTGGCAACAAATGCAACTGTTCCCGAATTTCGCTGTGGCAGGTGCTCGAATACAGCATTTAAATGTGCCAAAACCTAAGCGTGTGTTAAAATTTCAACGTTACTTGACAAGTTCGAAGGATAAAATGTATTCCGATACGTGGTCCCGTAGACCTTAGCTTTACTTTGACCTAATAAGCAATTTACAAATTATTTATGCGTTTCAGGTTTTTCACGCGCCATTCACTATTGACATAAGATGTCATATTCAGTTGGGTCAAGTTTTGCGATGTAAAATTCAGTGATGTTTGATTAAGATCAGCCAGCAAGGTATCTTCAAGTTTGAAAGCAGGAAGTCATAGTTTAATTAATCGCACTTGGGGCTGGCTAACCAAGCATAATTTAATTTGGATGGTATTTTATCCAGACCGCGGAATTACAATAATACGAAGCGTCGCAACTTATTCGAGCTATAAAAATAAACGCAAGAAATTGCTGCATCGCGTAAATAAGAATGGTGCGGTAATCTTTTGTCTTGGAGGACGGTAAACTAAGAGAACTTATTTACTATGTTTATTTGCTTGTTCTCTTTTGATTATAGCATTGTTTGTCTTCTTTCTGTAAATATAAATCTGCAACTTTGTTGTGCAAGTGTTTCTTCTTGCATTAACTTCATACTAGACGCCTAAGTTTACTGTGCTGGTATTGTGCATGAATCATTTATGCCGTAATGGCTACGCTGATGTTCCGGAAGGGGCTATAACCTGCGGCGGGCCCCAGCTCCACCTCTAAAGTTTTTTTTTTAAATGTTTCTTGACGTTTACCGCACGAGCACCGAAGTTTGGTATAAAGTGGCGGAAGCAAGACGGACACCACAGGAAGCTTTTAAGTTGTTTGAACGTGACGCAACCCGGAACGCTGGCCAAGGCTTTTAACTTGAGTGGTACACTGCCCAAGCTTCGTACGAGGACATTGCGACCTACAGCAAGTAGGCCTAAAGGGCTTTATACGAAAGCAGACTTCTTTGAAAGAGCGCAGGACTAGCAGCTGATCGCGAATTTCGGTACATTAACAAAAGTTAACACCTAGTGACGCCAGGAAGCAGAATTTTGATTGTTGTTCTCAAAATTTTTAACAGAAATGGCAGAAAATCGGCAAATTTAAGAAATTTAGAAGCACGGAGTTCACAAATCCCTAATTCTGCACTAAAATTAGATGTCGCAGTTCTTTAAACTGCACCTATTCGAACGTCTAAGGTGGACAAAAACGTGATATGAATTTACGGCTTAGATGAAGGGGTTACAATGTTTACGAGGCTGTTGCAAAAGTGCAACTCACTCTTAATGGTGTATTATAGAGCAAAATATAATGCAGCACGTTTGTATGCTTTAAATTATTATTAGGTGCAATTTACAGGATGATTCTATACCTTTCTTTTTTTTTGCTAAGTTAGAGTCGTAAACTTGATACGAGAGTTTGTTTTCTGTTTCCCAACTTGCAGCAATTTTATTAAGACAGTTGATAGCATAAGTTACTATGTTTTTATTTTGTTCTTTTAAATGCAACAAACGTAATCGAAATTTGGAAAGATTGGATGCGCTTTGTAGACGATCACAAGGAAGAAGACGGGACAGGCGCCTGTCCCGTCTTCTTCCTTGTGATCGTCTACAAAGCGCATCCAATCTTTCCAAATACAATGAACCAACTTGCCCAACAGCGCATTCTGGTAATCAAAATTGTTGCAGCGGTTGCTGAGAAAAAGGATTTCGCCGTTGACATGTATTTACATGGGAGATACCGAACTAAAGCTTCCTCTTGAAATCTTTTGAGTTTGTGAAAGTTGAGCTGCCCTACGATAATGCGCAAACCCACTACCAAGCTCAAAGATTCAAATTCAAATTCAAATTCTTTATTTTCCAAAACAAGTTTTCTGGTTGACAGGGCTAAAAACTGCGGCATAGATGTTTTAGATGCCTACGTCATCCGCAAAAAGGGAGTTGTTTACAGAATTCCAGTCTCATGTGGAATACACTAATTCGGTCAGGCCGGCAGGTGCTTGAATGTGCGTCTGCAAGAGCGCAACAAAAAAGTCAGCAAAATGGTACAGACGACCAGCATGCTGCCCATTATAAAAAAAACATGTGACGCGCAGCCACCTTGCTGACTTCTTTTTGTGTGAGCAAGGGCGGCAGCAGCAGCGAGCGTAGTTACGTCTGTGCAGTCTATCGTTTCAATGCACGAGCGGCGAGAACATACCGCACTCGCTAAGGTAAGAGCCCTCTGCAGATCCCTTTCAAGACTGTTGTGTATCGCCGTCGCAACAACTTAACCAGGGTAATCGTAGAAGCAACCGAGATCACACGGGCAGGCGATGATTGCGTCAGTTGGCCGTCAGTGGCTTTATCAAAAAAAGAGCTTTAATTCTTGACATAGTCTGCACGTGGCAGTGTACCTTCGTCTCCTCTCCTGATTCTGATGGGTGTAGGGCATTCCATATTCCTCGCATTTCATATATGTTATGGATCGGCAATAAAATCTTAATTGAAAGTTGGCGCTTCTCCTGTCTCGACTTGTCCCTCGTCCTTACTGCACTGTGTTACTTGCATTACGATGGATAACCAACTTGCCCAAACCTATTCCCTTTTTAAACCCCAAGTGCAACGAAATTTCATGTTCGCTAAATATTTTTATATATGAGTAATATAATATCGCACTAAAGCAATCTTAGCAAAACCACAGGGCTGGCAATTATATAGTTTTTTTTTTTTTTTTGCTAGCAGTCCTTAAATACCGCCCAAGCAGACGACGCGTGCACCTGGTGGTTGTCGCTATGACGTACGTTCCAGCATGCCGCCTATGAGACCTTTGAGTGCGCCGCGGGCAGCCACGGGCTCCGCCTCATCTCGGATGTCAGAGGAGGAGCAGCGCGCTCTAGGTCAACCGTCACTTCTGGCATTATTTTTTTTTTTAACCCGGAAGTGTTTTATGCCGGGGTGCACCATCAACGTCCTGTAACGGATGTGAGTCGGCGCGAACGCGTAAAATATGGTCTCTCTTGACAGGGATGGTTCCACCATCTTGGAGCGGTGAAGAGAAGTAATGCATGATGACACCAACGAGCGCCAACAGTGAGCGCGCTTCGGTAATCTTAGATAAACAGATAGATAGATTTTATTGATAGGAAAGACAGAAAGGGTGATCTGGTCTGGTGCGCTCTAGACCGTCACTCTGCACTGGGGACGAGGGAAGGGGAGTGGAAGTACTGGGATGGATGATGATGATAAAAGAAGTGGTAAGTGCTTGTGTACGTTAGACGGTGGCCTTACTAGAGCCGCTCGTCTAGTTTTGTGTCATACGGAAACTTCAACAGCACTTTAGCCGTCCGCATTGGAGTTGCAGTGTATGGCCATGGATCTAGAATAGCTTCCTCCGACAGTGGTTGCCTGCCAACGTTGGCTAGGTAATTATCTAACGTCCTTCGCTCCAGCACATATGCTAGACAATCGACAATATGTGTTCACGCGTTTCAAGCGTCTGACATTGTTCGCTATCAGGGCTGTTCGACTGGCCGATGAGCTGTGCGCAGCGGCGCGTGAAAGCAACGCCCAGCTGAATCCTGCGTAGCTATGACGCTTTGCTCCGCGTGACCTTCAAGGGCAAACAAAGTTTACCTTCTGGGTCGATCATACGTAGGCGTCTGTGGGTGTTGTCAGCGTGGGCTCTGTATGCCTTGGTAACGTCCTGCATGAGTGTCTTGGTCATTTGTCATTGAGTTGGTGTCAGGTGGCGAGTAGGCAACTCGTACTTCATCAGAGGAAGAGAATGCCGATCTTGGCTCACTGTCAGCGTATTAATTCCAATCGCACCACAATGACGAATTACCCATGAAAAAGTGATCAAGTGGCCACCTCGCTTGGCACTGTGATGAAGTTCAGCGATTTCCAGCACGAGTAGGTAATATGGTCCTTTCTTTAAAAATCATTTTAGTGCCTGCAATGCTGATTTGGCATCGCAAAACATCGTCATTTATGAGGTGCATGCGTTCTCATAAAACGGACAGCCTTCCGTATTGCCACCATTTCCCCAGCCGTAGATGCCGATTTGTGGTCAAATTGAAATCGCCTGTTAATGCTGCTGTTGCGGCAGATGGCGTGACCGAACCATCGGTATATACTTGTGCAGATTCACTATATAATGTAAATATGTGGGACAGGGTGAGCTGCTTCAAGCCAATGGAAGAAACGTGAGATTCTTCGTAATTCCAGGTATTTGAAGCCTCACTAGTGGTCTCGGTAATGTCCAAAGAGGTGTCTCGGGATGTTGGTGGTCCCAACGAGGTATAGCCTGGTGTAGGCGGTGTGGGCCTTCTGCTGAGGCGACGACGCAGTTTCCGCACATGGTCTGTCTTTAGCGTCCCATTAGCCTGTGACGCCTCGTCGCCTACGGCGTGCAGCTTCAACATGCATCAGCAGTGCTTACACGCCGCCTACTGCTTCGCTTGCGATGGCACCACCTAAGAAAACTGCTGCGCTAAGCGGCGCAGAAAGGAAATGATGTCGACGGGTGAATCTCGCTTTCCGGCGAGTGACACGCAAGCGGGAAGCAGAACGCGTTCGCGCGTTCTGGGCACACGCTGCGAACTCTGCCACTCGCATTCCTGAAGCTGAGCGCGTCGCAACTCAACTGGCTGCACAAGACATTACGGAGCCGGACCAAAGCTCTCGTACCTTCGCCGAAGCGACTCAGCATCAAAATGCCGCTAGCCAACAGGAGGCCGCACGCCAAGCAAGCCTGCAACACCATCGCCGGCCCGCAAATCGTGCGCCTTTCGCTGAAGCGGACCGTGAGCTCACGAAGCAAACATGCCACAGCTTCTGTGAAGGCACGTTTCACTTCCGTGTTCTAGCCTACCGTATGAAAGAGGGATCAACCATATCTTTCTTTTTTCCAGTTTCGGTATCACAAACGACTATTTTTGCGAGCTTTTGATAGCGCTTCCGCACGTATTTCCAACGTCAAATTTTGCACGGAGGCTCCCTACTTCGCGCGCAGAATGCGAAGACGTGGGATCGTTCCCCATCTCCGGCAAGTTGTTTTTTCATCCACTTTCATTTCCATTAATTTATCATTTCTTTAATTCAGTTAGTAAGTACAAGTAATTTCCCATGTGTTGTCCTCGGTGTCCTTGTTTGTCGGCTTCTTATGCTATGACATATCTCTACATACACGTATCTACATATATCTAAACCCAAGTTTCTTACGCGGTCCGAAATTTCGTTGCAGTTGGCCTTTAAGAGTGCCGATTCGCCACATGGCTAATTCCCTTACGGTTAAGACCGGCAAAGAAAGCTTTATTACTCGACGACGAGCTCGTACTACACCTTTGATAAGAGAAGCTGTAGTTTAATTCTGACCACATGGCGCGTACCAAAATAAGTGACCCAAACTCATGAAATCGCGACATGCAATAGGCGGAAATCATGGACGATGCTAGCGCTCCACACGAATGGCGTCATGAGCCTAACTCCTATAGATTCCTTCAATGCAAAAAGGTTATGTCGTAAAGCTAATAAAAGGGTCGGCGGCTAAGAGCTATTCGATGCGATAATGCCGCGGCTTTCGGAGCAGTTGGAACAGGTCTCGTAAGTATTTTTCTTTCAAAAGTAAAATAGCGCTATCTTCATCCAGATATTTAAATTCCTATCTCAGACTAATATCCCAAGAAAGAAGAAGAGAGGGAACAGTGCGAGTGCGCCCGCGTGGGTCGCGTGCGAATCAGAAGAAGACACCACGAGAGCGAAGCACGCATCGTTCCGCCACGTCGGAGCACAGCCCCGAGCGCAATCCAGAGGACTTCTGCAAAACTCTGCGCAAGGACAAAGTGGTCGGCGAGCGACGCAGGCGGACAAGGTATAAAGCATAAAACCTGTATCAGTCTTTCTGAAGACGTGCAGTTTCAGAGAAAGTAGTTGCCCATGGGGTAGAAAACTGAGCAAGTATATTTCATTAGTGGCTGCTGCATTATTGTGAACGAATAGTTTACGAGTGGCGCTGCAGGTCCAGAGTACTTGAGGCAACCTGCTCCACCTTGGCGTATTCAGACCGCTAGTTCTAGTCGTGAGTGCTTCAGAAACACTGCACAAGTGGTGCATAGAACACTTCGTCCTCCTTGCAGGCCCAGAAGCTGCGGCAGACAGCCTCCCTTGGCAGTCAGCACCTCTGAACTGCACGCGCGTGGCTACCTTGTTCCAGTCATGGACACGCAACACAAGGCAACCGACCACGCTGAACTGAGCGATAGCCCTCGAGTCACCGATGCTACCGAAGACAAGGCACGTACCACGAAGGAATCTCCAACGCACAAGACGTTAGAGACGTCCTCCGAACTCCCAATGACCACTGAAAAGGGCGAATTGGCTCCGGCGTTGTCGGATATGCTGACTGCATCTCCAGCCCACCTGGTCTCTGCAATGGCGACCGCAAAACCACCCCAAGAACAATCGCGGGATCCTAAGACTAAAGGCAAACGGGGTCGCTCGAGGGCTCCATCCATGGCGCGGCAGGGTGTCCCCACAGACCTGAATGTCCTTTCTCCGCCATCGCCTGAACAGTCGTTGCCGTCTCGAAAGCTCAAACCTAAGCGCAGCCACGAGTTGTCCCCTCGGACGGGCCGAGCTCGGGGGTCCGAAGCCGGCCAGGTTGCGCCCTCACATTCTTCGGATCAGGTCAAGCAGCTCAGGTCGAAAGTTTCTATCGGCAAGCCTGCTAACCGACGCAAGAAAGGCAAGTTCGCGGATAGCCATATTCTACCCACAGAGACATCCGATGGCACCAGGACCGAGCACGAGCCCGACATCGATACGACCGCGACAGCAGCCCGTCAGCGACCCGTCAGCGACACTACTTCCAAGAGTAAGATGCGCACGTTCGTGCCTAGAAATATACCATCTGTGAGCACGTCCGACGCCACCAGTACCAGGCACGGCATCGTCACCGCTTCCACGATGCACGTTGATATGGAAGGCAAGACCAATGGAAGGTCCGAACACAAGACAGAAATTGTAGCGGGCGTTACCGGAGCAGAGCAAGTAACAATGGTCGAATCGAAGACGATTGCGAAAACACCCCGTATGCAAATAGAGACGCCGAATCGCGGACGCGACGCTATTCGGAACGGCGTTACTACGGCCATCCCGCCCAAGGCACTCCGCGTCGAACAGAGATGGCGTGAACGCCGCGTTCGTGGTCCGGAGGCAGATCTTCGCTCTGCCGTCATGTACACAACGCTCAAAGAGCTGGCAAGTACCGATATCACTACTCGACATACCGCTACTTTAGTGTACCATTGCAGTGCAACTTCACCTTAAATATTCGGCGGATCCCACACATACATGAGAATCTGTTGTACGGGAAGCTTTATTTGATGTTTACTGTAACATCTTCACTTGTAAGCTCAAAGCTTGTCGCTGAATACACGCTCCGATCTCATTGTATTCACTTAGCTTCTTTCTCCACACTCTGCTGCCTCTGATGTCGACTTCCCTGCTCTGTGGCCGACTTCAGTTTTCTGTTGCCAACATCTAACTTCCCAAGACGTTTATGCGGACACGTACCCAATGACCCAAGTTATTTATTCGGACACATACCCAGTGGTACAAGTGTTATATAATCGGCAAGACAGCGGGAGCCAGCAGACAGCGCCCGCAAAGTGCGGAGAGGAGGCATAGAAAGCGTCGTTTTAAAAGCAGTAGGGTGCGCAGCCTTCGAAAGCTTCTACTTGGAACAGACATGTATCGTGCGCCGTAGACGAACAATCGTGAATGAGCTGTTGTGCAATATTGCGTGCAAGCTTTTCAACAAAAACAACGTTCTCGGCAAAGCTATCTGCGGACATAGCAAAGCTTTAAGCGAGGCAGGTTCACAGGATGATGGGTACTTGAAGTGTTTAACAGTGGTTGAACAAAATATTTCTCCGGAGGCAAAATTTAAACAAGGAGACTTGTATTTGTCAGGGCCACAAAGTCGAAGACTAGTCTTGTTATCGAAACGTTGGCTCCTCCTTGTTCAAACACTGTTGATCATATCAATGTTTCAGATGCATAGCTAGACTACGGCTACAAAGGATTATGACATTGGTGTTCAAAAGGACCTTCACACCAAATGTTGAAAAAGTGGCCATTTGCGTTCCTCCGAGAAAGCGGGCTTCGATTTCGTCTGGATAAGTCCTCGCCAAAAAGAAATGCACCCCGTGAATAAGCTGAAAAACTTCGGTTTTATGCAACATTTAACCTCAAGGTCTCTTTTTTTTTTTTTGCTATTCCGGCAAGTTTTAGAGCAATAAACTCGCAAAACGAGCAGAAACCTCTGTTCTGAAACATAAAAATGGCAAGTGTGCCTTCAGTTATTTTTTAATAATTACCACGCATAGCTCGAAAAAAAAAAACAGTTCTCCCTGTGGAGAGGACTCAGCTTGCGTGTTGCGATCGGAAATGGAGCAAAGCACGGTTTCATACAGCAGGCCCGACGGCCACCCGGCACAGCAACCGCGCGCTAGGCTGTCAGAAGCTTGTGTAACGTTGTTAGCTTTTTAGGGCCTTCTATAACAGGGTTTCAATGGCTGATCCGAGCCAACGTCCATGCCACGCTAATTTTGTCGGTTCTTGAGCCTAAGCAGCTCTGAGCATGGCGTTGCTTTTGGCATGACGGAAGACCGTATCGCCTGGCAACACGGATTAGGTGCTCGATGACTGCTCGTCTACTGCAGGATAGTTCAGTTGTCCGCTTAGGCAGAGAGGCAGTGACATTGTCTGCGGCTACGTACCTAGCCTTCCTCCCACCCTGAGCAACTGTTATGCTCTCCGCCTTCATTGAAATGTGCCAGCGCAAATT
The DNA here is from genome assembly GCF_023375885.2 of Dermacentor andersoni. Classification (NCBI taxonomy): domain Eukaryota; kingdom Metazoa; phylum Arthropoda; class Arachnida; order Ixodida; family Ixodidae; genus Dermacentor; species Dermacentor andersoni. Next base: position 146,286,236 of record NC_092818.1, on the reverse strand, counting down.
GCTTGAGTGAGCGCCGCGAGTTGTCGTGCCTGTGGGTCGCCTTGCCTGCGGGTCGTCGTGCCTGCGGGTCGTCGTGCCTGCGGGTCGTCGTGCCTGCTGCAGGTCTGCGCTGCACACCGGCGTTTCAAAACGTGTCTTTTCCTCGTGATCCCGGACAGTCCTCAACTCAACGCTCTCTCACCACTTCATGATGCTGGTTTATATTGGAAATCTCTCTCGATAGGGGGCGGCGACAAATAGTCACCTTGCTTGCCTGAGCATGTCGATGTTATACTGGGTGCTTCACGAAATGCATTAGTAAATAAACAATTATGTAAATTAGACTAATTAACGTTTTAACCAAGATAGATATGCAATTGGTCCCAGTTGAAGACTTGAAGCGCGCGATCCAAGGAGCTCGTAACTGTTTTCAGAAAAGCGTACGCTACTAGTTTTTGCAGCGTAATTAATGGAGGCGAATTTCACACAGAAAAGAGAGACTGAACAACCGAAGAGCGCAACTGTGACTTCAGTGAGTAACGTGATTGCTTGCGCCTCACCGTCGGGCCATTATGAAGCGACCGAGATCGCCGCTTGATAAGGATGCTCGCTTGATGTGCGCCCACCTCTCATTTGTGTCAGTGAATGAATAATTGTACTCACCAAGCAGACGCCTAAACTTATGCTGCTGGGCTAGCGCAATACGAGCATCTGTATTGGGGATTGTGGGCCCCACAGTCTATAGAAGAGTAGCCTCACTGGCATAGGCCGGAAGAAACATATGGTTCTGATTGGATTGTTTACTGATGGCGCATTCAAATGATGCTTTCTAAGGATCTTCTGGTTGCTGTTTACATTCAGTTTGTCGAAATCGACCGCTCAAAACACATTCGCCTGGTTCGTATGGAACGGCGCGCTCAATCTTGGAGCACTCGGAGGCGCTCTCACCTTCGAGCTGGGAGCGCAGTCGAGCTACGACAGAATTTCGATCATGTGGCTCCTCCGATTGCTCTGAGAGCAGCTGAACATTTGGCTCCGGCATGCCTTCTCTGGTTTCAACGTCGAGAGGCCTCCGCATCACTGCAAGTCCGTTTGGAGCGCGATAGGCTCCAGTCTAAAGTACCGTTAGAGAGCTCGCGCTGTTGTCACACTCGAATCGCAGGCGACCACACTGAAAAGTGAATCGACGGTGGCGCGCACCGAAGGCTTCCAGCTCTCGCTGACGCTGCAAAAGCTGCGCTGCCGCATCATGTCGGTCGTGGGGATTGCGGCGCTCATCGTTCTTCTCGTGGCCACGCTCGTGTGGCTTCGCGGCAGGAGCCTAACCGGAACGCGAGCGACCTGCGTCACCGCTGCCTGCTTGCAGCTGTCGAGAACCTTCGACGGCCTGCTGAACTACAGCACCGACCCCTGCACCAACATGAACGTGTTCGTTTGCTCCAAGATCTCCGCGTACACCACCTCCGGCGGCCGCACTTCCCCGAGCCTTGTCGCGCACGTCATCAGGCAGTACGAATTGAAGATCGTCGATCTGTTCCTCGATGGCCAGGCCAAGTTCAAGGCATCCAAGTACGCACTCTACCTGGGGCATCTTAGGCTTGCTCTTTTACACCATAGTCATGTGAAGCACAGTCACTCTGGCGTCTGAACTGCTCTACAAACGAGAAGCCGGGCTCATAACATCTTATTTGTAAGAATTGTTCGCCATATCACTATCACGATTGGCTGGCGCTTCCTTCTAGCGTACTCTTGTTAATGCGGTCCTTGGATCCACTTGAAACAAATACAGAAAGTTACTCAGAAATATTCATTATATTGCAAACACTGATCAGACTGATGCTGTCTGAGCGAGTTGTTCCAGATGAAGATAAGAGGAAAAAATCATAACTTGATGAAACAGATTAAGTTATGTAACGATGAGAGCTTCGAGGGAATTGATAGGTTTCATTATTTCTATCCACTTTCTACAGTGGCGTCTCCAGGAGCGAATTCAACTCTCCGCCAAGGCAGTAAACTTATGTCTTATAGCAGTAAACTATGGCACTATGCTGACGAGAACTGCTTAAAATGGGGATAACAAGTTCGAGCGATCGGAATTCTGTCAGTGTATAAACTCTTCTGCCTCTTCTGCAGGATTGTCCGCGACTTCTTGTGGGAGTGCACGGACAATCAAAACACACAGCACTCCGTGGATCGTTTCGTCGATTTCTTCAAGCGTGTGCCCCTACGGTGGCCGTTCAGCAATTCTTCCTCGCCAGAGGTGCACCCGCTCGAGGCCGTTTTGACCCTCAGCATAAGGTTGGGTGTCGACACGTGGTTCCGCGCCTACGTCGACAGGGCCAGAAAACCGGTATCGGGTTACGGCGACGCCTCAGCCTTGTTCATTGAGGTTAGATGGCACTAATACGCTAAGGCATCCAATTAAAAACGCTTCACTAGCACAGATGAAGCGAAAAATGCGTGCTTCAAACCAAGCAATCCGTTGAACGACAAGCCAGAAGGATACGTGGTTGTCGCTGATGTTTCCGTTCGCACCACAGAGCTTTTTATAAAGATTATTAAAAGAAACTCTGGCGCCGCGATGTTCAGCTACCATGGAATAATGGTTAGTACATAGATTCCTCTAATCTTAGCGCTTGCTGCTTCAGACGTCCTTGTGGCAGTAGTACACTTTTTTTTTTCATTCTAGAATTTGTGTGTACATCTCCTTAATCTTCCTTTTCTTCCTCAAACCTTCTCTATCTACCTTGTACCGCTATTAATATCTGCATGCACGCCTAATCATTGCCAATTGTTGCATTTAAAGGCAGCATTTTGTTGAAAATTATGAACTCGCAAATTCACAAAACTGTTTCGAAGCTAGAAGCGCGACGTTGAGGCAAATCCGTGTAATACCCATAATTCCCATGCTAAAGCGCCAATGTCGCAGCTGCTATAGACGTTAGCCCAAGAGTTGTCTCCATTGCAATTTTTGTAGCTAACTCCGTGGTTCGAACCCCTTGGAACCTGTTGGAACCTGCTGGGACTTGCTGGAGCATGTCCTGAAAGCTTGTTCGATGCGCTTATAAAGTACTGTGTATCCTAACACCAGTGCACAATATGCGTCCTCGTAAAGGTTTTTAAGTTTGTAATGCGAGCCGATGCTGGAGGTAGCTCAAGTTTTGGTAATCTTTATAAGGTTACTGCTGGGACACGTGCGTTCTTTTGCTTGTTTCTCGGTGTTTGGCGTCGGTAGATCGTCGAGTGCACTTAGCGGGAGGTCTCACGCACAGCTATGGCATGGGTAAAAAATGAAGTCTGAAATAAAATACATCTGCATGAATCGATCATGCGTGTCTTTGCATAGAAGTTACTGAGACATACGCAAAATTTTCCAAGCAAGCTTTCCCACACACTGCGTTCCCGCTACTAACCACAGCTCGCTTGATGGCACCTTGATTTTCGATTCTAGTCCCCGGTCCACAATCTTGGTTTGGTTAAGCAACTTCTTTTAATGCGAACCACTCTGTGCCTCATTCCAGGTACTTTGCGGTAGGTAGGTGTTTCCAGAATCCGACGAGCGCGTCAAACACGCGCTCGTCGGACACATAGTTGCTCGTCTTACGAAAGCACGTTGGTCCATTTTGTAACGCTTTGCGTAATCTCAAACGATGCTGGGACGCAAGTGCCAGCAAAATGCTTCGCTTAAGATCGATTCCCCGCCGAGTGCGTAAGATCAGCTTCTTTTTATTATTTTGTCGTGACAGAACACTTCGTATTCACTTTCTACGCTGGATGCTATGTCACGTGCGGACCTTGCCCGACCCTATCGAAACGCCACCCTCTACCATGTCGCAGGCTTGTGCACAACCTACACTGTGGCTCGACTTTGTTAGAACACTCGGTGACCGTCGGCATGTTTACTACGAGGAGCTGCACAGGCTATTCAACGCGTCGCTGCCGGACAAGCGCAGCAGGGAGAGACTGCTGGAGACCGAGAAGGACGTGCTGTCCATCCTGGACGCCGCCAGGACGCCAAGAGCAGGAGCGGGTCCTGCAGTCACCACCGTACACAAGGTCGCGGCTGCTGTGCCAAACTCTACCATAGGAAACTGGCTCGAGCCGCTGAGAAAAACGTCCGGAGGCAGGAGTGTGGACAGGACGACGCTAGTGTCGCTGGAAGACGTGCGTATTCTGTGGAGGATTGACGATTTGCTGTCCACGTACAGCACAGATGCGCTAGCCGAACAGCTGTCCTGGTGGCTAGTACAAATCCTCACGGTGATAGGCTGGCCCCAGGGTTACTACGTCATCGCTGGCAGCCAGGAGGTGAGCTCCCTTATAAAAGCAATGCTTATAGAAAGTCTGCTATAGAGAGTTTTTAGATGTTTTGCTGCAAAGCCTTCAAAATCCGTAATGATCAACAGCCTGTTGGTGTAATCTCTGGCGCTAATATATGAAAAGACAACTACCCGCCTAAAAGCTTGGACTAAAGGAAGTATACAATAAGCTTTACTTGCGGTAGCTCCTATTCAAATACGTGGATGGGACAAAACATTTTGCGCGGAATTCACTGTACGAATATGGATGGATATCTGTAGCATATAAAAGAAAGTGCCAATATGTTAACTGCAAGGGGCATATTTTCTACATAGGCCACAATTTTACGAAAATTGGAGAGAATAAAACAATATTAAAAAGAACCATTTTTTTTACAAAATAACCTTCGAATAAAAGTAAGCTCCGTAACTACTTACAGTTGCAGCTAGATTACAGCAGATTGCAGCTGCAGCTGGAGTTCTAAAAAATGTATAAGGAGGCACAGCAGGCTGCGTGAATTCTGTAGACGCCGTCAAATCTGTGAGGAGTTTGTGAACTTGATCATGAAATAAATGTTCATGCTGCGAATGCGTCAACAGGATAGTGTTCTTTTTTCTTTGCCTCTTGCCTGAGGTTCGCGTTTGCCGTCGTTTCCTTGCCGGATATGTTTGGCTCCCTATTGGAACTTGGCTCCCTATGTATGTGGCAGCGAATATGCGCCGGAACAGACTACTTCGGAACTGAGTATGCATTACTGTGTATGTGCCAATTGTTGGTCAACCCCCAAGAATGTGCCCCAGCGACACAAGAAGCCTGTAGCCCTAGATGTATTTAGATGTGCGTCGTACTTCTCTGTACCATGCATCTCCCATCAATCTTCATCTCTCAAGAGGTGCCATATGCACCGCCTTGATCCTCTTGGCACGGACAGTTAACAGCTGCAATCTACGAGGTTGTGCTTGTGTTATCCGCTACTGCTGCTACAGGTTTCTCGTCATTTAACGTTCAACATTCCGTGGAATCTTTTTTTGTTGTTGAACCTTGAGTTGTTTAGAAGAATTACTGTTTGCGCCAAGTGTGTTGCGTTTACGATTACCGATTATGAATCGCACAGGGAAAGCCACTATTAGTCAAGAAATTATGTAATGATTATTTTTTTCAGCGTCTCGTATGTTTTTTTTTCATTTTGTTGAAGCTGAAGTTCCCTATTCATGACAGCTTATTTAATGTGACAACGAGAAACGGTCAAGAAGCGTTCGTCTTATAATCTTTTACTTGTAATTTGTTTCATTGCGACGCTCATCATTGTGATGTCACCATCATTTCGTGTTTTTGTCGGGAGTTTTAAGCATTATTTCGAGCCACGATCGTCTTCTTGAGAAGCGTCGAAGCTGCGTTACCCAATTTGGCGTCCCTCTAGAGTTTTTGACGCTCAAGCGGCTGCAAACTCCCTTTTTCTGGGGGATATTAGAGAGCAGTCTTTCAGGAGCCCCGGAATAGTGCTAAGTGGCTAACCTTATAATTCGTGAAATGGCTTCGAAACTTTTGACAAGTACCTTAACGATTACCCAATTGCTTTGAGCGGTAAAACGGGAACAGCGCGCTGAAGAATCTTGCTGCACGTTCAGGCCGCCGCTACCGGTGTCAAGGTCGAGTGCTACTCGGTCGCAGCCAGCAGGTTCGGCCTGCTGCTGGCGTCCGAGAGCGCCGTCCACGAATTCTCGCCGGAAGGGCGCAAGGAAGCGGACGTCTTCTTAAAAAGCCTACGCAACCTCCTGGTAGAATCTTTTGCCAAGACAGCGTGGCTGAGCGCCGAAGCCAAAGCTATGGTGTCCAAGAGGCTGTCTGATCTTGAGGTATGCATGGTATGCCCAAAAGTAACATAAGGTCGGCGTCACGCCTAACCCACAACCACTACCCATGTGTCAGTAGTGCTCAATTTCACTATCGCACAGCGCTCGTGTTGTCGTTATTGTGCGTATTCTATTTGTTGTTGTTCGATTCGCACTGTGCTTAGAAGACTCAATCCGTACCAACTAGCTAAAGTCAACGCATTTCTATACTACGTTTCATACATATAGTGAGTAACGCTTCGATGGCTTCAGAGCCGTCTCTGATTACTCGCATTCGTGATCAAGCACTGCAGACTTGTGTGACCCTGCCGAATCACAACCAAATTTCCAGAGAAGCTGTTTCTTTCTAGCAGTTACACTAAAAATGTCAGTTGCCTGTAATTAAGTCACACACTTTAAAACGTTGCCCCGCTATGATTGGTTCGTTTAAAAACTTCCAGCGTATAACTCATTCAGGCACTTTGTAAAAAAGCTTTACAAATGCAGTAATTCATCCAGAAGCATTTCCTTTTTCGAGCATACTGGCAATAATATTCCTCCCATGCATTTTCACTAGATGTGATCTTGTTGCAGCTTGCAGTTCTACCAGGGCAGCACGTTAAAGCCTGTGTTCTTCTTGAATAGGATAGCCCATAACGGCAGCACGACACTTTCGAGCACTTTCGAAATTCTTTTTTTTAGCAAAGGCAGTATTTAAGTAATGCGTCAGACAAGCCTTTCCCCATTTTTGCTCAATTTATTCTTGGTGGCATTTGGTAGTTATGTCAGTACAGCGGGCTAAATTTTGCGCCTCTCGTAAAATACGCCCATAATGCTCCGGAGAGCCTGCATAAGTAAGTTATTACAAAAGCCGCAACAAACCCACCAACTTTGAACTTCGCCTAAGCATTACTCGTTACATGATCCTTACTCTCACCAAACAGTGAAAAAAGGTATCTCCTTTAGCTCACCGAGTACAGTGGATGAACGTCGCATTGCGCATGGAAATACCGTAAAAGCGAGAGTTCGTGAATTTTTCGTAACATTCCTAATTAAGCAAGTAATGTTAAAATTTCGGGACGCATTGCGCACAAGAATTTTCTATCTACTGTTAAGTATGAAGATTGTGTAATGCAGAGTTATCTCCGTGCATTGGGAAACGTAGCTATAATAAGGACATCGTGACATGTGAATCATAAGAAGCCAACAAACATTGATATGCTTAATAAAAACGGGCCCCTCAGTTAACTGCCTTTCTTATCGCGACACGTGTAAACACATATTCAAGTAACTTTTCGTAAAAGCTGTATTTGAACCACACGCATTTAACTTCGCACACAAATCATCCATAGTAGTCCGCCTATTGTTGTTAACTTTGAGCTTGGTAACATGGGCAGTATGGAACGGTTGCTTGAAAAACATTAGAGCGCTTGGAAAAGATAATTATTTGTGCTCCAGAGTGCTTGATTGCGCAATTTCTTTCCATCGACTCAATTAACGCACATACATCGAACTTTCCGTACACATTAACCATAACCTGCCCCTTACTTTCGCAAAATGTAAACAACTTGCCTTGACTATAGTTGACTGAGGACGCCAGAAAAACCAATTGCAAACATGGTATGACACGTGAAAGTAAGGAAAAAGTGAGGGTTCAGTAATTCCTTGTAACGCTTCTATTTAAACCAGGAAAACGACAGTTTCGCCACACACTGAGCTTAGCATTCAAACAAGTTTCACCGAATTTGAAGTTGGTTTCTTGTGCAGTTGTCTTAGTATTTAGGTAAACATAGCGCATTGCGGCAGTGTTACGGCACTCTGGAACGCTTGGATAAGTAGCTTTCTACAAAGGCAGTAATTGGGCTACGCAGCTTAAACATTTATCGTTCGACGCGCATGGCATGCTTTCTGCCTAAACGAAATATAAGCGACGAGCAACCCATAGTTCAACAAGGGGGCTGAAAAACAGCCACTACGGGCCGTGCATTAAGTATAGACATTGGGAGATGACAAATATTCAGTAATGGTTTCTTAAAGTAAATAATTGCGCTACACTTCCATGTTTGGGTACACGTCACCGATAGAGTGGCCTATGTTTCTTTGAAATGTATATCGTCCATTTGCGCTGCGCTCGCAGGAGAACAATTTTTAAGCCGTTCATAGAACGCTTCAATAGGGGCCACAAACTAGGGTTTAACAATTTTTATTTAACCCCTAATTGACACAAACTATATAAAATTTGCCTTTCACATAAGTCCCAAGATTTCTTCAATATGTAGACGCGTCTAGAGAGGGGACACGCGCAGGCCGCGCGCGCGTCATGCGGTGCTTGATCTTGAGCGCCATTTTGAGCGTGCGCGACGGAAGCCTGTGCGCCGTCGTCACGTGGCCGGCATATGAACTTCCGGCGCGGGTTTGGAAACAGGCGGTGGCTGTTTCGGAATCGTGCTGACACGCCGGGAGTCGCCTCCGGTTCTGTGTCGCACAAAGACTATATGGACGCACGCTATCAATAATGAACCGCTGGTCGTCTGCGTTATCGGCTTGCATGCACTTTGGCTGGCGAAGCACAAGCGCCATAAGAATAAGCGCGTGACGAGGTGCTTGTGGGCCGAGGTGGCGAGAAATGCGATGCCCAACCCTGACGTATACCAGACAAGTGCTCAAACTTTTTATACGGGTGCCATACACAGGGCACTTTCAATTGCGATCGAGCCCGATCGAAATAAGGTTTCTCGATCGCAAATGCCTCTTTTGCGCAAGTCAAGAATAAACTTTCCTCAAACTCAACCGTTTCCCTCGGTGTTCTAGCCGCACTGTGGTATACGCTCGAAATGCTCGCTTGTGCGCGTATTCTGTGGCTGCTCGCTCTTCGTCACACGCGTGTGGGCTCGCAGATGCGTGCGCTCACGTATACGCTTAACGAGACGCGTATCCCATGCTCCATGTGGTCGGAGTTTTAACAGCTTCGCTGTAAAATAATGCATCACAAGATGTAGGTTTCCGTCATACAGTGCGATGTAACGTTTTGTCTCGGAATTTTACGTTGCGAGAAATACACATACGACGTAATTATTACGTGAAAGCACTGGAAGGCATCGCCGATCTAAACCTATTTACCGCGGAACGAGCAGAGTGACACGTTTTTTGTTGCCACCAGCTGTCACAGCGCACGACGTGCGTCCGCAACCAAAACACAGTATATACGCCACATACGGCAAGTAGAAAAGGTGCATAAGTAATCCCTAATTGGACAACCTTTCGTGCGTAAGTAGTCGTAGTAGTTGTAATATACGACTCAATTATTCCGTAGAAAGCGTCACAGATCAGCACTGAAACTGCACTGTGAAAGGCGCCGAATGAGTTTTCAGTGAGCATACTATACTCACGTAGCTTCAGCTTCGTTGCCTGGTATAGCATCAGAGGTGTATCCATTAGTTCACGCATAGGCTAACTTATGGAAAACGTTATCTCCTCTCGTCGCATATTTGTTTTTTTCGTCCAAGGTCTCTGTGTGGCCGCCAGACGAGTATGGGTCCGACGAGGCGCTCTGGCAGCTTTACTCGGGCTTTTGCCTTTCTTGCGAACGAGGCGGCGCCAACTCGACGGGCGCCCATCCGACGCTGTCGACGTCCGCGAACGCCAGCACGGCGCGTCCGACGCTGATAGACTACTGGCTGAACACGAGCGAAGTGCTGTGGAATGTGAATGACGCCAAGTTCGACGACATGCAGCTGCGCTGGCAAGCCGACACGCTCGAAGCGATGCGGTACGAGCCGCTGAACAACCGGCTTCGAGTGTCGCACGCGGCACTGCTCAGCCCTTTTTACCATCCCGATGCCTCTGAACTGCGACACGCGAACTACGGGGGCCTCGGAGCCTCCTTTCTGGCTCACCTTCTGCTGACATTTATGCCACCGGTGAGGCGAGCAGAGCGAGCGCAACTGGTTCACGAACGGAGGTTATTCAGTGTCCGCTTGGCCCGTGGAATATAATGGTTTAAGCGCAGCCTCCGAGATTGGGCAACGTGTGCCGAGATCTCGGATGTCATGGCTTAAGCCTAACCAGAGGCATGGCCTAAAGATGCTGGGTTAAAGTGCAGTGAGATATAGATAAGCAGGCTGGATGGCATTGGATGGCATTCATCACGGGAAATTTATAGCGCCATGAAACGACGGAAGACGGAGGAATTACTTAAGACGCATGGGTTAGAGTTGACAAAACAGGGGTTAAGGTCAACTTCACGATGCTGACTTTTGCGAAATGTGTGCGTGTAATGGAGATATAGGAAATACATTTCGAGTTGTTCCGGCTATTCAGTTCGTATTTCATTCGGAAATTTGTTATTAGATATTGGTGAATACTTGCTATGGACAAATATTGATTCATGGCTGTATTGCGCTTCGTGTTACACTGACAGAACTAATGGACTGACATAAGGAACAAAACGCGGACGTACGTGAAGCAAACTACCAACTTGTTTAATACTATTAAAGAACACGCTGTTATTATTAAACTGTTGAAGACACTGTTAAAGAACACGAAACAAGTTGGTAGTTTGCGCGACGTACGTCCGCGTTTTGTTCCTTATGTTCGTCCATTAGTTCCTTCAGTGTAACACGGAAGCGTAACACAATCATAAACGTCCACCAACTAGCCCCGTTCATTGCTTTGCTTAACAAATATTGAGTCTATTGACTCCGGAAGCGATTCAGTAATATATCCATAACGTCAGCTGCGGGACAGTAATAAGGTTATTTAATCACAATCTTGTCAGCTTTTGTGAAACTTGATGTAAACGACTTTGTCGTGACAGAAGACGAGAAACACCTGTGAAATGCAATTGAAATGCCGCTATATATGAAACTACCACACTGAGGTACATTTCGATCTGTGTGTTTCGGCAAATCAAAAGCGTTTTCCGCGTCAGGGTATAAACATGACGACATAAACCCGAGGCAACTCCACCGCTGCTTTGTCAGCGTACATGGAGACAACGCTTTTTAGAATCTAAGCATGGTATTTAAATATTTAAAAAAAGAAGGGGGGGTGGCGGGTTCACGTCCGTATAACAAAACAGTCGTCAGCACAAAACAACTTAAAATGCGATTATGTTGCTGCGCCGTCTTCGGCTCTCGGGTGCGTACAAAACGCAGATGATGCAAGAGCGCACCGCGCTATGTTTGCATCAACTCAGGACACGGACGTCGACGGCGGACTCACGTCGTCCTCGTGGACGAACACTAGCGACATCAAACGCCGGGCGGAGAGCCTCAAGTGCCCGTCCGAGTTCGTCAGCAACCTCGCCGACGTCGTCGCCTTGGAACTCAGCTGGCAAGCGCTGAAGAAGGCCGCAGCCGCACCCGGTGCCACGAAGCGGCACAGAGGGCGCTCGCCGCCCGCCGAGTTTCTGTCCATCAGAGACTCCAACGGGGAGACTCGTCTCTACACCGCCGACCAGGTGTTCTTTCTCACCTACTGCCTGAGCAGGTGCGCACGCACTCACAGGTTGCTGTCGAGGGGCGCCCTTATAATTATGATGCCAAGCATTTCTTTATTTTTTTTTTTTGTCTCACTTCTCAGTGTTCCGTGTTCTAATTTCGCTCCGAAACCTCGGACTCGTCGCGAATTCCGAGTTACTTTTTCTTTCTCTTTCTTTTTCTGTATTTGGGTTGCTTTGGCTCGATGAATGCTTTCCAAACTTGCAATGTTAAAGTTTTGGCTCCTTTAAAACACAATGTAGTCCATGTTTACCCATAAACAACGGAGTCCGAACGGACGGCGATAATATCCATGATGTCACGCCGAGATGGGGAAAGACTTGGAAGGCAGCTTTTCTTTTTTGCGCCTTTTCTGGTTTACCAACCCTCCTCATCGCGGCAAGAGTCGCTTATTTATTGTTGTAGAAAAGCAATTCGCTAATAATGCTCAAATATTTTTTTTCTCTTTAAGCTGTCCCTTTGAAGGGACAACAAAGAAAAAAATTATTTTACCTGTACTAGTAAATTACCCTTCAACAAACAAAGCGCCACTGTTACCGCGAGGATAGGCTTGGTAAGCCAGAAAAAATACGAAAGACGGGTGGCGCCGCCGCCTTGAATTTCCGGCACAATCTCGCCGTGACGTCATGAATTTTGACGCCGTGGGCTCGGACCCGAAAACTGTTTATCAGTAAATACACCGTCTTCTAAAAGATAAAGAGTTTAAAAGTTTCGAAAGCTTTCATTGAGCCAACGCAGCCCAAATAAACAAAAGATGTACTTTAAATTCATGACATCACACGGACGTGCCAGAGCTCAAATTTCGGCGTGAAAATTCACAAACAGATCTTCAACGTTCGCGTTCTTTTCTAATAATCAACCTATAATCACAAAATTTACAAAAATAGTTTTCAAGGACAACGTAATCTGTCCGAACTGATTGCTGTGTTTGTTGTTGTTGTTGTTGTTTAGTATCCTTTTACGGTGGCGATGCAAGTACTCCTCTCCAATATGCTGTCTTGACGCCAAGCTTCACTATTCCCTCTTTCATCTCGCCTCAAGGTGCGCAGATTACCGTCGACTCCCCGGACACCTGCCTGCTGGTCCGGACTGCAACGCTGCAGTGCGTAATGTGCACGGTTTCGCCGCTGCCTTCGGCTGCAGGGCCGGAAGTCAGATGGCTCCCCATGGGACGTGCGACATTTCAGACGTCTTCTGAAAGCACACGCCAGACGCAGCAAGCTGCACGTTTCATGCGTGGAGGGACCGCGTCGGATGACTATATGCCCAGTGTGTCGTACCGTGTACGGGCATTTTATTCTTATTATGTTTATTTTATTTTATTATTTATTTGCGTTCGGCAGGACTTCTGATTTGCCAACTTTCGCATTCACATATTTTTCCCCCTTCGTGCTCGCGTTATGACCAATCACTCGTTTTATTTCTCTATCTTAATTTCTTTCTTGCGCGTTAATTGTGTTCGTTCAAGTATTTTTCTTTTCTTTTTATCCGTCGCAGCACTGTTATCCGACTATCGGTTCTGATCATTGTTTGTGTCAGTGACAGTCCCGATCCCAAATGGCTGAACCGAGGACATCCACTCCTTCTGCGATATTTTTGGTACTGCGAATTGCATGAGTTTCGCGTGACGCCATTTCACCTGCCACTGGACAGAAAGACTGATGGCACCAAGTCACCGAGTGGCCCTTGTACTGTCTATACGGTCGACTTATGTTCTGGTACATCGGGACCATATTTTTCTTTTTTCGCGCATTCTTTCGGTTTTGTGCGTGCGCATCTCAAGTACTCGAATGCATACATCAGTATGGAAACGCGTTATTACTCTATTTGACTTATCTTGTGGATGGTGCAGTGGCCCACATGCAGAAATAGCGTATCACGCACTAGTGTCGCGTTATACGATTGTGCATGGAATCGGCGTAGGTGCCCGAACTCTTGTCGCACTGGTAGAGTTAGGGCAAATATATATATAAAACTGGGACAACCATGGTTTTTGATGACTTATTGTCGTTTGAATGTTTTCTGCTATTTCTGGTAATTTGTGGCTCTTGCCGTCTTGAACTGAGCCGGAGCGGCGGGTTTTTCTTTGCCCAGTTACTGAGCAATACTGTTCGCAATTGGCGCTGATGTTTGTTCATTGTTGTGGAAACAAGCCGACTTGTATACAATGTGCATCTTTGACTCGATCGCACTCGATTCTATCTCGTGCGTGCGCATATATAGACTGACCGGTAGTCTATATACCCTTCAGCCGAGCTATATTGCTCTTCACTATAGCGCATACTGTGCGCAGCAAAATTAACGAGGAGTTTGTACTCGCCTGGCTCAGACTCTCATGTCTCTGACTATATCCGCATCTTGCGATTCGCCTTCGCTGACTGAATAGCTTTGAAAGTTCACTGAGGCCGAAGCATAGTCGCATGGCGATACAAGCATTGTAGAGCATAGATTGTAAGAAGTTGAAGTGCGAAATGCGTCTTTGGCCTTGCATGCCAGCCAGTGAGTGCAGTGTTGATTTCCTGAAGCGCGCAATGCAGGATTTTTAGTTCGTCTGCCGAATGCGCTATGCTGTGACGTCGCACTTTCAAGTAATAAAACGCGATTGGTTTGCTCAAGCTTATGCTCAGTATGTAGTCGACAAAGTGAAACGAGATTAAACCATCATTTCCATGAAACAAAAGAAATACGCACAGGTCACGGGCATACTTCTTTGTCCGTTACGCCATTGTCATGGGAGCATATGTGGCGGCATATAAAAGCGGCACTCGCACAAAATGGTTACACCCACCTCAGTGCCCTGGCCCTCGCTCAAGTAACTAGGGGTGCGCGCTGCCGGCGCTGGAGCAGCCAATGTATGCGGGACTCCAGATGGAACACAGGCGTCGCAGTTCATCGGCACTGGCAGAGTGGCGAGCCGAACTTTTCTTTCGTTCAGTTTCGGCGAGTACGGTTCTGTTCCGGTTCAACTCCTGAGCAAAACAAAACAAAGCAAAACGAAAGTTCAAACCCGTTTGTTTGCATTGATTATTCACAGGAAAACAGCGCGCGCACGCACAAACACACACACACACACACACACGCACACTGCAGGAAAAAAAAATTTTCATGCTTGTATTTTAAAGCTTTCATTGGCTACTTCCTCCACTTTGTATGCATATGTATTACTGCCTGGTCGTTTATGTGACATTGACACGTACATTGCCTCATATGCTCTGGGAGTGCGGGTCGCTGGGCCCGAAGTTCACCAAGGAAGAGTGGGACGCGCTCCTGCGAAGTCCCGTCTTTGAGGAGTAAATCCTGGCCTTCCAGCGCGCCCGCGATCGGGCCGGCAGACTAGATCTGTTAGTTCCGTCGTGGGATTAGCCGGGTGCGCATTTTATCGCGCTTTGCTGGACCAAATAAAAGTTTATTCACTCACTCACGTACATTGCCGTCCCACCAGATTGGCTTCTCTCTCTCTCTCTCTCTCTCTCTCTCTATATATATATATATATATATATATATATATATATATATATATATATATATATATATATACTTCACCTAACTATGTATATCTTCATCAGGGTTTACGGAAAAGTGGCACTTCGACAACGACAGTGAAAACAGCAGATAGCGTGCTTGGCCATCCTATCGTTCCTTATATATATATAATCCCGTAGGCGGTGAGGCTACCTTATCGCCGAAAAGTACAGCCCAGAGGGCCCTACATGCCTAAGACATGCGTTTAATTATCCGCCCTCTGCGGGTTTTGCGCATCGTCGTAGGTTGCACGATATAGTTTCAGTTCTCAGTGGTCCTAACATCGTGGCTCGCGAATCTCACGCACGTATGCGGCCGTGAACGCGCCTAGGCACACGATATATTTTCAGCGAATTTGAACAGCACTTAAATCTCGTGTGACAAAAGTAAGAAAAAGAAAAAAAAAATATCGGCGCTTACAGAGAAGCTCCAAGCCGCGTATTGTCCGCTTACCGTCGTGTCTGCCTGCCTCTTGTCGTCCGAAAATTGAGCTCCCGGGGTAAATACTGAGTGGCCGAGACGGGTCACCCGAACAATACGGTGCTGAGCCTCGCGCAATACAGACTACCTTGACAGTTCCTAGGTGAGTGAGTGAGTGAATAAACTTTTATTTGGTCCAGCAAAGCGCGAGAAAACGCGCACCCGGCTAATCCCACGACGGGATTGACAGATCTAGTCTGCCGGCCCGATCACGGGCGCGCTGGACGGCCAGGATTCGGTCCTCAAAGACGGGACTTCGCAGGAGCGCGTCCCACTCTTCCTTGGTGAACTTCGGGCCCAGCGACCCGCACTCCCAGAGCATATGAGGCAACGTAGCTACCTCACCACAGGCCACGCAAGAACAATTCGGATAAATCTCTGGATATATGCTATTAAGGGACGCCGGATTTGGGTACGAGTTCGTGTCTTCGGCCTTTCTACAGCTTTGGACAGCGCTTATACCAGAGCTAATGAGAAGGAAGAAACGGGAGGAACTGGCCTCTTGGTTTCCCGGGAACGCTTCTTATAAAAAATTTGCGAAAATCGAGAACTTTACAGCTCTGTAACTCAGCAATGAAAAATAATAACCCAACTCGGTGAATTGCAGCTAATAGTACATCTAAAGCGGACAAAATTCATATGTTACACATGAATGTCAAAAAATTTGGTAATATGGCAATACAGCTTTTGCAGAACCCTTGTAACCAACTTAACAAATTCACGTAAGATGTAAAATGACATATCATATTTGTCCGCTTTAAATGATCTAATGGATGCCGTTTACAGCACTGCGATATCTGTTCTTGATGCAGAGCTATGAATTTGTAAACTTCGTGCTTCTATTTTTTTCAAGCGGTCGAATATTTGAGAATCTTTTTAATAAAATTCAAGCACTAAATCGAAATTCCGTTTCCAACGGTCACTAGAATTTAACTTTCTCTCTAAAATGCAACAAATTTCATTACAATCGGTCCGGGGGTTATCTCAGATAACGTTTTTGCGATTTACATGTATTTGAATAGGCCGCGTCGGAGTTGGGCCTGAGCTAAAGCTTCCTCTTAGCGAAGTTTAAGCTTCCTCCATCTTTTTTCTTTAATTTTTTTTCTCGTTTCTCCTCTCTCCTCTTGACTTCAAGTGTGCGCTAAAACATGGTCCCAATATTCTAGTACCATAGCCGAAAACAGTCTCCCATGCGCAAGAGGCGGGCCTTTCAGGAAATGAGAACTGCGATACTCAAAACTGTTGTAAAACGTAATATCGTAGCTTTTTACGCAGTATTGCAATATCGTGCGACCATAAATCCCACGTTACTTTTTTTACCAGTCATCAAAGCGGCACTGTCTTTGGTCGCATCCTGTCTATACGAAGTATTGCCCACGGTGTAAGAATATTCAATAATATTATTACACCATTCGAAGGATCTACCCCTTCCCACATTGCAAACTCAATAGACCTCAGGCTTTGACACTAAGGCTTCTACAGACGGGGACATACCCAAACCCCCTACTTCTTCGCAAGATGTACCCCAAAATTCGGACAACAAATACACGTGCACTATGCAATGAATTAGCCAACTTACCTCACATGCTCTGGCGATGTCCCGCGTTACGCGGCGATGAAAGCAACACTTCTTCACGCTGGGATGCGGTCCTACACAGCCCCAGCCTCGAAGAACAGTTATGGGCTGTCCAACGGGCCCGCGACGCGGCGGAGAGGCTCGGCCTCTCTGTCCCGACGTGGGAGCGGCCCGCTGCGCGCTAGCGCGCGCCCTAAAGGACCCTAATAAACTTTTCATCCAACCATCCATCCATCCATCCATGTTATTGCCGCATCGTGCCGCATCGAGACGGCGCTCAACAAGCTTTTCCTACCGCGTTGCAGGGAGGGAGACGCCATTCATAGAAATTGCGATTTTTTATAGCACTCTGTCGAAGTGAGTGCAACGGCTACACTCCACACTCTTTAAACGGATGCATCCTTTGGGGTGCATATTTGCCACACAACGATAATCGTCATCCGTCTTGTCCGCACTTCCTTTCTTTAACGCGGCGAGCCCGGTACTTTCCAGTAACGAGCGGCATGACATAGCATTCCCGACAGGAAAGTAACGAGCGCAGCGTTTTCAAGAAAGGAAATGCGGGCAAGATAGATGACGATTATCGCTGTGTCGCAAATATACACTCTAGGAACAGTTTACACCCTTTGGAGTGCCCCTTCTGCCACACAACGATAATCGTCATCTGCCTTGATGCGTTTCCTTTCCTTAACGCTGCGAGCCCGGTAATTTCCTGTAACGAAAGGCACGCGTGTTATCAGCATGATAGCATTATCATGCTGATAACACGCGTGCCATTCGTTATTATCATGCTGATAACACGCGTGCCGTTCGTTACTGGAAAGTACCGGGCTCGCAGCGTTAAAGAAAGGAAGCGCATCAAGGCAGATGACGATTATCGTTGTGTGGCAGAAAGAGCACTCCAAAGGCTGTAAACCGTTCTTAGAGTGTACACTCCAACGGGCGTAAACTTTTCTTAGAGTGCAACGATAATCGTCATCTGCTTTGTTGCGTTTCCTTTCTTGAAAACGCCGCACCCGCAATTTTCCTGTCGGCAATGCTATGTCATGCTGATAACGCGCATGCCGTTCGCTACTGGGAAGTACCGGGCTCGCAACGTTAAAGAAATGAAATGCGGGCAAGACAGATGACGTTTACACTCTAAGAACAGTTTACACCCTTTGGAGTGCCCCTTCTGCCACACAACGATAATCGTCATCTGCCTTGATGCGTTTCCTTTCTTTAACGCTGCGAGCCCGGTACTTTCCAGTAACGAACGGCATGCGTGTTATCAGCATGATAGTCGGAAATGCTATCATGCTGATAACGCGCATGCCGTCCGTTACTGGAAAGTACCGGGCTCACAGCGTTAAAGAAAGCAAAAGCATCAAGGCAGATGACGATTATTGTTGTGTGGCAGAAGGGGCACTCCAAAGGGTGTACACTCTAAGAACAGATTTTGGCGTGCCCCTTCTGCCACACAACGATAATCGTCATCTGCCTTGATGCGTTAATTTCCTCTCTTGAAAACGCCGCGCCCGCTACTTTCCTCTCGGGAATGCTATGTCATGCTGATAACGCGCATGCCGTTCGTTACTGGAAAGTACCGGGCTCGCAGCGTTAAAGAAAGGAAACGCATCAAGGCAGATGACGATTATCGTTGTGTGGCAGAACGGGTACTCCAAAGAGTGCAAACTCTTCTTAGAGTGTAAACTGTTCTTAGAGTGTATTGTTGTGTGGCAAGATACGACTCAGAGGGTGTAAACTTTCCGTGTACACTCTAAAAACAGTTTGCACCCTTTGGGGTGTATATTTGTCCCACAACAATAATCGTCATCTGCCTTGCTTGCGTTTCCTTTCTTGAAAACTCGGCGCTCGCTACTTTCCTGTCGAGAATGCTGCGTCACACTGATAACGCGCATGCCGTTCGTGACTGGGAAGTACCGGGCTCGCAGCGTTAAAGAAAGGAAACGCGGGCAAGACAGATGACGATTGTTGTTGTGGGACAAATATACACCCCAAAGGGTGCAACTGTTTTTAGAGTGTACAGTCTAAAAACGTTTGCACCCTTTGGGGTGTATATCTGCCACACAACGATAATCGTCATCTGCCTTGATGCCTTTCCGTTCTTGAAAACGCCGCGCCCGCTACTTTCTTGTCGGGAATGCTATGCCATGCTGATAACGCGCATGCCATTCGTTACTGGAAAGTACCGGGCTCGCAGCGTTAAAGAAAGGAAACGCATCAAGGCAGATGACGATTATCGTTGTGTGGCAGATATACACCTCAAAGGGTGCAAACTTTTTAGAGTGTTGCCCTGCATGAACTTCGAGATGTCAGCGCGCTGTTATCTCCACAACGCGGGATGAAACATGATCATTTTGGCATACATAATTTCGGCTTACGATGATAACGGCACTAAGCGACCTTTGTAGAAATCTCGTGCAAATATTTGCCATAGTTTGCGCAAGGGTTGCTTGTGAGCTTTTACTAATTTGTGTTTTATGCATTTGGGCGCTTTCTGATGTACTGCTGGCAACCCTGTATAATGACTGTATGATCACGACATCACGACAGCTACAGCTGATCGCACTCGAGCACTCGTCTACGCCGCTCTAGGTCGTTATCATTGCATTTTTGATGATCAGGTTGTCTTAGTCATGCATCAGGACCACGAACGGAGCGTTGCAGGCTGAAATAATTCATACGCGTTCATGTGACAGCTTCGATGGAGTGGGTAGCATCACATACCGCTCCTACAGTCGACGCTGGTTGTGCCGTAAACTGCTGTTCTCTAACTGCTCTCTGTCATGCACGCATGGTAGTGCAGCTACGAGGAATCCGTGCGCCGATAACACGGATCTTAGTTTAATGATCTAAAGATAGCTGCTTAATAATTGGGTGGCAAAAATCTACGATCTCAACGTTTCCGAGAGACACCGCCAAGCGTACTTTTTTTACCGAGGTCTGGTACTATTATGCTTTTCTGGCCATGATCATAAAATTGGGTTGGTTTATGCACAAAGGAAACAGTAAATCGGCAAGCACAAAGTTATCTTCAATTTTCTATATATATATAATGGTGCAACTGGACTAATTTGCTTGTTGCCACATTGCTCGTTCAGCTGATTCGGGGCACTGTGCCAATGCATAGGCACACCAGTAATAGTAATATTCAACAGCCACTTGTGCGGTCACTTATAGCACAGTTACTATTTTGTTGTGCCTCCAAAGGCAAGTATTGGAATGTGCAATGAAGCAGCACTTGTCCTCAGAATGTTTTATGTCTAGATTATGTATTCCCTATATCATCAACTGGCTCTTTGTGCTTCTGCAGCCGTGGCAATTGGTGCAATACTGCTGTGTGCGCCTTTCCATAAAATGCTCAGCAGGCACTGTCATGTTTATGACATTAACATTGGGAAACTTGCTGTTTGTGCTGAAAGAAATGGTACATGGCGAATGTAGATACTTTGACACAATGTTGCTGTGGTCTAAAGAGCAGGCATAAGTTCCTTGATAGCTCTGTAGCATACTGTGCACACTGTAGGTTTACAGTGTTAGGAAACATCAAGTGGGCTGTTTTTTTGGCAGACACCACTACATAATCTAGATATGCATTGATGAAAGTACATCGTCACACCTTCTGGAGCCTTGTAAAATAGAAGTGAACCTTGTGAATTGTTTCGTTGAATTAATCCAAAGTCAGCATGTACATGTACATGCATATGTTGCTGAATGAAAATGAAAGTTTCACATAAGGGGAGATTATCATCCATCAGCGAGCAGCATAAAGCTTCGAGCTACCCTCGGCTGGCACCAATTTTTCTTTCATGATGTCATAAGTGTGCGAGTTTCAAATTGGTATGGGGCTAAGTTGCGACATCCACCTAGAAGATCTTGGTATTGTATATTTCTTAAATTGATATCGGCCGTAATTGCCTCATTATGATCTGACGATGTGCATGATTTTTCATATGTATCACAGTGGGAGCTTCAAGCTCGGCTACGGTGTATGGCCACCACTACCATGGAGCAGCTCGGCCATGTGGATGACTTGCGTGCCCTGCAGGCAAGCCTGGGTGACTTGACGTAAGTGCTGCCTGCAACATGAAGGTTTTTCATTGCAAAAGCAATCAACTCACCATCATAAGTGATGTATGTCCAAACTATCCCTGGGGGCTTCTGGCTTCCTCAATCAGTGTGAACCCGTGGCTTGTAGAACGGAAACAATGGAAGACAAATGTAAGAGTTACTGTGACCTGTGGCTTGACAAGCTTGTCGAGTGCCAGGAATTGAGTGTTGTGCAAGCATTTGCCTTTTACCAATAGCTGTCAGCTTTGCAACGTTCCATCATACTATGCACACGAAACAGTTCCATGTGGCTCCTGAAATAATAGAGCATTGCTTAGTAAGCTCTGCTCACATTTCACGCACTGAGATACGGCATAGAGCTGCTTTGCTTTCACATTTTTTATTAGCATGCACTTTTGATTAGCGATTAGTGTCCCAGGGGCACGAGCGATGTGCAGTCAGTCAGCTTAGTTGCAAAACAATGAAGAAGCCAACTTGACATACCTTCATGCTCCATGCAGTCGGCTTAGCAGCGGCGCTAGGGCAATATTTGGCCTTCCACTGCTAGAATGAGCATTGTGTGCACATGCAATAATATTTCCAATGAGTTGTTTTGCTGTTGTTTTGTCTGAGCTACTCATGACGAAACATGATCTCACTATCCCTGGCTTAGTGTACTGTGGTTGTAGCTGCCTGTGATCAGAAAGAGGATCATGTTCATGAGCTCAAATGTATTACAAAAGCATAGTTTGTTCAAGTTGCGTAAGATTTTTGGCATCAGAGTTATGGTTTGGCATAAAGGCTAATTAAGAACACCGATGGCAATTGTGCACTAAGGCAGCAACATGTGTAACTGAATGCCTGTGAAGCCATTGGAGATGTTAAGTGATGTAATGCATGCTTGTATGACATCACTAAAAAAGCTATGTAATTACTTACCATCATTGAAAAATGATTAGCAAGGTACTTGTTGTCATGCTGTGTTTTAACGCCTATTATGATTACTTAATTTAACTGGGACTTTCAGTTTGTTAAGGCATTAGGATAATAGGATTATTAGGATACTTCATGCACTTTCCAGGGGCTATGTTTGTATCTGTGTACGTTTCTATCTTTTCCCGCGCACCTGTGTCAATGGGTAGTCCGCGGTTGAATGGGTAGCACATTGGGTTGTTTTGGTGAGGGAACAGGGTTCGAAACCAACCGTCAGACCAACTGGTCACTGTAGATATGGGACTGGGTAGGCACCACTGCTCGAAGAAACACTTTGACGCTGACTTGGAGCACTGAGTATGTTCCACTCGGTCTGTGCTGGTCTTCAATAAACCTCTTTGACGCCAACTTGAGTCACTGGATATGTGCCAGTAAGTGTATGCCACTCTACAATGAACAACTTTGGTGCCAAATTAAATAGCTAGGTATATGCCACTCCAGTACAGTTATGAAAAAGATCCCTTAAATTGCACCGATGCTGAACGGAATCGAATCCATGTCACAAGGGTCCCTCAAGGACAGCAACCCGATGCTTTAGCAGGCTGGACAATGAACGCACTGGCTATGTGCTGCTCTTCAATGAACCTCTCGCCAACTTAGGTCAGTGAGTATGTACCAGTAAGTGTGCGGCAAGCGAAGGAATGATTTTCATCGTTCGCAGGCACTGGCACACCACACTTTTCGTCTTGAAGGCCATGTGAGGACTTCTCGGCAGTGCCACTAGATGGCACAGTGTGTCCAGAAAGAAGTGCAAGAGACAAGCCCAGTTTCCACATGACATATGTTTCTCATCATTTGCACGCACCAGCGTGCCATGCACTTCGGAGGCTTTGCGGCAGTGGTGTCACTAGATTACGCTGATTGTCCTTAGGGAAGCACAAAAGAGGAACCTCCCTGCAGTACATGTCTCATACATAACTCGTTTCGATCGTGGCAATACGTTGTGTCGCTATATTGATTCAAGGCTAAATGCATTACCATTGACAGTGATTGTGAGATGGCTTCCACTGCTTTTTCAATTTCTCTGCTTCCTCAGGCAAAGCGTCACGAATTGCTGAAACAGCTTACATGACCAAAACCAGATAGATAAAAGAGATACACAAAGAACTATTTGATCAAGCTAGCCATTTTAAATGTTGTTTAAAGTCTTGTTGTGAACTTTTATGCTGCAAAGACATTTAGCTACAGAAAACTACTAAAACCTGGTAATTGTGGAATGTAAAACCTGTTTTCCTATAACTTCTCTAGCTTTAGTTGGTGAGCCTGATTTTGCATTATGCTCTCTTGAAAAGACTGACGAATTCAGGTTAATCCACCTTCCAAAGCAATTGGCTAGAGCACAAATGTTAAATGTACACTCTTAAGCACCAAGTACCAAGCACCAAGTTCACAAGTACAAGTATTCCAAAATGCACATTTTTGACGCTAGTCAGAAATGACAATAAAAGATGAAAACCACATGCTTTTCTGGCACTGTTGCAAGGGACAGGTCTAGAACTTGGGAGATGCCATCCAAGAAAGCAGCATTTGTTGTTAGTCCCTCTGTTCAGCAAATACTGCCTTCAAATATGTTTTGTCTCAAGGAGGAGATGCCCTTCATCATAAACAGCAAAACAAACAGAATGACACAAGAAGGTGACGGGACAAGGCGCTATGTCCTGTCTCCTCCTTGTGTTATCCTGTTTGCATTAAAGTACATACAGTAAAACCTCGTTAATTCGAAATCCCGGATAATTCGAAGGTTTTCTGCAGTCCCGTATTTTCCAATGTAAATTTGACCAGATAATTCGAACCGGCAGCCTAGACCAACCCGGTTAATTCGTAGATTTGGGGTGCTATGCGGCAATTCCCAATCCCCATTTCACCGCAAACCCGATGAAACGATGGCCATTCGGAGCCGCGAGGCGATGCCACATACCAATTGCAATTATTTATAGACGAAGGGTTCGACTTGTAGTACTGCTAGCACAAAAATCAGTCCACAGTATGCCCCGCGCACCGCCGAAACGCACGCCTGCAGAGGAGAAAACGTGCTTCATTGCAACGCAATGAGCATACTGGTTTTTGTCACGTGCTCTCATCCCCCACTCCTCACAGGCCTCGAAGTCGCAGCGTCAGCATGTGTTCCATGCCGCTGCCACTGGCTGCCGTTCGCCCATTCTCTCTCTGCGCCCGCGGTGACGTGTGTGCGCGCAACGCCGATCACCACCGTTTCTTTGTGTGCTGTGGTTAGGGGTGGTTGCAGCTAGTGTCGTGTTCTTTTTTTTTTTCTGAACTGTGCAAAAGTGCCAGTGAGCGAAGATGCCAAAGTATAAGACTTTAACGCTGCAGCAGAAGTTCTGCTTGATCCAGAAGTGGGTAAGAACACGTGTTCCAAGACCGAGTTGACTGAAAGGCACAGCGTGCCCCTCTCGATGGTGTTCACAATATTGAAGATTAAGTGGAAGGTACTGGAGGCCTACAGCAAGAAGCGGTCGCGAGTACGGGCTCCCACGTACCAAGATGTGGAATCAGCTTTACTTCGCTGGCTGCAGAAAGCAAACGCAGCCCACCTTCCCGTCAATGGAACGATACTGCGGGAGAAGGCCAACGACTTGGCTCTACAACTTGGGCACGAAGAGTTCGAGTGTAGCAATGGATGATTCAGCTGTATTAAAGAGCACAATAATTTGACCTTCGTAGCCGTCTGTGACGAAAGCAGCAGCGCAAACGAGAGCGTTGTCGACGACTGGAAGAAACACACGTTGGCTCTGTTGCTTAGCGAGTACGATGCAGACGATGTGTACAACCTTGACGAGGCAGCCCCTTTTTACAAGATGCTGCCCACAAAAATGTTCGCAGTGAAGGACACTGCGGTCAAGGGTTGAAAGCAGGGCAAGGAAAGAATTACTGTTCTGTTCGGCGTGAACATGTGCGGTAAACACAAGCTGCTGCTACTCATAGTTGGAAAAAGTGGGAAGCCTCGCTGCTTTAAAAATGCATGGCTGCCGCCGAGGAATGAGCTTATCTGCCAGCACAACAAGAAAGCCTGGGTCACAGGCGCAATATTTGAAGATTACATTCGGCAGCTTGACTGCAAGTTCGCGGCCACAGGCGGGAATGTACTCTTTGTTGTTGATAATTGCCCGGCGCATGGTGACATCCCACACCTGAAAGCTATCAGTATGGTATTTCTTCCTCCGAACACCACTTTGATCTTGCAGCCAATGGACCAAGGCGTCATTCACCACACGAGGAAGATTTACCGCCATCACCTGCTCAAGCGCATGCTCCTTTGCTATGACAATGGCAAGGAGTATTCCATCGACCTCCTTGGGGCCATATGTCTTATCGTGTATGCTGTTAGGATCGGCCTGCAGGGGTACTGCTCTGCAAAGCTATTTCAGCCCGCTGCACATGTTTTGATCGACCCGCGGTGGGGGCGCCCTTCAGAGAACCAGCGAGAACAGGGCTAACCAACCATGAACTTACTTCACAGAACTGCAGACTATGGCAGCAAGAAGAGTTCCCCCCCCCCCCCCCCCCAAAGGGTGCTTTGTGGTGCGGGGGCCTCAGGATTCGTCACAGTCTGCTGACACACATGGCGACTACAGGAGAAAGGCAGCTCTGGAATTTAGAGGCGCCGGCTGGGGTCGGGCGTGACCACCTGGCTACGGGGACGCAAGACAATGGACACCACGACAGCCGCGTTGCGAAGGTCAGCTCCGAGTACTGTGAAGGTCGTCTGCCCTCGGAGGGGGGCAGTGAAAGTGCGTACGTGTGTGTGTGAGCCCTCCTCCTCCAAAAAGGCGGGTAGTCTACGATGATGTCGAACGGAGTGTTTGTAAGCAGCTGTTTGTCGCTGCTACAGTGTGCTCGTCGTCGTACTCGTGAGCTGTGTGCTCGTATGCTTCATTTTGCGTGCTCCATTTGGGAGTCATGCTAGACTGTGTAAATGTATCACTTGTTTAAACTGTAAATACTGTAAATAAATCCTGCCCGCCTAAGTCCCGACGAAGAGTCAAGGTCCTCCCTACAGCTACGACCACCAACTCCTACATCTGGATGGCAGCGGTGAGATCGGCCTACGGCTCGTAGATCGGCCTACGACTCCTAGACAGTACTGGCAGCTCACGGACTTTGGCACATGGTGACCGACCGGTATCCTGATCAAGTTGGAGGCGACTTGGGATTGACTACCTCTTGCAACTGACTGGATACGGCAGAGAAGGACTGGTGATATGGTGCTGCTTCAGTGGGTAAGCGTTTGGTTTTGGCTGTAAGATTTACCAGGCTTCAATTTCTCTGTGTTTGTGGATATGATTTGCTGGGGATCTTTTACTTGTATCTTGATTTGCTTAAAGCTTAAAGTAGCGACCATGGTCCTATTGTGTTTGACGAGAGCTGACCTGTTGTGGTTGTGTGAAGAGATCGAGGTAAATGTAGAGGAGGACTTGACGGAATCAGAGATTCATAAGACAATTCTCGAAAGTGACAATGATTTGAAATTCATCGAACATATAGGTAACTGAATTCTAAGCAAAGAACGGGAACAGGAAGCAATTAGGCAAGAACAGGAAGAATTTAAGCAATAAGAGGAAAATGCTAAGCAGAAACTGTAAAGAATTTCGTAGGAAGAAGGCCTAACAGAAGTAACGAGGCAGTACATTAATGCATTGAACAGAGAGATTGAAGGTTTTCAGCAGTTAATTGAGCAAAGTCAACAGCGGCTGGAGAAATCTGTAGGCTGGACGCCGAAAGTGGGAGGAAGTAGATAGCAGATTTTCATTGAAAGCCGACAGAAGTAGTAGCACCTGCGAGATTAACAGCACGTTCATAAGTGAACTCGAAGTGCTAGCAGTTAATGATGCCTTAGAGGCAGCAGAGGCCGTTAAAGGCCAGAGTGAGAGCGACGAGGTGCTGTGCCAAGAGAGCACTGTAGAGACAGCTAGGCCAGCTGTGAATGAATTGGCACAGTCACCGCGTGTGTGCGTCGCATGTAGGGTTAACGAGGTTGCTAGCGAAGTAGAGAGTACTGCTGACCCGACAGACACGAGCACCCATGTCGAGTCAGATCTGCGTGCCGAAGTGAAGTGCGAGCTGGACGATGCAGTTGAGGGCAGTTCGCAGGATTGCGAGCTCCATAGCTCAAGGGAAGACAACCGCATTGTTCAGGGATCGATGCAGTTCTCCGCCAGTCTAGATTGCCAAAAGAAGGGTGATTTAGTTAGGAATCATTCAGACTGTGCGCGTGAGACAGCGATCGAGACCGACGGGCTGTGTGCCGATGCACAGCGTGAGCTGGGCGATGCAGTAGAGGGCAATTCGCAAGAGTGCGAGTTGCATAGCTCGAGTAACACCTGCTGCATTGTTCAAGAGTCGGTTGAGCTGTCCGCCAGTCGAGGCAAAGTGAGAGTTGATTTAAATAAAAATCACTCAGACTGTGCCGGTAAGTGACCAATCTGGGCCGACGAGATGTGTACCGGCCAGCACGAGACGCCAGAGGACGGCATGAAAGAGAGTTCGAGGAGAAAGCGCGTAGAAAGAAGCACGGTAAAGACCGAAAGGCGGTAAATAAGGTAGCGCAGCCAAAATCGGTGACAGGCGCGATAAGGCAGGCCGCGGAGAAAAGAAAGGTGCGGTCATCGTTGACGATCTTGGTGCATCAAACCCGATCGAGCCACTGGTCAAAAAGAGACTGAGAAGCATGTTCTGCACGGACACGAACAAAGGGTACAGGGCAGTTACGTTCCTCAGTGTTCCGTCATTCTTTTCGGAGTGCAGCATATAGGGCGAAGGAGCGCAAGGTGGCAAGACGAGACGAGCTCAGTCGAGTTCGCGATGAAAGCCAGGACGCAAATCGGCTGGAGACAGTAACGTCTTGAAGGAGCTGATAGTGTGTCAGCCCTTTTGTTGTTCCTGGATAGCCAGTGTAGCTTTCGTACCGTGACCACCTCGAGTACGGCTCAGAATTATGAGTCAGTCGAAAACGTTTGGAACGGGAGGCCAAGAGAGCTTCCGTAGAAGTAAAATGTCTTGTTTTGTTTTATTTTTTAGCATTTCGAAAATTTTCGCGATTTGAGGCTAGTATTTCTTTTAGTAAGTAAGGTATGAGCTTTATGTTGTGTTTGAGAAGCTCCGAAATTTGAAGGATGCGTTTTATGTAAACCTGTAGTTTCGCGAGGTGTTCATTAATGAGTAGATAGGCTTTCTTTTTTTTGTGTGTGAGTAACCCGAGTGTCAAGGTTATCGGTGAGATGCCTATGGTAATGCATGTGTGTATTAGTTAACCTTCTTTTTTTATAAGTGTTTTTGAATTTTCTAAGGTTAAGTGCGTAGGTTTTCAGTAAGTGCGTAATTTGCAATGAAAAGCGTTCTTAGTTCCATTATCGCGTGTCCTGTGCGGACGGAAGGAAGCAGAAGGTTTATGACTGGGTTGCTCGTGTGTGTTTAGGGCGGCCGTGTTCTGACTTCTCTAATAAGCGTGCGAGGAACGAGTTATTAGCAGACGCATTTTTTAAAGGGTTCTGCGGTGTGCGTAAGTTATGCAAGTTTAGTTGTTCGTTTAAAGTACGTGTCCTGTATGAACTAGAGAAATACATGTGTGTAAGCGTGATGGAACGTTTGCGTGTGACGTAAGTGCGCGTTCTGAAATGACCACAAAGCTAGTGCGACTGTGATTACGTACCTGTGGAGTTGACCAGACTGTTCAGTGGCAACAGTATGTGCGATAAGTACGCCAGTGCGATAGTGTAAGAAAGGGCTGTTCGTGAACTTAGGCTGCTTAAGTTATGTTCGAGTATTGGTGGTTGAAAGCCTTTGGTGTAGTTCTGCGTAAACCTTTACTCTAGTGCAGCGTGACGGTCAGGTTTGGTCGAACTCAGGGGGAACGTGAACGCTCGCTTTGGCGGCACAAAATTTTGGGGGCAGAATTTGGGATTCCCAGTTGAGCGGCTTGCATGGAAAATTTTGTTAGGAAGTCTGGTGGGTTAACAGCTGATTCCGGGCGTTTGCACGCAGAGTGGTATTGTGTTGCTGGGATCGACTCTTCTGTGCCAGTTGTGAGATGGTTGAAGGCATTCCAAATGCGCAGGGGTTGCAGAGAGCAAAGCCATCTTTTGCTCGCCAGCCATCCTCTTCCTGCCCAGCGGTTGTCAGCACTGGCCAGGCGAGATTTTCCGGGCCATGGAGGAGCTGTTAGGATCGGCTTGCAGGGGTACTGCTCTGCAAAGCTATTTCAGCCCGCTGCACGTGTTTCGATCGACCCGCGGTGGGGGCGCCCTTCAGAGAACCAGCGAGGACAGCGCTAACCAACCACGAACTTACTTCAGAGAACTGCGGACTACGGCAGCAAAAAGAGTCCCCCCCCCCCCACCAAAAGGGTGCTTTGCGGTGCGGTGGCCCCAGGATTTGTCACAGTCTGCTGACACACGTGGCGACTACCGGAGAAAGGCAGCTCTGGAATTTAGAGGCACCGGCTGGGGTCGGGCGTGACCACCTGGCTACAGGGACGCAAGACAATGGACACCACGACGGCCGCGTTGCGAAGGTCAGCTCCGAGTACTGCGAAGGTCGTCTGCCCTCGGAGGGGGGCAGTGAAAGTGTGTACGTGTGTGTGTGAGCCCTCCTCCTCCAAAAAGGCGGGTAGTCTACGATGACGTCGAACGGAGTGTTTATAAGCAGCTGTTTGTCGCTGCTACAGTATGCTCGTCGTCGTGCTCTGTGCTCGTCAATGTACTCGTGAGCTGTGTGCTCGTAAGCTCATTTGCTGTATGCTTCGTCTTGCGTGCTCCATTTGGGAGCCACGCATAGACTGTCGATGTATCTCTTGTTTTATAATGTAAATACTGTAAATAAACCCTGTTCACCTAGTTTCTCCCAAGTTCCTCTCTACGACCATCAACCCTTACAAATGGTGGCAGCGGCGAGATCGTTTGACAACTCCTACAACTGTATGCCAGCGGTGGGATCGTCCGACAAATCGTACAATGCATGGAAGCAAGTGGAACCCATTTTGATCATGTGGTGTTTTGAACAAGCTGACTTCTCGAAGGAAAGCACCGTCGATGCTGATGCTGACTATTCATGTGTACTTGATGAAGAAGGAGCCGAGTATTGTGACCACATCAATGCACTCTGCGCGCAGGCTAGCGAATCCGGCGCAGTCGGTTTCGCCGAGTATCTGAACTTTGAAAATGATCAACAAATGTGCTACTCAGACTTGGAGAGTGAAGCTACCGCTGATGCGACCATGTGTGGTGACAGCGACGACGACGACGCTAACAAGCCCTCCTGAGCACCCATTCTCGGGGAAGTTATTGGATCGCTGAACGTTATCCGCAGTTTTGTTGAGTGCCACGGTGGAAATTCTCAAATGCTGCACGTAGTTGGCCAACTAGAAAACATGACCCTTGGAGCCCCGAACTACAGGACGCGGCAAACCAGCATCTCTGATTACATTAAGTAATCCAGAGATTGCCGAATAAAGGTAGTGCATTCCTGCAGCGAAATTCTTTGCCTGGGTTGCATTTTTTTGTGTTCGGTTAATTCGAAAACCCGCTTAATTCAGATTTCTTGCAATCCCGATGACTTCGAATTAACAAGGTTTTACTGTATACTGTGAATGTGCAGGAACTAGCCCATCAACACATTCAGCTGAGGAGTTTCCCTATTGGTTGAGCAACAGCAAAAGGGCTGGATACAGTAACAGCCAAGACTAGTAAGGGTGGATGCGAAGAAGACAGTTCATAGCGCCCCGCAGGGGCGTCTGCGTCAGCAGACGTTTGGTGTGTTGCGACACCACGTACCCGAGCACACGAGGGTTGGACCCTCCCGCGTGTAACCGTGCGCGGCTTAGCTGTGTCCGGGGAAAGGGGGATCCTGGGGGTTGAGCCGATGCTGGGTGTTCGGACCTTTAAGGCCCCCCGGCGGAGGCAACACACCTCTTTGGCCTCTGCTTCACGTAGACGGCACCCCCGGACTGACCCACCCGGGGGAAATCGGTAGTCGCCTCATCCTATCTCTCTCTCCTCAAACCTTCGTCTTTATCTCTCACTTTTTTATCTTTCCTGTCTTCTTCTCTCTTCCGTTTACTTCCTTTCTCCACGGCGGCAAGGGTTAACCTTGTGTGGCTATCCTACCTTGGGTACACCATATTTGGTTATAGTGATGGCGTACGACTGGCGTCTGGCAGGCTTCTATACAAGCCCTGCCACGTCCCCTCGTTGGGCTCCGTGGTGGGCGGTCGGCGCTGTTGCCGAACAAACAAATTTTCTTATGGCAGCGCAAACTTCTGTCTATGATCGGCGTCTCAAAAGAAGCCGCACCGAAGCACCGTTCCTGTTCTTTCGGAGCAACGCCCCGTCATTTCCTAAATACTATGTCGTCCACAGTGAAAATAACATACCAGAAAGAAAGCTATCTCCCTTTCTGGTGGCCAAGTGTCTCAAGGACAAAATCGGAACTACATATAAAGCCTCAAAAATGTCTAGTGGGGACCTACTCCTAGAACTAAGTGATAAAGATCAAGCGCAAAAGCTATCGGAACTTACCACTATTGGCGACACTACAGTGACAATTTCACCGCATAGAACACTGAACACAAGCCGGGGTGTGATATCAGAGGAAGATTTCATTGGCCTGAGCGATGAAGAACTCCTTGAGGGTTTCCAGGAGCAAAACGTGACAAAAGTACAAAGAATAGTCATCCGCAGAAATGACCAAGAGATCCCAACAAAACATGTCATACTTACATTTGGAACAAGCGAAATGCCTACATCTCTGGATGCAGGCTATGTAAAAGTAAACGTCAGACCATATATCCCGAACCCAAGACGGTGTTTCAAGTGTCAAAGGTTCGGACATGCTTCACATGCATGCCGAGGCCAAACAACCTGTGCTAAATGCAGCTCAAACGATCATCAATCTGAAAACTGCACTTCTTCCCCACATTGTATTAACTGCGAAGGAGACCATCCAGCCTACTCGCGGTCTTGCCCATGCTGGAAAAAAGAAAAAGAAGTAATAGCACTAACTGTCAAAGAAAAAATATCGTTCTTTGAAGCCAGAAAACGGCTATCGTATCTTCCGCGAAGAAGTTACGCCGATGTGACGCAGTCGGGGGCAGCGTCACAGAGGCCTCCGGAGTCCTCCGAGCCCACGCGCAGTGGTGCTGCAGTGACTCCTTCCGCCCCCGTGATGGAAGCAGCCGACGCTGCTCCATCCTCTTCCAAGGCCCTGCAAACACCAGTCCCGCAGGGCCCTAAGATCAAGCGAACTCCAAGGCCCGAAGCACGTGTCTCGGCGCCGAACTCTCGGTCCTCCAGCGCCTCAGAGAGAGCGATGGAGGTCGACACAAAAACTCCGGTGTCATTGACACCGAAGGACAAGCGCTCTCTCGAGCGCGGTAAGAGGGATAAAATCCCAGTAACCATTCAAAATAAGAAAGCGATAACCTAAAGGTTATCGCTCATTTGTATTAGCCTATTTAATCCATGTCACCTATAATCCCACCTCCTACTTTTCCGTAGTGCCATTTCTGACCTTTCAATTTCAATATGGCTTTTATTATCCATTGGAATTGTAGAGGCCTTTTACACAACTTAGGTGACATCAAAGACTTGTTAAGTAACTTCTCTCCTGTGGCCTTGTGCTTACAAGAAACAAACTTAGGCGAAAAGCACAAAAACATTTTAAGAGGATTCACTGTTGTACGGCGAGATCGTACTCAGGCGAACCGGCTTTCGGGTGGCGTAGCTATAGTTTTACGGAACGGCATTGCAGCTAGAGAAGTTACCATTAATACTCACTTGGAAGCCATTGCTGTCACGGTTTTAGCACATAAAACCATTACCATTTGTTCAATGTACATTCCACCACATTCCCATTTTACTGTAGGAGATCTGGAGTTAGTTTTAAACCAGCTACCCAAACCTTTTTTAATAGCAGGTGATTTTAACGCTCATAACATATTATGGGGTAGCAAAACAACTGACACCAGGGGACAAACACTTGAAGATTTTATCCTGACTAACGAAATATGCCTTTTAAACACTGGTGCGCCAACCTACTGCTCCCCAAGCACAGGAGCTATGAGCTGTCTTGACCTGGCGCTGTGCACTCCATCTCTGTTGATCGATTTTAAATGGAGTGTCATTAACAATCCTTATGGTAGTGATCATATGCCCGGTATTATTAAAAACATATCTCCTTTCCCTACAGTACCATTAAGACCACCCCGTTGGAAACTCCATCTAGCAGACTGGCCTCTCTTCAGCGAGAAGGCCAGTCTTGGTCACATATCAGATGATCAAACAATAGACGAAATGAATGAAAAGATTATTGCCTCCATACTTGCTGCAGCAGAACAGACGATCCCGCAATCCTCCGGCTTCTTAAGGAAAAAACTAAAACCCTGGTGGACGAATGAATGCACTCAAACTAAAAAAGCACAAAACAAAGCATGGGGTATCTTTCGGCGATATCGAACACATGATAACCTCCTGTATTTCAAGAAAGCAAAGGCGAAAGCCAGATACACGCGTAGGCAAGCAGAAAGACAGTCTTGGCAAACGTATGTATCCTCCATCAATAGATCAATAACATCCAAAAGAATGTGGGATCAGCTTCGTAAGTTTAGAAGCGAGTACGCTCCTTATACGATCCCCATACTCTCACCTCCAGGTACACAAACGAATTTAAAAGAACAAGCAGATATATTAGGGCAGCATTTCCATAACATATCAAGCTCACTAAACTACTCCACTGAATTTCGAAAGTATAAACAATCAGCAGAAAAACAAAAGCTTCCGACAGCAGGAAGTTCCGAGAAACCATATAATGCCCCCCTAACACTTTCCGAAATTAACAGAGTACTCAGTACTGGCAAAAAAACAGCGCCAGGTCCGGACAGAATACATTACACAATGCTCGCACACTTATCTTCAAAAGCAGTTAAGACATTGCTCCGCTTCTTTAACATAATCTGGGAAACAGGAAAAATGCCGAATGCGTGGAAAAAAGCCATTATAATCCCTTTCTTGAAAGCTGGAAAGCATCCTACAACAGCTACCAGCTACCGACCTATAGCACTCACAAGCTGTCTCGCCAAGTCCTATGAATCCATTATAAACATCAGATTGGCATACGTCCTCGAAACTGAGAACCTGCTCGATAATCATCAGTGTGGGTACAAGAAAGGCTACTCTACAACAGATCATCTAGTTCGGTTAGAACACGAGATACGCGCGGCCTTTCTACACAAGCAATATTGTCTCACAGTTTTCTTTGATCTTGAAAAGGCGTACGACACAACATGGAGGTTCGGTATTTTAAGGGATTTAGCAGATTTAGGTATCCGCGGCAGAATGCTTAAATGTCTAGCTGATTTCATGTCCGATCGAACATTCCAGGTGCGTTTAGGAACGGTGCTGTCCAGCGTATTTATTCAGGAAAACGGAGTACCTCAGGGATGCGTATTAAGCACAACATTGTTTGTGGTAAAAATGAACTCGCTCAATAATGTAATTCCATCTTCTATAATGCATTCACTATATGTGGATGATCTTCAAATTGCATGTTGTGCATCGAACATGGCAACCTGCGAACGACAAATTCAAATTACACTAAACAAACTAACGCAGTGGGCATCTGAAACCGGCTTTCGCTTCTCAAGTGAAAAAACGATTAGTGTTGTCTTTACACAAAAAAGAGGCCTACAACCAGATCCCATCCTTAAACTACAGGATGCCACATTACCCGTGAAACAAGAACACAAGTTTCTGGGTGTTCTGTTTGATAAAAAGTTGAACTTTCTCGCACACATCAATAGTATAAAAATCAAAGCGAACAATGCACTTAACATTCTAAAAATCCTCTCCCGGAAGCGGTGGGGCTCTGACCGTAAATGCCTGCTACACATCTACCGCACTTTGGTGCGTAGCATATTAGACTATGGTAGCATTATATATGGTTCAGCCAGACTATCTTACGTCCGACGACTTGATCCAGTCCATAACCTAGGACTACGACTGGCATGCGGTGCTTACAGAACATCACCTATACAGAGCTTACATGTTGAATGTAATGAACCTCCTTTACAGCATCGCAGAGCGCTACTAACTTTCTCCTACATACTCAGAATCCGATCCTCACCACAACACATATGCTACAAAATAGTCACAAAGTGCAGCTCACGCTTACATTACACAAATAAACCAAACATGATTAGGCCGCTTATCTTGCGATACGAGGAATACTGTCGGGATTATGACATCCCTCGGGAAGTCCTCCAGGTTGCCAGAAAGCCAGAACGTTTACCCCCGTGGTGTGATTTCATAGCGTTATGTGATTGGACACTAACACATCTAAAGAAAAGAGACACACCACATGAACACATTATACAAGAATTCCGCTCTCTTCAAGACAAGTATATAAACTACATAGAATTTTATACTGATGGTTCTAAAACGGAAAAACACGCGGGTGTAGGGGCCGTAACACAAAATTGGAAAACAAGTATTCGATTACCTCAGCATGCCTCTGTCTACACAGCCGAAGTGTACGCGATATGGACGGTAGTTCAAAAGATCATTGCTGACAAACTTGAAAACACTGTCATATACACAGATTCATTAAGCGTACTGAAGGCTCTACACATGAAATCCCAAAGTGAACCCTTGTTAGGCGATATTTTGAATGCATTAACGTCAAACAAATATGGCAGATCAATTAAGTTTTGCTGGGTACCAAGCCATGTTGGAATATTGGGTAATGAAGCGGTGGATAGATGTGCATCAATGGCAGCATACAAAAACATTCAAAATACAGCACTTCCATATAAAGACAGTGTCAATGCGATTCGGAAGGCCTTGACATCAAAATGGCAACGCGATTGGGACATTTGTATAAGCAACAAGCTTCATCTAATTAAACCTGTAATTGGCGAGTGGAAATCATGCAGTCACCAGCAACGATTCTACGAAGTGATCTTGTGTCGACTTCGAATTGGACACACACATCTGACGCACAATTTCCTTCTTCGAAAAGAAAACCCGCCAACTTGCGAAAATTGTAATGAAGCTCTTACAGTCATGCACATCTTAATAACATGTCCACACATGAATACACTGAGACGGAGGTTTTTACACAGCCTGTATAAATTGCACATTCCATTACACCCTGCCCTATTACTAGCAGATGACCCCCTAGTGCCAATTCCTAACCTCTTCGACTTTTTAGAAAAAACCGGTTATTTACACCAACTATAATGTAATGGAGGTTTACCTGCCCTAACGTTCCGTTTGATTTTGTCTTGTGACTGGCGCAGCATGGCCTTAGTTGCCTTTGTGCCACTAAACCCAAACTAACTAACTAACTAACTAGTTCATAGCGCAAACATCTGCACATTAATACAGTGGATATTTAAAGAGATTAGGAAAACGGCTAATCTGGCTTCACCAGGCACCTAAAGAACCTCATTGTCATCTGCCTCTGACAAAGCGGACGAGTGTACAATACAGCAGTTACACCACAGAACAATGAGGCACTCCTTTGGATCCAAACTGCAGTATTCATGGCTGAATC
Organism: Dermacentor andersoni; assembly: GCF_023375885.2. NCBI lineage: Eukaryota > Metazoa > Arthropoda > Arachnida > Ixodida > Ixodidae > Dermacentor > Dermacentor andersoni. The sequence continues at coordinate 146,249,439 of NC_092818.1, read as the reverse complement.
TCATCTGTCACTACACTTTTCTTTATATCGCAAAGGAGCTTTCATGACATACCATCAGCACAGATTGAAATGTGAACAGGAAATAACTAATTTGAATGCCTGCTACGCTTAATTACAGACCTCGAACTGTACACTTAGGGCAGCTCCACGACTGAAAACCAGCTGCATGAGCAATTACATATTGCACTTCCACGTAATTTTTTTTTTTTTTTTTATTTTTAATTCGAAAGCATGCCCTTAGGCATAATACAAAAGATGTTAGAAATACACGAACAGATTCGACTCGTTTCTTGCACGAGTCGAATCTGTTCGTGTATTTCTAACATCTTTTGTATTATGCCTAAGGGCATGCTTTCGAATTAAAAATAAAAAAAAAAAAAAAAAATTACGTGGAAGTGCAATATGTAATTGCTCATGCAGCTGGTTTTCAGTCGTGGAGCTGCCCTAAGTGTACAGTTCGAGGTCTGAATTACCTAGTTAGTCACTGTTGAAAATGCAGGAAACTGAAGAACACATTTAAGTAGTTTCAGAATTGCTTGCGTTTGAATTTGTGCTGATACATATGATACATGTACATACATAGTCCAGATTAAGGCAGCCAGATGTCGTAAGATGTTCATGTTAAAATAGGCTTTGTGTGTACTATCATCTGTAATGAAACTTAAAAGGGGAAAAAAAAAAGGTGCTTCTACTCAATTGTCTAAAAACGCAAAGCGTGATCGTTGCTTAACTGGTTGCCGAATGCTTCTTAGCTTTAATTCTGCCTGTGAAGTGAATCATGCCAGTGTCACAAACACTGGCAGATATGAAAATTGAATTGCAATTTCATGATTTTCTAATTTGCATTCTGTTCCAGCATGGTAGCACATCTGTTCAAATATTGGATCATAGATTTGACCCCGCTTCAGGTATCACCTTGAAGTCCTGTTGAAGTGATGAGGTGTCATTTTTCACAGCTCAGAAACTGCACACGGTGATGAAGAAAGGTTATCATCTGCAGTGCACATTCACGCACTGCGATTGCTTGTGCTACCAGATGAAGGCATGTTGGCATGCTACAGCTAAAGTCTCTGGATGCATTGCTTTTGGTAACCAGTGACAAGTGCAGTAACAACGTTTTCTTAACTTGTTCTAGGCATGGTCGCTGCACTTCATCTGGCAAACCACGCCTTACATTGTTGATTGTGAAACACAAAGCAGTGAACTGAAGAACAGTGCAGAACGTGTGCATCTAATGTCTTTGGCTCCTGAAATGGTAGGAAACCCTTTTTAATTTTGCAGACGAAACCAGGGCCTGCTTTTGGACACAGTGCAGCAGGAAAACAACCGCTTTGCTGACGCGTTGGGGAGCCTTGATGACGTGGTCAGTCAACTCTTTTGTATGCAGCTTATTTCAGACTACGGTAATGGGTCCATGGTGATGGGCATCACAGTGCAGTCTCTGGCCACATTGCTAAATAACAGATATTGGCTACACTGAAATCACTGCATGACATTACAGGCTGCAAAACGTTTTGGTGTGGTCACTGGTGTCACAGCTCGCCTGGTACCCATTCATATGCTTGACAATTGCTTGCCATGAAATTGTGTGACTCTTTTTCAATCATGCAGCATGCGCTCAATACAATATCTCCGAATGTTATTTGTAGTCATCTAGTGAAATCATCTTTACTACTGCACACCATTATGGGAGCAATTAATTTTGAGCACCCTGTCATGCATATACAAAGTGGATGAACATGGGTATTGCAAATGGTGTGCTGAAAAGGTAAAGCTGGATAAATGAATGCATACTGAATTGATGTTGTTTTGCAAGTTAATGGCATGCTGTACATTTCGCTATAAATAAAAATTTTAACAATTCATTTTTAAAAGGAGGACACTGTCAGCGAAGCATCGAACAAGCTTCTCTGGACTACTCTACGTAATCTCATTGGAAATAGCATGAGAGCAGCACGTTACACATATACTGTAGTTCTTATTCGTACTATAACTAGGAAATCTTCCATAGGCTCTCATGTTTCATATCACCTGACCACAGACTGTTGTTACCACAGGATTGTGCCACTTCCAGCTTTACGGGAAAAGAATGCAGTGTAAGAAAACGCTGTACGTAAAATTATTAAATTAACTTTCTAGTCAACACCTTTTCTCTACTGAATCTACCATTTTGATGTTTTTCCTATTGAGCAGGCAACATGCTGTGATAGTGTCAACTTTCCAAAGCAATGTTTCATTTTGTCACTCGCTAATGGCGTTTCAGTCGACTAACTTGGAATAGCCTCCAGGGATACTCACAACTCGAAGCGATGTTTTAGCGCTGGAATAGCTGGGGAGCTGTCTTGCAGACCAGAAATATTTTATTTCAAGTTATTGATTGCGAACAAACAAGCCGATTGCTTGGTGCGCAGCTGCAGCGGGCTCGGGTGTACCAGGCCAAGTTGGTGCGCCTCAAGCGTGACATGACGGAGTTGCAGCAGCGGAGTAGCCGCCTGCGCAAGCGTGCCTTGCGGCTGCAGCAGCTGAAGCAGAAGGAGGCCCTGCAGGCAGAGCAACAGCGCCAGCGAGACCTGGAGCGCACACGGCAGCTGCAGCCACGTGTGGCCCCACAATTGGCTCCCCCTTAAATGAGCCAGCATATTTGTAGATGCTGTGGCTATGATGTGAACAGTGCAAGATGCAGGGAAAAGGAAGGTACCTGCGAAACATCCAAATTCATCAATCGCCCACCTCTATGATAGATTCACAAAATGAAGTGAATAACTGATCCAGCCTCTAGATTAATGCGACATCTGCACTCAGTAGACCAATCTCGCCATGAGTTTCACTATGGTGACATGTTGGGCTTGTTAGTGTGTCATATGAGAGAGAGTAAAGTGTTTGGTACAGGTCACAAGAGCGACACCAGGCGCACACACGGTGCTAACTTTCACAAGCATCTTATTGTCAGGATCAGAGCTATTGTGCCATTGCTCTGAGCACATGTTCAGTGATGCACCTGTCGAAAGGCTTGTTTAGCTCTGTCCCTAGAAATGAGTAAGTTGAATGTTAGCACCATGCGTGTGGTGTGTCTTGTATTGGATGTTCTACATTTTAGCTGCAACCAGTTCCTCTGCACCACCACTACCATGAAGGGTGCTGGTAGTTGTGTACTAGTCCTAAGGGGCTGAAGGGCAACTATGGTAAGAAAAACTCTGCAATAGGAGTGGGTTTGAGAAGCTGCAACCTCACACCTCGCCCTAATAATCAGCAGGAAAAATCCACTACATTGAATTTTGTTTGGCGTTTCCTTCAAGGTTGCCTTGAACCTAAGTGCAGAAGGGAAGTGGAAAGGACTACAGGCATCATTATGTTAACAGGGAAGCTGTTCATGCACTCTGAACATGGTGAGGAGAGTCTTGGGAAACATGTTGCCGGACTACTAGATTCATACTTGTGTCCTTGCTCAAAGTGCACACTTTGTGTGAGGACAAAAGAGAGACAGGCAGGTGGGTTTGTGTTCAATATTTTTGCAAAGTGTGCTGCTTATTTAAACCTGCATGAGATGGGTCTGTTGCATTGTTGACAGCTTCTCTGCAGAACCGTTAAATGTGGTGCGATTCACTGCCGCATCACACTTGTCCGTAAACTCCCTAAATCAGCGATTCAGTCTATCGTGTGAATGGAGTTCTCATTCGTGTCAGTTTTGCATTTTCATTCCTAAAGGTGTTCCTCTAGTTCCCCTTCGTATGTGTGCGATACATAGCACAAGAATAATGAATGTACAAATAGCCCCATTTATTGCTCTGTTGAATCCAGCTCTACTCACAAAGCACATTGAGATTGGCCATCTCTGCAAGAACTTCCGTAGACAACTCAATACCACAAGTTACTATGTACATTAGAGTCGAAATTCAGCAGCCATAAGTGGCCTAGCCAGTGACATGTGGTAAATGCTCACAGCTGGCAAATGTTCTTGAAACATGTCAGTTATGTTACAGCCCTAGGCAGGCCTTCACACTGGCATTTTTCTTTTTTTGTCTACTTTTGCACAATGACATGTCACCTTTTCCCTAACAAATTACATCTGTGTGAGATGAGTGGCTCATTATCTGAGATAATTATGATACAAATCTTACGGAACCAATGTGGACTATGAATGGGATGAAGAAACCCCTCAAACAGTTGTCATGTGGATTTTCCCTCCATCTCAATGAATATGTAAAGTTTATTCTCTTAAGAAAAAGCTGGAGCAGAAGTGTTGGTAAACAGGACTTCAGGCGATAACACATTTCATTGGTGTACAGCAAGCGAGTACACAAGGTTGTTCTGTAGTTGAAGAAAACATACACTCGCCAACTGAAAAACAAAGAAAAATGAAAATGGTTTTTACGTTTTGACATCCAGTACGGGTGCCTTGTTCACAAGACATATTGCGTTTACGTATAGCTCAGGAAAGGGTCCCCATGTCTGTTTTATCGTGGCTGCCATAGATTGTATGCAAAATTATTCAAGGAGCAGACAGTATGGTAGTTTATTTTCCTTTTCGATGACTGAAGCCAATTGCCAATCAATGCTGTGACCAGTTTTTCTCATAATGCTCTGCCCATGCATTAGACACTGTGTGCCCTTCTGCTAAATCATTGATGTGCTGCTGTAGCCTTCTTTTTAAGTTTCCAATTTCACCTACTGGCAGTCTCCTGCCACTCCTGGCAGTCTTGGCACAGAATTTTGTAAATGTAGAAAAATGTAGAAAAAAACACACAACCTACAGACATGATAGCATCAGATTGTAATTTTTATATATGAGAAAACATAATTCTGTTATGCGAAACTCAAGGAAACCCCTTTTCCAGCACTTCTACCATTCATAGACTGGCCACGGCGTCCGCCATTTGCACGCGCTGGCGCACGAATATCTTGGGAGTCCATGAAGCGGTGCGCCTGTTTCCTTGAAACACTTCCAGATGGCGCTCGCCTCCACCGCATCACAGCCCACGCAAAAGGCCGCGTTTCTATCGAAGAGCCCACCTTTGTGCATAGCGTTTCCCGGTAAATATTAGTTATATACACTGCAGTTGCTGGGAGGTGTGAGAAGCAGTCGGGGACATTTGAATGTTATTGTGCTTTACTCTTAAGAGGAAGCTTTAGCTCGGGTGCTCCTATCTAAATACATGTAAAAGGAGAATTCGTTTTTCTCGGCAACCACTGCACCAAATTTGACGGGGTTTGCTGCATTTAAAAGAAAAGCTTAAAATCTAGTGACTGTTGGTTTCGAATTTTCGATTTAGGTCGTGAAATTTTTATAAAAATTTGGCAAAAATCGAAAATTTTCAGAAAACGAAACTATCAAGATTACAACTCCGTAACTCAGCAAGAAAAATTGATATCGCAATTCTGTGAATTGTACCTGATAGCACATCTAAAGCGGACAAAATTGATATGTTACACATGAACTTCAAAAAATGGAGTAATGTGTAATTACAACTTTTGCAGAACCTTTGTAAACAATGTAACAAATTCACGTAAGATGTAAACTGACCTATCAAATTTGTCCGCTTTGAATGGTCTAATGGATGCCGTTTACAGAATCGCGATATCTGTTCTTGATGCAGAGCTATTAGCTTGTAAACTTCGTGCTTCTATTTTTTTCAAACGTCTGAATTTTTGAAAATCCTTTTAACAAAATTCAAGCCCTAAATCGAAATTCCGCTTCCAACAGTCACTAGAATTTAACTTTCTCTTTCAAATGCAACAGATTTCATTAAAATCGGCCCAGGGGTTATCTCAGAAAAACGTTTTTGCGTTTTTACATGTATTTGAATAGGCCGCGTCGGAGTTGGGCCCGAGCTAAAGCTTCCTCTTAAAGGCAAAGCTTAGGCATCCTTCAAGTTTTTTACTCAGACGACTTGCTGCTTTAGTTCGCATGTGGGGATGTGGCAGATTTGCACTTTATAATCTTTGAATATTCTTGAAATTAGCTCGCTCACCCCTCGTGCATAAGGAAGTGAAGCCCACTTCCTTGTCGTTGCTCTGGCAGGAGGGTTAGCAGCACGCCTTTCTTCAGTCTTCAGCTCAAGTTTTCGTGCAACAGCAGTAGAACATAAGTGTATGCATGGGAAAACAGTGTCAATGCAATTGATCGTTTTTGCCCTATGGGATGGGGTGACTTAAAGTGCAGGTATTCCCTGTTATGCATAGGCTTTCGATGTATGCTTGTTGAAAGGCTGGATGCAGTGCAGTTGATTTCAACATCAAGGAAAGCAATGTGGCCATTTACTTCTTCAACAGTGAATTCGATTGTGCACGGAAACGAGTTTAGGTGTTCCACGAGAGGTGCAACATCTTTGTGGCGGATAACATAAAAATACTTGTCAGGATGGAATGTTGCCTAGGCTCTTCCTTCAACAGCTTCCAATGCAAGATTGGCACAAGCCACTGAGACTAATGCCCTCGTCGCTGACCCAAACACCTGCCTGTAGAATGAACCATTGAATGAGAAATACGTGTTGCGTAAGTTATAATCAAGAAAGCAGCACAAGGTGTTGACCTCGAATGGGGTGTGCGAAGGCAGAGAAGTGTCGCTGTGCAATGCTGTTCTGCAGTAATCAACAGCATAGTCTACAGGTATGTGCGTGAACATTGACTTGACGCCAAAGGAGACCACAACGTTTTCGGATTTCAAAGCCACGTTCTTGATGTCGATGAAGTCAATGGAGTTGTTCATGTACATTGATGTTCGTCCTACCAAGAGCTGAATTACATCATGAGGATATCGAGAAAGCTGGTGCAAGGAGGAATGTGTGAAATGTGCAGTTGTCCGAAGCGGGGCATCAGGCGTGTGAACCTTAGGAAGGCTGTATATCATAGGGGCTGAGCCAGTGTGACAAAGCAGGTGGTAATACAGATGCTTGTTTTCCAGCAGTACAAACTTGAAGGCGTCAGTCAGTAGCTTTTGAAGTTCGGACGCGGTCTTTCTTGTAGGGTCCCAATTGACTCTCCAATACATTGTTCCGTCCTGGAGATGTGCCATCAATTTTTACTTTGTTTTCATGATTCCAAACAATGGTTACATTCCCCTTAAACGTTGGCGAAATCATGGCGTACTGGTTGTTCTGCAGCCTCTTCATGGCTTCTCTATCAAGGTTGCCAAGACTTGATGTCGTAGCACTACGAAGCTTCAAAAGAGCCTCAATGGCACAGGTACATGCTTCACTTTGCAGAGCAGACTTGACTTGGCGTACGGCTTCTCCTGAACATACCATCTTGCGCATATCCGGAATGGTACGAATGTTAAAATTGCGGCTGTGGCTTAGGAGCTGAAGCTTTGCGGCATTGAGGTTTGACAAGTTGCAGACACCAGTCTGGCCGTGAGGGCATTGATATTTCTAAAACAAAAACGTGTCTTCCTAGTACTGCTGCTGCGACTCAACAGAAACGAGTTGCAGCAGCAGTGCTAATTGAATGGAGTACAATCTCGTGGAATTCCGTGGAGGTGAGGCGCTCAAGCCTGCTGAAGAAAATCTTGTTTTCCAGGCGCTTTGTGGTTGCCTTCGTCTCAAGGTTGCTTGCTTGTAAAAGGAGCTTTTCATTATGGTGGTTTTCCATGCTATTTGCAAAGTGCAATGCGATTGAGGGTTTGACAAGAGCTTGTCTGGTGAGAAAACAACATGGTTGAAGAAAATGTGCACTTACCAATTGAAAAACAAAGAAAAACGAAAATGTTTTTGATGTTTCAGCACCCAATACAGGTGTCTTTCTCACATTTATGAGTGCAATTTTTTCTCAACGACACTTTCTTACCAGACGAGCTTTCGTCAAATGGGCAATTACAAGTTTATGTATAGTTGGCCACAGACGATAATGGGACATGGGTTCCACGACAATTTAATAAATTGCTGTGCACGTTGCATATTGCAGACCGAAGCTTGTATACAAGTCTATGTATTCAGCCAGTTCACAGACCTTGTGACCCTTAAAGGGGCCCTGAACCACCCCTCGGGCTTGGTGAAATAACATATTCCACAGGTGGCATACGCTGCTGTGAACATCTCGGCCAAGTTTTGCTGTCGTACGTGAAGAGCCCGCAAGCTGATCGTGAAGTCACCTTTCTCTCAAACGCTCTTTTCAACAGAAGGCCCTATTCTGGACTCTTTATTATGTCCTTCCCTTAGACAGCTGCTATTGGCCAATAGCTGACGTTAAGCTGCGGTCAGCTACATGGTGTAGATACTGCAGCCGCCATGGGGTGCTACCACGAGTCCACTGGCTAAGTGCACTGTGCCTTACCAAGGATAACTGCGTTTGGCTTATGTATGGCACGTCATAGGCACCAAAGGCAGAAGTCGTGGCATCTATGTTAACATCCAAAATGAAATTTGAACTGTGCGCCATGGTGACATATAAAAGGCGGAGCACTGTGGGCACGTTCCACTGTGCCATAGCCTTCATAGTGCAAGGCACTGAAGAACGAATGGGAGCACAGCGGAGGTGGTGTTTGATTGCCAATAACTCCGCTTCTGCTGAACGCATTGCAGTACTTTCTGTGGCAAAGTACTTCTGAAAGAACCAATTTTCACTTTAAAATACCTTTCTTCAATAAAATGTGGTTCAGGGCCCCTTTAAACTGTTGTGCAACACAGTTCACTACTGCTGTTGTGGCACAACAGCAGTAGTGAACTGTCAATGGCATGGTCCTATATTGAACAATGTGAACCTGAAGCACGGTACCTTCAAGATGCTTTATATTTAATTTGAGGTGGTGTTAACAATTGGCTTAAAAGATGCAAATGGTCTTTTTTGGTGTTCAGAGTTCCTACAGTATGCATGTGATCATGTGCTGTATAAAAAAAACTTGCTTCTTAGCTTTACTGTATTTTGTATTTTTTTAAGGACTAACAAAGTTTATTGCAACAGTTATGTACATATTTTCTTCACTGTCCATATGAATTCCAGTGGCATTGCTGTGCCAAAATGAATTTGTACATGTGGCTTGGGAATAAATCGGACTGGTTTTTCTCCTGGAATGTGTTCTGGAGTTGCTTGCGTCATGACTCAATAGCAGCGAGCCCAGATGTTGTGGGGGTCGTTGAAAATAGCTCTTAGCTTGAATAAGTCAAACTTTAGAATGATATAACTGAAGAAAAGAAGGCGGGCGGCATATGTCGAAGGCCATGAGATTCACTCAGGAGTTCCACTGGCCATGAGATTCACTCGGGAGTTCCACTAGGTTCTTTGGGTGTTGCCGCAGGAACTTTCATTTAGGAAGACAATGCGCAAATTAGGTAGTCTATTCAAACATGGCTAGTCTAGTGGACGAGTAACGCTGCCACAGATATCAAGCCTTCGGCTTGAACCTGCGTCATAATCATAAAGTACAAAAGCTAGAAGGTGTGGCTCTGTACTTGTTAACGAAAGGTGCATGCCAAGGGTTTCGGGCTACACTGCGCAGTTTCTACCACGTCGCTGGCTTGTCGACCTTCCCGCAAAACTAAAACCCGCAGACGCCCTCTACCACTTGTGTCTACCGCCTCTGGTCAGAACCTATTAATTGATTTGGCAAGTTCAAATGCGGGTGCCAACGTTTCCCCGCTCAGCCGACGGGGCCTGCTCTACGGCCGCCAGGCCTCGTGGTCACCAAATGACTGCAAAGGAGCCACCAAATATTTGAAGCGATGGAATTTATTCTACACAAATCGACAGTTATCGGTTCAGTGCCTGCCTCGCGTAGCGGAGTCCTGAAAAGACAAACGATAGTAGTTAGCAACAAAATGTGAAACCTTGACCGCCAGTACGATCGATAGTAGCCAGAACTTACAAATATTTTTTACAGCATCACTGCTTCAGGAGCTGGTGCCGAACTGCGAAGAAAGGAACCGCGAAAGCGCTCCCAAAGAAGAGGGCAAACTTGATGGTCAGACCGTACTTGTTATCGATCTTGAAGGGCAAGTTCTGCAATAAGAAAAGTGGGCAAGCAGGTCAGTGAGCGCGTACCGGTGTCTCTCGCAAACCCCTCTCACCGAACCAGGAATGCCGCTCGTGTCGTGGTCATCATGGCCACCACTTCTTCGGATGGCCGAGGTAGTGAAATTCCGCGCCACAACGGCCAGTCGAGAAACGCGAGACATGTTCATGCCTTTCGCTCGATAGTCGTACGCACGTCTGCCGAGTGCCCTCCTTGACCCTCCTTAGATCCGCAATGGCTCCGCCAACGTCGGCTCCGCTTGAGGATTAGATTGGATACGGAATCGTGCGAGTCTTGGCAGTAGCCAGCATGGAAGCCAGTGTCAGAGTCGGCGCAAGCGCGCGTAGAGCGAGCTAGCCGGCCATGCCGGTGTGTGAACGGACGTTTGAGTGAACGGCGTGAGCGAATTCTTTATTTGTGACTCCCGGGTTGCGCCAGCTGCCATAGAAATGGCCACCACAGTGTCCAGCACGGGGCCGTTCGTAAACATGAGCTCTTCTTCACTGTGGACGCCATACAAAGACCTCCAGCAGGCTGTAGAAGCGGTGCTTGTACACAGGGATGTTGAGGCCGTGGCGGACTTCGTCGCTGCGCTTCGGCGCCATCGGCGGGATTTCGCAGCCTTGCTGGTAAACCCGGCGCGATGCACTCAGCATCGCGATGCCGTGTCGCGAGCACCGCAGGACGGAATCGCGGTATCCGGCAAGTCGACGCCGCAGCTGCTACCGCAGGACGTGGTGGGTGAGGCGCTGCTGCTTAGCGAGATGTTTGAACTCAACGAGATAGCTTCCTTGGAGTTGGTGCTAGCGGCGCAGCAGCAGTTGCCGCTTTTCCCTGAACTCACGCGTGGTTTGGTAGCCGTCCTGCTATATTACGACGGCCGGCGTGCGTTGGTCAATGCACTGCGCACGCTTGTTCAGGTCACCGAGGGCCGCACCTGGACGGTCGGCCTCAACGCCGACGTGCTGGCCACTGTCACCAAGTACACCAATGGTCTGCGCGACGAGGACGGTGTGCTGGCTCGCGCACTTCAGCTGCTCGATCGCTTCGACTATGCGCGCGAACTCGACATGCTGCAAAGAAACCGCGCCCTTGGGCCACCGCGCTACCGTCGTCAGGTGCTGGACATGATCCAGGAGACGCAGCAATCTCTAGCCGAGGTGGTCTTCTGTTGGGCCTGCCAGACACCGCTTTCCAAGAGCGACACCCTGGCGATTGTGCGTTTTCTGTCGCAGCGGGCTCGGACTGCAGGTGATGGCGCTCTCGACAGCGTATCGCTCACGCTGCTCATGGCGTTTCTCTATGCACTAGACACGACACCGCTGTTTCGAGACGCCGATTTGGCCCTGGCTTTGCATCGCGAGTTCACGGCTTCTCAGCAGACGTGGAAGCAAGAGGCCCTGTTGCGCATCGCACAGTTCGCTTGGGCACTCAGTCTGCGCGCCTCGTCGCAGTTGCCGGCTGCGGCTGGCCTGGAGTCAGAGCTGACCGTCTGCCTAGAAGAAGACGAGCGTCTCGTGGATATCGCCATCGAGGCCCAGGTGTTTTCTGCGCTGCGGCAGCTGGTGGTGCTTTCGCCGTTGCTGCACCGCGAGGAGTTCTTCCTTAAGAAGATGCACACGCTGCTTGCTGACTTCGTAGCCCTCATGCCACTCAAGCTGAAAGAACTGCGCAACCAGGGTGATGAGGCAGCGCGTATTATAAGCACCTATGCTCAAAACGGCCAACCGCCGCCTGTGCAACTACCACGTCACTTCGAGCAGTTGCTGGAACTGGTTGCTGAGCTGTATTCACAGGATCCACTCGAACTCAGACTGGCAGAGGACTTCTGGGTTGAAGCCCCCGAGGGTGGCCACAGGCGCCAGCTGGCCAAATTTGTGCGTCTGGCGGGTGACCTACTTCAAGCGCCACTTTTTGTGCCATATGTGTCGGCACTGAGCAGCCTGGCACGGTCTCGCACTAGTGCTCAGCACTGCTTTCAACTTCTCAAGAGCAATGGCCACCTGGCAGGTTCACAATGGAGCCCTGTTTCATGGGACCATTTTCTGGGATCAATGCACAAGTACTTCAACTGCTTGCACCCTGAAGGCCCACCTGAGCAATACCGGGCTGCTCAGCCTGTTACAGCGCTTGAACTCCGTGCACTGGTTGCCATGCTCAAGCTTATGGAGACGGTGGTGCAGTATGATGAGCTCGCTCGACTGACTCTTGCCGATCACCCACATCACAGCACACTGGCGCTTCTGGCTGGCTTGATAAGCTGTGGTGTGCCACCAGAGCTGAAAGCGGCTCTACTGCGTGCTTTAGCCGCCTTTGCCACAGCCCCCGAGTTGACGCCACGCATCTGGCAGCTGCTAGTGCCCTGCCTGCAAGGTCTCCGTGCTGAGCTAGACGAGATTGAAAGCCGCAATGAAGAATTTCCCATCACGGCAGCGTTGCTGGTTCTGCTAGCTGCCCTGCTTGATCATCCTCCGGGGCCTGGCACCACACTCTTCCTGGAGCATGTGCGTGAGGCTGTGTTTCTACGCCTTAATGTTCGTGCGTATCGACATGCGACTGAGAAGTGGCAGCTGGCAGCTGCATGTTTGAAAGTGCTGGGCAAACCTTGTGTGGAAGTACTGTTGCTTGAGTATCTTGAAGAAGGGGGTGCACTGTCGCTGCTGCTGCACCTTCTGGATGAAGCTGCTGGCGAGCTGGGAGACCCTGCAGAGGCCAGCCTGTGTGCCCTACAGCTTATAGAACAAGCCCTGCAATTACCATTTCGTGATCGCCCAGGGTGTTCATTGCACCGTCTGCTGTTGACCAGCACTAACCCGCGTACACAACACCCCGACTGCGCCCGTGTGCTGGCCACCTATGTTACCCACGGGGCTCTGCAACCACGTCATGCCTTGTCGGCAGCACGCATCCTGCTGCAGCTGTGCATGCAACCGTCCTTGATTAGCCAGGTGGAAACTGCCTTCCGGGCCGACAGGGTCCAGGTCCTCATGCATGGCTTTGCTGAGGCTATTGAGGTAAGTTGCTCAATAAAGATTCTTGCTTCTTAGCTTTGTAACTGAATAACTAACTAGCTTTTTTGCCGTCAGCAGGGCCGTATGAATAATAATTCTCTCACACGACACAGTAGATGATTTGCCTGTGGCATCGTGGATGCAAGCTCAAACACTGTTTGTCACTGCCAAAAATAAGCAGGTTAGATTAAGGCGCACCTTTTGAATATGCTAGTGGACCTCCAACATGCCGGCTGTGGCGGTGCTAGTAGAAGCCACCTTCTAGTGCCTCATTACAGTAGGAAGCACTGGTATAGCCATCCAGACAAAAAGAAGCTGCCAAAATGTTATACCGTGTGTTTCATAAAATGCTTAAAGGGACCTTTAAAGGGACCCTGAAATGATTTTGATGATTTTGTACAAACGTACTGAGTCATTATAGTAGGTTTTTCTGATCGTTAAGTGACACATTTAAGCACTTCGCATTAAACATGTGATTCATTATAAAGCATGGAAAATGTGTATTGCTATCGATCACAGCGGCGCTGCTCCTCTGAGTTTTCAGCCGCCCCGTTACAATATATGTATGTAGTCGGCACACATGACCTGATTGGCTACCCAGGTAGCGACATTGATTATTTTTCTAACTTTATGGTGAACAAATGTTATTCAAAATAGTTTAAATATTGGTTAATATATTTCTGTGAAAGAAGTAAGAGAAAGAGAATACACAACAATAATTTATCACTATACTCAAGCACTTCCAGCACACAGCAAGTGTCGTCTGCTTGTGTTACTACATGCTGCGTTTTGATCTTGAGGTTTCTTTTCACGAGGACCATTAATTGCTCTTGTTGCATTGTGGGCTGCAAATGTAGCGATCGGCTCCATGTCAAACTGCGACATCATATCCCTATGCTGCAAGGCGACAGGCGAGCGAAGTGGCTGCTGTGCATTGGGCTGTTGGTATCCGGTCCGCATCAGGATCTAGCCGTTTGCGGCCGTCACTTCATGCCATTGAAACCACGGTAGAGAATTTTAGCGTGTCCAATAATCTGGTAAATGCAGGCGGACTGGGCGTTGTGCCTGATGGGCGGAGGCGCAAAGGTGAGCGGCTAGCAGGGTGCAGCCACCTGGTGGCACAGAGCTTGATACAAACACAGAGCTGATATTGACTCTTTTTACAAAGCAGTTTGCTCTAGAGGAACGGGATGGCACTTTTAATGGCGCGCTGCACGTTGCCTCAGCGAATGCACGCAAATATGAAACCATTACCACTTCTGCCTTGCTGCTGTGTGATGAGCTGTCAGAAATGCAACTGGGTGTTCGCTAACGCACTGTGCTCCTTTCATGCTGCAGAATGTGGAACAGTAGAGGGAAGGCATGTGCAGTGGTCGGCTGCAAAAATAGTGACTTTCATATTAAGGAATGGAATGAATTTGTTTGACCATACCCCTGGACTGCTGCTACATGACTGCATATATTGCCGGCCACCCTTCGTGATACGTGGCTTTGCTTGAGGATAAAAAAAACTTTTGTGTCAGGATTATATTGCTAGTCGCCAAAAAAAAGGACTTTAACCCCAGAATGTTGACAAGAGTGAGTACCACTAGCTAAATGGAGACTCAAGGAGTAGCACCACTCTCTGGCATAGTAAGTTTCTCGCACTTTATCTACACGTATCCACCCCAACTCACACACAAACTTACACCCACTATATCGCCCTCATATCAAGAATAAGGGAATGGACTCACTCTTGAATCAATGCACAGAAGCATGGGTGACGACGACTATACGTGTGTAGGTTGATGAATGTTTGAAGCTGAATGTTTCGTGACAGTCCACAGAGTGAGTGAGTGACTAGCAATCTTCGCTAGTCACTTCGCTATCAAGTCTTTGCTACCAGCTATTACAAAGCGCAGATCATCTACATTTCAAGCCTGTGCGCAGCAAGAACAGACTTATCACAACTGAGCACACCTGTGAGCGATTAGGCAGAGAGTAAACAATCGGATAGTGACTGCACCAAGGAACTTTACGGAACCAGAAATGTGACAAGCCATTGGTTCAAAGTGATTGTTAGATAAAGAAATAAGAGCCAAACACACAGATCCTGATTTAATTAATAAGCAGAAAGTTTGGAGAGCTTGGAATCCATTTGTAACCCTGCTTTTAATACAAGCACCCTATATGCTGCTTGCACTGTTTGGACATGTCGTAATGAGCACTGAAATTGCTTACATGTCCTCTCATGCTGTGACCAAAGCTTCATGTTGTTCACCCAGCCACTGTCTACAACATGAGCAAAAACAGAGGTTTGCTGAGCCGCACCGAGCATCATGCGCATCCATTGTAAACATGGAGGCAACTGAGGCAAGCAATGGATGTGTCACCACGTGATCAAACATGACAGCACCCACGAGATCGCCAAAAGAGGGTCAATAACAGTAACCAAGTGTATTCTACTTTGCTGCTGTGGTAAATTCTCAGCAGCCACATAATCGTAAACATGTCTTTTCAAAGGTACGCTAAAGGCAAATATTAAGTCAAGCTAAAGTGATAGATTAGTGCTTGAGAATCACTAAAGTGTCAATATTATCACATACAGAGCCTTCATAATTGAGAAATTCAGGTAAATGCAGGACATGATTAGAGACTGCCCCGGACATGCAAGTACTCGGCCAATTACGGAAGCACTCCTGAGTTAAATCCTGTCACTAGTACTCAACCACTCATTGCAAAAAAGCATCATTGTATTGCATTATGAGACGAAATAAAATGCTACTTGTCCAGTTCTATTTCATTTTTAGAAACAAGAACTCATTGAAATTATCCTTGACGACGCGGGCGGTCGAAAGGTTTCGTTTTCGCTTGACTTTGCACCGCCCACGCTTTCGCACTTCAGTAGTTTCATTAGTGCTTAGTGCTGCGCTGGTTTTGCTGACTCGCAAAACTTGCACAAACTGCAAGTAGCAGAGAATTGAACTTCCATATGATGTCGCGGGATGCCCGAACTGTCTCCGCCACTTGACGGCAAATGCATCCCTGTGGATGGATGGATGTTATGAGCGTCCCCTTTGGAACAGGGCGGTGGGTTATGCCACCAAGCTCTTGGTATTATAGTGCCTAATGTCCTACCTAGATGAAAAAAGAAAAGGGAGAGAAAACCATGATGAATTTCAATAATCAAATTTTCTGACCCCCTATTGTGAACTCTGTTTTCCTACATCTGTTTTTTGTAATTTCCCTACATTTCTTCCATCAATCTTCCAATCGCCTCTTACTAAGCTCTATTGCGGACGTATTTACTTTTCCCTTGCTCTCCCTGAACCCAAGGACTTCAAGGAGGCTAGTGGTGCCTAAATCGCCCGCTGGGCAGATATTTTCACATTCTAATAAAACTGTTCCATGTTTCCCTAGCTTTACCGCAGCAAGCACATGTTTCTTCTTCCTCCTTATATCTCGCTTTATAGGTGCATGTTTCAAGGCATCCTGATCTCGCTTCGAAAAGTAATGAGCTTCCCTTTGAGTTATCATAAATTGTTTCTTTCCTGATTTCGTTTTTTTCCTCTTAAGTAGTTACTCATGGCAAGTTTCTTTTCCATAACCACCACCCATGAGATTATTTCAACCTCTCTGACTTTCCGCTTGACGTCCTTTGTTGCTGTGTTGCTTACCCTACAGTCCGCATACTTGCTGGTACGCTTCCTAGTTCATTTCCTCCACTGTGAATCAATGTTTTTCCTTTACAAATACCTGAACACTCTCCCAGCCGATTCACTTTCTTCCATATTCCTCAGTTGTTCTTCATGATCACTTTTACTGTGAGCTTCCCTCACTTCAAACCTTGTCCAGCCCATATCACCCTGCATAGCTTCATTTGTAGTCTTCCTGTGAGCACCCAATGCGAGGCGTCCCACTGACCTTTGTTTTCCATCAAGTCCTGATTGTACTCCTGATTGTACTCCTGATTTCAAGCAAACAGCCGCAGCTCCACATGTAAGTCCTTGAACCATTATACCTTTCCACATACTCTGGAGTACCTCGTACCTATTGTGTCCCAATAGCGCTCTGTGCATTATTATGGCTGCATTTCGCTTCTCCTGCGCTGTTATTCTTTTTTCATGTGTTTCCATATATTTATTGCCTTTGTTTATCCATATACCAAGGTATTTGTATTCTTTTACCCGAGGTGTTTCCTGGCCCTGTATTGCCACTGTCTGTTCACTGTTTTCATTGAATGCCATAACACCTGATTTTCTAATGCTAAATTTCAGACCTAAATTCTCGCCTTCCTGTCCACAGATATTAGCCAGACATTGCAAATCACCTTGCTTGTTATCTAGCAACACAAAGTCGTCCGCATAAAATAAACCTGGAAGCTGTTGCTCTACTGCTGTACCCGCCAGTTTGTATGAGAGATTAAACCTGATATTATTTCCTTCTAGCCCCCTCTCCATCCTCACCATGTACATGATAGACAGCAGTGGGGATAAAGGGCACCCCTGCCTCAGTCCCTTGTTGATATCAACTTTCTCCTCGCTCTTCATCCCTTCCCATTCTACGCAAACGGTATTTTCTAGGTAAATCTCTTTCAAAAGCTGTTGACAATCGTCGCCTTCCCCTTCGAGAATATCCCACAAAATTTCGCGGTCTATGTTGTCATATGCTCCTGTAATGTCTAAAAAGGCCACATATAACGACCTGCTTTCTGCTCTTGATATTTCAATACACCGGGTAAGAACAAATAAGTTATCATCCAAATGCCTACCTATTCTGAAGCCATTCTGAAGTTCTCCCAAAATGCCGTTATTCTCTGCCCATGCTTGCAGCTTTAATTGCCTGCATTGCTAAACTGTATGTTACCGATGTAATGAGTAAATATGTAATATGAGTGAGTTCTCTCTTTCTGACTCTTACCTTTATAAATTAAATTCATTCTACTTTGTCGCCAACTGTCTGGTATTCGTCTATCTTTTAAAGTTTTTTCCACTTCTTGCACCAGTGCTTCCTTACTTTTTAGTCCTAGTTCATTAATCAGCCAAACGGGAACCTCGTCTAGCCCTGTGGCTGTGCGCTTAGGAATTTTCTCTTCGGCTTTCTTCCAGTGGACGTTTGTCAGCACCAGCTCCTTTTCCATCTGGTTCTCTTTCATGCTCTTTTTATCTTCAAATACAACCTCGTCATTGCCTTGGAAAGATTTCGGCTTTTATTTTATGGATGTAATTTAATGCCGCATCCCCTTCCAGTTTGTTTCCATCTTCTTTGAGGATATGTTGTTGTATTGTTGACTTCCTCCCTAATAATTTTATGTGGTTCCAAAATAATCTAGGTGTGGCCTTCTTTTTCTCACGTATTTCTGACAACCATCGTTCACTTTCACCTTCTATCTTTGCTTGCACCAGTATTTGAACCGTAGATCTTTTCTCCCACTATATTTCCCATTTACTGGCTACTTCATCCTGCGGCAACTGCGCTTTTTTTGCCTGCCTGTGCTCTCAGGATGCTTTCTGTCGTTCGGTGATTGATTCTCGTATTTCCCTGTTCCACCAGCTCTGTTCCACCAGCTTTTTGGTTTCTTTTTTCCTTTCTGACGAGCATATTGTTTCTCTTTCTGTATTTCTATCGTTATTACACTTAGCAGCTCGCTATATTTCCACTCTTGGCCATTTGCCAAGTTCTTCCTCAACTCTTGTGACCATATTTGTTATTTGTTCAGCGTTCAAATTTGGTCTGGCTATTTTACACTCCTTGCTCTCTTTCCCAACTACATGTCCCATTTTCAAGATGATGCGTTTATAATCACTCCCTATGCTGCTATACCCTTCCTCGTCAATGATCATTTCTCTCAACTTGTCATGAATTCCTTCTGTCATTAGACAGTAAGCAATGGTCGACTGCCGGTTTCCCACTTCCCTAGTGGTCTGTCCTTCACACTTAGGCCGGGTATTCACGATAATGAGGTTATGTTGCTCACAAATATCTAGTATTAACTTCCCATTGTTGGCAGTATAGCCATCTAGATCCTGTATGTGGGCACTCATGTCACCTAATAGGATAAATTCAGCATCATTCCTGAAACCCTTAATATCAGCACTTAGGCATTTCATTAACTCTTGATTCTTCTCTGTGCAATTATTTCCGGTCCACAAATACGTTATGCCCAGCCAAGTTTTCTTTCCACTCATTGTACCTGATAACCAAAGATGCTCCTGACATTTTGAATTTACTCTTTTTCATTTGGCTCCCTGATGGATGAGCATTCCGATTCCCTCTCTTTCCTACTTGGTTCTGTTGCACCCTTCCCAAACATAATTCATAATCACTGGCGGCTCTTCTGAGTCTCTAAGGTGTGTTTCTGTAACCGCTGTAGCGACTAGGGTGGCGTTCAGGGCATGGAATCCACCAAGCCCATTGACCACTACGTCAAGTTGTAGAAAATGAAGGGAAAAGGGCCTATTGGCTTAGTTACATGGCTTCAGTACAGAACCCCGCTCCATCCAGGAGCAAGTTAAACGTCTCAGTTCACATCAGGACCCTGTGTCCTCACTCTCGAAAACATTGCTTTTAATATTGTTGTCTTCCCTAGACTAGGGAATCTGAAGGCTGTCTAGCAGCAAATCACCATCGTCAACTCCGTTGAGATGGTCATGCTCGCAATAACCGGCAGTAACTCTGCCTCCGAAGAAACTGGTTTGTAATCTGTGGAAAGAAATCAACCGGTAACACCTAGTGCGTTCATCGTTGCCCTCCCCCCTTCTTTGCTCAGGCTGCCAGGTAAAGGGTAGGACGAGTGCCTTTCGTGGGACTCTGCAACACCCGGTTCACACACTGCCTTGACAGCTGGATAAGTGCTGGGGGATGGGTGGTGATTTGACTCGTCTAATTAACCGTGCCTCTCATTTCGTTGTCGTGGTTCCCTCTTTTTCATCCTTTGCTCAGGTTTCTAGGTAATGGTGGGGTGAGTGCCCTTCAGCCATCAGTGTCTACGCTGCATTGTCGTCTGGATAGAAGGTGCGGTGGTTTGACACGTGGCAAATGTCCAATTAACGCCTTTGTAGTGTTGAGACGTAATACCGCATGCACCCCTATTTGTTCTCTATTTAACTGCTCCTCAATCTCTGCCCACTTTTTCTTCTGCTGCCCTGCATGTTTATGTAGCTTATTGCATGGCGAGCTCTCTTTCTTGCTTTCCTCCTTTTTCTGTTATTAACGGCGATGCTATTCTGAGGTTCCCCTAGGGGATCTGCTTCGTTACTACCTACTCTGGCCTCCTGAGTGCCCGTGGGCTCCCTAAAAAAGCAACAATGCGACCAGCAAGTCGCCAGCCCACATCTCATCCAAGCCTGTAATTGAAGTGGATCCTGTCTCGTACAAAACATCCACACCTCACTTCCCTGTTTACTTCGACAACCTCGAAAACCTTTCTCTTGGCTCATTTTCCATATCGCCTCATTAGCAGCCTTTACGGCTCTTTGTACGTGACTGCCACATACAGGCACCTCCGGCACCGTGCACGCCACAATCTGCACCTGACTTGCCATCTCGTGCAAGTCGTCAGCCCCTTCGCCAAGTGCTGGGCTAGTCCTGTCCCTTTCCTGTCTAGGACGTCATTTAGCCCGCCTGCTACTATGACAAGGTTGCAGACGTGGGCATTTTCTGCAAGCTTTGCTTTTGCTCACTCCATGACAGAATTCAGTCTCCACCCTGGAAATGTCTCTACCACCACTCCTTTATTGCTTTTCACCCTCTCCACAATTCCTTCCGAGCACCTAGCCAGGTTTGAACCCCTGGCGATAATCGCCATTTCACTCTCTTCTACCGCCGAGGCCTCTCCCTGCTTCCCTTTGTTACCATTTTCCACATGATTTGTAGTTGACAAGGGGCATTGACCCCTGCAAACCTGCTTTTTTTTGTGTGGTGGCCTCAAGGTAGGTGCCGTTCTTTCCAGCTACTCCCCTTCTCCGTTGCACGCATTCCACATGCTTTGCTGATGCTCCCTCTGCTGTCACGTTAGGAGACTGCATTCCATTGTCACGACCATTCTCGTTCACAATGGCGGCCCTGTTCAGCTTTTCCTTGGCTGCTTGAAGTCTTTTCCACCACCTTCCGTGTTCATATGTTCATCATGTTCCATATTTAGCTAATTTTTGAGCTCTTCGACCTGTTTGACAAGCTCATCCTGGGAAGCTTCCATTTTCTTCAGCCTAGCATCGACATCACAGTGTCTGCCGATTGACTCGATTCCCTCTCCATTCTCATCCGTCCCCTCGTCTGCCTTGAGGGACTGCCCGTACACTGCACGGTTTCCTTTCTTTGTTGCCAAATATTGCATAGCTTTTTCTAATGCCAGTACCAAAGCTTGCAGAACATCTGCCTTCTAGCAAAAACCGATACGCACAGAATCTAAATTTTTTAAATGCCGCAAAATAATTTTAGCCAGTGTTTTAAAAGCAATCAATGCTGCATGACATGTTCGCATGTGTTCAACCACGTGGCCATGCTCTCACTTTCCTACCAAAGCAATATTCCAGGTACCAAAGCACACAGTAAAACAACTAATTGCTATTAGTTTTGCCACTTCCAAGCTACTATTTAAAGGCTAAAAAGACTTAACATCCCACCAGGTTGCACGTGTTGAAGCACGTGGTGCAAAAAGACACTCTGACTATCCTGCAAAACCAAATATACACGAAACACACCCGCACACATGAAAAAAAAATAGAAACGAAGGAAAACTACCCTGTTGTTATTTAAAGGCTTAAAAAATCAGCAAATCAAGAACAGAAGCAAGCTCAAAGCGTGCACAAAAAACTTATTTCGTCGCTGCCACGGAGCCCTAGAAAAACATTCGACTCCCCGCCGCCTACCGCTGCTGATGCTTTCACGTTTCAGTAGTTATCACATAGTGCTGCACTGGTTTTGCTGGCTCGCGAAGCTTGCACAAACTTCAACATCCATGTGATGTGACGGGATGCCCGGTACCGCCATCTGTCGGGTGCTGTTTTACTCTCCGATGGCCGCAAAGTGCGGTGATGGCATATTGAACGTCGCCACTCCCCGGCTGTGTGGTGGCAGAGTTGAAGTGCGATAGAGGTATTCGGACTCTTCAGGTGCAATTTTCTCATAAACTAAGTCTTTTCTTGGCACGAAGCAAGCGTTCCGAGGTTTCTGGAAGAATATCTGGAAGAACGTCGATTAGTATTTGCCTTTTAGTGTCCCTTTAAGTGTCTAAAATGTTTTTGGCTTGGTTACAGCAATATTAGCTCTGTGTTTGGCAGGCTAATCTCTGCACCACCAGGTGGCTACACAATACAGGCTGCTCTCATTTATGCTAAAGTACCTTCATCGCAGCAATAGTACATGGGGGAACCTTAGTTTATGCCTCTTCCCATCTGTCAGAACACCCAGCTCGCCTGTGTTTACTAGAATACAGCACACACTCGGCACTGCAATACAACTCTCAAAACGCAGACTGCTTCATAGCTCTCGCTGGGGATCAACAGCCAGGCGGCTTGCGGAGAGGTTGGAGAGGCTTTGCGCGTTGGCTTCAAGACACTATAAGTAGACGTCGTGACGTCACATCATGACGCAAAGCGAGTGAATACTGAGCTTAGCCCCGGCCTTTCGGGGAATGTGTTGTGGTGAAAAAGCATAGCTAGGGAGGAAGGTGACTTGTAATCATCTGTAGCTCTCTTAATATGAAACACTTCACTTAAATTGCGGTGTGAATGTTTTATTGTAGCTGTACCCTACGCATCTACAAAATTTGTGCAAACTGTTGCAGGGACCCTTCAAAAAGAGGGAAGATGATGTTTAAATGATTTCTTCTGGATCACTTTTGCCAAAGCAGCCCCTTAGAAGGCATCCATGAGTCATGTGATAGCTTACGCCTCCCTCGTCATTGGGGGAGCATAAAGCATGAGATCACTGCGTGATAGGGTCTCATAATTGAGCACTCTGTGCCACCATTAATTACACCTTCATTTCGTGCGTGCATCAGCGTAACTGCCAGGTATGTCAGTTTGGTTGCATTAGGCTTTTGACCTGCTTTTGGTTATCAGTACTATGATACTAAGTTAGGCATCGCTTTTGGTGACATATCTTTTTTCTTTCCAGTATCCGTATCAAAATCTTCTACTATTGTGAGCCTTTAGTGACGTGTCCACTACATTTCAAACAAAATATTGTACCAAGGCTGCTCTCGGTTAAGTTTTTATTTTCATTGTATTTGACCTTTAAATTTCGTTGTAGTTGGTCTTTGATGCTAACACACTCCAGACCGTTGTGAACACAAGGCACCACTGAGTTTTCTCAAGCTTCTGAAGCCTCTTAGGAGCATTGAATTCTTAATCTCAAAGCCTTTTAGCTTTGCTGAGTAAATTGTTCACCTATACTACAAGGGAACAGGCATGAATTTGCACCGCACTGGAAGCCTTATGCTTTTATTTTGATTCATTCACCACTGCAGCTTCAAAAGGAAATTGAAACATGTTCCAGAGACCCATTCATATGCTAGCACGAAGCTCTGCGTAATAATACCATCTTGGTGAAAGGTAGTTGGTTTGTTTTTGATGTAAGCTGCAACAGCACAACTGAATCAAGGACACTGTAAAACATCCACCATGAGACAAGCACTGTCAGTCAGCACTTGTCTTTTGTTAGGGGTCCTTGTGTCCTTGTTTCAACTTGCATTGAATCTCTCTGGTTTCACACTCATCCAGGTTCCCAGCTTAGAGCTACCCGTTGGCCACGAGGACACTTGGTCCCCTGACGAGGTGCGAGCGGCCACAGCAGGGATGCTGCTACAGCTCCTGCTAGTGTGTCTACAGCAGCAGCCTCCCGAGCAGCCGGGCTCTGGCCTAGCACAGCTCCTGCTGCTGGGGGGTGCCGAGCACACTGCCTCGCTGCAGGAGCCTGGAGTAGGAGGCCAGGCACGCACCTGCCTGCACGCCTTGCTGGCACTGCTAGAACGGCCGCCGCCACACCGTGGCAGCAGCAGAAGCAATGGGAGTGGTGCACTGCTCGCACTCGGCTACCAGCTGCTCTGGGCACTGTGCATCCGGCCAGCGTGTGGCGGGGACACGGCAATGCGCTTCTTGCGCTCATCGCGGGACTTCTTTACTCGGCACTTGGAGCTGTTGCCATCATGGCCGCCGCCGTTGGCCCAAGCCTGGTTTGTGCGGCTGCTGGCACTTGAGTTGCGCCTGGCAGCCAAGCATGGGCCTCGCTCGCATGGACAGCGCTTGGTGCGGTTACTGTTGCTGGACCGGCTGCTGCTGCGCATGCTGGATGGCACCAAGCCGCCGCCTTCTGCCTCTGCTGCCAAGAGGCAAGCCCATTTCTCATTCTTTATTTACTAAGCCTTTCTGTTGTAAAGTTTGTAATACAGTAGATTGGCAGTAGATACAGTAGGTATCTCCAAAAGTTTTGTCCAAGAAAGGAGGGCCAACTCGTAATTGTGATGAAGGAAATCCATCTGCAGTTGCGATCAACCAGCGTGAGGTAGTCACGGTGGCAGACCATTGGCCCACACCACTAAAACTCTTGAAAACGAGTGTTGCGATGGCATAGCCAACTTCTTTATCTTGCCTCTCTCCCCCTTCAGCAGAGGACAGATCTTGGGACCTAATCTCACTGAAGCAAAAGCTAGTTGTATAGTTTATTATCAGAGTAAAAATGAAGCCAGGAAGTATGTAACGTGACTGCAGTGAGAATAGTTGTGCAGGTGCAGCCACAACATGTGCCATCCGCCTTTATGTCACTACCTTCAGTTCAGGTTTTCTGTCAAATGCCCATAAAACTGAGGATTGTCATTCTTCGCATTTTTCTTCCTGCGCAGACCTACAGTATACTTTTGGTGAAGACGGCTATTAAGCATAATCTTTTGATGAGACTCCTGTGACTGTTGCTTCCTTCCCATAGAGCCAGCGAACCTCTTTTGGGCTGAACATCTGCTAGGGTAATGGATATTCAAGGTCCCTTCATGTTAGGGAAAACAAGATATATTATCAAGGCAGGCAATTTTTTTTTTTCATATCATGTGAATTCTAATTTGAAGAATCGACCTTCATTCACTGCCAACCTTTACTCAAATAACCCTTTTAGGCACAATCTAATTCACTCTGTTTAATATTCAGGTTGAGCACGTTTCCTTGCTCTTCATTATCATTAAAGACAGGTACAGTAAAAGCTTGTTAATTCACAACTCGTTAATTCGAAATTTCTGATAATTCAAAGTAGCTGCCGTGGTCCGTTCCACAATGTATTGAAAGCAATATGTAACATATCCCGCTAATTCACACTGAAATCCGCATCGTCACTGATAATTAGAACTCTGCGCCATCGTGGATGGGGAGAGTGCTAGTGTGCTGGAGCATGTTGGCGACGCTAGCGTCACCACGCGGCTTTGCTGTTTCTATCCGCGGCCCTTTGTTTAGGCCTGACTGGAGAGAGACGCGTTTGTGCCTGGCCAGGCATGGCCAACGCTACTGTTGCAGGTCGCTTCTCTCCCGTGAGGTTCCGTACAAAGCTCAAGGGTGATAAAATCATCACCGTGCGCCATATGTGCGAGAAAAAGTGTGCGAGGGTGAGCCTGCATACGCGGCTCAGTCTCGCGTACGCGAGCGAGGAACGCGGGACGGATGTGCGCCCTCTCCTGTCGCGCATGAGGCACGGGGGTAAGGCAAAGGGAGGGAGGGAAGGAGGGAGGGGACATTCTTCTCCGGTGGCTGTAAGGTCCCTGACCTTAGGCAGCTGCTTACGGTGTGGCCATGCGGGTGCCGTATCTTGAAAGCAATCTGCGATGTTTGCAGGGTGTGCATGGTGCCGGTAGCTTCGTATGCGATGTGCTTTCTACGTTTCGTTCACGTTGCAGCGAGAGCTGTCCGAAGGTCAATTCGCTCGCTGCTACTGCTGCGATTCCTCACTCCAGCGAGTTTCCGTGGTCATCGAGCGAAATGTGTTCACGTTTACCTGTGCGTGCGTGACACCATACTTGTTAATTTAGTTAGTAAGCGCATGTTTACAAATTTATGCGACCGATAAAGCTACTATCCTTACTTCATAAAGCTATCTACTAATATGGTATCACAATTGATGCTTCGCTTTTTGGGCGAAACTGTGACATTTTTTTTTCACCGTGCCAGTCGGCACGACGAATGCGCGGATGGAGCAAGAACCATCTCGACGTCGGGCGCGTTGGACCACGTTGGCTGTACCAGTGCTTCCAAGTATAGACGTTGTTGTTCACGCCAACATGACGTAGCGTGTGTGTGCATGCTCGCACCACGTCGGACTATATACGCACCTGCACCGAGCCCTTTTTTTTCTCCAACTTTCATTAGTTCGAATCTTGTATAATTTGAATTTTTGTAACATCCCTGCAGAATTCAAATTAATCTTTTACTGTAGCAGCTGAACAAATTTTTAATTCGTTGAATTTTGTTGTGTTACAAATATTGACTCCACATCTGAATTATAAAAAGCACTTGAGGCACGAGAATCGTATCAACAACTTCATGTGTGTTTGGACTGGAAAATGGCAATCTTCAGCAATTCACTGAGTGCAAACCGATATGGTCACAAAGAACAAGAGAAGAGAACCTTTCTAAATGGCAACATACTAGCATTGCAGCAAACACACACTTGCATCTTATAACTCTTTTCAGTGATACACTCGGCACACGTAAATAAATTTTCGAGCTCAGATAGGATCAGAAGTATCTCCGGATGTACTTCACATATTTAAATCATTATTTTAATTGCTTCTTCCAATTTTGAGGTGTTTCCTAGGAGTGCACAATTGCACACGCAGCGCTCGAAAGGAATTAAAATGTGGTACATATTAATAGCTTAAAATGAAACACTAGGGGTGGCTGCTCGTTGTGTGGTGCAACTATGTCAAGGATGGTCTTGTTGATGTTTCATGCATTCATGTTCCAGAAGCGGCACATCTTGGGATCTGCTGGAAACATCGCAGGTTGAGTCTCTTCTGTCATCATTAGAGCAGCGTGACCCATTGGGCGGTCCCCGCAAGGTTGATGTGGCGGCACTTCACCAGCGACTGCTTGAGGACAGCCATGCACTGTTGGCCGTCAACAGCAAGGAAAGGGTCCAGCAGGAGGTCAGTGGTACTCATGAGGGTCATTGCAAAGTAGCATGCATCTATCAGCTGAAACCTGTTTGCAAACAATCCTAAAGGAGCAACATATAACTTGCCTCTTGTGTGCATGTTTTTTTTTTCAATGGATAATCGAAGAATCCATAACCATGATATGAAGCCTGATGGCATGCACTTGACTGGTCATTTCTATGCACTCCTGTGGGTCTTTAACATTTGTTAACATGTATACTAAGCTTTATCGTAAAAATAAGCATGTTCTTATAGCGTTAACACAGCCAGAATAACACTACTAAAATTCTTTGTCTGTGTATAGTGTCATTGTCGTATTGCATAATCATCGGAGCCCTGTGACCTGATCGCTTCTTGAAGAGGGGGCACACCGATGAAGTCTTCGAGTTTTTTGGTCATCAAACGGAATCTTCCCCCTGTTTCCATGTTATTCACTCTGGAAAACCATACAAGCCAGTGGGAACAATCTTGCCATTCCTCATTTCTAAGTCTCTTACCAAAGTTTTTGGTACAGATTATAAAGCATCCTGGATGGCAAGTGGTGGTCTCCTTTTGGAGCTTCGTAACCAGAAACAATACAAGAAACTACCCAATCTAGTGTCATATGGGGATGCCCAAGTAACAATAACCCTACGCCGTACTATGAATACCACCTGTGGTGTAGTCTCAGATGATGATCAGCTGGAGCTGACTGAAGCTGAACTGGAGGTCTTCAGCGAGCAGAACGTCATCAACATTAAACGAATTAAGATGAGGCGTGACGACAAGGAAATCCAGGCCAAGCACCTAATACTTTTGGCTCAAGTGTTCTGCCCAACTCCATTGAGGCCAGGTACATCAAGATTTGTGTTAGGCCATACATGCCAAATTCCCCCCGACGTTTCAAATGCCAGCGTTTCGGCCGCAATTCACAGAGCTGCCGAGGCCGCCAAGCCTGTGCGGAAGGCAGTGTTCATAGGCACACCTCTGAATCTTGTGAAAACTCTTTCCACTGTGTAAATTGTGATAGGGAGCACGCTGTATACTCGCAGTCATGACCCCCCTGGAAAAAAAGAAAAGGAAATTTTAACAGTCAAAGTAAAGGAAAACGTAAGTTTGAAGGAGGCATGCAGGCGGGTATACTGCCTGCCAAAGAACACCTTTGTCGATGTGACGCTTCAGGGCGCAGTGACAACGGCTTCCGGTGGCTGTCCGGCCCACATGCAGTGAACCGGCAGTGACGCCATCTCCCTCCCAGAAAGCGCTGCTCTGTCACTCCAGCAGAAGGGGCCATCGACCTCCGGGCAAGTGGCCTCAAAGGTCTTGTCCGACGTGTCGAAGCCTTCATGTCAAACGCAGCTCTCAGAAGAGCTATAGTGTGATAGCAACAAATAAAGAGAGACAGAGGGCATGACACGTTTTGGTCATGCGAGCGATGCCGCTGCTGATGGTTATTCGCACGAAAGTGTAAGGCAGCCAACTTGTTAGTTAGTTCCTCTACTTGCACAGCAAGGTGCGTGCTTGAACTGTCGAGTTTGTCAAAGTTCTGCTGTAACTGGGGTCTTGTTGCCATGGGTGCATTACAACGGTCAACAGCGGATATCACAGGATGGAAAGACTCCATAATCTGGTCTGCCATCGTCGCTAAGGCCTCGACAGATGTCGTAGTATGTGAGGCACATAAAATCATACGTACCTGGTTCGGTAGTCACTGGAAGAAGATCTCCCGAAGGATTTTCAAGTCTGCTGATGATGGACAGGTTCCCAGGAGTTGTGTCATGTGGCACAGCAGCTCAGTCGGTTTTCTATCACCAAGTTCCTCCGATTAGAGGAGCTGTTAAATCTCTCGTGACTCAGAGTCGGTGGTGCGCCATAGTAACTCGCACTTAAAGGTGTCGTACTGATCATCGGGCAGAGGAGCTAGCAAAATGTTGCGGACCTAAGCTGCAGTGGTCGGGTTAAGTGCACTCACGATGTTGTCATACTTGGTCGCCTGAGATGGTGACGGCAAAACTGCGCCTCGATGTGGATGAACCAGAGTTCACAGTTCAAGGGCCAGAAATCGGGAAGTATGAGTGTGGCGACGGAAGACGTTCTGTTTTCTTCGAGACGTCATTGTTTGGCGGCCAGTTCCGTGGCGTCGAGAAGAAACTTGGTAGACATATACAGTTGTGATGTGGTATCATGTCCGGGTTACCGACTTGTAGGAACAAAATGCCCACAAAGAATTGCCATTTATTTATCAGGTGACTGCATTGATGTTGCGGCTGCCATCGTCAAGCCTATATGCCTGATTGCGCTAGTCCAGTCTCCTCTTCTTCCACCGAGGGGCTCTATGAGTACTGTCCACTACACCATCATTAACAAAGTCACGACAATCTGGGGCGCTATAACGTAAAACTATTCCAAACTTTTCTATTCCAATTCTGCTATCAGCCCACCGCGATTGGTCAAAAACTTTTTTGCACCACCCCCACTTCACCTGTCTGTCACGCGACATCACGAAAACCGCGATACCTCTCCATCTGATATGAATTGTGCACACTGATTATGCATGACTTGAGCGAAAAAAGAAAAATAGTTATTTCTGATTTGACGCCTTTTCACGATTAGCCCCCGGCTATTGGTCAAAAGTTTTCGGGCTGCACCCACTTCACCTGGCTGTCACACGACGTCACAAAACCGTGAAAACTCACCACGTCAAGGTGACATACACGCATTAAAGATGCATTAATATGCCGAACAAAGCTGAATTTTCTTCTGAATAGCCGCAGGCTGCCCGGTTCTGAAAGGAATAAAAGATGGCTGCTGCCAATCGCTCAGGTGCTGGCTACTCGCACCTGCCTGAGAGCATGGGTTTATTTGCTTATAATAAAACTTCTTGCTTGGCCGTGTAACATTTTTTAGCACTTTCGGCACGTTTATAACCTCATTCTGCCAACCCTTCTTTGCATTTTAGCGTCATTCTTAAGCTTCCGTTGCATGCCACCACGATTTTCGAGCAGCCACTGCAAGCTAAGTAAGGGAAAGCGGACCAATCGCAGGCGCTGGCACCACCCTCTTCATCCGGTTATCGATTTGCAGTGCACTGGCTCTGCCCCATCGAATGCCTCTCCACTTGAGCGTGCTCCTCGCCTCTTGTCAGCCAATTAGATACGACAAACCGCTCAGTGTAGGCAATGTTATGCATTTTTCAAGCAAACAAAAGTGACCTTCTATGAACGAGGAGCGCGTTTGATTGGTCTGTTCAGACAACGCTGCAGGTGACCGCCCAGAACTTGCGTCGGCGGTTACGCAAATTTGATGTCAGGAGATTGGAATAAAAACATGTTGGAATAGTTTTACGTTATAGGGCCCCTGAAGTACTCTTCTGCCGCCTCAAGATAGGGCATACATATGGTACACATTCATACCTTTTGACTGGCACTGAACGTCCCCACTGTAGCAGCTGTGGCGAAAGGCTGACCGTACTCCACATCTTCCTGGAGTGCTGGATAGCAGAAGCAGAGTGAGAAAGGCACTTTCCTTTGGCATACCAACAACATATCTCCTTACATCCGACACTGTTTCTTGGCCTAGAGCCCCTGTTTGAAACCAAGGCAGTGCTCAGCTTCTTACATGATGTTGTTCTGCATGTCATTAGCTCGAGAGATTCTTAGCCCTCCCTCTATCTAGAGGGTATTGCTGCGAGCTTTAGTGTTTAGTAGAGCATGTGCCTCCAGACCCTTATGCTCAAGGGTCTTAGTGAGGCGGTAGTGCTGGTACAATTGACACATTTTTTTCGTGTTACTTCATTTTAGAATATATTTTATGGTCATCATACACATCACTCGTCCTTGACGTTACTTTAATACTTGCATATTTTACGTGCCTTACAGAGAATATTCTAGGCCTCTATACAGCCTTGCTGCATCTGACACTTGTCATTCCCTGCATCATTGACTTCCCCACACCATTTCTAGGCACTCTTTCGCCGTCCCTGGCCCTTACACCAAAACACGCCATACGTCATCATTTTAACATGGAAACTCTGTAGAGTGAGGCTGGCTTAGCAGGGCTCTTTGATGCATTATCAGACATTGCCTGGGATATTATAGGCCTAAGTGAGGTTAGAAAAACTAGTGAGGCTTATACAACGCTGACTAGCAGCCACGTCCTCTGCTACAGACACCTTTTAGATGAGAGAGAATGTGTGGTAGGATTGATAAGGACATAGCGGGCAACATTGATGAATTCTACAGCATTAGAGAGAGGGTAGCAGCCATCGTAATCAAGCTGAATAGGAGGTATAGAATAAAGTTTAGTACAAGCCTATGTTCCAACCTCCAGTCATGATGATGAGGAAATGGAATAGTTTTCTGAAGATATTTAATTCGCACTGAGAAAGGTGCAAACTCAGTATGTATACTGGAGTCATGGGCAACTTCAGTGCAAAAGTGGGAGAAGAGCAGGCTGGGGAACAAGCAGTTCGCAACTACGGCATCTATTCTAGGAACACTATAGGGGAGATGTTGGTAGAATTTGCAGAAAGGAATAGACTCCAAATAATGAATAACTTTTTCAGGAAGTGCAATAACAGGAAGTAGACCTGGAAAAGCCTAAAGGAAAAGCAAGAAATCAAACACACTTCATACTCTCTGCCGATCCCAGTATAGTACAGGATGTAGAAGTGTTAGGTAGAACAGGTAGGGTAGGGTAGGGAAGTGTTAGGTAGTGACCATAGGTTGCTGATGTCCAGGACTTCTTTCAGTAAGAAGAGAGGTAGAGTCAAGAAAAAAACAGGCCAACCTAGACACAGTAAGGGTAAAAACTGACAAATTCAGGCTGATGCTCGCAAACAGTACAGCTTTAGAACAGCAAGGTGAAGATAACATAGAGGTAGCAATTTAAGTGGGAGGTAAGGCATCAAGGCAACCATTAGGTAAGCTCTCCCAAGTAGCAAAGGACCTAATAAAAAAAACTACAAAGCATGAAAGTGGGTAACTCAAGAGATCAGATAGAATTTACTCAACTATCAAAATTGATCAACAAGAAGAATGTAAGGGATATTTGAAATGATAATGTGGGAAATATTGAGGAACTGGTAAAAAAGGGCCATGAAATCAGTGAGAATTAAGCTTGGCATAGGACAAGGCAAGATGCATGCACTGAAAGATAAGCAAGGTAATGTCCTGAGTAAATTTGATGATGTAGTAATAGTAAAAGCAGCAGAAGAATTCTGTAATGGCCTGTACAGTACCTAGAGCAGCCATGCTACCTTCATTCAAAGTAGTGATGTTCAGGATACAGAGGCTCCTTCTATAGTGATGAAGTTAGAAGGGCCTTGCAAGACATGACCCTGGGAAAAGCGGCAGGAGAAGATGAACTAACAGTCGATTTAATCGACGGTAGAGGAGATATCATGCTTGAAAAACTTTGGCCCTTTATACGCAATGCCTCATGACTTCAAATATATACCAGAGAGCTGGAATAATGCCATCATGATACCAATACATAAGAAGGGAGACATTAAAAGAATTAAAAAACTATAGGCCCATTAGCTTGCTCTCAATATTGTATAAAATATTTACCAAAATATTCTCCAATAGAATAAGGGCAACACTGGACTTTAGTTAACCAAGTGAACAGGCGGGCTTCAGGAAAGGATACTCTACAATGGATCACATCCATGTCATTAATCAGGTTACTGAAAAATCCGCAGAGTATAAGATTACGAGAAGGCATTTGATTCAGTAGATATACCAACAGTCATAGCGGCACTACATAATCAAGGGGTACAGGAGGCATACTTGAATATCTTGGGAAACAGCTACAAAGATTCCACAGCTACCTTCGTTCTCCACAAGAAAAGTAGAAAATTACCTATCAAGAAAGGGTCGGGCAAGGAGACACAATCTCTCCAATGCTATTCACTGCATGCTTTGAAGGAGTGAGGATCAGTGGCGAATATCTCAGCAGCCTTCGGTTTGCAGATGACATTGTTCTGTTCAGCAGCACTAGGAATGAATTACAACAAGTGATTGAGGACCTTAACCGAGAAAGTGTAAGAGTGAGGTTGAAAATTAATATGCAGAAGACAAAGGTAATGTTCAATGGCCTGGCAAGGAAGCAAGAGTTCAGGATCGCCAGTCAGCCTGTAGAGTCTGTACAGGAATACGTTTATCTAGGTTAATTACACGCAGGGGACCCTCATCATGAGATGGAAATTTACAGAATAATAAAAATGGGTTAGAGTGCATACGGCAGGCATCACCAAATCCTGACTGGAAGCTTACCGCTGTCGTTGAAAAGAAAAGTATGCAATCTTTGCATTCTACCGGTGTCAACATATGGGGCAGAAACTTGGAGGTTAACAAAGAAGCTTTAGAACAAGTTAAGGATCACGCAAAGAGCTATGCAAGAAACAATCTTAGGCGTAACATTAAGAGACAGGAAGATAGTGGTGTGGATCAGAGAGTAAACAGGGATATCCAGTACAGTAAAACCTCATCAGACCATACCTACTTAAACAGTGGTTTTGTTTTAATAGTAGTAAAGTCAGATCCCCTACTCAGTGGCCATTGAACATAATGTGTTTTGTATCTGCATAAACCGTACCAGCTTATTGCGTATGTATCGGTTAATGCGTAGTGTTTCCACTTTTCGTTGCGCAAACACGGCAGTGCGTCGTCTCCATCGGGCGACCCGGCAGAACAAGCCCCAGAGATCAGCACAACGGTCTCCAAGCGCCCTGTGCGTTTGCGCGTGAAGCCACCTCAGCATCAACATCATTTTGGCGCTGTGCCAGAGAGCATTGTGGCGTCATGCAAGGGAGAACTCGCGTCATGCCGAAATTCGGATAATAAAGACGCCGGGTGCCCAGCATAGAAGAAAAATTAGACATCGATCGTGTTATCGAACGTGACACGAAAAGTCGGCACTGGCACTCGACATGGGTCTACTGTTGATTACGGTGTGTGGCATCTGGAATGCTAAGTAGTTGCTCGGGAGCGCTGCTGCGACCGCAAAGAGATGTCGGCTACGAGGTTCGACTTTTCGCCATCGTTGCCTCTGTTGTTGCCGAAGTGTCGCCTAGCGACAGTGATAAGGACGACATGGAAAGCAACAGCATGGGCGATTCATGCCCGACAATGGCAGAAGCTACACGTTATGTCAGCCTCATGAATGCTATCATCGCAATGAGAACGGTACCCCCGCAATATAAAGGTGGCCTGCAACTTCTGCAACGCTACCGCGCCTGTGCACGGAGAATAGGCAACGCCAACATGGAATCTGCCATGCGAGTGTTTGCCGAGAAGAGGGGGCTGGCTGAAAAGCTCGCTCACAGCTTCAGCAAGTTTGAGGCCGCTGTCGTCGCTGCTAGGCCGCTGCGGCATCAAACGAAAATAACATGTTTGTCGCGCAAAGTAAATAAATACTGCACATTTTTTTCCCCTTTCATCGCACTCTCTCCGAGTTCTGTTTTTGACACGTAAGTGGCCGATGTCATGCTACTGCCGTTTAGTACATACGTTTTCGGAGCTCTGGCCAGATACGCTTTAACGAGGTTTCACTGTATTCTAGTTGACACAAGAGAAAAAACGAGCTGGGCTGACCATGTAATGCGCAACGTATATAACTGGTGGACCATTAGAGTTACGGGATGGGTGGCAAGGGAAAGGATGCAGTGTCAAGGACAGCAGAAAATTGGGTGGGATAAAGAAATGAGAAAATTTAGCCGCAAGTTGGGAGAGGCTTTCGTCCTGCAGTTGACATAATATTAAGTTGCTGCTGCTGCTCCTGCTGCTGCTGCTTATGATGATGATACTGGCACAAATTTTGGTGACAGTGAAACTTATCAGTGGTCAAGAAAGGGGTAATTTCATCCTCTTTTAATATAAGAACGTTTGAATGCATGCCAAGTACAGTGCAGCTTTGGACATGAAACAGGCTGCTGATAACATCACGGCAGCCATAGGTGGTGGTTACATGATATCACAAATCATTTCTGTGCAGGTTACACTAAGACTAAAGACATCGAAAGTTTATGACTGGGCGATACACTGAAAGCTGATCACGTTGCCCCATGTATGCAGCCAAAGCTGTGTCAGTCAACAGGAAAAGAGGGAGATAATGTATGATAGGTGCTGCTAGTTCTGAGCAAAGCGACAGCTGAAGGCAGTCTTATCTAGGCTAATTATGTTCTGAATGCAAAGAAGTTTGTGGTGTAGCCTGCATAAAAGCACCAATAGCACCAATAGCATTCTGTTTCCTAACATGAGTCTGCAAGTTTATTTCCTAGCTACCACTTTGGTCACATTTCTATTCCAGACAGAGCGCAAAAAAATGCTAGTGAGTTGTGGAGATTTCTATTTAATCTGGATGAGCTGATTTATGCTAAAGGACATCTAACAAGACAAGCAATGCTCACCAGAAAAATTGGCACTGACTTCCAGCATGATTTGGTTCAAGCTTTTATCTACTGAGCATCTCTTATTGATTAGGTCTGCAATTGAAACCTTGTCTCCCTCAACTTGGTGCCTTTCTAATAAATTCATTTGGAAGTTAGTATGTTTGTACTGTTATGACTGACAGCTTACTGCTAGACTTCAAATAAGTGTTCGATCATTGCTGCATTCTTCCGGTACTGATATATAGGGCAGAAACTTGGAGGTTAACAAAGATGCTTGAGAGTAAGCTGAGAACGGGGCAAAGAGTGATGGAACAAAGAAAGGAATAGGTGTAACATTAAGAAACAGGAAGACAGCAGTGTGGATTAGAGAGCAAACAGGGATATTCTAGTTGAGAGGAAGAAATGGAGTTGTGCAAGCCATGTAATGCATAGAACACGTAACCATTGTTCTATTAGAGTTGCAAAATGGGTACCAAGGGAAAGAAAACACAGTAGAATGCAGCACAGAACTAGGCGATGTGATGAAATGAGGAAATTTGTGTGCGTAGGATGGAATCAGCTGATGCAAGGCAGAGGTAATTGCAGATTGCTGAGAGGGGCTTTCATTCTACAAGCAAGCATAAAGACATAGCCTGATGATGATGATGCTGATGATGATCTCTGTATGTCTTTGTGTTTATTCTTTGTACATTTAGAATATCCCCAAGTGTAGCAATAAATTGACTGAATTAATCAGCCAGTCAAAAGCTAGACTGGTGATTATAACGGTTAGGACTCTGGTTATTGTGAAGCGTGAACAAGAGCTGACTGTTTCGATTACATTGCAGGTGAAGGCGGTGCTGCAAGCTGCGCTGGAGCGAAACGCGGAGCATGAGCGTGCCTACGTTTCACGCCAAGCATTTAATGCCTGGCAGCAGCTCTCCTCAGTGCTGGTGGTGTGCTGGGCATCCCAGCTGGATGCCCAGCTGTTGCTAGAGCTTGCACATGAGCTCCTGGTGCCGTCGCGAACATTAAATGAGCAAGGACCTGCAGCTGAGCTGCTACTACTCATTGTGGCTGCTCTTCGTCAGGGAAGCCTCACGGCCACCGATCAGGTTGGTTCTTTTGTAGGTGTGTTCAAATAGAGAGATTTTCTAATTGAATCATATTGAGTGCAGTCTAACCCACTTATGACAATATTCAAGTGCCCAAAAAAATCCATTTTTATAGCTGGCTTGCACGAAAAAAGCAGAGGGGACATACATCCAAGGATATTAATTAGACAAAAAGAAGTATGGACAAGCCCACTTAATAGCATTAATAGTTTTAACAATACAGCATAGATCACTTATAACGTAAGTCACTGGAATCTCGAATTTCCACACTACAGTCTATCCTGGCTAAATCAAATTATTGTCTATGACACACTTCTAAGCACCCCCTGAAAATCTCATGCCAAAGTACAGCAATGTATTACGCATACATTGAACTCCCGTTCGCCCCCCATATTCGATATACAGTCAAATCCACTTATAACGATACCAGTTTTAACAATATATCGGTTATAACAACGAGAAGCTGCTGCAGCGTCAACTTTTGTATTTTTTAGCTGAGCACTTTTTCTGCATGGCATCTAAATATGCGAAATAGTTCCCAACTAGAACGACCGTAAATAGGGTAAATGCGTGTGATCACAAAGAGTTAATAGTGGTCTGGGTGTGTTTCTCGTCCTTCCACAGGTGTCACCCACATCTATATTGGCGCTGACCCGGTCATTGCTCCAAAGCATGGTGGTGTCCGGCAGTGGGCAGCAGCGATTGCGCGCCCACCTGTATGCAGCACTGCAGCACCTCCTGCTGGGCTGGCGAGGTGGCAGCGGCGAGAGGGTTGCATTGGCTCAGTTGGTGCAGTTGTGTGGACAGCCCCTGCGGCAGCTACTCTGCCGCGATGCCACTGCCTCCCATGAGGTATGAAGCTAGAGTTCTAGCGTCAGCTTTGGTAGTTCAGTGTCACTATAGTGTAAAAAAATCATTTCAGCCTGTTCCACTTTACAGTTACACCTTGATTTATCTAGTCATTGGAACCCAAGCATTAATTCATTACATCAAGAACTTTGCTAAATCAAAAGCAATTAAGACACTTGTAAATAGTAACATAAGTATATTTATTCGTGATCAAAAAGCAGTAATTTTTGCCTGCGTGCACACTTTTGTTCTTTCATGGGAATGGCAAACCTTCTTAAAGGGTGTTGGAATCTCAGCGCTGACGCCCGTTGTTGCAAATGGGTCGCAAGCCCCAAGGGTAGCGTTGGCCTGGCGGCCTGGGGCACAACTGGAAGCATCCGAAGGTCCTGGCAAAGCATGAGTCGACTGCTAACAGAACAACTTGTTTATTCTAGCATCACAAAAGAGCGGGCGGTCAGGTCGACCAAAGTGGAGAGATGGGAGAGCACGTAACTCAACGGAAGAAATCGGAGCCTCTCTCTTGGCGTCCGGGGGCAGCTGCTCTTATACTCTCGGAGTTGAGGGCAAGAAGGAACGTCTCGGGATGAGGCCACGTGACTGCGGGGCACGGACACGCTGAGAGACACGTTGGGACGAGTGTAGTAACGCATCCGCCGGGCTGGCGCCGGTCAGACCTCCTCGCTTCACACTTGGGGAGCTCCCCTCCCCGGCTGCCGCGCTTTGACAAGCGTGGGCACCAACATGCACACACACACGCACACTTGAAGACACGTGGCATTGAAACATGCCTGGACGCGCTTGGCGGGGAGGCGTATTGGCGGCGCTGAACGGGCCAAAATGTCCGCCGCTTTGAACGAAGCCCCGGCTTCCGTAGCATCCGCGCCGGCTATACCGCGCGTCGTAGGCGAAACGTAACAAGGGACACCGAAGGCAAATACTAAATTGATGTGGACTGTTTAAATACCTTTCCAGAAACCTCGCAATGCTTGTTTCGTGCCAAGAAAATACTTAGTTTACGAGAAAATTGTATCTGAAAGGTCCGAATACCTTTTTCAAAATTCATATCTCCCGCCCCCCAACCGGGGAAGTGGTGACGTTGCATACACCACCACGGCCCTTTGCTGCCGTTGGTGAGTAAAACAGCACCCAACAGATGGCGGCACCGAGCCAAGACAGAGCGGCGGATTTGCCACTACAGCTGCTTTTTGGTCATGTGGCGTAGACCGTTCGCGCATCCCGCGACATCAGATGGAAGTTGAATTCCCTGCAACTTGCAGTTTGCGTGAGTTTCGCGAGCCAGAAAAACCAGCGCAGCACTACGCAATCAGGAAAGTACTGAAACTACTGAAATACTTTTTGGTCATGTGGCGTAGACCGTTTGCGCATCCCACAACATCAGATGGAAGCTGAATTCTCTGCTACTTGCAGTTGCGCTGGTTTTGCTGGCTCACGAAACTCACACAGAGTTTCGTGAGCCAGCAAAACCAGCGCAGCACTACGCGATAAGGAAAGTATTGAAACGTGAAAGCATGGGCGGCGCAAAGTCTAGTGAA
Organism: Dermacentor andersoni; assembly: GCF_023375885.2. Classification (NCBI taxonomy): domain Eukaryota; kingdom Metazoa; phylum Arthropoda; class Arachnida; order Ixodida; family Ixodidae; genus Dermacentor; species Dermacentor andersoni. The sequence continues at coordinate 146,210,505 of NC_092818.1, read as the reverse complement.
AACGAAACCTTTCAACCACCTGCATCGTTGTCAGCAGTAATTTCAATGAGTTCTTTTTTATAAACGTAAAATGGAGCTGGGCAAGTAGCATTTTATTTCCTCTTATAATACAATGCTAGGATGCTTTTTGCAACGAGTAATTGAACTAATGACATAATTTAACTGACAAGTGCTTTTGTTATCGGGCAAGTGCTTGAATGTCCCGGGGGAGTCTCTAATCATGTCCTGCATTTACCTTGATTTCTCGATTATTAAGGCTCTGTTTGCAATAATATTGACACCTTACAGATTCTCGAGCACTAATTTATCACTTTAGCTTGACTTAGTATTTCCTTTAGTGCCCCTTGAACAGTTTGCTGGTGTCCATCACTTAACTGAAACTCAATATATTCATATTTTACCCATGTTTCCCAGCAAATGTTCTCTAGAAGAATGCAGCACTGTCTTGTATCTATCCTGGTTTCTCTTTTTGTCGTCTTGCACTGGCCTTTCAAGAGTCCCAAAAAATCATTGTTAAAGTTGGCAAAATGCTGAGTTTATGTTATTACTTTGAGGCTTCTAAACACACAGGACTCAATGATTGTGTGTCAGGGAATCGAAAGGCACTTCCATAAGTAGAAAATTTTGTAAACTATGGTTTCATTGAGCCTACGTTTGACTGTACGGCAAATTCTCATTACTTTGACTGAGAAGTATGTAGTGCCTCTTGCCTCAGGCCTGTGACGCAGGCCACAACTCGCTCCGCATGCAGCACCCGTCAAGAAGGAGGAAGTTAGCTCCCGGTTGTGCTGCGTGCACAGTGCGATATAAAAAATAAAAAAAGAACAGTTCGAAACCCAACGCTGCCGGAGCTGGGTTTTCCTCACATTAGCTCCAACGAGTACTTTGGCCCTCCTTACTTTGACCTTCAACCCTTGTTCATTTGAACTCGCCCTTTGGTTCCTGCAAGCATATGCATTATTTAATGGCATTAAACTCTTGTTAATTCGAAGGTATTTTGCCGTCCACCAATTAATTAGTGCAACCCTTGGAGCACTCCAAGTGCAGAGTGCCACAAATGCCCGACACTAAAGCGGCTTTAGTGTCCGACTGTAACGAAGCAGCTTAGTTTGCATCACTGTAGAAAGTGCGTCTTTTTGCCCACGAGTTACTTTTGTTGCTAATTGACGCCCACTGAAAGCAATACAGTATAATCCCATTCATTCGGATTTCATGAGACTAAAGAATGTTTACGGCATCAACGTGGCTTCATTTAGTGAAGAAATTCATTGTCCTTATTTGTAAATTATGTGAAATCCTTGAAGAAACAATTTTCTCTGTCTTGAGAAAATGGGTACTTGCAAGCTATTGAGAATAATTTGAAAAAAAATTTGGAGGATGCCTGAGCTTTGCCTTTAAGAGTGGAATGCAGTAGCATTCAGAGATCCCTGACCGCTTCTCAGCGATTGCAGCTTATGTAACCGTAATGTTTTCCTGGAAATGCTGGTGGCGAACGCTGTGCACGAAGGCGAGCTTTCTGGTTCTTTTTTTTTTCTTCTGCTCACGGTGGGCGCTGTGGAACCGAGCGGGACGCACCGCTCTTACCAAGACAGACCTCAAACGGCAGCTTTAAAAGGGGTTTGTGGTTGAGTTTCCACGTAATAGAATTATTTTCTCATATATTCAAATTATAAACCGGTGCTATCATGTCTTTAGGTCGTGCATAAGTCACACTTTACGAATTTTCTGATGCATTTTACTTCGAGAAAGTCAATTAGTTCAGTAATGCCTATGCGCCACGCGGAGGGCCAGCGTGGATCAGGATGCATGGTTCGGGATGATTTTTCTCATACGGACGTTCCCTAATTTTGCCGTATTGCCGTATACACCGACGCCATATTTTCTGCTGCGCAGGGCCCTTAACGCTATTGCACTAGAACTTTTGCAGAATGTGACTTCATTTAGATTGCGGAGCACGCACACGTCTTCATCCAGACAGGTGTGCTTACATGCTTATTTCCCGATTAATTTGCCCTGAGTTTTGTTGATCAGGCTGGCAACATCATCAATGAAGTAGATGCCAACTTGCATACAGGTGAAAATAGTGCAGATGGAGAGGCAGTGGAACGACACAGAGCGCTAGTCATTGCTGGGGCTACACAGCTGCGAGAACAACACAATCTCCAGGAAAGCCCTCAGTGACAACAACAGAGGAAGTGGCCTGCTGTGCAAAGTGAGAATTGCCATGCTCGACACTAGGGTGTTCAAAGCAAAGTACTCGCCAAGATTGGACACTAGGTGTGCTAGGTGTAGCAATGAAAAAACTATGAGGGCGCCTAAGCAATTCTTATGATGTGTAAATGCGAGAGCATTACTTGTCACTGAGTTATGTCGCTGAGTTATGTCGCTGAGTTTTATGTTGTGGCAAAATGCCTCGCTGCAGTTACTGCAGCTCGCCATGCTAGCTCTGCAGCCGCTTGCTCTGCTTTCGAGCTATGGGGGCTTGGGTGGCAAACATTGTTTTGCTGCATTGTGATGGTCTCATACTTAGTTGGCAGTGAACTGATGCCTCCGGCCACACTTTGCTGTCTCGCCTAATGATGTAGACATGAACGATTCAACTTCGGACGCTGAAGACTCCATACCGTGAACTGTGGCGGCGCAACTATCATATTCCATCTAGTGAATTGCATGTCAGGCAGGGCCCAACCACATGCACAGCCTTGAATATATTCATCACTGTCATCACTGTCAATAGTGACACAATGGTTAGCGCGCTCGGCTACGAACTGGTAGCAGTGGTGGTGGTGCAGTGGATAAAATCCTCACCGTGGCCACTTCTTTGTTAGGTTTGATCAAGATGGCGCAATTTGTCTGCCAGTTTTCTGCCACGGCTTTCCTGCATGATTTTCTTATGACAGCGGGGTCACACAATGAGCCAAGTAATGCTCTCACACTGAAAGAGACTGCAGCACGTTGTGCTCCACTGCCCCCACATCAGTACCGCGTTACTCACGGGCCACGAAACCGGGACCACTCCTCTTGATCCTCCAATTGACACTTATGGTGAGGTGTTGGCAATGGCACTGGGGCTGAAAAAGACTCAAGAAGTTGTCTGGGTGGTAGAAACTATGAAGTGACATCTGGAAAAATGGTGGCAGCGTAAACTAATACTACCAGCAGAAGTGACAATCCATCCCTTACAGTCCTGGACAGTCTGGAACGACAAATCGAAGAAGCCCAGTGTGTAGGGCACTTCTCGGAGAACAGTGACTTTTTCTTTCCTTTTGTAGTTTCTTTTTGGCCCAATCCACTCATGTGATCATCCGCTTCATAGTACAATGGCTGCATCATCATCACCAGCATTAGCTAGTGTGTGGTCCTCACTTAAAGCACCTTTATCACTATTTACTTACCCATGGCTTCTGCTATGTTTGTCACATTGCACGCCTCTGACTAAATCGAACCGTAGCAAGTGCTTGCTGCAACTTCAGTCGCAAGGCACACCACACGACTGTACAAAATTACTAGACAAAACAACATGGCACTCCCGCTTGGCTCCTACAGGGTTCCCCATACTCTTGCAGGCCATAGTTGACTGTAGTGCAACATACTACACTACTGTGCTCTTCTTAGCACATTGCAACACTACACCCTGACCTTACCGCATTCTAGGGCTTGTCTGGATTAATCGGGGCATCGCTAAATAACTCCAAATTAGCAAGTTTCTGATACCATTGATTAGTGCACAAATTTGCTGCGAGCAGATGGCAGGTCCGAGCGGTCTGATTTTCCGAGTTAATAGAGGTCAGGTCACGATCTTTATTGCACTCCAACTCTACATTTGAGCCATGCATGCAGAGGATGTACTTGTGTGCGGTGCCCATGATCATGTCACTCTATCACTGGTCCTTATGTTTACCTCATGTGATGTGGCAGTTGTGTCCCCCTTTCAGTGTGCATGTTGAAGGTCAAGTTTTTTTAGTGCACAGGGTGTGCAAACTGCAACTTGGTGCGAATGCTGCCCACAGGTGACACAGATGCTCGCACTATGCGTGCTGGATGCCATGGTGTCACTGGATGCCAGGTTCTGGCTGGAACATCTGGCACGAGACGGATACCTGCCACAGCTGGTAGTGGCTAGTCCTGCTGCGCGGCCACACCTCCGCGAGGCGCGACTGGCACTGCTCATGCGCATCGCAGCTTCAGGTGGTGCACGCACACTCCTCGAGGCTGGCCTGGACTCACAGCTCTCAGCTTCCGAGTTCCTCAGGAGCGACATGCTATCCGTGACAGAAAGCAGTAGCAAGTCGGCACTTCGGCTGCTGCTGGCCCTGTCGGCCACACTGGGTCCCCGCTGGGGCGCATCATTGCTGGTCACGCACCGTGAGGTGTTGGCCGACCTGTTGGTGCAGAGGGACCCACTGGCCGCGCAACTGGTGGCACGTTTGGGGCAGCCGCCACCCCTCCCACTGCGGCAGCAGGCTTTAACACTTCTGGCCACGGCAACCGACGAACCTTCGCTGGCTGTGCCACTACTGGTGCTGGCCTGTGCAGGTAGCGAAAATGAACCTCAACCGGACGAGGCCCTGCTGGCACGCCTGCTACGGCGATGGGCTGGCAGTGGCGAACAGGCTCACACAGAGTTGCTTGAGCGCACGGTCTACCTGCTGTGGCGCGGACACCGCAAGAGCCCTCTAGGACCGGATGCACATGCCGCCTTGACTGACTATGCCGAGCCATTGAATGCACAGTCTAAGTTCTGCCAGGCCTTGGTACGCCGTTTGCAAAGAATGGCACTGAGTGTGCCAGCAACTTGAGGCTCCAGTTAGGAGGTGTCCTGCTGTCTGTGTCGTCACATGTGTTGTTATTTAGGCCTGTTGCTGTGTGCCTGTGTTCAGAGTTATTGTGCAAGTGCCTATTCTTATATATATAGGGAGATAAGGGGAGAGAGTATGGCTTTTCACTGAATAAAACGAACTTGTTCGGTTATAGTATAATACAAAAATGTCTGGCTGTCAGATTAATTCAATTGGGTAGGCTTGTTTGAACTACTGTTTTTGTTTCTGAACGGAAGATCCACAGCCACCAGTCAAGTGGTACAATCACACTTGTGTTCTTGGATTTCATTTTCGCCTGGATATTTCATTTTGTGTTTCCTAAACACAGATAGGTATGCAGTTTTTCTTTTTAATTTGTGCTTTTGAGCACTGCCAGTCCATTCTCTGAATTGTCTATGCTGTTCAGAAACAGTCTAACTTTGATGTGAAGATGCTGATGGAGCAGCAGATAGTTTACCAAAGCAAATGGCTATTAGAGTCAAACCTCAATATAACGAACATGGATATAACGAATTATCGGATATAACGAAGTAATTTGGCACATTGGTTGGCCACAGTTTACTTGAATGGGTTAACCTACGGCTATAACAAAACTGAAAGTACAAGATCCTACACAATATCGGATATAGCAAAGCCAATATTTGCTCACTCACAGTTCAAAGCATGTTTCTTGGGAGGCAGGCATTCCAGATGGGCATTCTCTGTCAATCATTTTTGCGGATACAATTGCTTTTGCATGACTCAGCATCATATGCGTTGGTGTCTGAGAAACAGCGTTCCTGGCACAAGGCCGAGATAGCGTGCTCGACACTGAGCGAGAAACGCTATGGCCCATAGATGCTGACGCTTCCGGTGCCGAGTCATGTCAAACCTCACGAAAGTTATCGTATTGCGCGTGCTGCACAAATTAGCGCTCCTAGCCACCGCGTTGTCATTGCTTGCATGAATGCGTCTAGCGAACCGTAGCTCCAGCCACAGCTTGTATGGTGTGCACATCTGGTGTCTGACCAGATGTGTGCTCCAGACCAGCTGTGCTCCAAAGCACAATAAGCTTCACTGCAATGTACCTTGAACAGTCAGCAACTGCAATTGTCTTTTTTCAAATGAATTGGTTTTTGCAGGTGAGGTAGCGTTCACGTGTCATGCTGCGTGGTGTCTGTGCACAATCGGTTGGTCAGCGGGCAGGCATGAGTATTGCTGGGCTTTGACATGACTGGCACGCTGCTGCACAGCCGTTATTGCTGGGATTGGTCACTCGGTGCTGTATGGCCGATCCCAGCGATAATGGCTGTGCAGCGGCGTGCCAGTCACATCGGACAGCATCTCGTACTCACCTCCTCACACTCACTGGCACTCACACTCACTCACACTCATGCTTTTGAAATGAGTGCGGGTGTGTGTGCCGACCTATGCGGCTGTTTGTTGCCCATCTACACCGAGTCAGTTGCTAGTCACGCAAAATGTTGTGAAAGTAATTTTATCTGTGAGTGAATGACCAATAGTACCTCCATTGCTGGGTGGCTGGCAGTGCCGACATACGATGTCACACTCAGATTTATCTTGCGTAAGTGCAATCTCAGATTTTTTCTCCTTCGATATTGGTTATAATGAATATCGATATAACAATGTAACTATAGTGGCAGCTGCTACTTCATTTACAACGAGGTCCGACTGTACACATTTGTGATTTGCTTCCCTTGTCAGCTCTGAAGTCATATGGCCTGCTACAGAGCAGGCGAGGCAGCCTGTAGCACATGGATGGCATTTGCATTCATGAACCGACACTGAACACTTGTGCCATGAAACCATTTACTAAGTACTGCGAACAGCAATGGTTCACAAGGCAGCCTTTATGGTGCCATGAGACAGTTGTAAATTGGCACCCTGCGAACAAGCACAAAGTTGTGGGTTTTAGTCTCGGCTTGTGGAAGCTGTGATTGATAGTAGTAGAATACAAAAACGCTCGATTAATATGCCTTGACTGCATGTAAGCTACTCCGGCGGGCCAGAATCGTTGCAGAGTCCCACATAGTCATGTTGGACAGCGATTCATCTGCTGTAGGGAATTAAACCTCGTCAACCCAATCACATCGTCAACGAGGTCAACAAAGTTGAATACTGCATTGCTGATGGCACAAGCTGAAACACGCAATTAAGGCTGCAAACAAATTCTGTGGTTATTGTGAGCAGAGTGCTAGCAAGTTACTTCAATTGCTCTTTGCAGCTTATAGTACAAGAAACACGTGTTGCTGTGTGAATAATGCATTATCTATTGGTGTTACTGCTCCATACTGTCAGTGAAACCGCTACCTTTCAGTGCTGTCTATGTCTAGCATAGCCTTTGCTCTTCACCTATATGTATATTTTCACAAAGCTGGAGGCACCTGCTCTTTCAGCTGAAGTCGAAGTTTTGTGCACCTATATTCTTCAGCTTGTGTCATCACTACTGTTACACTTGTGCCACAGTGCAGTTTCAAACATGGAGGTTACCACCGAGGTTATGTTAAAATGGTGCAGATGGTTCTTCGCATCTGTCCTTGTTGTAATAGTCTTTATATATAAGTAGCCTATAACTATATAAAAGTAGCCAAATATACTACTATTACATGCCTAGGGGTACAAAAAATCGATGTTGGCTATTTTTCTGACTCCTATCGGACTTGTGCAAGAAGGTTATACTAGTTGAACCCAGTGATCAAAAATGGGATATCTGTGTCTGCAAAGGAGATCTCAGGAAACAAGCTATATACATATGGCGAGTTGGCTGTGAATATATTAAAAGAAAAACTGCGAGAAGGCACAAAACTGCATCTTGCAATCTTGTGTAGGTTATCTCTTGGCTACACATTGGGTTTCAAAGTAAATGTTCAGATTCGATTGGCTGCCCATTTTGATAACATGTGCCAATTGTTTAGTTCCATTCTAGCTTGTTCTTTATAAAACTGGCAACCCTGTAAATTTTATCCTTTGTCCAACTTGTAAGTAGCCAGACCCAACTTGTGTAAAGTATTCCTTTCAGCTGTGTTGCAGCACCAGGTGGTAATCTCTCCTCACACCAGAGTGTTTTACCATTGTCTCTGGCATGCCACTTTCAAGTAGAGAGACTCAATGTTCAAGCACTTGCTACTAGAGGACTAAACATATTGAGGTTAAAAACTGGTTGCATTGGTTAGAGAAAATTTTGTGTAGATACTGATGTAAGCTGTAAAATAGCTTTGGCTAAAATATAAAAGCCCCTTGTAATTTCAAAAAATTGAGGAATTGCTCTGTGAACTCCCAACGCAGCACAGGCATGCTCCCAAAATTTGTAAACAGTACTCTCCATGGTAGCTCAGTGGTTATGGCGTGCTGTTGGGCACAAGGTTGTGGGTTTTACTCCTGGCTTCAACGAACACATTCCTCTGGTGGCAGAATAAAAAAATGCTTGTGCTCTGTGCATGTTAAAGAACACTCGGTGGTCAAAATTAATGTGAAGCTATCCACTACGGGGTCCCTTGTAGCTTGCCTTTCTGCTTTGGGATGCTAAACCCCACAATTTAACTCAAATTTGTAACTGGTTGCTGCTTGAAAGCGGAAAAACCGGCAGTCTGAAAGTTTGCAGAGAGCTTGGGTGGTCTCTAGGCACTGAGGGTAATTTCTTAATGTCAGTGGGACAATTGAAGGCTTTTAATGCGAAGCATTCTTGTCAAATGTAGACAGTTTTTCTTTGTGCCAGCTATCTGACCGTTTTCGTGGGCCGATTGCGAAGGTAGTGCAGTCTACCAGCATCTCAAACGGTGACCTATGACTGGATTTGGAGTTCACAGCTCTTATCAAAAGTTTAGATAGCAACGATGAAACAGTGTGCAATCACTTATCGTTTGACAAAACCGCTCTTGGACTCTAGACACAGCGCACCTGGGTGCACATTGACATTATTATATACAGCAGGAGCTAGCGCCCTCTATCTACTGCCGAAGTTATGCTTGTGACCAGCCTGGCTACACCAGGGGTGCATTTGAAACATGATTTGAAATAATAAAACACATGTCCAGAGTCGCCAGGTTTGGCTACTTTGCACCAAATTGGCTACTTTTGAAGGCTCATGGCAGGAAAATTTTCAGGTTGGCTAGTTGGATACAGTTAAAATCAACATTTTTCTATAAGAACTACAGACAAACCAGACAGACTATAACAAATAAATGGTATAATTTGCTGTACTACACCTCTTACGACATGTGCGATGTGCAACGACCACCCTCACCATGTGTATTTGGAAGGGAGGACACAACCTTCACCTTGCAGCCGACAAAATTGATTCAACAGGATACCTTCTGGCCCATTCCATGGAATGTCTCCTTTTATAGTTGAGTGCTCAGAATATGATAATGTGAAAACAGAAGTTTTATTACGTTTACATGATGAATTTGAGTAAAGGCATATGAAATCACATCGATATACAGCTATAAAGACTATGAGAAAAACACTTTTGTTATGCAATAAATTCTGGCTAGTATATGATATTCCCTTGCAAAGTTGAGATATGGCACAGGGATACATTGACGAATGACTAAAGAGTGAGAATTGTTAAGAAGACATATTCGCTGGTACTAGAGTTCAGTGACAACTACTTGAGTTTACCTAATCATTTATGCAGGGATAACAATTCCTGAATATGAACACGGAGCCACCAACTCTAACTTGATCCCCAAAGTCACATTTTAAGTAAGTCGAAGGGCACTAAACATAACAGTTACAAAAGGAGTAGTTCATAATTGGCTATAGCAATGTTTTCTCCTTAAGTGATTGGCCATGGTGGCAGCCTGGCGACTGCTTTCAGTACTTTTTAAGCGCCTGCAATGGACTGGCTACTTTGTTGGCTACATTTCAGGATTTCCTGGCTACTTTCCACTTTTTGGATCTTGCAAGCTTGAACATGTCTGCCTGAAGTACGTTTCACATGTATGTTCTTGATCGGTGTTAATCCAAGTCTTCCAATGCGACCTGGACCATGTATCACGGATTCATCAGCCCAGCAATGATCCACATTAGGCTTGCTCTGTCCTAACCTGTGAATTTACCAGTGAAACCATCATTGATGTCACCGATGAAGAAACAGTTGAAACCACAATCAGTGAACTGATGAACACTGAGTAATGTCAAGTAATGTACATACCATGTATAATTATATGTACTCTAACAATGTAAAATTGTAGTACATAATTGTCATCCCTAAACATGCAATGTCATATAAACAGTTCAGAACGACAGAAAGCTGAGCTAGTTGGTAAGGGTTCATTATGCAAAAAGTGGGGCGTGCAGGCAGGACACAAGAGAAGAGAAGTGGACAACATGAACGCCGTTCGTGTTGTCATAATAAACAGTTCAGCTTCTTAATTTGCGGTGTATGTTTCGCTTTAGAAAATTACCAACGCGAGTGCCTTTCTACTACTATACAACAATGCTTTGCATTACGTTGTGCTCAACTGGAGTTGTGACTCATTTCAACCTGATGGCTCTGTTGAAGTAATACCAAAGGGACAGAGCACTAACATGCCTAGGAGATTTCTTGGAGTTGGTAGAGATCACAGGAGATTTTGAGGAGGGCTTCGGAACAACCAACACTTTTTTTTATATATGCTTAATGAAAGACTGCATAGTTTTGCGAGGCCTGGGGTTATTCAGTGATTTTCTTTGCAGTAAATCTTAGTAAATCTCCGATTAGAATGCAGTGGCAAACACACAGCTGTCCACTTGATTTGTATAGATGTGCAACTTCCCATATCGGTACCTCTCTGGAACTATATGTGTTGGAGCATGGAGGCAAAGAGCTGACACAGTACAGTTTTGCGGATAGATATTGCACTGAATTCTTGTTTTCACCAAGCATGATTAGCACAATATAGGCAAAGCCCAAAATGCAAATGGAGATAAGTGTGCATTTCTGAAAACCTTGAGCCTGGCTTAAAGCTGCCGCCCTCCATGTTCATGGTGGAGGTATCGGAACTCATGTTGAAGCTGGTGATGTCCACACGTGAGGCTGCTCTGTCTTTGTATGGCTCCCGCTTTTAATAAAATCAACGCAGTGTAGAGAAGGAAAAATTTTTGGGGGAAGACCTGTGAGCTGAGCAATTGCAACCCAATTTAAAGCGAAGCTTTCACTACTGTTGCTGCTGTTGTTATATGCCACCTTAGACTGCTGTTAGAATGAGAAGAAAGGCGGTTAACCAAACCGTTGGCTGCTCTTAACTGAGGGCTGCTATTGTCGCTCCCTCTGTCCTCCAAACAGCCATCTAGCTACCACTGGATGCAGGTAGATTGTGTGACCACACTGCATGGTTTCTCTGACGCTGGCAGTAATGCACTCACAACTATGTTTCTGAATTAGCAATCACACTTTTAATGCGTGTATACCAGTTGAGCAAAAGGTCTCACCCATGTGGGCTTGCCTAAGCTCATGTGCAAAGGTTCAACCTGAACTCTTGATTACTGTGTTTATAACAATTGCAGTTTTTTTTATTTCTGTACCTCGGAAGGTATTATAATGGCTCCTGTGGTACTTTATTTTCTTGTAACTACCTTAACTGTTGTGTGGCTTTTAAATTGCACCTTTGTATATTCAAGGCGGGTATCTATTCCACGATATTTCAACCACTCTAGTTCTTTGGTGGCAACAGTTTTAGCCTCCCCAAAACTTCTGTGATACACCCTGAGACACATCCTTCAAGGGTGTGCCCTATTCCTGCTGATTAACTTTCAATCCGATGCGACTATTTACAAACATACAAATGGCTCCAAAAGCAGCTAACTAAACTTTGAGGAGTGCCTACTAATTTACTAATTGACTACTAATCAACATCACCCCCCTCGCCTGCCTGGCTTGATTTTTCCCATATTGGATCTTGCTATGAATTTCAGTTGTCCAGCAGTCAATGTGGACGCCTTTCGTGGAATGATCGCATAAAGCCATATGCACTGCTACAGAATTAAATGTTATAGTTTGCAACTAAATTATTTAAAAAAATTAAAATTAAATTATGGGGTTTTACGTGCCAAAACCACTTTCTGATTATGAGGCACGCTGTAGTGGAGGACTCCGGAAATTTCGACCACCTGGGGTTCTTTAACGTGCACCTAAATCTAATGTTTACGCATTTCGCCCCCATCGAAATACGGCCGCCGTGGCCGGGATTCGGTCCCGCGACCTCGTGCTCAGCAGCCTAACACCATAGCCACTGAGCAACCACGGCGGGTAACTAAATTATTTCGAAAGCACCAGATGCATATGTGCATTTCAGAGCGAGAAGTAAACGGCATTTATCACAAATACGAGCTCCATGAAGGGTTTGGGTCGACCACATTCGAGCCATGTATTTCCACTATACTCGGAGAAAAGCCAAAAAGACAGGTTTTGTCTGTAATCATAATTAGCGTGCCAGCAATATTTACGTCTGGCGCGACAAGAGTCCAGCAGGTGACGTCATATGGATCGAAACCGATCACTACACATGCGCACCTCTGCGGCAGCGGCCACTTAATCCACCATCCTGTGCGAAAGCGAAAACAAAACGCGCGGCCGCGCGGTAAGAGCGGTCGCTGGTTTTCACGTAAAATTTACTGAACGTAGCCCGTCCTAGCGTCGTTAGAAATCAATCGCATGCAGCGCAATGAGGAGACCTCTCCGAGCGCCACGCGCGACCGTCCCTCTAGGTAAAAAATGTACCGAAATCGACTTTTTCTCCTCTGCATGCGCCCGCATGACACGGCCGCACCTTCTGAAGCCAACACAAGTATGTGGCGCCAGTGCGAATCGATGCTGGCGGGCGGACGAACGGTGCAGCACGCAAAATAGTAATCTGTTGACCGAGAGAGCATTATTGTTTCTGGTACCCATGGCAGCGACTGTAGGAGTCGGACACTAGCTTGACAAGGCGCAAATGGCGACCCGAGAGTGGAAACTCCGGCAGACGGTGGAGTCGCACGCCGGCGACGTGACGGGCTGCGACTTCTCGGGTACAACTTTGGCCACCTGCTCGAATGATAAGACGGTGCGAATCTGGCTCTATGAAGGAGGCTCATTCACAGAGTCGTCCGCGTCGCCCCTCGTCGGCCACAAGTACGGCGTGAACGCAGTGCAGTTCTCGCCGCTGGGTACGGCACTCGCATCGTGCTCCATCGACGGCAGCGTGTTTATATGGAACGTTCAGGTGAGTGCGCGACGGTGTGCTGCCAGTGTCTGTCTGTGTTGTTTCACCGATAACTGCTTGCTGTCCCGTTTGACAGAGTGGCGAGGTGCTGGGACAACTGCAGCACCCAAGCGAGGCGGCTCTGCGATGCTGCAGCTTTTCGCCCTCGGGCGCGCTGCTGGCCACCGGTGGCGACGATGAGACGCTGGTTCTGTGGGACGTGGCCACACGCTCGCTGATGCGATCTCTCGGCGGCCACGGCGCTCTCGTCACCGCGTGCAGCTTTTCTCCCGACGGCGCGCTGCTGGCGTCCGCGTCGTCTGCCGGAGACCTGCGCCTTTGGGATGCGCGCTACGGTCACGGCAGCTGTCTGCTGACGCGCTCCGAGGCTCACGACCTGGGTGCCACTGGCTGCCACTTCAGCCCTCAGTTCGAGGCCAGTCTTGCACAGGGCACGCTCGAGAGCAGTTACCTGCTTGCGTCCTGCGGCAACGATGACCTCGTGCGCGTGTGGCAGGTGCGCATGGCGCACCGCTGCAGCCTCTGGTCCCAGTGGGTGTTCGAGGGCCACTCTGGAAACGTCATGTGCTGCCGTTTCGCACCTGGAGGTCAACTGCTAGCTTCCAGGTGCGTCGCGTGGCGTTCGTGCGCGCAGGCTACGCTGTTAATGCGTGCTTTACAAATCTCTCTCGTTCGCAGTGCCGGTGACAAGACCACCATGCTGTGGGATGTGGTAAGTTCACTGAACACTTATTTGCACGATATAAGTAAATCAATATCTATTATTTGGCGTTAGTGGTTGTAGATGTCAGCTGATGGTGGCAATCGTTGGCACATCACACCGATACATGTTCCTATGAGTGGGCAGCGCAACCCGGATGAAGACGAGAGGAAGTACACAATCCTCTCGTCATAATCTTTCGTCCGGGTTGCACTGCCCACCCATAGGAACATGTTCAATCACCAACTCGCCCAGCTTGCCGTGTTAACACAGATACAGCCACGCCGAATGCACATAGAATGCATTAAACACGCGAAATTCTGCCCATAACACATACAGAGACACAGAAATGCATAGGAAAATATACTTTCGAATTTATACTAGTACAGCCAGCCAAATATACCTAATTTATAGCGTGGAGCAAAGCACTGCAGGTAGGGAGAAGTTCATGGGCATTCTCTTGGTGATACACAGTGAAAGTATGTGTTCAGTATGTATGTCACAATCGGGCATTGATCCAGGTTTTTTTCAAGGGAAGGGTCTGACTTTGAGATAGTGATGGATGATGATTGTAGTGAATCCTTTATGTGTTGGCAGGTTCTCTTCAATAATCCTTAAACTTTGTCTCTCCAGAGCAAAAGAACCGTAACAGCTGGGAAGGACTCCATGAATTTGTCACATGCAGTATGCTAGCACTGTGCACACAGATTTTAAAGGGGTGGTAAGGACATCTGGTCATCCACCCTGGACCTGTGCATGGTCACAATATCCATGGTGACAAGTCAGCTGTATCTTTAGCTACCAGGCAACACCAGCATATGATGACCTTCGTGTGGTTATCTGGCAACTGTCGCATCAAAAAGCCTTACTCGAGCCACGAAACAGCTGCTGACAGCACATGTGCATCTGTGGCTTTCTCTTTGCCTGTTTTTATGTTGCTTTGTCGCTCTTTCATGTTGCACGAAGTAGATTGACCTTTCTAGAGAGCCACCATACCTTGATGGGATCTATTTGTTCAACTTTTGCTGCATCTTCAGGGCACTGGGGAGCAGCTGCAGCGGCTGACTAAGCATACCCGCTACGTGCCCTGCTGTGCCTTCTCAGGCGACGGAGAATTCCTGGCCACGGGCTCGAACGATCGCACAGTGGTAATCTGGACTCAGGTTGAGAACACCGGGGTGAGTGCCTCCTCTTGCTGCCAGTTACGTTCGGGATTTGAACTAAATTTGTTGTTGCTGACTTGCCAGGGTATGTTCCACATCTCGAACAGCCCTTCCTCAAACCACTGCAAAATATGTCACCGGTTGATAATTTTCAAGTTGTGAGGTGCTTTTAATGGCTGTACCAAGAAGGTTTAGACAGCACTCACCCTTATTGCTGATGGGGCTGCTAAGATGGAGCCTTGGGAAAGTTATCTGACCGCTCATCTGACATAGTGTTATGGTAATAACATGCTGGAATGACTATACTGGAAAGGAATCGAAGCAAGGCAGAGGTTCACAGGATTGATAGTTGAAGTGATCAACACTGGTCAAACAAGGGATGCCTTACACAGGGGCCAGTGTTTCGACAAGAGGAATTTTTTTCATCGACTTCCCACACTCTAATCTATGTACCCTAGTTATGCTTCTCTCCCGTTGAAGGTGAGGGATAGTAGGCTATATAAATGCTGCCAAGGAGACCTGATGAAGCTGCACCCTTTGTCAAAACATTGGCTGCTGCCTGAGACATGCTTTGTTCGAGTAGTGTTGATGCTGGAAAGGAAATACGTCTCGTACATTTTCGCAGCATAACTACCTTGCTATAGGCATTATTAGCGTATAGTGAGGCCCACAGTTATGCTGTACTACCTGACACAGTACTTACACAAACATTTTTCAAATCGGCTCATTAATAGCCGAGATAGAAATGTTTCAGTGCCGTGAACCCTTGATCCAGGGAAGCGCCTCCTACTCGAAAACCTCTGCCCTATCTCCCTTACTTCATGTGTCAAAAAGGTTCTCGAACACGTCATCCTCACACGCTTACACAGACAAATGAACGACAACGACCTCTTCCCCAATACCATGGCTGGCTTCCGCCCGAAACTTTCTGTTTAAGATATCATGATTCAGCTCAAGCACCAAATTATCGATGGTGATAAAAGCTCCAGGCTGGGCACCAGAGCCATCTTGGGGCTAGACCTAACCAAGGCCTTCGATAACGTCACGCATGAGGCTATACTGAACCAACCGACACAACTCCAGGTTGGACATCGAACATATAACTACGTGAAGAATTTCCTTACAGGTCGCACGGCCACTATTACCATCTGAGGGTTGCAGTCGCCAATTGTTCACTTCGGCAGCAAAGGCACGCCGCAAGGATCGGTTCTGTCCCCTTTTCTGTTTAACGTGGCCTTGCTCGGACTACCGCCTGCATTAGCTAGCTTCCCCAACCTCAAGCATAGCCTCTACGCAGACGATATCACCCTGTGGGTCACCAGGGGCAGCGACGGGGACATCCAAGACACGCTGCAGCAAGCCATCAACGAGGTCGTTGCATACGTAGAACCGCGCGACCTGGCGTGCTCCCCACAGAAATCGGAGCTCCTTCTGTACAAGCCTAATTGGGGAGGTCGACATCCAGACCCTCACCCGCCCGAGATAGAACTCCACGTGCACCAGCAACGCATACCTACTGTACCTAGCATCCGTATCCTTGGCTTACGCATCCAACAAAACGGCAGAAACATGAAGATACTCAAGCAATTAGATACTCATGTACACCAAACCACTCGCCTCATTGCACGCATCGCAAATCGACATCACGGCATGAAAGAAAACAACCTTATACGCCTGGTAACCACCTACGCCCTGAGCAGGATCACCTATGTCGCCCTGTACCTTAGCCTCAATGCAACTGACAAGCTCAAACTCAATACCTTGATCAAGAGGGCCCGTAAACAAGCCCTACATCTTCCCAACTCCACCTCTAACGAGAAACTGGATGCCCTCGGCATTCACAACACCATAGACAAGCTTATTGAAGCGCAGCGTATTGGCTAATACGAACGACTCGCCAATACCACCACAGGCAGGCACGTTCTAGGCAACCTAGGCATAACCTACACCACCCAATTCGGACCAAAAGTACCCATCCCTCCAAACATTCGTGCTCAGCTAGTTATCCCGCCCATACCTCGCAATATGCACCCTGAACACAATCCAGAGTGACGTGCAGAAAAAGCTAAACAACTACAAAAGCACTACGACCAAGCCGCTGACGTAGCCTGCATAGACACAGTGGAATACCCCAACCAAAACGCCATGGCGGTCGTTGCAGTCGCGGGCTCACAGTACCAGCTCGCTGCGGCCGCATCAATACTCACCACGCAACCCGAAGAAGAAATGGCCATCGCTTTGGCCTACACGGCTACCAATGCACAGTGCATCATCAGTGATTCAAAAACGGCCATTTGCGACTACACAAGAGGATTGATAGTACCCTAAGCGCCGAAGGTACTCTCTGGCACTTCTCCCTCAAGGCAATGCTGCGTCCAAGTCATCTGGGCCCCTGTTCACTCGGCTCTGGCTGGAAGCAAAGCCACCCATGATGCCGCCAGAGCTCTCATACACCGGGCGCATCATCCTTCTCCTGAGTCTTCTGATCCTGACCAGCCTGCATCGTGGTCACGCGCGGGACCGAATGGTCACATTCAGAGAAAGTCTCCTCCACTACCGCAGAGAGCGGTTATGGTACCCCCCAGCACACAAAACACTGAATAAATCTCAATCCACCACTTGGCGACTCCTTCAGACGCGAACTTGCCTGAACCTCGTGCTATACAACCGCTTTTACCCCGATGCATACTCCTCACTCTGCAAAGCGTGCAAGGCCCGTGCTGACCTCGATCACATTATCTGGCAATGCCCCAAAGCCTCATCCACCAACACCTACCGCACAAACACACGCGTTATAACTATGGCCGAGCAGTGGGAGACTTTGCTGCTCAGCTTGGACCCAAAGGAGCAGCTCTGGGCCGTCCGGATGGCCGAAGACGCCGCCAGAAAGCAAGGACTGACTGCCGTCTGAGGAAGGGGAGGACTGGGGGTTAATCTCCCGCCACCCCTGGACCCCATCAAGGACATAATAAAGTTTTATCTCTCGCTGGAGCACGGTAAAAAATGGCATAATTTCGGTACCTGTGCACTTGGCTGCATGACCGTGGGAACAAGCAGACGAAGCGGAAGTACATCTCTCTTGTTTCGGTGCGAAGTAAAACAAAAAACATGCAGACATTCTGTTTGTGTGTTTTATTATTTCTCTAAACTTCAATTTGTTAATTCAAGCAACAGATCACACAAATAGCAGATGTTGCCTTGAATAATTCTCGAAGTTACGTGTCGCCACAAGTGACGTCACACTGCGGACACGACTAGTTTAGGCGCAGGAACATGACTACGTCACCGTCCGGCTTGGAGCGCGGCTGCCGCGAGGGAAAGGGAAAACGATGTTCGGATTGAAGTGTCAGGCCTTTCTGACACTTCGTAGTAATGTAATTCTTCGCAAACACGATCGTTAGCGTGCATTGTATGCTCTGTGCTTGTCAGCTCAAAATGGCCAGACCTGGTGAGGAACCCTTTAAGTGAGATTGGACTACAGCACCAAGCACTCGGACATGATTGTCCACATGTAACTATGCGGGCAGTTTTGTTGTTATGAATGGAGGAAACTGGGTTAGAGGCTCCATGTTTTCACCTAAGGGTTTACTTCTGCCTTGCTCACTTCACATGGCAACCATAGCAGTGGGTATATTCAGCTGCAGGTTAAGGCCAACATGAGACAAGCTTTGTGTAACTTTAACAATTGTGAGATGAATAAGAGGAGCCAAGGGGCTTGATTTCTTTTCTTTACAGCCACATGAGGCCAACAAAGAACAAGAAGCACAGGGGGAAATGAGCTGTTCTTTTTAATTGAAATTTAGAGATAGCAAGGAAAATGAAAATCAATGTGCATAAAAAGGCGGCTTATCACAGGTGGGAGCCGAACCTACATCGTCCGCATTATATTGGCAATGCTGTGCCATTGAGCTACTGTGGAGGTGATCCTTTCATCCACATTCTTAAGGATTTTGTGAGTGCTAGATTTAGCCTTAGATCTAGTTTTAGCCAGGGCCACTCCTGGTCACAGTGATGTATGTGGAACATAGTTTCAATCCTGAAGTATGTGTTGTTGGGCTAGTCGGTTTATATTTCTGAGCAGACCATAAATATGATCGTTTGGCATGAACAACGAACGACGGAAGGGTTGGCACTCCCCTTTCTCCCTTCCGTCATTCTTTGTTTGCGCCAAGTGATCATATTTATTGTCTGCTCAGCAATCCTTTCAATTACAGGCATCATGCGCTGCATGAACTTAGAAACAGGCCGCTGGCAAATAAGCCCTCGTATCTTATGTCCCATGGCATCAAGGCTGGCTAATTGGAGACCCTTATGATGCACCTGCAACACTTTTCACCCTGCAAAAATGTGGAGCACATTCCCTCCCTTCTATTCTTTGTAGGAGGAAGAGCAGGGAGAGAAACTGAAGCCAGTGCAGCCGCAACAGCCACCACTGCCCAAGGAGGGTGTTGGGGTGGCTGCGGTGGGCCGCTGGTCAGTGAACCAGGTGGGCGAATGGCTGGAGGGCCTGGGCCTTGGGCAGCACCGGGCCACCTTTGAGGAGCACGCCATCGATGGCCAGGAGCTGCTGCACCTGACCCATGAGGGGCTGAGCAATGCCCTGCACGTGGACGCCCTGGGCACACGTGCCCGCCTGCTGCGCGAGGTGCAGGCCTTGAAGCACCCCCTGTGGCGGCATCTGCCTCCAGCTGGGGAAGACGATGCCGCCCTGCCCGAAGAGCTCTTCTGCCCCATCACTCAGGAACCGATGCGCGATCCCGTCGTGGCCGCAGGTCAGTGGTTTGGAGGTTCTCAGTGGTTTGGTGAAAGTGGCAGGAGAGTCACTTGGCGGAGTGTGACAAGGCACAATGGGAAACACAAAAAAGCCACATTTTGAGCTCACATGCTCAAGGTACAAAGTGTAATTGCGTTGTACAGGGCAGGGAGCACAATATTTCTGGGAGAACCAGCCTGGGTCATAGACAATGTGAAGTCACTCACACATGACAAGAGGTGCGACTTCCTATAGTGTGCAGCAGACAGCGCTGAGGAGACCGTAAGTTTATGCACACGGTGCAGTATAACCGGCATGCCATGGCATGGAAGATGCCGCTGAATGCTGTCTGCTCGCCCAGTCAGTCGCTCACAGATGCTTTTGTATTGCAGCAACACACTTAACTTGCTTGCACTGCTGAACGATGAAGTCACGGAAGATCACTACTGTATGCCCCTGTGCTATATTGGAGGCCACAGTGAAGGTGGGAAAATTGCTAACTGCCTGTAAGTAACACATCAAGCACATCAGCCCTCAGAGTGTGGGACATGGCATATTGGTAACATGAGGGCTGCGGGAGAGAACGGTTTTCTCTCCTAGATGTAGCATATAGCTCCATAGCACAGGGTCATTGCACGGCAGTGACTAATATACACATTTATGTGCAAACACTCGTAGTTATCTATGTGCCGATGTGCTAAGCTGTGCATGAAGCCTTTATCTTTCATAGACAAAACCTTATGAAGGGGTACCATGTTACTTCAACAAAGCACTGAAATCGAGTGTGTTTCATATGACCTGATGATCTGCAGCACATGCTAGAGGCAGATAGAAGAGAGGAAGAGAGATGAGGACTTTGGGCTGGAAAGAGAGCGACATTAGTGGGCAGGTTGCAATGCAGACACGTTTTCAGTGTTGGATGAGCTTAATACCTATGTTTCTTAAGGGACCATAAAAAAAAGAATGCATGACCTGAGAAAACGTACTGTCTGATAATGCATGTGGCAGCACTGCAGAAGAGGCACAAATCTGCTCTCACACAAAAATTTGTCTGGAGATTTGAATAGAAAGCCAACAAAGTATTATATAGCTTGTATATATCAAGCTCATTATCTGTGCCTAGCGATTTGAATAAACATTATGTGTATGTACATGTTATTAAAGCAGCCGTAGTCATCAGTGAACCTGGTGCTTCGGTAGAAATTTTCTATAATAGCACAAGATCAACGACCTCGGTGGTCCAACTAAATGTTTTCTCTCTCTCTCTCCACATATATATATATAATAGCAGCTTTCTTTTTTTTTTTTTTTTTTTTTGAGCAAGCGCCCATATACCTTGCATTAGGTGCACATTAACCCTTTGAGGGTCAATATTTTTTTGCCATATGCGACCGCCCAGTCTCGATTTTTTTATAGCAGATTCCAATTCCTCTTAGGGACTTATCTTGAAAAAAATTTACCGTAATTTTTCTAGGGTGACCGTAAAGTGAGAAAAAGATATTTTGCGTTGGTATATATGTACTTTTCATTCATGAATAACAACAGTAAAAAACGAAATAAACTTATAAGAATCGAAAATTTGATGCATTGTTATAGTTCAAGGCTTTGAAAATGTGCACAAGAGAATATTTCGCAAGACTCAAATGTTCCTGCACTTACACTAATATGTACATCCATAGCGTAATCGAACTGCATAGGTGCGTGCACTCAAGAAAACTGAGTGGTCGTGTGCCCGTCAAAAAAGCAAAACGTTTGACAAACTTCCGATAATCTTCATTTTATGGCCAACCAGAGGCAATTAGTTTTCGCAGGTCTTAAAGAAAAGAAAAGCTACGGAAATGCATGCACGGCGACATCATTCCTATGCGCACCTCCGTGAGCACTAAACGAGCGAGAAACAAGCGGTCGCCCTTTGAGTGATTAGTAACGAGATAGCCATCAATTTTGCAAGCGCCAGAAGCCGAAACTGCTCGTGGAACAAAGCTCAAACCACTATCCGCCCGCGCGCGCGCCAATGCGCGAGCAGACTATATAGACGTGCGGGAGTGAACTAACGCTAAAACAAACCATGCAACGAAAACCGAGAGAGGGAGGGGCGCAAAAGAAATTCCCTGTATTCCCACATAGTGGCAGCACATGACAGAAAAGAAAAAGTTAGGAAATTAGCGCGTTTTTTAAACATACAGACGACGCCGTAAATATATGGCATTGACCATTTTGGACTTCGTTCGTGGCGCTGTATATTTACGTCATTAACCCTCAAAGAGGTAAGAACCTAGGTGGTCAAAATTAATCTTGACTACCCCACTACAACATCTTTCACAATCATATTGTGGTTTTGGCATGTAAAACCCCAGCTATTTTTTTTTTTCAAGCACTCACAGTCCTTAACTTTCTCTGTGCATCGGCATATGCCGAAGTAAACCATGCAAGGTATTGGCAGCATTTGCAAATGAGGGTGAGGAGTGGAACTGCTTGTGCCTTTGTCTACCTTGACTGGGCTTTGTGTTGTGAGCCATGCTGAGATGGTGACAATGTCTAACATGATCATCAGTTCCTAAGTTCCAATGACACATATGCAGGATAGGTTATATGAGCTGCTCTTCATACCATAACATCCTAAAGCTCTTGTGCTTCTTAAGTATCGTCATCGGCATTTTGAATGTCTTGCACATCCTTGGCATGTTTCCAGTGGAGAAATGAGGTCAGTGCAGGCACCACAGATGGACGCTGCCAGCTCAGTGGTATGTTGTTACAGTTCTTGGGTGCAACATACAGGAACCTAATGCACTTGATCCTGAGGGAATACAAAAGGACCAGTTTTTCAGAACATAAGAGCAGGGAAAACGTAACAAACAGGAACATATCAAAGAGGTTCTAATCTACTGCAGTGAAATGTGGCCAGGATGTATTCTTTTGCTTCGACAGAGGGTGCTGTTGCCCACTGAGCAGGCACTAGCAGTGCATTAGCAACGAAAGATTTTCCTTGTCTTAGCAATGTTAGATATCTAGCTAGTTGGTATTCCATGACAAAACTTGCTTAGCATGCAGAAAGCAAGGTTCCTTGTCTGGTTTGGATGTGTTACTATCTTCTTTTTCTGTCCAGTGCGCTTTCGTATGAAAAAATGTGGAGGACGCTTAAGCTTCGCCTTTAAGAGTGGAACGCGATAGCATTCAAAGGTCCCTGACGCTTCCCGGCAACTGCAGCGTATTTGACCGTAATGTTTACTGGGAAATGCTGGTGGTGAACACTATGCACGAAGGCGGGCTTTCTGGTAGAAACGCGGCCTTTTGTGTGAGCCACGATACGAGGGAGGCAAGCGCAATTTGGAGTTGTTGCAAGGAACCAGGTGCACTGCTCCGTGGCCTCCTAGATATTTGTGCGCTAGCGCATTCAAATGGCAGACGCCGTGGCCTGTCTGTCAATGGTAGAAACGCTGGAAAAAGGGTTTGTTTGACTTTTTGTGTAACAGAATAATGTTTTCTCATTCAAGTTACAATAGGATGCTATCATGTCCGTAGGTTGTGTGTAAGTTGTACTTTGTGATTTTTCTATGTATCTTAGCCTGAGAAATTCAATTATTTCAGTAACTTCCTTGCGCCACATGGAGGGCCTGGGTATGGGTGGTTCGAAATTTTTTTTGCCGAAACGATGTGCGACAATGGACGCCAACATCAAATTTTCGGCGACACGGGGTCCTTAATGCTCTTGTGTTAAACATTTTGGTTCATTCTTATAGCTGCTCAAGCTATTGATCATGGAAAAAATGTTCATTGTTTTTATCAACTTAATTATTTCGTAAATGTTTCTAGTGAGGTTTCCTTTAGGCTAAAGTTTGCTTAAATACATTCTTTGTTGTTATACTAAATATAAATTATGTGTTTAGTACTTTCTGAACAGAACCTTTATTTTTACCTCAGAGTTATGGTAGTTCCTACTTAACAATTCTTCCAGGCTGCTGAAAAACAGTTTTTTTTTTTACTGCTGCTTCTTAAAATGAAGTATATTAGATGAATCTGCAGGTTGTTTACTTTCTGAGTTGCCCTTCAACATCAAAATGAGGAAACAAGTACAATTCATCTATAATGTTGAGTTGGAAATGATTCATATACCAGTTGTCTTTAAACTTTTGTAGGCTGCACTCTCTCAGTTTATATAGGGTGTATCAACGAAGACTAAGTATTGTTTATAAACAGGTTTTTCAGGGTAGGAGTATGGTTTCTTCTGACCCTGGTGTAGGCAGTAGCGCTTGTCAAAAGACAGGTGAGATGCAGTAGTTAATGTTTTAGTTAGTTCAAATCATTTTACTTTTTGGCTATTATATTTTGACAGCTTAATGTAATAGAGAAATGGAGGTGAACTGTGCATACATGCCGAATCGGAGTTTAGATCCTAAATGTTGCGATCCCCTTGCACTTGTACCATGACGAATTTTGGCTTTCCGTGCGTGCGAAGCCGAAATTTGGAGGCTGAGAAGTGTGTCCGGACCAAGCCCTTCTAGCAGACATCACTGGGAGAAGTGTGTAACAGTTTAAAACACGGTTGAAGCTCGATATGATGAAGTAGGTAAAATCAACAGTTTGTTTCGTTATATCGAAATTTTGCTCTCTTGAAATTCAACCTTTTATGCAGTTAAGTACAGTCACCAGTCGATTTTTTTCCCAAATTATCAGGCAATCGAAAAAAGCGAATTTGAATTCTGAAAAAAATTCATTTTGGTGAATGTGGGAGTCGGCGACGAATGATACGGTTTCATGCCGCGTCGATGATACCTTCACATCGGCGGTACCAATTAAGCGAAGACAGCTACGCTTTCGCTTGCACTCCACCCCCGTGGCTGATAGTGTCGCCCGCACCGAGACGACGTTATCATGAAAAACGTCGGCAGCGAGGAGCGAATGCTTCGTCTGCCTTTCGCTCCAACAGGTTGCCAAAACTCGAGATTACGCAACCTCCAATACTAAACGCGCTGTAAGATAGGTTACATGATTACACGCTGTCTTGGCATGCCCACTCTTTGTACAAGTGGCAGATTACCTCTAAAGTAGGGTGCACTGATGTGTATGCACTTGGCCGCGTTTACAGCCATGCGCAGCCACGACCGTAACGCACACGAGAAATCGCGATGCGCGCCAACTTACCCCCTTCCCCCGCCCCTCGCGCGCACCTAGTCGTGTTACCGCGAGCTTGCTTCCCTCCCCCTCATTCCCTTTGCTCGCGTGGGGAGGCGGCACTCGTGCGCGAAGCCGCCATCTTTCTTGTCTAACCCTCGCACACTTACCTAAAGCACACAGTGCGCGGGGTGCGATAGGATCTTATCGCACTTGGACTTCATATAGAACATGATGCGTCTCCACATCGGCATTCGCTCTCGTGTCATGCCGCACATGATTTAAGAGGTGTATTTGCAAACAGCCACTTCTAATTCAACCATATGACTATCTGCATTCACAAAAGTTTCCATTTGTTCTCCCGGCATTCCTTTGTGGCGGAAGCGAAATTTCTTTCAATTTCGTTATATTGAAATCGCATGCAAACACACTTCCTTAAATTGAGGGTCTAAATACATGGTGTTCTATGGACAAGAGGTTATGAAAACATAAACATTTTGTTATATCGAGAATTTTGTTATATTGAAGTTCGTTGTATCGAGGTTTAACTGTATTTAGGTTGCGCTCTGTCACTGTGGCAAACATGTACTGCTATAGTGCACTGTGGCGTCATGTATCAGCATCATGGAAAATATATGTTCGCCACATCACTGTTGCAAGCATGTAGTGCATGTATTGCTTTGCCATGCAGATGGTTACAGTTATGAGCGGACCGCCATCAGTCGCTGGCTGGAGAGTGGGAAGGACACCAGCCCCATGACCAACGAGCCCTTGGAGCACACCATGGTGCTGCCCAACCGTACCCTGCAACTGCTCATCCAGAAGTACCTGCGCTAGAGGCATGCCTGAGTGGCGTCCACAGGCATCACCTGCACGCGCCTGGGTAACCTTGCACTGGGTGCAACACGTGTGCTTCAGTTCACAAAGTTGAAGGTGGCAGGTAACAGGGAGGAGCCGTGGAACACTGCTCTGTAACGCGAGGTTAGAGACAGGATAGGAGATCCGAGCTGCAGGCATAGGTCGGCATGCTCACCCACGTTAATTTCACATTTGTGAGTATGAGCGAGCGACGAAGGATGTGAGGGAATGTAAGTATGAACGAGAGTGAGTGCCGTTGAGTGTGAGCATGTGTGAGTATGAACAGGAGTAAATGGCGGTAAGGATGAGCGTGCACATGAGTATGAGCGTGAGTGAATACGTACGAGTGGACATTAGTATAAATGTGAGCGGGTGCCAATGAGCATCAGTGAGCATAAGTAGGAAAGCGAGTGAGTGGCGACGAGTGTGATTCGGTGCATATCCGGAAAAAATATCGGTGAGTGAGTGTCCACTTATTCTGTCGACCTATGACTGCAGCTCACATGAGAAGCATTTGCCCTGCTGTGTCTCTGATCTTCAAGTCTTGTCTTTAGTTGTCTCACTGTTTAGTGTCCTGCTGTGTCTCACAACCAGTGCAACCTAAATGGGGAAATGCATTTATGTCATACAGCATTTGAATTGCATGGCTTCAATGCCCCTGTTTTCCACTAAAGTCTATAGTACCAAGATCAGAGTGCTGTTGTTACACATCCCAGAATTTTAGTTCACATATGTACACAGAGTAAAGTTACTCTCAGCTAGACCACATACACATAGCTTTAATAAAATAAATTAGACCTATGCAGCAGTATAGGAAAATGCAGGCTTTAGAATAATTATGATCATAGTTGTGTGACAGTAATTACACCACCGTTTTGGAGTGCACCCCCACTTGTTCCTCTTGTGCATCAGTTTCAGGAGCTGACCAGTGTTATTCCTGCAGTGGTAATTACGAGCACTCCGTAAACTCTGTGAAAGAGTGCTGTTTTTGTAGGACATGAGAATGCTGTGGATACAAATTTCAAGGTTGGAAATGGAGATAAAATGCTGTATTGTAAGCCCTCATCAAGGCACATCTTGTGGGACAACAGAGCGAATACCCACTAAACCAATTAGATTCTAGTAATGCTGCACAAGATGGCAGAACTACAGAAAAGGGCATTAAAGGGAATGTTGGGTTAAGCAGGCCCAGTAAATTGCATTTCCAATTACCATAAATGTTGGTCTTATCATGAGTGGATGAGGGTTGGTAAGCCAGAAAAGATACAAAAACGAAAGACAGACCGCAAGTTCCCATGCTAGCTTCTCGTGATCTCATGAGATTTGTACAGTGCGTGCTTGGGACTAGTTTATAGATTATAAACAAACACCAAATTCTGTTTTAAAGGAGCCAAAGGCACAACCTAGTGAGTATTGCTAACGTTTTCTGAACAGGAACTTCTCAAACATGTGAAAATATTTGAAATACATGACGTCATTTTAGTGTAGTGGCGTGTTGTGTTTGAGGGGTGAGATCCAAGAAGGAAACTTTGCCATTCATATTCCACGCTAATACCAGCCTTTTTGCCAGATACTAAATGC
Source organism: Dermacentor andersoni (assembly GCF_023375885.2). Classification (NCBI taxonomy): domain Eukaryota; kingdom Metazoa; phylum Arthropoda; class Arachnida; order Ixodida; family Ixodidae; genus Dermacentor; species Dermacentor andersoni. The sequence continues at coordinate 146,183,332 of NC_092818.1, read as the reverse complement.
AAATCGGCCTAATTTCTTACCAAAAGCAACACAAAGGCACATTGGGCAATGAAGCACCATTAAAAACATTTTTTTTTCATCATGGCTTGGTGAAAGTACAAATGTGATAATTTTAGCTGCTTGCCTTCCAGTTTCTTTCACCATTCAGGAAAGGTCCAACTGCAAACGACTTCATCATTGGTAGGGCCTCTGCATTGCGGTTATGACTGCTAGAAGAGCTGGTTGATTGTACATTTTAATTGAAGTGTACTACTGAGCAACAAAAACACAGGGGAGGGGGGAAAGGACATAGACATCACAGGCACAAGTGCTTGTCCACGTGTCCACGCCTGTTTCTTTTCATTCTTGTTGCTCAATGTCACATTTCAGTTGGTGAGATGATGACAGCAAAGTCTCATGATAGCGGCCAAATCACCCATTGATTATCACATTTAGTTCCACAGTACGGGCTGAAGAGTGAAATCGTCACAAACCAACCCTTATACATATGCAGTAAGCAGCAGCGGTTCAGGTAAGCAGTAACTGTTAGATGTCTAGGCAGCCAACTCTCGAGAACATTTACTGTACAAAGTGGCGCTACTGATTAAGTGGGCAAGTGTTAGGGGATCTGCTATAATGGAGCCTGTCATAAGCTGACAGGGACATTGCTGTAGTATTGTTCATTGGATGAGGAGATAGGTGTAATGTGGTGAGTATGGCAGCTTGTTGCAGGCATCATTGTGGCCACTGCTTGCCTTGCAATAAAGTTTACTTTTCCTTGCCAAGTGGCTGCTGTCTGCGAGTCAACGAGTGTTTATTGGCGGTCGTGTTCTTTTAGGAGAACTTCAGTCAGTACGTAGGAACCGTTGTTCACAACTAAAGGGGCCAGTTCTACATAGTACTATAAGCGAACTTGTGTTATTTCTGTAAAATTGTACCTGGGATTCCAAGCTCACTTGTCACATTTGTGGTGCTACAAAGGGACTGACAATTGGCCAGAATGTGTTGAGATGTTGATGGAACTGAAATTACAATCATTTATAGTGATAGAATCCATCATGCTGTTTACAAATTAAGTAGGAATTATAATTTTAAATATGCAAAGAAAGTCTCAAAAACCAGTAAGTGGCAAGGCCTGGCAGTGAAATATTGGTACTTCAGATGTGGTCTATGAGCTTACTGTACATAAGTTGGTTGTTATTAAGTACAACATAATAATTGCTTAAAATTGCTGTTGCTATATTATTAGGCACTTGCACTTTATTCCATGCTTCGGAAATCAAAAGCACACGCATGGCTACAGCAACATGCTGAACTGTGCATCACATGTAAAAGCATTGTTTTGTTTTCAATCCAATTGGTTTTGTTTTAACTGGTTAAATACCACAGTAGTTGGACAGGAAACCACGACAACATGTAGCTATTATCGCAGAAATACTTTAACACTTCGGAAAACATGAATCGCAGGAACATCAACTTAATAAACAAAATAATACTTTCCAGCAGTTATGTCTGCACTAGTCGTCTGCCACCCACTAATGCTAGCGTATAATCACCATTGCACTCGCCTATCGCAGTTTTCATTATGCTTCCAGTGAACGACTACGTCCTCACTGCAGATAGAAAAATTCTGATAAAAAATTTTTTCATGGCATTTTCTGCGCTACCAATTCATGACTAGACACTGACCAGTGAGCTTTCCATTGCTCGAAAAAAAGAAAAGGTACGATGAAAATTGTCAGTCCCTTTAACTCATTTGTGCTCCTTTATCTCCACAAAATGTAATTTGATGTACCTACTCTTCTGTTTTTTGAGTTCCTAACTCAGATTAGCAATTTTCTATGCCTTCCTAAAAGACCTACTCATTTAAATTTAGACCTTTCTTTAAAGACATGAAGACCAAAGTCTATACTGATGCCATCGTTGCTTTGTACCCGTGGCGATGCTGCAAAACCACTGACATCGCCATGTCTTTACATACTATTGACGCAACTATATCTTTGCATACTCTTTTTCAAAACACTGCAACAAGTAATTTTTCCCACTCACTTTGGTCAGTTTATGAAGGTGGTGCAGCATTTCCTTGGGCTTTTAGTAAAAGTGGCTCTCAGCGTGTTGGTGCAACTTGAAGTGATTCCCAGCAAAACTTACTGTTCCGGCATAGAGAAATATTTTAACTGTCGATGTATTGCATTAATCCAGGTTGGCTTAGGTAAACTGGGGTTCAGTTGTCGAGTCTAAGTCAATTAGGAACCTGATAAATTTATCAGGTTAGCGTATTGTATTGCTAACCTTGGCTAATGTTATGGTGGGCATCAAGTTGCATAGAGCCCAACTTAATTTCGCCACTGTCATTGCAGCCCTTTCGTGCAGGCAGCGACTTGTTGCAGCCTGCAATAGTTGCAGCCCTTTTGTGCAGCTGTCGCCATTATATATGAGGGCCTTTGCCTGTAGTATAAAGACCGTGAATTGAAAAATGATGCTTCCTTTGCCAAAAAAAAGATAAAGATAGCAACAGTGTGACTTTCATAGCAACTATGCTTCCTGAACTGCAGGTTGCTATCGTTAAGAAGTTGTGTTGTTTACAAAATACTTGGCAGTGCCAATTTGTCACACCTCGAAGGCATTCCAAGAGATAGCAGCAATGTGATACTCGTTGCAACTATGCATCCCAGACTGCAGGTTGCTGACATTAAGGAGTTGTGTCGTTCTCTATATACTTGGGAGTGCCAATTTATCAAGCCACAAAGGCATTACAAGATGCGTTTTTTTTTCTTTCGTTCTACTAGTCGTTGAAATGGAGTTCTGAAAGTTCAGTGCAGACATTATTGCATATTGTTTCACAGGGCCACTGCTATTACAGGGTGTGTCGTTCTGTTCACAGAAATTTTAGAGTTGCGTCGCATTATTGTTGCATTACTTCAAGGCCTGTGCCTTGAAGTAATGCGTGGCATCTTGTTCGAATGAGTAACTAGTACAGACATTCCATGCAGTTTTAGGGACTAGTCAAAGCTAGAGCAAGTGTACAAGAGTTAGCCATTTTTCCCTTGCTGATGATGTGCTTTGTTTGTATGTTTTGTGGTTAACAAGTTATAATGATCATAATACCCCAAGCCTCCATGCTTGGCTGGATGTTCTGTCTTAGTGTTAGAGCTCTGTTATACAGTGCGGTGCTGTGTGTTGAGACCCTTTCTGTCGATCACAGACCCCAAATCCTTTGAATAGGCACTAAAGCTATCTGCTGTTTAAAGCACACAGTGTTTTTGTGCTAGACGATGGCCAGAAGAGACCTTTTTAGTAACCTAAACTGTACAGAGAAGCCCTTGTGATGCCAAATCTTGCATCTATGTGGTACCGCTGTCAGTTTGAATCATGACTGGTAGAATACTCTCGCAACCAGCTGTAATTATAACCAGCTATATTTAGTATTCACATAATTTCTTGTAGCCATGTTTGACTGCTTTACGTTTGTATGTTTAAAATCTAGCCTGTGACAGATGAGATCATCTAAAGAAGACTGAAACTGCAAAATTCCTGCTGTGCTGTTAGTACCACGGTCATTAGTCTTTTTTTCTTTAAACCCAATTTTGTAAGCTTAATTAGTATAATTAATTTACATTACATTAAATAAAAATCATTTACTGCAAATTCGTGCTTATCAATATTATCCATCCCTTGATTGTAATTGTAATGCAAAAAATATTAATAAAAAAAAAGGTGGGCACTGTACAAGAACCTACAGCTTTGTGCCACACTTAAAAAATGGCAGTGTAGCCCACATTGGTTGATTCTATATGATTGCATTAAAGAATGTTATTGCATGCCAACATTGTCAATGTTTACATGCTTCTGGAAGTGCTTTGATCATTGTTCAAATCTAAATTTGAAAATTTATGCAGAAGACCAAGGCGCTGTAATCTGAGGTACTTGTTCGTCTCGCACTCTCAACATATGACAAGTGATTAGGTGTCATTGTTTTACATGGAGCAAAATAATTGCACAAACAAGACCTTGGAGAGTCTGGGTGATGCACGGCACCAAGATGCCAGAACAAATAATGGCGACTAATTTTCATGTCGCATCTTTTCGCTTTAAGGGGTAGCTGTCAGACCAGTGATTGCAGTACGATACCTCAATTTCGACAGTATGCAACAAATACAGTAGAACATCGTTAGTACGTTCTTGTTACGTATGTTTTCCCGACACCAACGTTCGCAATCAAGAACACAAAACATTCTCCAACAGACTTGCGCCCATTTTTTACTGGTTCATACGTTCCCGGAAAACATGATTTTTCGGCACCAACGTTCAGTACGTCACCAAACTTTGATCGTATAATACGTTTTCCGGCCGCTAGATCCCATGTAAACAAGAAAATGTGGGAGGCCCACACGATTGAGAACAGTATATAGCTGCCCACCGCGGCAGCTTCGCTGCAATACTCGCCTGCCCATCTCACCTGAAAATGCCAGCGCGCACTCCTTTTGGTACCAGCAAATATCGGCAAATATTCGGTGTCGTCGCACTCGCCATTTGCAGCTATCACCACCAATCCTCTTGCGATAAGCACCTTCACCTATCTGTTTCACAGCGCATGGCGCCTTCGGAAGTGTAGTGAACGCTTTTAATAGGCGATAACCGAAACACGCCACCGTTCCCTTCTGCAGGCAGCGTGATGTGGGCATCACGTTTCGCTTCGGCGGGATACTGCGCCGACCACCAGTTAGATTTCGTTTCAGTATCCCGTCGCCCTCTTAGAACACCATGCAATAGGAAAACAACAAAAGCACGTCTCGGGCCACCGGAGCACCACCAGCACGATGCGCATCGACGTCACATGCTGCAACGATCTGCACGGTGCTTTGCATTACGTAGATGTCAACAATAGTTGGAGTCTGTCAAATTTTTTTGTAACTTCAAATTGTATGTTTGCCCGGTTAGTAAGCTTGTTTGTCATGTTTTTTTCCCACAACATATGAACGAGGTTCTACTGTAATTACATCATACTTTTATATGACCCATTCAAAACGTTGGTAAGATAACATGCCGTAGTGGCACCTGTGGCTTAACCCTTTGAGGGTTGTTTTTTTTCGCCATATGCGACCGCCCAGGGTTGCTATTTTTTTATTGCAGATTCCAATTCTTCTTACGGACTTATTTCGAAAAAAAAAATTCACCGTAATTTTTCTAGGGTCACCGTAATGTGAGAAAAAAATATTTTGCTTTGGTATATATGTACTCTTCATTCATGAAGAACAACAATAAAAAAAAGGAAATAAGCTTATAAGAATTGAAAATTTAATGCATTGTTATAGTTCAAGGCTTTGAAAATGTGCACACAAGAATATTTCGCAAGATTCAAATGTTCCTGCTCTTACACTAATATGTATGTACATATCGTAATCAAGCTGCGTAGGTGCGCACACCCAAGAAAACTGTGTGGTTGTGTGCCCGTCAAATAAGCAAAACGTGTGACAAACTTCCGCTAATCTTCATTTTATCACCAACCAGAGGCAATTAGTTCTCGCCGGTCTCAAAAAAAAAAAAAAAAAAAAGAGAAAAGCTACGGAAACGCATGCACGGCAGCATCGTTCCTATGCGCACCCTCGGGAGCACTAAACGAGCGAGAAACAAGAGGTCGCCCTTTGAGCGATTAGTAACGAGATAGCCATCAGTTTTGCAAGCGCAAGAAACCGAAACCGTCCACGGAACAAAACCCAAACCGCCACCTGCTCATGCGTGCGCCAATGCACGAGCGGTACTATATAGACGCGCGGGAGCGAACTAGCGCTAAAACAAACCATGCAACGAAAACCGAGAGAGGGAGGTGTGCGAAAGAAATTCCCTGTATTCCCACATAGTGGCAGCACATGACAGAAAAGAAAAAGTTAGGAAATTGGCACGCTTTTTAAACTTATAGACGGCGCCGTAAATATACGGCATCGACCATTTTGGGCTTCGTTTGCGGCGCCATATATTTACGTCATTGACCCTCAAAGGGTTAATAGATGTTTCACACTTGCCACCATGGCAGTAAGGGGTTATGTCTGACACACCCAGGGCTAGGTCATGTCTACCATACTTATTCGTATAAGGCCCATACCCCCACACTGGAGTGAGAATATTTGGAAAAAGAAAAGTTTCACTAAATGTCGCATGCATACTCGCGTGCTGGTTAATTCCCGCAAGCCGCTACAAGTTAGCACTAGTCCATGTCCGAAAAATCGGTTGGCAACTGTAAACGTATTCATAGTCTGCTGCCACTGGCTGCATTTATTTGCATAGAAGTCTGAGCATGAATCGAGGCTTCAGTCAATAGCCATCAGCATGCCTAATGCAAGGCCCGCGTCCAGTAAAAACTCGGAAAGAAAGTGTGGGCATTACACGAGTAAATGCAGTACATGTACAGTCGGTGTAAAATGCTTATGGCCACAAGTCGTGTGAAAAATCTCCATCTCTAGAAGGGTACTGTTTTGGGCTAGTTGGTTACAATTCATGATCAATGTTATTTGCGCACCACTTGAAAAAATGCCTGCAATACTCGCAGTACTTTTTCAAGTGGTGTGCAAATAACATTGATCAATCTCTACTTATAGGTGTGCTGTGTATGAATTCATGCAAAGCTGTGTTGGTAACACATGTTCCTGTAGGCTTTATCTTTGTATCCCAGCATATGTGCTCATGGGCCCTCTAAATTTTTGACGTCCTTGCCTAAATAGACACGAAAGTGGGTGTAGTAAGCCGCCATCACCATAGCTCAGTTGGCAGAGTATATATTGCATGCTTTGTGCTGAGGTTGTGGACTTGCCTCCCAGTAGCAGGTTATTGTTGCTTATATTTTTATTTCTCTTTTCATTGATTAAGAATACCAAGTATACATATTCTATATATATGTTCTTTCATATATATATTCCATGAGTATATATTCTCCCATAATCATGTCTATAAGCTAAACTTAAAAAATCCTATGCTATGCTTAGCGTGATATTATTGTTTTTAAATGTTAATCCCCTTGGTTCTCTTAATCTTTCTCACTAAATCTTGAGCCAGTGCCAATTGTAGCTAGGCTTCATGCCTAGAAAGGCATCACAGGGATCTGAGGTGGCGCTCGTGTAGTGTCACAAACCACTGACAACTGAAATAACCATTGCTAGCTCATAATTATGGCAGCATAGGAATTGATCTTTCACAACCGTGATTCCTGGACCAGCAGCTGTCTAACAAAGACATAAAGCACAAGTAAATGTCTGTATCATTGTTTCTGCCATCTATATTTAGCAATAATGCACACAGGACACAGCATGCAAAGCCATTTGCCTTTTTTTTTTTGCAGGTGATTTTTCTGTTTGCACTTGAACATGAAGGTATTACTTTGTACGTTTAGGGAAAGTAATGCATCAGATACCTATTACATGAAATTTACTACACTTTTAATAAGAACTATTTACTTCTTGCTTTTAATGTTTATTACTACTGCTCGCATTAAAGCAAGGCATGGTGTGCTCACAAAGGTGAGCTTTGGGGAATATTTCAACCAGGTGAGCTCTCCATAACTATGTTCCTTGGAAAAAGAAAATGCAAAGCTATGGCTGTAGTTTCCCTTTTCTCAGGGTTGAAGAGCTGGGGGTCCGGGTGAACAATACTAGGGTCTGCAATACCAGGGTCTACAGTTTAGACAGGCTACATCCCAGTTACCCGCCGTGGTTGCTCAGTGGCTATGGTGTTGGGCTGCTGAGCACGAGGTCGCGGGATCGAATCCCGGCCATGGCGGCCGCATTTCGATGGGGGCGAAATGCGAAAACACCCGTGTACTTAGATTTAGGTGCACGTTAAAGATCCCCAGGTGGTCGAAATTTCCGGAGTCCTCCACTACGGCGTGCCTCATAATCAGAAAGTGGTTTTGGCACGTAAAACCCCATAATTTAATTTTTTTTTTTTACATCCCAGTTTAAGTGATGGGCCTGGGACATTGAGGAAGTGTGGTACACCCAGCTCCATAACATATGATCAATAAAGATAAGGGTACTTGGCATGTTTGTGTACTGAAATTGCTGTACGAAGCATGTCAACATGCTTTCTAGTAGTAAGTGATTTGACTTGTTGCCATTGCTTTGTGATTGTACTCAATAAATTTTTATCCAAGAATATTTTTGTGCCTGTTTTTATGAAACGATTCTGTGTGTTGAGGCTATTTGCATATTACATAGGTACACTGCATTTGCATACCAAGTAAATTCTCTGGTCCATTGGCAAACCGTCATTGAGATTGGTCTTAGATGACAAGTTGAAATGTGGAATCATTAGAAACTGGGAATAATGACAGTCAAGGTCCTGTTCAGGCATAGCCAGAGGACTTGCCTTTCTGCTGGTCTGGTAGAGTCGCTTGTACATAAGAGCGTGAACCTCGACTAAATGCATTTGGGTTCCTCAGCCAGTACATGTCATGTGAATAGACATTTTTTTTATAGCAAGATTGGTGATGGTTTCTGGAAACAAGCACTGGTACCACCACGTGCATTCCTCCTTTCTAAGAGAAGATGACTAGCAGAGAAGTGGGCCAGCCATGCGTGCATCTCTCACGGTTTCCAGTTTGCTCCTGTTGCGAAAGCGTTTGGTTACACTGTGGTTGCGGAGCTAACGGACATATGCACGCAGTCAAAAGCTCGAACAGGAGACAACCAGCAGACTTATCATGGAGGAAGATTATGGGAGGTATTGTGACCTCTTTTCTGGTGAACCTCCACGTCACCCCAGCCAGTAATAGCACTTTGCACGGAAAGAAGGTGTATCTGAGGAGGTTCGACATCTTATATCCCACCTTGGAAGAAAGTTTGTGATTGTTACATTTTCAGCAGGAGTCTCGCATGGCTAAACAATGTAAACAGCGATAATGATAATGCTTACAATGGTCCGATAGCCGGCACGTCGCATACCCGGTATTGAATCTTTGGTGAAGACCATAAGCTTTAGATGGCTGAATTTAGTTCCCACTAATTGCGAAAGTATGAGAGACCATTCCTGTAAGCTTGAGATGCATATATTTTTATGTATGTGCAGTGACGTCCCATCTGGTGTACACCGTACATGCTGGAATCTATCTAAAGTGAAGCTTTTATGATGTGGTTATTTAAATGCTATAAAACTCGTTTTTCTGTGCCACATTTTGCAGCATAGTGATTACTGGACCCAGCATAACTTGACAGGGGCACAGTTTACTATTGCATTGTCTCTAAGATTGGCCCACATTCTGTTAGATGGTTACCTGCAAAGTGGGTGAAGTCTGGCTATAATGGTATTACATTAAAACATTTTGCCCAGTTCATTCAGCATTTTACTTGAAAACAGTTAGCCCAACTAGAATCCATGATTTTGCACCCGCTCGCTTCTACTACGGTGTAGTCGGTGGTGGGTTGAAGGTAGCAGGGTGGGGCGGGGGAGTCTTGCTGCTGATGTTTCAGAGAGAAGAGTAGGCCTCGCCCGCCATCCCGACTATATATATATATATATATACACACACACACAAACGCACAACGGCCCGCCGTGGTTGCTCAGTGGCTATGGTGTTGGGCTGCTGAACACGAGGTCGCGGGATCGAATCCCGGCCACGGCGGCCGCATTTCGATGGGGGCGAAATGCGAAGACACCCGTGTACTTAGATTTAGGTGCACGGTAAAGAACCCCAGGTGGTAGAAATTTCCGGAGTCCTCCACTACGGCGTGCCTCATAATCAGGAAGTGGTTTTGGCACGTAAAACCCTATAATTTAATTTAATTTAAACGCACAACCGTACCAGGCAAGCCACGTGCCTAGTGCTTTAGTGAACTGAATGGCGCAGACAAAAAGGAAAAAGAAAATAAAGAAAAGCTTATTGCGAAATCAGCTAGAACAAAAAAAAAATGGTAAGCGCAAAATTTATTTTCGTATGGGTTTAAATGGTCATTTTAAAGCAGTTCATGCATGTTTCACCCCCAGCTTACCCGTCTAGATACTCCTTCAACCAAGAGTTCGCTATAGCTGGCTTGGTGCTTCAGTGGTACTTCAGCCACCTTTCATGGCATCTAACCAAGGTAGGCAAAGGAATTTAGCAATATTTGTTTTTGTTTGTTTTCTAACAGCCTTGAAAATATATTTGAAGTAGTTTGAAGAGCTGGCTTCTCCTCGCATAGTGCTCTTATGGGGTGAAGCCAGCTTTAGCGAACTCTTGGTGGAAGGAATATCTCGAGAGGTGGGCTGGGTGCGCAAACGTATGTGGATAGCATGACAGCTATTCTTAATAGTACACGGTTTACGCCTCTTGAGGGGTATTGTAACATGATCCAAATAGCATATGTGTTCAACCTAGGCAACCGAGCAAAGAGCGGAATCTGCACAAGTCCGATAAGCCCCTTAATTGTTGGCCTTATCTCGGCAGCCAAGGGTCCGACCAAGCTTCGTGGTTGTTCCCAGCCGTTCGCATCGTGTGCTGATCATCGTAGGTGTGCGAGCGCAAATATTTTTAGAAACAGCATGCAAACAAGATGGCGTTCACCATGTGTGGTAACGCTGCTGTTTCAGTTCAGTGCCGAAGAGGTCGCTTGATTGCATTTCTTTTTTTTTTTTTTCTTCAGTATCTTTTTTTAAACCTGAGGCTTTCAAACATATTTACCAAATATACCAGCCGCATAGCGCGCGGAATATGTTCGTGCTGTTAGCGTTCTTGCCAGGTCGTGGTAAATCTAATCTAAGGGAAAGGCAACAGAGCAGGAGAGAGAGAGAGAAGAAACTTTATTCTGTGACAAAATAGATTATTCATCAAAGCAGAAAATTTTTCAAGTTTTATAACGGGCGATACAGTCAGCATGATGACATGACACCCGAACTTGAAAAATGTTGAGCAGTTTTCTCTTGGAACGACGCGCGTGTCGCGCTCGGTATGTCGCGTTCAATGTGAGCTGCAACACGACGTGCCCGTGGTGGCGGCGCCGACATTCGAAAAAAAAAAAAAAAAACTGGTTTAATAAATACGAGTAATTGGAACGGCGCTTTGTCCTCCCAATTTTTTTCCCGTCTCGGCGACGCCGCGCAGTCGCGGAGCACCTTCGACCGCTGTCGCCGTGTTGCCTCTCGCACTGCAACGCGACTGTACGTTTTACACGCGAGTTGGCTCACGCAGTTCCCGGTAACAAAAAAGGAGTAATTAACCAATTCTCCATTGCACGCTCTTCATATGGATTTGGAGGCACAAGGTTGAATTCTCGCTATGCGTCACACTATTATGTTATTGTTTCAGACAGAGCCCAAGGCGCCAGTCTTTTCAAGGTATATATTTGTTTCAGCTTGCGGTAGGCGGTTCACTGTTGTGTGCGCGTTCCTCAGAACACAAACATGCGCCCTTAGTGTTCCTCATAAAAGTAAAGCCGTGCGTGAAAGAGCTCCGAGAACGTTGTTAGGAGTTAATAAATTAAAATTGTGGGCGTCTCACGTGTCAAAACAACGACCTGATTATGAGACAAGCCGTAGTGAGGGATCTCAGATTAATTTTTTACCACCATGGGTTTCTTAACGTGCTCCTAACTCTAAGTGCACGTTTTTGCGTTTCGCCTCCGCTGAAATGCGGCCGTCGCGGCTATAGAATCCTTGAGCTTAGCAGCGCAATTAACGCCATAGCACAATAAGCTACCGCAGCGGGTAACGTTACATAGGGGCTCTTAATGCTTGAAAACGCAAGGGTTTGATTATCGTGCTAACACGTGCAACGAGTCGTTTACTGTGCAGTCGGCCACAAAAGCTTACGGGACACAAGACTTGCAAGAAAATAAAGAAATATTGCTAGGTTAGAAGTGACATGTGCACCTTAAGCAAAAATTAACATTTTATTTTTTGTCGAACTCTTGTCCCCCTAAATATTTGTGGCCGATTGTGCCTATAAAAAAATTAAGGGAAATGTTGCGGAAGAAATCGAAAGCTTCAAGGATCGATCATTAATTGAATATATTCTGCTTATTTTCGCAACTTTCGCAAGCGGTGAAGGTGGCATGCATGCAGAGGCTCACTTTGCGAATGGACAGCACAAGCCTGTTCGAGAGAGCAGCGCTCACAGACGTAATTGATGACCGAGCGGTTCCTCATAATAGAACTGCTTGTCGGCCTAGTTGGTGCTCGCTAAAAGACATGTTTTTTTGCCGCAATTGAACACACACAAAGGGAAGCCGCCCCTGCTGTCTTTACGTGTCTTCCTTTTGTGTGTGTTCAATTGCGGCAAAAGACATGTCCTCATAATAGAGTTGCTTTAATCGCCAACCGAACGCGTGACCTCTGCTCTGCCACCGAACGTCATCGTCGCTGAGTATACCGCGAATCATAAGCCGAAGGTACCGTTGCACATTGCAATGTTCCCTTGGACCACTGTGCTTTGCACACGGACGCTGCTGTTACGCATGACGGTGGACGTACGGCGTGCGTGGATCAGCCCTACGCATTTGCCGCTGCAAGGGAAAAGTAATTGCACAGTGACTGCCCATCACTCTGCTTGAACTCCAGACCATGCACGACACCACTGAGGCAGCCTCGTAATTATTATCAGACAGCACACGAGTACACATATACACCGATTCCCTGAGTGTCACGAAACAACTGAAGAGAGTCGCCAAAGCTATACATCGATTTGCCAAAAGACAAATAAGCTTCACAGAAACGCGCCTTTCCATGTTCACGTACACTGCGTACAAGGGCATAGCTCTGACCCTTTCAATGCAATATGACAGATAGCCAAGCCCACGCCAGGAAGAAATAACGCGCACCCACCAGCACCTCTTGTGTCAGACTTTTGACTTTCCCAGCACACCAAAATTTCCTCACATGCGACACACGTGCTCTTACCAGAACGCAAGTTCGTCCCCCATAACCTGATAAACGACTCGATTTCATGCGCAAGAGCTGGATTTGCCCTGTTTCGGGTATGGATGCTCGTGCTCACGTACACGGCGTCAGTGTATGTGCTGCCTACGGGAGCATATATAGGAACTCTATGCAGATGGGTGCCCAGTCGAGTAACGTTTAAAATACTACCTTTACTACCTCATCTTCCTCAGAAATACTACCTCAGCTTTCTTTTTCTAGGGACATTTATAAAGCAGCAGGTAGGACTATAGAATGGACACGTCTTCTCTTCGTTGGTTGGCGAATGTAGAGGGCACGCACTTACTCTGGACACGCCTGCATGGGAGTATACTGGGAGTTGTGATTTGCGCAGCGCCCCCAAAAAGGGCGACGTGCCGCCTGTGCACGATCAGGCAGCTAGGCGCCTCGCGTTGAAATGGAGCTGCCCAAACAAGACGAATGGTTCTTCGAAGCTTGAGAGGCCGCGTTCCGCGGAGCGCTGGGCAGCGTTGACGCGTGCCGCCGTTTGAACAGCTGTCCGCGGCCGGCGATCATGATCTGCACCCTCGGACGACGTGCCTCGCTATGGTAAGTGCGTCGCCGCTATTACGGCTGGGGGGGCTGCAGCCGTTGCAAGTGCGATCTGTGGCAATCCCTGCACACAACTGCGCCTCCTACGTTCTAAAGCCGTACTTGTACTCTGCCCTTCACACCTAACGGACCTACTTAAGTGTAGTACGGACTGTCGAAAATGACGCCTAAATAGTGGTTGTAAGCGCGGGTAATTCCCGGAGTTGTCAAAGTAAGTTGCCTTTCCGACCATGTATACGGCCCGTTTCTGTCTATGCGTGCGGTCGTGGAGACTGCGCGGTTAATGTTTTTTTTTTTCTCCTACTAAGCTTTGTGTACGTAGTTAGATCGGCTAACGGGTTCGTTCCTTCAAGTTTATGCAATAGCGGGACTTGTTAATTGCTTTTTTTTTCGTCACTGGGGAAAGGACGAGAACGACCTTGCTCACATACGCGAAGAGACGTGATTCTTGCTGTCTCGCCCCCGAGATATGGCGATCACGGTCACGTCACGTTCGACGGAGGTACCCCCACCGTTGTTGCTTACTTCGTTTTCTTTACGCACACGCTATACTGTACACTGGACGGCTTCAGTGTGCACTGAATAAGTGGCTCTAGAAACCATGCAAGTTTAAACGCGGAGTGGTGCAGCGATTGTGCGCCGCGCGGAATGAAGCGGAATGGAAAAGAGCGTGCTTCATGTGTATACGAGTATGTACGTAGACGAGTTTGAAAAAGGCTATGTTTGGAGGTAATGGCTGCACGGCGGGTGTTTTCACGGACTCGGCTAAGGCTTCCCGGGTGGTCAGAAGCATTGGCGCACGTGGTCAAACGACTGAGTAAGAATGCCGATCTAATGAAGCCTCACGCAAACGCGGTCGTCAGCACGTTCTCGTCTAATGGCTGCTGAGAGTGGCTATGGGAGAAACTGGACACGTAGGAAGAGGTACGCGCGTGATTTAACCTTTGCCGGATTTTGCTATTGCTTCTTGGTTCAGATAAACAGCAAACAACGCCCTTCAACGCCCCCCCCCCCCTTTTTTTTTTGTTCTTTTCCGTTATCTCGCGTTCTCTCTCTTATGTTTTTTAGCGGGCATTTTGACAACTAGTCATCACTTCGTTGTAGTATATATGCTGACTCCGCAAAGATCATGTACATGTTATTAACCCATACTGCGACAGGTCACAATAAAATAGTGGCATATTTTTTTCAAATGAAGCCAGTATGTAGAAACGAGTGTATCTAATCTTTTTATGCTGCCAAAAGAAGTGTTTAAATGAACGGAGTCTTGGCCAGAAGGGACCTAGTGCTCATGTATTTAATGCGGATGCGTGGCTTGAAAAACCACACGGTGCAGATGGAATCTGGAACTCCATATACTATTAAGAAGATCCCTTGTTTCAACATTCAAACCAGTTTTGGAAGTGCTTCAGATGACATGCTTAAATGTTAAAAAAAAGAAGAAAAAAGCACATATCACTTGTTGCTTGAGCGAAGTAAAAGTGAATCGCGTTTTAGTAGTTATCTATTGGAAAAGTAGCACATTTCGTAGGAAGCAACAGAAACAGCAGAAAATTTGGAAAGAAAAATGTTGTAGATGTCACTACCCTTCACACAGATAAACAAACGGTAGTGCTCTGGCAACTGTTATTTATTGAAAATTTTCCGTTTTCATACGATCGGCGAAGAGTCACTGGACGCTTCCTATCGCACTGACGAATTCAAGAAGAAAATTGCCCTATCTGACAACACATTCGACGATGTACTGACGGTGTACAGATAAAGAAATTTTCTTTCTGAATTTTTCAAGATGGTAGGAAGCGTCACGTGGCTGTTCGATGGTCGTATCAACACGGAAAGCTTTCAGTAAATCACAGTTGCTAGATCACTACCGTTTGTTTATCTGTGTGCCTTACTGTGCCCTTGTCTTCGAAAGCGCAACCCATACCAGTATGCAATTCCAATTCGCCAAAGAAACAGCACTCTTAAAGCTACCCGCTGCGACTGTTTTCCGCACACCATAATCACTATTTTGAAATGTGCTTTGCCTGCCTGCATTGTCAAGTAAAATAATGCGCATTTGAGCTATGTCGGTTGTTTCAGGAAAATAGCCAGTCGCTCTCATGTCTGACTAGGGCCCATTCGAGAAAAGTACGGAAACTGCGAACCTCCGGGGCGCGACTGCGCCATCCCTTCTGGAGGCTTCTACATAGTTTCACTTACCATCTGAGTGAATGTTGTATGGAATGCGTGTCACCGCTGCTCTCTGCCATGCGGGTTATCCTTACCAGTACTACAAATCACAACGACAAATGCGTCTTTGCCGGCCTTGCAGGTCTGAACCATTGCTGCTTCTATCACATGTGCTACTACTGGCTCTGCCTTCAACTTCGAGAGCGCGCCCCTTGACGGAACCGGGTAGGTAGCGTCCTTTTCCTTCCCTAATACAGGCTGTGACTAACAGCTGAACTTTGTTATAACGAAGTCGCATCTGACACAAAAATATATTCGTTATGTCCGATATTCCTTATAGGCATATATTTGCTACATAGTGATATCGACGAGACAGTTTAAAATTACTTCGTTATATCCGATAATTCATTATATCCGCGTTCGTTATATAGAGGAACGACTGTATCTGGAGGGCTACGTATGCACGTGAACAGTTCATAGACATGAATAAATGATACAGCCAAACAATTATACGAAACATCCTGCCCTGGCAGGTAGCGAAGATTGTGGCGTATGGTCGCGGCGAGGCGGCCGAGTGGTGGGCGGTGTAGTCGCCGACCCGGCGCCCTGGATGGTGCAGCTGATGCGCGGGCGCAAGCACATCTGCGCCGGTGCCCTCCTCTCTCCAAGGCACGTGCTCACAGCTGCCCACTGCGTCCAGCAGCACAGGTGGGTATACCGCGAAGCACGGATACCATCCGCGATAACTAGCACCGCTGTCTCTCCCGCTTGCACCGGCTGCGGTGGCCAAGTGGCAGTTGCGCCCGGAGACAAGCAGCTTTGCGCTGCACCAGTAGTGGGCAGCGTCAACTACGGCGATGTATCGATGGCTAAAGGCGTTCTGTGTTGCTGAGTACGAGCAGCGTACTTTATTCCCGGCTCTTGAACCGATAATTGGGTGCTTGTTAAAATCCCCATGGGGACCAAAATCAATCCGGAGCTCTCTGTCGCTTTTACCTGTGTTTATTTGGTGCATCTGAAAAGATTTAATAAACCAGTAACACGAGAACGGTTTCGCCTTCTGTCATACGACATGTGCGCTACATTTTAGTACCGTGCGTTAGTAAGAAGGAAGTGCGTGTGTGTGTGGGGGGGGGGGGGGGGGTATTTCGGTAATCAGGTTTTATGGCCAAATTACAACAAAAGAAGGCTGCCAGGTGCCTAACGTATACTTTGTTAGCGCATACACGAGTATGTGAATACGGGCCAAAAATGTTCCTGTCAATGAAGTGTGATGGCAGTTCAGGTTGCTGTGTGCGCACCATACATTTGATTGACTGATAGGTTTCAGCGGCTCAAAGTAACACAGGGACTATGGAGAGACTGCAGTAGCGGGGGCTCCGAATCATGACCGCCTGGCATTCGTTAACGTGCACTCAAAGCACGATACGAAAGTGCGTTTGCACTCCGCCCCATCGGCATGCGGCTGCCGCGGACCGAAACCATGACCTTGCGATCAGCGGCGGAACGTCATAGCCACTGTGGCTGTTATCATGTCCTGCTGCTGAGAACGATACCACGTTCGCTGGTGCCGTAACCGAAGGCCGCACTCTGATGGCCCAGCGGGATGCAAAGGTGGCCAAAATTAATCTGAAGCCATTCGCTGCAGTTATAAATCGGTTCCGGCTGCGATGCTCGCCGCCAAAGTTTCCAGTAATATGCATGGTGGCTGCGCGTATGCGTGCAGGCCCGACCTGCGGCTTCGGCTGGCAGAAGGTGCCGTGCATTCTCCTCGGCAGGTGCTCGTGCACGAGGATTTCGACGCATCCGAGCTGCGCCACGACCTAGCGCTTCTGGTGCTGGAAGAAGCGGCGGCTGTGGCCCGCGCCGAGATGGTGTGCCTGCCAAGGGCAAGCGGGGAGAACCACGAGGGCAGGCCCGCCCTGGTGTCTGGGTGGGGCTCCACCGGGTCGCACGAGCAGACGCAGCAACAGGAGAAGGGGGGAGAAGGCAGCCCAGAACACCGCGAAGCGATGGTCCTGACGCTGAACCGCGACCAATGCGAAGAGGCCTACCTGGGCTTGCTGGACATCACTGACGAGAAGCTGTGTGCCGCAGGCGATGGCGTGGACACCTGCCAGGTAAACGCGACGGTAGGGGTGTAGGCTATTGATACAGCGCTGCTTTGATCGCCGCTCAGCGTTTTATTATTATTTTCTGTCAAGGACATGCGCGCAGACCAGGTTGCCTGTACAGCCTCCGTCACCACTGTCCACGGGTATAAAGGCGGTGCACTCCAGAATACTGAAAGAACTCGTTCTTAGACAGCAATACAGTATTCTACTTGGCGCAACGCGAGCAACGTGAACTAGAGAAAGAAGGAGTACGTCTGCGTGCCTACTCGAGGCTAGTGGTTTGAGACACTTAGCTTCTGAGCATGATCATCCATGTGCAGGCGTTAGCTACTCGCGCTTTTCACTGCGCAGTGGAGACAGTCTTAGCCGTGGGTGATATATCGCACGTGCCGACACAGCACGCTTTCGTTTCGTAGCCTGGCCACTTATGGCAGTTTATTTGGAAAGATGCCTGAAAAGGGGCGGTGAGGGGCAGCTGCGTGCGGTTTTCCACAGCGGAAGTCACGAGTAGCTGAGGCAGTGCGTTCTCAAAATGAAGCTGTTCTGAGTCATCGATCTTCGGTAGGATGGTTCGAACGTACTCTATAGAGAGCACCGCTGTATACTGTCGCACATTCACCAAGCGCAGGTAACTGGCAGAACGACCGCACGTTAAGGTTCTTGGCGACCGTCACCGTGGGTCGAAACTGCCTTTATGGTGTCTTGTTGTATGGCTCATGAGCATCCCGAAAAATAAACGCGGCACGGTGGCTCAACGAGAACGAAGTGGTTGTAGCGTAAATCGGTTTCTATAGCGACCGAACCTTGATGAAGGCGGAAAGCGAAAATGCAGTTGTACACATATAGATCCAGGCTTGAAACCACTCTATAGGTGGACAAAGTTATAACTAAGGCCTCGACCACGGTACCTCGTATAGGCCACGATGCAGCTTTGGTGCGTGAAATTTACTACTCAGTTCTAGAAAGAAGACGCATGCGTTGTAAGGTGCTCATGCGATAGAGGAGCACCGAGTTGTGGCCAATCCGAGAACAACGCTATAGCTTGTGACCACCCTTGGGACTTCTTATTAAGATTGTGCAACAAAGACAGCGACCTAAGGAAAAGTAGAGAGATACAGACGAGAGCCCGCCGTTGACTCACGTTTAACCAGAAAGCACGCCTGGACGATACCCGAGGAATGGAATGAAGTTAACAGCCAGTTGATAAATACTTCTTCTGCGGCGTATTTGTAGTTCGTTCTCTCCTGATCCTTCTTTGTACACGCTACCTGTAATCAACAGATTATCGCGTTGGACGCCGTTGTGCAGGGCGACTCCGGAGGCCCGCTGGTTGTGAGCGATCCGGTGCGCGACCGGTTCTCAGTGGTCGGCGTTACGTCGTTCGGCGTGCGCTGCGGTGATTCCCGCTTTCCGGGAGTTTACACGCGCGTGGCCGCCTACCTGCCCTGGATACGCGGAAAGATGGTGGAACACCAGTGAGTAAATCGAGGAACAGCGAGGGGAGCAGCGAAATTTGTGTATGTACAGTATCTATACAGTTGAAGCAACGTTCGTGAAAATGATGTTTGAATAGACGCGGTATATGAGATGTCGGAGTGTGGGAGTGTCATTTCGCGAAGAACACGCACGACTGCTTATGCGTAGAGAAAGAGCGAGAAAACATCTTTACTAAGAGCAAGAGGATGTTTTTGCAAGACAGTTTTGAATGCGCCGACTGAACTTATCGGAACACGGGATTTCTGATATGAAATTGCATTAGTGGTGATAGGGTAGGTAGAGTTAAGTTCATTCGTTATTGAAACCCGGGACCTATTTTAGGAGGTCTTAAGGTGTGTGTGTGTGTGTTTCAAGAAGCACGACAACAGACAGCGGCGTGCTTCCTGCAGCGCCTTCTCCAACAGTCCTGGGTACGAAGGGGCAAACCTAACTGGTTTCCGTTTAAGTTACACATGCGCGTGCTGCCTCGTGGCACGCATGTTCTTGACCGAGTGTGCGACTGGCTTTTCGGGAAAGCTTCCTCGGCGACCTCGCCGTCCGCTTCTTACCGACGCAGGTTGCAGTGCGCGCATGATGGATTGCTCTGTCGACTGCACACCGTGGGCATATCGCTAGCGGAACTTCGCAGTGTCTGCGCCTTCACTGGCACCACGTTTGTCTTGTATGCGCGCGTTTTAGAGACGGAAGCCGATTTTCTGCGAGGTCCGGAATGAAATGTGACTGATTCTTTCGAAAAGGCTGGTGTCGTCACGGTGCTTGCTTCTGTAAACACTTGCAGCTGGGTGGTACTGTCATGGTCGAGTAAGATATTCCTCTAGGACAGCTCGGATTAACTCCACTTTTTCTTTCCTAAAAAAAAAAAAAAAACAAAAAAAAGAATGCTACGCGCAAGAACATAATAAAAATTAAAATAAAGATCACTGGCTGGATGACAGCAATCATTCTGTTTTCCGTGCATCGCTGTGACATGTAACAGGTTCGAATAAAATTTTGTGTTCTTGTGTGTTAGTGCCACTAATAGAAAACTATATAATTAGAACTAAATAATATCGCTAGAATTTAAAGAATATACTGCACCCTGTAGTGTATCGTTGCTTCAAGAACCTCTGTTTTTGATGGTGAAGAAAGGGCCGCCGGGTCAACAATAAGGTGTAAGAACCTCAGTGTTTGTGGGCGTGCCGCCATAATCACATCTCAACCGTCGGGGTGGCGTAGTGGAAATGACGTTTCGCTACTAAGGCCGAGGGCGCGGGATCGAATCCCGGCCTCGGCGGCGGCCGCATTTAGATGGGGGTGACATGCGGAAATTCCCGTGTACCATGCATTGGGTGCACGTTAAAGAACCCCAGGTGGCCAAAATTAACCTGGAGTCTCCTATACAGCGGCATGCCTCATAATTAAATCGTGCTTTTGGCACGTAAAACCCCAGAACGTATTTAATTTTTTTAGCCACATCTCGGTCGCAATACTTACGCAAGCCGTACATGTTGATGACTCTGTAATGACGCATGCTTAGTGACCGCAACGTCTGACAAGCCTCTACATCCATTTGGGACAGCGTCGACAAAGGCACAGAACGATCCAAATGCGACGACTTTCAAGAAGGGAGATTGTGGAAGATGGCCTCGTTTACGGTAATTTGCCGGCTCTTTTGGAGAAGGCAAAAAGGACGTTAGGGCCTGCCCTCCCCCCTTTCTTTTTTTTGTTTTTGAAAAGGGCATTCTGCTTGAACGCTTCTTAAGACGGGGTGCGCTAGGAAATATTATGGCACTGTATATTACTATAAGAAAAATTTCGCCAGACATTGACTGGCTGCTAGTAAACCACGCATTATCGGACACATACGCTGCTAAACACCACGCATGCGACTTGGAGACTTTTCTTTTTTGTATATTCAAAGTCGGGGCATGGAAACGTTTGCATGTTAACTCAGATGTTATTTGGTAAATCAGATATGCGGCTAGCTTAAAACATGCAACAGACGTTCGTATGAAACAAACATATCCATTATATTCTAATTAATAAATTAACTAACAGCCTCAAAACTCTACTTGATTATAATTTAAAAGTTGTGCAATAACAAAGAACTAAAACAACAACAACAAAAGCATCGCAACGTATAGGCACCTATAGGGTAACAAAAAGGTAACGTCCGGCAATGTACTATACTCATGGTTTATCGAAAGTGACTTTACGAAAATCGTTGTAATGGATTGTCGCTGAAAGATACTGAAATTTTGATTGAACTTATTTACACACAATGCCGATTTGAAGTGCAGCACCTTCTGACAAAAGAACATCTAGGGTGTCCCTCAGGAACGCAATAAACACTAGAAAAGTTTATCAACTTAGAAGAGGAGGAAACAAGTTTAGTTCGACAACTAATGTATTCTAAAACCTTTAAAATTACTTTGCGCATGTGCATGCAGAACACTGCTTCATTACCAGTGTTATGCGGTACATGCTATATGAAGAACTTCTTGTTTTTCAGATAGCCCAGAAATTTGAAGCCCACGACGCGTCCTTTTACCATGGACTCTGTTTGCGGTGGTTTGTACCAGCCGGTGGGACGCCTGTTGCGCTGTTTAGCAATGGAAAGTGAATGTCAGTACAGGCTCTTAGTTATCAGTGACGGGTTCCACTTCAACGGTGAATATGCATCGTTTCCTGATTGCTCTAGCCAGTGCCATATAAGCTGTGCGTATAGTGCGATTTTCTTTGGTACATGTGTTGTTTTTCTTGTGCGACTCGTCGCAGGTCCACAGCAGCTATGACGCTGTTGTGCTGTGCATGATGTTAGGGCTGCGAATCCTGGCCGTGGCGGCCGCATTCAGATCGAGGCGGAATGGCATACCTTTATACTTTCCCGAATTTTTTTGTAAAGGCCAGAAATTTAAGCCCGTGCTACAACTTCACGAATGTTCCGTAAAGTTTTATGAAAAGTGTGTTCTGTTCGCGAAAGTGTTAAAACCTCTTTAAAGATGAAGCTGCTTAAGCTTGAAAAAAAAAAAAAAATTGTAGACGACCCTAATCTCTGACTTAGGTGTCTCTTATAGTGGCACTCGCACTTTGGCGTTGGTGTTCTTGAGGCTAACTTTAGGCGACCGCAACGCACGAACTGAACTCGGACGCAACTGTTTTCCATTAATTTGCCGGTTAAATATCATGCCGCCTTGTGTATGACGTCATTAGCGACGTCATTAGTGACGTCATTACTTCGCTTTCTACTTCCGGGTTTCCAGGAATTTCGCCAAATTCGTGCTCACGTGGCGGGTCTCTAAAGTGCACGATCCTGTGCTTTGGTGTGCGGTAAACAGTGATTTCTAATTCTAATTATTCCGCACACTTCAGCAGCACAACTTGTAACTAAACGTATGCTCTGATATTATAACTATAATGAAACCCATGAATTTAGTACTGTGCTATTCTTCTATTTTTTTTCATGATTCACATTTAATTTCCTCCCGGTCGTCTCAGTGATTTCTGAATAATTCTAATTATTCCGTACACTTCAGCAGCGCAACTTGTAACTAAACATAAGCTCTGATATTATAACTAGAATGAAACCCGCGAATTTAGCACTGCACTATTCTTCTTCTATTTTTTTTTTCTTCATTTATTTTGAATTTCCTCCCCTGTTGTCTCAGGACGGGAACCGGAAGTGCAGCGCAAGAAACAACAGTGTCACTCGATTCTCGTGCCACTAGAGAAAACACGCCAAACAAGAAAATGCGATGGTAACTTCGCCGCCTTGTGGCAGCGCAAAGTGCCACATGAAATAGGAAGCACGTGCTTCTATATAGCAAGTTTAATCAGAAATGTTCCTTAAGCAGGCGAAATTGGCAGCAGCAACGTCGCTGGAAAAGTCTCTGTTACGTAACAAAAGTGTGTTGCTTGTCAGCATTTGCTGACAAGCAACAGTTTGCTTCTGCTAGCGTTTGCTTCTGCAATGAGGATGAAAAAGAAGGAAAGAAAGGTAGGGAGGTCAACCAGACGCACGTCCGGTTCGCTACCCTACACAGGGGAAGGGATTTAATGGAAGAAAAGAAAGGAGAGGGAGGGAAGAAGGTACCGTCTGCGTGAGTACGTGCGGATGTCCATAACTTCACGCCTATAATCGGTCACTGAAGCCAGTCGCTTTCATGAAACATAGCAGTGCCTGCGTCGCTTTGTAAGCCTGCGACGCGTGGGGCCATGGTCTGTGAATCTTAGTCTGTGAAAATAGTTTGTTATCTAATCGGTTTAAGACCCTCTGAAGGATGTCGCGCTCGCTGTCATAGAGATTACAAAAACACAACACGTGCTCGATGGTCTCTTCACAGTTGCACGAGTCACAAATCGGTGTGTCCGACATTCCAATAAGGAATGAGTAGGCTTCTACTCATTCTACTCATACTAAAAGTTACTTGTGCAAAAGATTGCTACTGCTAGCAAGCTGAGTCTAAATGTAAATCATGGTTAATAAAGCGAGCATGAGTTTCACACGGAATGTCTACGCTCAGGGCAAACTATATGTTCTCCTGCTCGCGGCAGTATTCTCACGAATTTTAATGTTCGCTGCCTGGCAAGTATGTGCAACAATGCCCGTGTGCCGTGTTTTGGGCGCACGTTAAAAGAACCCCAGCAGGTTAGCGTTAACCTGGAGCCCTCTACTATACGATGACCTTCATAACGTAACCGAATGCATACAGTTTCGGGACGTTAAATTCCCCATTTTGATTTTTTATTCTTGCGATCTCTTCAATGTGGGCCCAAGAAGCAGTTCTCGGAATGACCTGTTGCAAGCGACGTTTGTGGTTCATTATAGCTACGATAAACGCTCCGACCGAAGGTTCTTCTTGTATCCTCCTCCGTGATTCGCGAGTATCACTTTCCGGCAGCGGCGGCCGTATTACGACAGGGGCACAATGCAAAGCCACTCGTATACCGAGATGTGGATGCGCGTAATATTCCGATCACACGGCGCACGTTCGATCAGGATCGATTCAGATCGGAAGCGGAAGAGAGAGAGAGCGAGATCGAGAGCGAGAGAGAGAGAAAGATAGAGAGAGAGATAGAGAGAGAGAGAGAGAGAGAGTGTCAAATTTTATCCCGATCTCCCCTACTGCGGCATTTCTTACAGCCACTGTGTAGCTATGAGATATAAAACCCACAACTTGATTTGAGGGCTGCTTGACGAGCAATGTTTCTAAAGAAGCAAGTAATTTATTTCGGTAGGACAGGCTGTGATGTTACAGGTCTGGACGACGCATTCGGTTTGACGAAGACTGGGAGTTTTCTGGTGCACTTCGTGTGCAAACGGAGACGTGCGCAACGTCCTTGGTGGTTTTACAGCGCTGACATGCATCTTCGTCGACGCGCCGCATTGTTGGCTTGAGTGCTACAATCTTTCTTTGGAATTTACATCTTTTCAAGTACTTCTACAACTGAATCGTAGTGCCTTACACCAACCTTGCAACTTAGGAGATGTACACAAAGTGAGTCTAGCTAAATGTACTGCCAATTCGCTTACCAAGGTCATCTGGGAATGGCGCGACTTACATCTGCGGTAACCTGGCACATTCTCATGAGCATTTGACATATCTGTAACAGCGGCACAGCCATCAGTTCACAAGGAAACGAAAGAGAGAAAACGACCGTGGTTGCGAACGCTGGTAGCATTGGGCAATGCGTCAAAGTGTGAGATGCCAGACGTTGAATTTCAGAACATGGATTTATAAACGAATGTCTTTGAACTCTACATCAGAATGGATAGTGCTGTTCGGTGACTTCGTTAACTGCTTCTGAATTCTCACCGGTGTTTCGTCGAAACTTCTGATGTCCCAGGATACTCGCTAAGTGTATTAGAACGTTGCTGGCTTCAACCTTGCAAATGTTGTGCTCCTTGAGATAACTGATTAAGCAATTACTTTGTGGACTTTAAATAACGGACGAGTTCATGAGCTATTACAGCGCAATCTTTGACTACTGCCGGCGCGAAATATGTGTAGCCGTAAAAGCGAAATTTCTTTTGTTTCTACTGCACTGTTTCTCAACAATCTCTTAAAGTATTAGTTGGAACACCTGGTATATGTTGAACCAGTACAAGATCGGGCTGCGTGCATAATAACGCTTCAGGCTTGCAAGATTTGCACCGAGGCTGGAGTGTTGACGCAGCGGGTTTATTTACAGGGGGCGCCCTCGGTGGGGCATTTAGACGAGCCTCGGCTGGATCCAGTCGAGGTACTTGGCGACTCGCGTGTAGACTCCCGGGTAGCCGGGTTCCGCACAGCGGCGCCCGAACGATGTGATGCCGATGATGGTGAACCGCTGTTGCTCGTCCAGCAGCATTAGCGGCCCGCCAGAGTCGCCCTGCACAGAGATGATGTCATTAGAACTTCCGAGCACAACAGCGTTGCATGTGAAGGAGTGTGCGCTACGCTGACGACACTGCATGATTTATCCTGACCATCTGTATCTGCACCTGCATGTCAACGCACATTTCGTGCGTGTTAGTGAGCGTCCCCGCGATTGCCCACAATACGTGTAAGATTGACATATTTTGGCTACTGTTCTCGGTTCTCTCAATAGGGCACGTTATATCGGGCACTAGCGTCCTTACTGCAAATCCATAGTTTTCAGCTTATCCATGCATTACTTGATTTTTTAAACAATGATGGCTTGAACTCTAGGCTGTGCGTAGGCTATCCCGTTATGTGATTGAACCTCTTCCATCTGCACTCATCGTCACGCATCTTGTTCATCTTTCTTTTGTTCTTTCACATCCCCCGGCGCGCGGTAGCTGACCAGCGGAATATATGTGCTTCAGCTCGGCCACTCTGCCGTTCTTGTCAAGCGTTTTCTGTATGAGTATAGAATGTATGAGTATGAGTATAGGGTAGAAAAAGAAGCTTCACCTAATACGGCAAGCCAGCTCTTCGGAAGCCCGCAAGATGGGGAAAGGTGCATGCAATGCGAAATTGTCTTCCACCCGACTTAAGCAGGAAGCTATATACAAAGGAAACCCGTGCGGGTTTCCCAGAAAGCTTCGCATGCAGTTGAAGTAAACTTCGTCGTTGTCCGAGTTTCCGGGTTTCCTTTGTAGCGTCGTGATTAACTCTGGTGTATGACAACTTTCCCTCCAACCAAGCTTCACCTAGTTTATTTCACGCATGAATTGTTTAGGAATGAAAGTTTTGTGGCGCATCCTTTTGCTGTTTTACTGCTGGCTAAACTGCGGCAGATACCGGGGTTGCGACGAGTATCTGAATGGATTCTAGAGCCGTCAGTCATTAATTTCGTTCCGAACGATTGGGTTATGTATGGCTTGCGAGCGAAAAATGTATGGGCGCTGGAAGCCGCAATTCGAGTGTGCTTGCTTTTACTTAAGGCATTATGATTATCATTATGATGAAGTAGAGTCCCTGAAAGGCTGTAGTTAACTACGCCGACGTGTGCATATCAATCAGTGTGCCCTACTACAGTAGCGCTAGCAACACCAGCTCAACAGGGTGCTTCTATAGCGCGTCTCGCCAAATGTTTAACACTAAATGACAACATGACCCGAAGTCGCGGTACATATTATGAGTCAGATTCTTCTCACCGTAATCACAAACGCACATCGTCCAGCATTTAGTCATACAATACTTTAGTCGATTTACTCGCCGGCGTTTCGCCTCTAATTTTGAGCGAGACAACGTAATTTCTATGCGTCTTTTTTTTGCCCAAGATGGCGCGCAAAGAAGCGCCGTTGCTCAAAGGCTGTCACCATCCTCGTCGGCAGCACTGGCGACGAGGCAAGCTGACCAAGGCGCACTCGCCGCGCATGCTACGAACAAGGTCCACGCTAAGTACGAACAGCCTCTTTCTCCATTTACGGCGTGTATATATAGGCCCCTGCTTCAGCTGTCCTATCTCCCCCCATTCCGGTATATTAAAGAAAGTGCATGGTTTCAACCTCTTTTGTGTTGTCAGCATATGATTGCCTTTCGTTCAGTTCGTCGCACAATATTCGTAAGATACGTTCTCTTCACAACCGATTGGGTGACAGCACGTGTTGAGCAGTTGAGCATACAGTTCAGCACCCAGAACACGCCAAGCGTACGTGACACACAATAACAATAAAAGCGACAGTTCCTATTTAAAACAAATCCTGAAAGTTAGGAACCTTTGTCGACACCTTTCTCTACCAACTTTCTCTACAAATAAACGAGGGCGCCAGTAATGAAGCCACATTTACCATGCCGTTGGCGTCACTGTGTTCTTTGCTGACGAGACGCCGATTCACTTAAGGGGCGACACCGCTCTTAGCTTACAGTGTACTTTTGTTTTACGATGGACGTCGGTAGGTGACGGCTACGGTGGTGATAAGTATATCATACACATGGCGAGATATACGCACCCTGCAGGCATCCTTGTCGCCTTTCAGGCTGCCCGCGCAGAGGTAGTGGTCCGTGAAAGTGATGCTGGTGCGCTTGAAGGACTCCTTGCAGGTGTCCAGGGTCTGGATGGGGATGCGGGTGTCCTGCAGGGAGGCGCTCGACGGGCCGCCGTAGTAGAGCTCGCCCCATCCCGCGATGTTGGCGCTGCGGCTCTCGTACTGGTCGTCGCGCAGGGAGCCGTACGGCAGGCAGATGAGCGCTATGTCCTTGTTCAGGGGCACCGGCCTCCGTAGCGTGAGCACAGCCACGTCGTTCAGGTAGGTGCGCGGGTTGAACTGCGCGTGCCGCTCGATGCGCACCACCGGTTCGTCCACCGGGTTGGCGCCGTCGTCGTTGCTCAGGTAGTCGTGCTCGCCCAGCCGCGCCACGAACGCGTCCGGAGTGAGCGACCGGTTGCCGCTGAAGGTGCAGTGCGCGGCCGTGAGCACGTGTCGGGGCGTGACGAGTGCACCGCCGCACAGCGGGGAGCGGACGCCGTTGCCGTGCACGTCGATGAACAGCAGCGCCTGCGTGCCCGCCGTAAGGCTCTCGTGACGTCAGGCGACATTTCACAGGACAGTGATTGCATCGCTAAACCCATTGTCGTGGCACAGGTGATTCACCGTGTAGCATATGCTTTATGAAACACTACATAAATCTCCGTAGTCTTGCAAACTGAATGGCAATGGCCTTTATGGGTTCCGGTAGCTGACATACAGTCACGAATAAAAATTTGAGGACTGCAGGTGTAGCAGCAAAGTTGAATTTCTCCGTGGCCTGTGCGCACAACCTGTAACAGAGGTACTGACGCTGAGACTTGCCAGCACACGTCGATGCACCGACTAGTTTGTGACTGCGTTTCGTTGGTGACGAGATAATCTTTATCGTTACATTTTTTGCCGATACTGGGGCGCACTAGCGCTAACCATCTCCGTCTCTCCCTCTCTCTCTGTCTCTCTCTCTGTACTTTTTTCTTGCTTGTTTCTATGCGTCAGAATAACTGCCAGGAAAATAAAGTGCGCGAGTAGCAATTTCAGTCTCCAGCTCAGTAATACAAACTTTTTGTGGACGGATGTCATGCTGTAGCTGAATGAACTTCACATGTGATAGGTATCAGTATTTATTTATTTTATTTGTACACACACACACACACACACACACACACACACACACACACACACACACACACACACACACACACACACACACACACACACACACACACACACACACACACACACACACACACACACACACACACACACACACACACACACACACACACACACACACACACACACACACACACACACACACACACACACACACACACACACACACACACACACACACACACACACACACACACACACACACACACACACACACACACACACACACACACACACACACACACACACACACACACACACACACACACACACACACACACACACACACACACACACACACACACACACACACACACACACACACACACACACACACACACACACACACACACACACACACACACACACACACACACACACACACACACACACACACACACACACACACACACACACACACACACACACACACACACACACACACACACACACACACACACACACACACACACACACACACACACACACACACACACACACACACACACACACACACACACACACACACACACACACACACACACACACACACACACACACACACACACACACACACACACACACACACACACACACACACACACACACACACACACACACACACACACACACACACACACACACACACACACACACACACACACACACACACACACACACACACACACACACACACACACACACACACACACACACACACACACACACACACACACACACACACACACACACACACACAAAAGAAAACAATCGCAAAGAAGAAGAGAGCTAACTGGCAAATGCCACCAGGAGGGGCACAGCGCCTGCTGGCTCTAGAAGAGAAAACGTAGGTAAAAAAAAAAAAAAGAGTAGTGAGTGAAGACCAAGAGAGAAGTTAAGAGGGAGAGTAAATAACAAATAAAGATAGGAGGGGTGCAACACAAGAATATCACATTTACGTGTGTCGCACACTCTCCAGGTGGCACACGAGTTAGCACAAAAACCGTATAGTAGGCTATAATCGGTAGTCTAGATTCGTAGCCTTCGCAAATTTAACCGACGATTGCGATACTCCCTAAGACAAAATTTGAGCGTAGCTCTATACGTGTTTTAATTTCACGATATATTGGCTGGCGTGGACAATAGGTCTCATGCGGCACGTTGCAAACGGAGCGAAGTGTGGCGCCCCTGCCTCGCTAATCCGGAGATCGCGAGAGCCAGTGCGTGAGGCCAGCGCGTTGGTAACGCCTGGGCGCGATGCACAGAAGCCGCCGATGACAAACCTCCCAGACGCGCGCTATTCCGGCGCCATCTCGTAGACACCGTCATCTTCTCGCTTTCTTCGCTTTTCTTCTCACGCTTTCGCCATATCCAGCTCTGCTTTCCGCCTCATGGTTCCGGGAAGTGTCTTTCAGGCAGAACGCCGGCTCTTCCAGCTCTACTCATTTTGTGAATTTCTTAGACTTTGCTAGTGGACTGCTATTTCCTCCTTAACTGCGATGGAGATGGAGCCTCACGCGCGTCCGCCGGGCTCGGCAGTGCCCGCGGCGGCTGCCTCCAGGAAGCGCAACGGCACCGAGAGCGACACTGACAGCGACGACACCATGCAGTACTATGTCAGCAGTGAAGATTCTTGCGACGACACCTTCGAGCTGGTGCGGAGTCGTAAAGCAAAGCGACGATTTCTCAGCGCATCATCGAATTCGAGTGAGTCCACCGTGAGATCTTCGCGGGATACCGAGGAGCTCACCATCCTGTTCTCGCCAGTTCTCGCCACTGACAACCTGAGACGCCTCAACAGGCAAGCCGTGTCTTCTCATCTAGAGGCGCTGGTTCCAAACGAAATCAAAGACATCAGGGTGAACACCCGTAAGAACGTGCTAGCTATTGACGTAGAACACGCGGCTGCGTTGGATTCCTTGCGCAAGGTCACGGAACTTGGCGGGATGAAAGTCCGCCCTTATATTCCGCTCGGCAAACAAGTCCGTACTGGCGTAATTTACGATGTTGACGAGACCATCGTCGACTCCGATCTGTCAATCTTAATCAAGCCAGCTACGGAAAACACCATCATCACAAACGCGTTTCGTCTCGGCACGTCACGGTGTGTGAAGATCATATTTAAGGGCGAATCCATCCCATCGCACGTAAAAGTGGGCCACTTCCGACACGCAGTTCACCCCTTTATACCAAAACCGCTGCAGTGCTGGAAGTGCAAGAAGCTTGGCCATGTGAGTAGTGTCTGCAATAACACTACCGTCTGTTCTCGCTGCACTGGGCCCCACACCACAAACACGTGCGAGGCCAGTGTGCTGAAGTGCACAAACTGCAGCGGCCCTCATGATGCATCTTCGAAGGAATGCCCTTTGATTCGAAAGGAAATGCAAATATTGAAGAAAATGGTTAGAGACCACTCGTCTCACCGAGAAGCAGCAGCATCTATTAAGCGACGACGATCACGTCGCCGACGTCGATCAAGAGCCTCCAAAGCCTCTGCAGAACGCCACACACGTATATTACCACCTACTCTTCCGCCCAGGCCAAACGCAGTCAGCTCAAAGGACAAGGGTGCATCGAACAGCACGGCTGCTGACGCGTGGCCTGCACTCCCGAAGCTACATGCCCCTACTGAGCGAAATGATACTTCTACAGTAGGGGACACTTCGTCTGTTCCTGATAAATTGGCGGACCAAGATCAACAAATTGTTGTTATGATCAGCTCTCTGGTGAGTGCTATTCGTGTTCTACTGGACAAGCTACAGACACCAACAGCTCGAAGTGCATTGCAAGTGCTGGATGCCATCAGTCCGGTTCTGGCGAGCCTTCAGAAGTCCAGTGCTTGAGAACTTCTACAGCAGAACCATGGCTCATCGACAACAACAAAGATCGTTCCGGGATGATGTGAGACGTGCCTCCATATTCCAATGGAATGCGAGAGGCCTGAGGTCTCGTATTTCGGATTTCCGACAGTTCGTATTTGCAAACCATTTTCCTATACTGGTCATCTGTGAACCGAACTTATCAGCCTCCATAAGACTATCGGGCTATGAATCTTTTCTTTCAAACACGTGTGCCCGTAGTAGTAAGGTTCTGGTTTACATTCGCAAGGACCTTACGTATTTTTCCCAACACGTAGCGCCACACGACGGTAACCAATACGTCTGTGTTACTGTGAAAAAGAAGAAGCTGTCTTTTACGCTTATTGGCGTCTACCTTTCCCCAACAAGTCAGTTTGATAGAAAAAGACTGGAAGATATTATGGCTGATACTCCCGGTCCTTGGATAATAACAGGGGACTTCAACGCTCACCACCATATATGGGGAAGCTCCAGGATAAATTCGAGGGGCAGGTCACTAGTATCCTTTGCATCAGGTCACAACCTGTGTCTTCTAAATGACGGAAGCCCGACATTTCTGCGAGGAACTACATACAGTAGCTGCCTTGACTTGACTTTGGTGTCACGTTGCCTGACTTTGAGCGTGCAGTGGTTCACTGATATTGAAACCCATGGAAGTGATCATATTCCGACCTATGTGAGAATCGATGGACTAGACGCCGCATTACCGGTAGTCTCTCGCCAAATCGACTGGTCAGTCTTTCAAAATCGCGTAGAAGACACATGCAAGACACATATTGCACGCAGATTAGAAGACATAATTGCAGACGCTATGCAAGATTGCACGCGTTGCTTCACACATCCATCAAAGCGTACAGAGAATGACATTGAATTGGAAAGGCTTCGTGCACTACGTCGCCGAGCTGAAAGGAGGTACAGGCGCACGAAGTCAATTCTTGACCTCAGAGAAGCTCGGCGCATGCAAAAGAAGATAAAACGCCGAATGGATAAGCTTGCGGATCAAAAATGGAAATGTTTTTGCGACTCACTAGACCCCCGCAAGCCATTGTCCTTTGTGTGGCGTACCCTACGGGGTCTTTGCTCAAGTCCCCAGCAACGACACCCATTCAACGCCCTTGCTCTCTATCAAAACCGCCGCGAGATAGACGTCGCAGAGGAATTTTGTGCGAACGTCGCCGGCGGCACGGTTTTAGTCCCTGACATGGCTCTAGGCAACATCCCCAGCCCACGAGATGCAAATATGGACGCTCCATTCTCTATGGAAGAGTTAGAAGCTGCTATGGCGCTATGTAGGTGTTCGTCTTCACCAGGACCCGATGGCATAACATATACTGCTTTGCGCCACCTAGGCAGAGAAGCACGAAGAGAACTCCTCAGCCTTTTTAATAGTTCATGGCAAGATGGTGTCGTCCCACAGGAATGGAAACGCAGCCGCCTGGTACCGCTTCTAAAAGCAGGAAAGTCACCGCTCGAACTGGCATCCTATCGGCCTATAGCTCTTGCCAGCTGCGTCGGGAAGCTCATGGAACGTATGATCCTCATGCGTCTCGAATGGTACCTTGAACACCATAAAATTTACCCTGACTCTATGGCGGGATTTCGACGCGGTCGTTCATCGATTGACAGTGTCATCGATCTAGTATCATCTGTGGAACAACAAAAATCTCGGAAGCGAGTATCAGTAGCGCTCTTTCTTGACGTGAAAGGCGCTTACGACAACGTTTCCCATCAAACCATTCTAGACGCACTTCTGACAATTGAACTAGGAGGGCGAGTATATCGATGGGTCAGTAATTACTTGACACAAAGGTCCTTGTTCGTACGAACGGAAGATGGTCCGACTACCGACCACTACACATGCCGAGGCGTTCCCCAAGGCGGTGTTCTAAGCCCTATTCTTTTCAACCTCGCGCTTCTTGGGCTGGCCGAATCCCTACCGGAAACAGTGAGTGTTTCAATCTACGCCGACGACATCTGCATCTGGACATCAGCGGTCACTCGCCTGCAGGTTCGCGCACGGCTACAGAAAGCAGCAACACAGGCATCTGGCTACCTTCACACACAAGGCCTTACCATCTCAACAGAAAAATGTGCATTAGTCGCTTTTACGCGAAAAACGATGACTCCTTATCCAGTATGCATCAATGGTCAGCCTATCTCCTACAAGAGAAATCACCGGTTTTTGGGCGTCATTGTAGACCGGGACCTCACTTGGAGCCCTCATGTTGCCCACTTAAAGAAGAAGCTCACATCTATTGTTCACGTCTTCAAGTTCATCGCCGGCAAAACATGGGGATCGTCAGTGGGCTCCATGCTACAGTTATATCGAGCACTGTTCATCGGATTCCTACGCTATAGCTCCCCCGTGCTTGCTAAAACATGCAAGTCAAATCTTCGAGAACTTCAGAGCGTGCAGGCGCAGGCACTACGTGTTTGCCTAGGCCTTCCGCGCAGCGCCTCGACAGCTGGAACCATTATATTGGCTCAAGACCATCCGATCACGACTTACATTAGCACCGAAACGCTTAGAGCCCATGTTCGTCATGTTTCACGGATGCAGTCAAGCTCTCTTGCGTGCCTGCCAGAACGACGACCACAGGCGTCCTTCTCCAACAAGGTCAACATCCATCGTGCCTCCTTACCATCGGGTTTCACACCCTATGCACGTTCAACCTCAGCTTTGTGGTGTTTAAAACAACCTCAAGTGCGTCTTACGATTCCAGGGATAAGAAAGAAGACCGACCTGCCTACCTTGGCCTTGAAGCAAGCAGCTCTGGATTGTTTGCACACTTTCTACTTTGATCGAGTACATATATATACGGATGGCTCTTCTACTCAGACCAGCTCCACCAGCGCAGTGGTTATACCATCCCGTTCACTAAGCATCCAATACAAGATTTCTCACTTGACAGCATCGACTAGTTCGGAGCTTGTTGCCCTCCGAGGTGCCGTTGATTATATTAATAACCAACCGGCTAATCGGTGGGCTATATTCTGCGATTCGAAGGCGGCCTTACAATGTCTTCTGGCATCTCTTCGTCGCGGGTCATGTGAACAACTCGTGTCGGAGATAAGAGAAATGCACCATCACATGATCGCGAAAGGACACGACGTCGTGTTTCAGTGGCTGCCTGGTCATTGCGGTATCTCCGGCAACGACCTCGCTGACGAAGCTGCTAGAAAAGCTCACGAGGGAGCAACCCTTGTTTCAATACCTTTATCGCGGACCGGCGCAGCCCAACACTTAGGCAAGCTAGCGCATTCTTTGACATTGGAGAAGTGGCACACACCTGAATTCACTCACCATCGCTTGCATTCCCTCGATCCCTCTATGCAACTGCGGCTGTTACCAGGTCTTCCGCGAAATGAGGAAACAGTGCTGTGCCGCTTACGTTTGGGCGTCGCATTCACAAATGCTTATGCATTTCTGATTGGAATGGCTGATAGCGCCGAGTGCAATGCCTGCGGTGTCGAGGAAACCATAGAACACCTACTGTGCTACTGTCCATCTTATGAAAATGAAAGGCAAGACCTCTGCGCAGCTCTCAATCAGCTAGATGGAAAGCCGTTCACCTTGAACAAGATCTTGGGATCATGGCCTCGCATATCACAGCTACAAAAGGCCACAAAAGCGCTGCTGCGATATTTGAAAGCGACCGGATTGTGTCAGCGTCTATGATCCGGACTGAGTGACCGTCTGATATCTCCAGTGGACTTTCTCTCTCTCTCTCTCTCTTTTTTAATCTT
Organism: Dermacentor andersoni; assembly: GCF_023375885.2. Lineage (NCBI taxonomy): Eukaryota > Metazoa > Arthropoda > Arachnida > Ixodida > Ixodidae > Dermacentor > Dermacentor andersoni. The sequence goes on along the minus strand of NC_092818.1, from coordinate 146,147,945 downwards.
TCCGTCCCCCTTTCCCTTTCCCCAGTGTAGGGTAGCCAACCGGGCTCAGTCCTGGTTAACCTCCCTACCTTTCATTTATCATTTTCTCTCTCTCTCTCTCTCATGGTTCCGCTGCACCCTCCTCTCCGCTTTCCTTCTCGTACCTCCTCTCTCGCCGCTTTTTTTCACCCCCCGCTGCGCGCCGCGTTCGCTCATCTTTCGCTGTGCTCGTTCGCTCGGTTACGCCTGGAACGCCGACGCTCGCCGCAGGGACGGGCCCCTTAGAGCTGCGCTCTCAAATGTTAGAATTAGGGCTCTGTGCCCTTGATCATGTCTGGAAGCAGGACTAACGTGAAATATGTCGTCCATTGCAGCACATGATAAGGGATCGGTAGTCTCTGTTAAGTGCAGAGATAGCGTAATGAAGGAGGGGAGAGACAGGTCCAATAATAAATGACTCGTTGTTTCTGCTGCCCCGCAGGAAGCACAGTGAGCACTGAGTGCCCGCCCCTGTCGATGCAACCGTTCAGCAACCATGACACACTTTACCAGTAGTCATGCGGCTGGCTTTAATGCAATGGTGTTGTTACTGTTGCCACACGTCCGTCCACTCGAACAGAACATTATAAATAAATGGGGGAAACGCTGAAATGTTTCATATTCCATTCTCATAAATGGGCAGCCCTCTGCAACGAGCTGCGAAGGAGTTGGAAGATTTATTTACTCTGGCAAGGACAATCGCATAAACGCAGGGTTTAGGAATTAAACGGAGCTATAGGTACGGACATAAAAGTATGCCCATCCGCTGGTACTGGATGCGTTTGGTTTAGTCTTCGTTTTTCTTAATCGATTGTATCCCGCGCTCTGCGGTGACGAAGAGCGTAACAATAAGACTAACGCGTCACGTGGGCGCCTCTTTTAACTGTGCGTCGTCACAGCAGCTCATTGCTGGCGCGCCGACAGGTACAGGCCTTGGCGTCAAGACACTTACAATCCAGGGCCATGCTCCCAGGTTGGACTCCCTGCCTCCCACGATGCGGACCAAGGCGCTGCTGGCTACGCCGCAATCTGCAAAGAGAACATGCCTCGCTCAACCATCGCCCAAGAGCTCACGGCAATTCCCGCTCTCGCTTCCGAGTGCTATAAAAGAAGCCTTTAGATATATATGCGTTTAATGAGACAGATGCAAACAAGGTAACGAAAAGACCGCTGCTTACTCGTGATGAAGCGAGGTAAGAAAATGTCTTCGAGCTATTTCTTAAACTGCTTTCCTGATGTCATTCTGACTACTATGAACTGCTCGTTTGGCTACCTTTATCTTTATTTGTGTTTATTAAAGCCGTCTTTAAGAAACACGCCCTGCTTTGCTGCATGCGTGTGTCAGGTTTGTGCGGACAACAAAGAGGAAAGCAAAATAAACGGGACTCGGCGAATTTCTTTTCCGTTCTCCTTTTGTTCACGAAGTTATAATGCACTCCAAGACAAAGTTAAAATCGTTACGCTTTGAATATAACCGACACGAATTCGACTAAACGATCGCAAGTAGGGATGGTGCAACTCCTGTATAGCAACGTGCAAAATAATAGTCCTTACGTGCAGCTCGCCGCAATTGGTTGCTTCATTACGGGCTTTAGTCTACGTTTTGGAGCCAGCTTCCTCGTCTGGTTATGTTGAGCAATTATTGCGGCTGCTCCTTGCGTTATGAGCAAACCGGAGCGCATAGCGGCTGTGCAATAAATACGTTCCTAGCTTTTGAAGCTTCTCCTATGCTTGAATTAGAGGACTCGTGGCCACACCTACTGAAAGAGCCACATGGCCGCCCATGCATGAAAGAAGACTCCATGGCGCCACTGTGCCAGCATCAAGTGGTTGTGTTCCTGCGACATTTCAAGGACGAGATCTTTCCGGCGTGGCTGAGACGGAGGGGATAATCGCTAATGCATCGGCGCTGTCCGCGCTCATTTCGTATTGCTCGCACGAGGAAGTTCGTCAAGTGCGTGGCGCCGCACGTGAAAACAAGGTGCTGTACTGCTCGATCCGATACCTCGTATAAAGGCTACGCAAAAATAACTGTTCGAGGGACAAAAACAAAAAAAACAAAATTCAGCGTGGTAACGGGTGCCAGAAGAGCGCTACGTCTACACTTCATGGAATCGCTCATATAGGAATCGTGTATTTGCCAACGGGGCGACCTATTGCTGCACTTCTAAAGCGGTTGTAATGAGGCAAGAAGTGACCAGTGCCTTACACGAGTACTGTGCTTCGCAGACTTCGAAGCTGCAGTGCAGGAGAATCTGAAGTCAGAAACTGGTGACAGAAAAGGGCGTTTCACTATAGCGCTGTCTTGTAGGCGGTGTACAGATCGTGCCAAATTAACAATGGCGTAGTTAACCAATGCTTGAACAAGGGAAGCAGGCACTTGTTGAAACGGCCATACAACAGTTATTAAAATATGCAGTAGAGTTCCGTTAAGACTAGCTTGCACGAACCGTGAAAACCTGTTAGTCTTATCAGAAGTTCGCCTTAGTTGAAGTAATCAATAGAATTTAGTATATGCTATTCCTGCTTCACCCAAGTATACAACACACAAAATAATGGATGAAAGAGCACTAAAAGCAAAAGGGCAGGCGTAAATACAGTTATTCATTGGATTTCCATGAAACAAAGTGTGACGTTATGCGCTCTTACTTAATCCTGTTTTTGCTGGCCCTGCGTATCTGTGCGTTGTAACAAAAGCTGACATTTCGTCTACCTTGCTCAAGAACCCTACAATGCCCTTATGCTGAAGAAACAAAAACGAAGTGCACAAAAGTATTCCGGGTGCTATCAGATGCATCAGTAGCTGGTTCTTGTGACTGCTTGGAGTCGTCTTTGCCAATTCACCGGCTCTTGCAGAGTTGTACTGAGGACTTCCTCCATTATTGTTTCTACGGGGTCGGGTCTGCAGGTTTCGCGCCATCGTCATTGCATGCGTAGCTGTTCATGTACACATAAACACAATTGGCTGCGCGTGTAGTGGGCAGAGTTGCCTTCTCCAAGTCTTATTTTACGGGCCTTTCGCTGAGCAGAGTTGCAAGCGTCAGTGGCGGCTGCTAAGTTCGGCGTAACCGAATGATCAATTCCTGTTACGCTGAGTTACTTCTTTTTTGCATAGGTGCATGAGAAATTAACCAAATGTTCACGCATTGTTCATTACATCAGAAAGTACGGCTTAGTCGGTTTCGTTTTAAAGGGAGTGTACCATATAAAGAAATGGTAACGCATTGGTCTAGTAAAATTGTGTTGTAATATTGATGTCAAAGCGTCAAACGGCCCATTGAGCAAAAAAGTCGGCGTCTGTCGTCTGTAGCCGCGAAACGGCACCTAAACTCTCGTTCTCATTGCCTGCGACGCCACGTCACGATCCTGCCTCGACGGAGCACAGCAGGCGAAAGGGAACACCCGCTGCCGCGATAGGGCGCCAGGCGTTACGTAAGGGGAGAGGGCATCATCGCGGCGCCACGTCACCCTCGCTCTCGGCACGAGCGTGCCTCCATAAAGCAGAGCGGGCGAAAGAGAACATCTGCTTCCGCATTAGCGCGGCAGGTGTTGCGTGAGGGAGAGGGTATCGATCGCCGCGACGCGTCGCCTGATGAGCATCGTCGCTTCGGTGGCATGCGGCATTGGCACCGCAGGCTGCTCACAAAACTCGAAGGACTGCTCAATTCAACATGAATGCTTTCGCATTCACAGCTCCTAAGAAGTGCTTAGGTGCCCTTTGATCTTTTGTGAGTGTAGAGGAAGACGAAGTGCCTTTCAGGCAGAACACAGAGTCTTCCAGCTCTACTTATTTTGTGGATTTTTTTTAGACTTTGCCAGTGAACTGCTATTTCCTCCTTAACTGCGATGGAGATGGAGTCTCACGCGCGTCCGCCGGACTCGGCAGTGCCCGCGACGGCTGCCTCCAGGAAGCGCAACGGCACCGAGAGCGACACTGACAGCGACGACACCATGCAGTACTATGTCAGCGGTGAAGATTCTTGTGACGACGCCTTCGAGCTGGTGCGGAGTCGTAAAGCAAAACGAAGGTTTCTCAGCGCATCCTCGAATTCGAGTGAGTCCACCGTGAGATCTTCGCGGAATACCGAGGAGCTCACCATCCTGTTCACGCCAGTTCTCGCTACTGACAACCTGAGACGCCTCAACAGGCAAGCCGTGTCTTCACATCTAGAGGCACTGGTTCCGAATGAAATCAAAGACATCAGAGTGAACACCCGTAAGAACGTCCTAGCAATTGACGTAGAACACGCGGCTGCGTTGGATTCCCTGCGCAATGTCATGGAACTTGACGGGATGAAAGTCCGCTCTCATATTCCGCTGGGCAAACAAATCAGTAGTGGCGTAATTTACGATGTTGATGAGACCATTGCCGACTCCGATCTGTCGATCTTAATCAAGCCAGCTACAGAAAACACCATCATCACAAACGCGTTTCGTCTCGGCACGTCACGGTGTGTCAAAATCATATTTAAAGGCGAATCCCTACCATCGCATGTAAAAGTGGGCCACTTCCGACACGCAGTTCGCCCCTTCATACCAAAACCGCTGCAGTGCTGGAAGTGCATGAAGTTTGGGCATGTGAGTAGTGTGTGCAAGAACACTACCGTCTGTTCTCGCTGCACTGGGCCCCACACCACTAACACGTGCGAAGCCAGTGTGCTGAAGTGCACAAACTGCAGCGGCCCTCACGATGCCTCCTCGAAGGAATGCCCGTTAGTTCGCAAGGAAATGGCAATATTGAGGAAAATGGTTAGAGACCACTCGTCTCACCGAGAAGCAGCAACATCTATTAGGCGGCGACGATCGCGTCGCCGACGTCGATCACGAACCTCCAAAGCCTCTGCAGAGCCCCAACCACGTACACTGCCACCCACTCTTCCGCCCAGGCCAAACGCAGTCAGCTCAAAGGACAAAGATGCAACGAACAGCCCTGCTGCTGACGCGTGGCCTGCACTCCCGAGGCTACATGCTCCTACTGAGCGAAATCAGACGTCTACAGCAAGGGACACTTCGACTGTTCCTGAAAAACTGACGGACCAAGATCAACAAATTGTTGTCATGATCAGCTCTCTGGTGAGTGCTATTCGTGTTCTTCTGGACAAGATACAGACACCAACAGCTCGAAGTGCGTTGCAAGTGCTGGATGCCATCAATCCGGTTCTAGCGAGCCTTCAGAAGTCCAGTGCTTGAGAACTTCTACAGCAGAACCATGGCTCATCGACAGCAACAGCGATCGTTCCGGGATGATGTGAGAAGTGCCTCCATATTCCAATGGAATGCGAGAGGCCTAAGGTCTCGTATTTCGGATTTTCGACAGTTCGTGTTTGACTACCACTTTCCTATACTGGTGATCTGTGAACCGAACTTATCAGCCTCCATAAGACTATCAGGATATGAACCTTTTGTTTCAACAACGTGTGCCCGTAGTAGTAAGGTTCTGGTTTATATTCGCAAGGACCTAACGTATTTTTCGCAACCCGTAGCGCCACACGACGGTAACCAATACGTCTGTGTTAGTGTGAAAAAGAAGAGGCTGTCTTTTACTATTATTGGCGTCTACCTATCCCCAACAAGTCAGTTTGACAGCAAAAGACTAGAAGATATTATGGCTACTACTCCCGGTCCTTGGATAATAACAGGGGACTTCAACGCTCACCACCATATATGGGGAAGCTCCAGGATAAATTCGAGGGGCAGGTCACTAATATCCTTTGCATCAGGCCACAACCTGTGTCTTCTAAATGACGGAAGTCCGACATTTCTGCGAGGAACAACGTACAGTAGCTGCCTTGACTTGACTTTGGTGTCACGTTGCCTGACTTCGAGCGTGCAGTGGTTCACTGATATTGAAACCCATGGAAGTGATCATATTCCGACCTATGTGAGAATCAATGGTCTAGACGCCGCATTACCGGATGTATCTCGTCAAATCGATTGGACAGTCTTTCAAGATCGAGTAGAAGACACCTGCAAGAAACATATCGCACGCAGATTAGAAGACATAATTGCAGACGCAATGCAAGATTGCACGCGTTGCTTCACACATTCGAAAAAGCGTACAGAGAATGACATTGAATTGGAAAGGCTTCGTACAATACGCCGCCGTGCTGAAAGGAGGTACAGGCGCACAAAGTCAATTCTTGACCTCGGAGAAGCTCGGCGCATGCAAAAGAAGATAAGACGCCGAATGGATAAGCTAGCGGATCAAAGATGGAAATGCTTTTGCGAGTCACTGGACCCCCGCAAGCCATTGTCCCGTGTGTGGCGTACCCTACGGGGTCTTTGCTCAAGACCCCAGCAACGACACCCTTTTAACGCCCTCGCTCTCTATCAAAACCGCCGCGAGATAGACGTTGCAGAGGAATTTTGCGCGCAAATCGCCGGCGGCACAGTTTTAGTCCCTGACATGGCTTTAAGCGACATCCCCGGTCCACGAGATACCAGCATGGAGGCTCCATTCTCTATGGAAGAATTAGAAGCTGCTATGGCGCTCTGTAGGTGTTCGTCTTCACCAGGGCCCGATGGCATAACATATACTGCTTTGCGCCACCTAGGCCGAGAAGCACGAAGAGAACTCCTCAGCCTTTTTAATAGTTCATGGCAAGATGGTGTCGTCCCACAGGAGTGGAAACGCAGCCGCCTGGTACCGCTACTAAAAGCAGGAAAGTCGCCGCTCGAACTGGCATCGTATCGGCCTATAGCACTTGCAAGCTGCGTCGGGAAACTCATGGAACGCATGATCCTCATGCGTCTCGAATGGTACCTAGAACACCACAAGATTTACCCTGATTCTATGGCGGGATTTCGACGAGGCCGTTCATCGATTGACAGCGTCATCGATTTAGTGTCATCTGTAGAACAGCAAAAATCTTGGAAACAATTATCAGTAGCGCTCTTTCTGGACGTGAAAGGCGCTTACGACAACGTTTCCCATCAACCCATTCTAGACGCACTTTTGACAATTGAACTAAGAGGGCGAGTATATCGATGGATCAGAAACTACTTGACACAAAGGTCCATGTTCGTACGTACGGAAGATGGTCCCACTACCGACCACTACACATGCCGAGGAGTTCCCCAAGGTGGGGTTCTAAGCCCTATTCTTTTCAACCTCGCGCTTCTTGGGCTGGCCGAATCCCTACCGGAAACAGTGAGTGTCTCAATCTACGCCGACGACATCTGCATCTGGTCATCAGCGGTCACTCGCCTGCAGGTTCGCGCAAGGCTACAGAAAGCAGCAACACAGGCATCTCACTATCTTCACACACAAGGCCTTACCATCTCTACAGAAAAATGTGCGTTAGTCGCTTTCACACGAAAACCAATGTCTCATTATCCAGTGTGCATTAATGGCCAGCCTATCTCCTACAAGAAAAATCATCGGTTTTTGGGTGTAATTGTGGACCGGGACCTCTCTTGGAGCCCTCATGTTGCCCACTTGAAGAAGAAGCTCACATCTATTGTTCATGTCGTCAAGTTTATCGCCGGGAAAACATGGGGATCCTCAGTGGGCTCCATGCTACAGTTATATCGAGCACTTTTCATCGGATTGCTACGTTACAGTTCTCCCGTGCTTGCTAAAACATGCAAGTCAAATCTTCGAGAACTACAGAGCGTGCAAGCGCAGGCACTACGTGTTTGCCTAGGACTTCCGCGGAGCGCCTCAACAGCAGGAACCATTATAATGGCTCGAGACCATCCGATCGCGACACACATTAGCATCGACACGCTTAGGGCCCATGTTCGTCATGTTTCACGCATGCAATCAAGCTCTCTTGCCTGCCTGCCAGAACGACGACCACAGGCGTCCTTCTCCAACGAGGTCAGCATCCATCGTGCCTGTCTACCATCGGGCTTCACACCCTCAGCACGTTCAACCTCAGCTTTGTGGTGTTTAGAACAACCTCAAGGGCGTCTCACGGTTCCAGGGATAAGGAAGAAGACCGACCTGCCTACCTTGGCCCTGAAGCAAGCAGCTCTGGATTGTTTGAACACTTTCTACTTTGACCGAGTCCACATATATACGGATGGCTCTTCCACTCAGACCAGCTCCACCGGCGCAGTGGTTATACCATCACGATCAATTAGCGTCCGATACAAGATTTCTCATATGACAACATCGACCGCATCGGAGCTTGTTGCCCTCCGAGGTGCCGTTGATTACATTAACAACCAACCCGCTAATCGGTGGGCAATATTCTGCGATTCGAAGGCGGCCTTACAATGTCTTCTGTCATCTCTTCGTCGCGGGTCGTGTGAACAACTAGTGTCGGAGATACGAGAAATGCACCATCGTATGATAGCGAAAGGACACGACGTCGTGTTTCAGTGGCTGCCTGGCCACTGCGGTATCACCGGCAACGACCTCGCTGACGAAGCTGCTAGGAAAGCACACGAAGGAGCAACCCTTGTTTCTGTACCTTTATCGCGGACCGACGCAGCCGAACACCTAAGCAAGGTAGCACACCGTATGACATTAGAGAAGTGGCACACACCTGAATTCACCCAAGAACGATTGCATTCCCTCGACCCCTCTATGAAACTGCGGCTGTTACCAGGGCTTCTGCGAAATGAAGAAACAATGCTGTGCCGCTTACGCTTGGGCGTCGCATTCACCAATGCATATACGGTTTTGATTGGAATGACTGATAGCGCCAACTGTAATGCCTGCGGTGCCGAGGAAACTATAGAACATCTACTGTGCTACTGCCCATCTTTTCAAAACGAAAGACATGACCTCTGCACAGCTCTCAATCAGCTAGATAGAACACCGTTCACCTTGAAGAAGATCTTGGGACCATGGCCTCGCATATCGCAGCTACAAAAGGCCACAAAAGCTCTGCTGCGATATTTGAAGGCTACTGGTTTGAGTCAGCGTTTGTGATCCGAACTGAGTGACCGAACGATATACCCAGTAGACTTTCTCTTCTTCTTTTAATCTTTCCGTCCCCTTTTCCCTTTCCCCAGTGTAGGGTAGCCAACCGGGCTCAGTCCTGGTTAACCTCCCTACCTTTCCTTTATCATTTGCTCTCTCTCTCTCTTTGTGAGTGTAACGCTAATTTTTTGTTTAAGGTTTTATTTTGTTCACTTGACCCACAGGGTGTAGACAAGGCAGTAGACAGGTTTAGTATACCGAGCTGAGAATTAGGCCGTATGCTTAAGCGCATTTTCTTACCGCTTTTCATTTTAAATATTTGCTCGCTAAGTTGCCGAAACGCTACTACTTTAACTACGCCTGCAATTGACACTCGCGGTAATAGCCGAGGCGAGTAGATATAACAGTTGAATCAATAAAGAAATGTGTTGCTGTGATAGTCCAACTACTACCTTCTTTCTTACTTCTCCTCGTTCAATCCCCTTTTCCGCTTCCCCAGTGCAGGGTAACCTACCGGGCTCAGCTTGATTAACCTCCCTACCTTTCCCTTATGACCTCTCTCTCTCTCTCTCTCCACTGAATTACTACTATTAAATAAACTTTCTTTAATAACATTTTATTGTCTTTTTTGGTACGAATGTAGTCTCCTTTCCCGAAATAAAATTAAGTGATTAAGGTTTAATTTTTCTTGATGTGTAATAACGCCTGGTCTTTGTGGGGTTAACGTTTGGTTCAAGTTACGTGAATGAATGAATGAAAATTATTTAATAATAAATGGGGAGGGGCGCAAGTCTTCTTTCGGAGGAGGGATAGGGGCGTTACCGGGCTGAACCTGGTTCATTGAATCTGTAAAATAGCCGGTACATGTACACTGATGGTTACGTCACTGCCGACGCTTCTATCCAGGCACTTAAGCAGCTCGTAGCTCCTCATTGCAATACGAGTTTTGTGTGCTCTGGTTGGGCTCAGTCACAAGGTGACGCCACCAGCGATGCTGCTTACGCCTATGTCATCGTGTCATTCCGGTATTCCTTAAATGATTGTAGGTTACGCGGAAAAGCTAAGGTACCGCTCTGTTGCTAAAGCGAATGCGCGTGATACGCACCTTCCGTGCCCCAAATCTTCTGTGGCCGCGGTCGCTCAGCGGGAGGCTGCCGTGGGCGGCCGAACTGTGGCCGCCTGATTCCTCCTCCTCCGCCACCACCTCCAGGAAAGAAGGGCCGCCGGCTGGGCTGCAGCGGCCGACCCTGGCCCGGAAAGGTATGTTGTGGTACCTGAGGTAACTGCCAGCCGTACACGTCGCAGTCAGACGCGTGAAGTGTTTTAAGGAAGGCCACAAAACAACGGCACACAGCAGCCGCATTGACATTGACACTTCTTCGTGCGTGCTCTTTGCCAGCGATTGCAGTGGAAGCAATTTACGCAGCGTAAGTAACTACCGTTACGGTAGCGCAATGAGGTGGGTTTCAATGGAGGATATGCGAGTGGCATGTTTGCTGTCAGAAGTTATAGCACTATAGTATATATAGTGCGCCAGTTCTAGCTATAGTTTATGGCACCATAGTAGAACCTCAGATAGCGTATGAACAACAAACACACAAAAATATTTTAGAGACTGAGTTCACAAAGCCTTTTCCCTGTAATGGTATTTAATTGCGTTTGTGGTTGTTTGACTGGATGCACGTGCGATGCTAGTATACGCAAGCATGACCCACGATGTCAACTGTAGAGGTTGTGTCGGGTACTCAAACTACGGCTTTTCTTTCGTCCACATTCATATTAGTTTAATGATGAAAGTGCCCAGCATGCGAGCGAGCGAATTAATGAATGAATTAGTAAAGGAGCGCCTCAATAACAAGGAACCGCGTACGTTTCCCGTGGAAGTATACCTGTTGGGGGAAGAAGTTGCCGAATCCGTTTCCACCGAAACCGTTTCCTCCAAATCCGTTTCCGCCGAAGCCACTATTGAAGCCTCCGCCAAATCCTCCACCACCACCTCCTCCTCCTCCACCACCACCACTCTGAGGGCAGCACACGAGTGACTGACGCCGGAGGAAGCCGCACAGCGAGCGCCGGGCCAGGAACTCGTCGTCGAACAGGAAGCGACACTCCTGGTAAGGCACGCAGCGGCCCGGCACGCCCAGCGGCGACTGACAGTAGCCGCCTGGAGACGGCAGCTCGTTAGGCGGGTACACCACTGCAAGAAACGGCCACGCACCTGTCAGGAACGTTGCAGAGTTCCGGACGAACAGCAATATCGCATTAGAGTGGAAGGTACGGGGTTATCTAGGGGTAGAGACAATGACCCAGTTTGTGCTAGAAGAGTAGTAGGGGACGCTGAAGCGCGCAGGGACAGGGTGATGCTTGCAACCATCCCAAAACAAACACCTGTGTGCGCACGCTGAGAGTAACAGTGTGTTCACTTGAGGGCGTTCCCTATTGGCTGACGCCACCTGTGTCTTGCATAGAGTTTCCTACAGAAGGCACTGGCGGGTGCTTTGGCGCTGCGATAGTTAAGCTAATATGGGAATGATGGTGAGCACATGAACTTGTCTTGTCTTCGTACCTGTGGCTTCAGACGTTCTTGAGGCGTTATTGTATTTTATCGTTCTAAATTTGCAAGGAATACTGAGCCACGAGAAGTCAAGAAACTGCTGGGCCCACATGCTTAATAATTGTGACTTATTCCGTTCATAGGGCAATATTTCGTTGTAGATGATACTTGCAGAGTCCCAAAGCCGTGTGAAGTCAAAAGGACAGAATCTAGGCAAATAGGCGAGCTATCCATCACAGGCAGTTTATTTCCTTCCTCTGTGATCATTGCTACCCTGGCCGAAAGGGAATACATGCAGATCATGTTGACAATAGCGCTAGAGCGTCCTCCAATAATTGTCGTAGGACGCTATGTGTTGCACTCCGGTGTCTGTGCCTTGCATTGTAAAACTGAGTGCAGTGGGCATTCTGGGGCATCAGGAATCCAACTCCAACTCAGGCATAGAGTATAAAAACAACCTTGTCAGTTAGCACCGCGAAACCAAACACAAGCGTATTTGCGGGGCAAAAAGGCGCAGGCATTCTGTTGTCGTCTTTTCTTTTCGTTGCGTGGCTTTCGTCGAGATGATAAATCAACATCTGGTCGAGTATCCGACTCTAATTATTTAGGTCGTTGTCTCTCTCATGGTCATTAGTCAGAACTATAAAAAAAAGGTCTCGATTTGCATCGCAAGTGCTTTGAAACTCCGCAACGCGGACAACACAAATACGCAAGGATACGTACGTAACCGCTTCTCGGGGGTCTCCTCCGTGGTTGCCTCGTCATTCTCGGCCAGCGCGGTGGCCAACAGGCCTAGCGACAGGAGCACACACAGTTGCATGATGCCGCCGTCGCTGCTGCCGCTACTGCGAGAAAGGAAGAAACCGCCGCTGCGTCAGGTCCGCTTGCAAGCGCGTGCGGCGAGATTTCCGCCGGAGAAACGGCTCGAGAAGGCGGCGAGTCTCTGATACCAAGAATGACGACAGAGCGTCCACATACGTCACGAACATTCACACACGGGCCGTAACAAGAGAAGACCCCGGAGGCGAAGCATTTCACGTGTACATCACGTTAACCAAGAACTCAGAACGGTAGCGGCTACATTTATCAGTACTCGCGCTTCCTACACAAGAGCTGACTTGCGAGCATTGAACCATGACTTCGTTGGGTAAGTCGGGGGGACACGCGTTTTAAGTGATCGTCGCGGGCACCGCTTACCGATATCGTTTACTTTGAAAAGCATGCTTTTCGTTGGTTGTCCTCTCCATGTGCTCACTTTTTTTTAGGTTGCCTTGTCATGGCATATACAGTATCGAGAGGCCAACTAAACGTCCTTCTCATCCATGGACGTGGTTTTCAGCGAACTGTCAGCATTCTCGCGTGAAGTCATGCAGAATCAACGCGCGCAGACTTTCTGTACCATTTAGCCTAAGATGAGTTCGCATTTGTCGGTTGGTATTTAGCGCACACGTGAAAAATGGACTGGCTCACACCAAGCATGGTATTAAAGGAGGAACAGTAATGACATTAAATGAAGGTGTATTCTCATCTAACGCCAGAACCGCCAGAAAACGTCCGGTATACCGGAAGTTTTCTGAAGTTTATGGACTGTTTACGCGAATTAGCACTTCCTCACCTACACTGTCTGTACAACTCTCGCTTTAATCTTGAATGAGTGTTCTATACAATATGTTCTTCATGGTTGAGAGCCATACTTTTTTACATGCATTTAATGAGAGAATAATACAACCCGAAATTATCGCGCGCACTTCAAACTCTATAACATGGTATTTGCGAGGAACACTAGTTAGAATGCGCTCTATCTGCCACGGTGACTGTTGAAATCGTTTAATGAACGATCGAGGCCAGGAATTGAGCGCCGAGGCCGAGTTCATGTGGATGGCATTTCCGTCAATGTGATTACTTGAGTTTAAAAGCTCCCCAAAGACATTCTTACGTTACCCACCTGACTTTATAGAAACTTTCGGTCGCGGTCGTAATTTTGTTTTAATAAGGTATATTATCTGTTTACGCTGCACACTAATGTAATATTCATAAACAGGACGCATTTTAGACGTATTCCCGGCGTCAGGTCGTCTGTATTGTCTATCATGATAAATGGGCTGTGTTCACGGTCGAAGCGCTTACCACTTTCGTCGGAAACTACGTGGATTGTGTTTTGACCAGAATTCCACTGTTAGTGACAAATGAACGAGCGTGCGCAAACACTGCCTCCCGAAGGCAAATGCAATAGAAGCCGAGAGGTAGAAGCGAATTCGGAGTGAATAAATGTCGAATATTTATTGAAATATTTTCAACTGGTGCGGTTATTTACGGCGGCCTTGCAAATATGGCACAGAAGATATTTAAAAGCTAATGCCACGAGGTTACAATGTGGTTACTTTTCTTCGTCATCGGCCGCCGCTCAAGTAAGGGTCAACTAATATTTATTTGGCTCATACATGTTAACACTATCGCAGCAATCCACAACTCACGGCGTTACGGCCAGCCTGCAGGATGAGCAACCGCTTCACTTGCGCAAGCGGCATTGCACATTCAGCATGTAGTTTATAGCGTAGCGCATGCAGCTATGCGCATGTAGCTCATCGAATAGAAGCTGTTATGCTGAACTGTGAATACGGAATCATTGTTGCAGCAACCTTATACCTCATCTAGAAAAACCAGGAACGTTTCTTCTTTCGCCGAGCAAAATTATTTCTCTGCCTGCTCTCATGTATTTTCAAGTAGCTCCTGTTGTGAGGCTTCCTTTTAACTGCTTGACATTTTCGAATCAGCAGTGCGCCCACAATCTAAATTTGCATATTTAAGACTGCGGGCAGCGCAACTTAAGCCGCAATCGCGCTTGACGTCGCAACAGCAAGGCTTCCCGGTTTCGCAGTTGCCGCTAATTTTGCTGCTGCTATTCTCGCTCCTTCGAAGCATTCAGCACGGACCATGGTATCCCTGGGAGCAACGCAATAGGGAGCGGGGCCGTGCCCGGAACGCTCTTGACCTGGACGTCATCGCGCCTGCGTAATGTGCACTCGCTGAAAATACTCCGCCGCGGCAGCGCCGGGAGGGAAACAACGCCACGGACGCGCGTAGCGCAGCGCCGATTGCACACGCGAGAGGCGAGTAGACGCACGACACGAGCCAGGCTCAAGTACGTGTAGTCAGTCGTTAATTATAACATGTCCCGTCTACTTGCTTGTTTCCTTCAGCGTATAGCGCTAAAGTTGTCCTTGAGAATACTTTACAGCGTTGATGAGATCGCTAACAGGAAAAAAACGGAGCGTTGCAACGGCTTTCCGAAGGCAAACATTTCAGGACTTGCAGATAATGATCGAAATGTTTCTTTCGTGAGAGCGAATCCCGAAGCGACTCCGCGACACACTTAACATAACAGGTACTTGTTTCCACACTTCATCCAATGGGCCTCATCCGCTCGTTTGAAACATAGATTTGGCTGGGAGTCGACAATTCTATGGAAGGGTAGAATTATGGTTAGAGTTCACATATATGCGGATGATGCATACATTCTAAGGTCCAGCAAGCTCTTAGAGCCTACTTAGAAGGAATTGGCCTGTAGCTGTCTGCTGAGAAAACATTGTTTGTATTCTTCATTGGCGAAAGTTGACACCTAACTCGCTTGAAATTACTGTTTGGGTTTAACTGCCTTCGCTACTAGTTAAGTAAAGATTCTCCCTATCACTCCGGATGTCAAGTTTCACGTTGTTGTGAAACTTAGCAGTTTTGCTTTTCATACTTGCATACTTTCAGGCATTCATACTTTTTTTCTTAAGCTCATGCTGCATGGGGTGGACAGTAGCAGGGCATTTTACCTGTAGTCAGACATCCGATAGATACGTCTTCAATGCAGTTGAGAATCCCTCAAATGGTTTGTTTTTCCATTTTACAGTTGGAATCTAGGGGTATAATTTTGCGCTTACAGGCGTGTCAGGGTATTTTTACGCATCATTTCCTCAGAAGACCTCCAGGCTCAACCCACCAAGCCTTGCTTCAATGTTCACAGTCTCGCCGTTTGTCTCACTTTAGTGTCGCGATCACATCGCCTGTTTTAGGCACTGAATGAAGAATTGTCCCGACCTACAGCGGTTGATCAAGGCGTCACAGCGACGAACAACCACGTGCAATCGCTCGACGCTGAACAATGGGTACTATTGTTTCATCAAAGATTGCCCGAGGTGGGACCACATGTGGTTTCCTGTGTCATGCAGGTACAGGGCGCACGGATGACTCGGTGAATGCGGTAATATGTATATAGTCGCTCTTGCAGCTGCTTCGGAGAATACGCAAGGCAAACTACATGGGCGAGCCGCTTCAGCGGCACGGTAACTTTCCTGGTAGCTGAGTGGAGAAACCCCACAGCAGCGCCGGAAGGCATATTTTGTAAAACGCAAGTGGTTCCACAAACCGCAGGGGTCTGTAAAAAAAAAAAAAAGGTGCTAGGTAATTTAACGCGTCTAACGCAACGCGGATTCTATTCGGAGCTTTAATGAATTCTTGAAACATAACTTGAAGCATAGCTTGAAACTCCTGAATGCTAATGAACCTGCATACCGCTCAGCACAGGCGGCATAAACGGAGCACGCTGTTCTCCAAGAACCAGCAGGACAAGTTCTACGCTAAATCTATGTATTATAGAAAGTGATACTGGCGTGTATTTCTTCAAGATAAGCCTGCATTGCCAGAAGTGGCACACGTTCTAGGGCTTCCTACAGTAGAGGCCAGCGGGAGCACTCACTCCTATATGGATACAAAGTTAATTTTGGGCTTTTACACGAACTGCTGTTCTATTTTCCCAGTTTTCTCAGGGCGAACACTTTGCTCAGTTGTGAACCAAAAGCCCTTCATTCACCAAAGGCAGTCTGTTACGCGTGCACTGCACCGGGGTCCTTGTAGCTGGGCATCTTCAAGTCTATACGGTGGCAGGCCTCGCGTCTTTTCCTGGATAGCCAAACTAGAGGACAGTATAATTCGTATAATACATGGTAGAAAATTAGGTTACATTTATGTACGAACGACTCAGATGAGGTAAATTACGACCTTACAATGGCTTGGAATGCAAGGCAACACGGCAGGCAAGCTTCTGCACGCACATGCACCTCAAATTCACATAGCGCTTTTAGTCTAGGTGTGTCATTTGGCAAACAGAACAGAGGACGACAACGACAATGAAGCGTTGTCGTCTGAAAGCCAAATGGTGATGATGATGAACACGCTGTATGAAAAGAATAATTGAAGGGCTGTACTGAACGAAATGGTAGGCGTAATAAAATAATTGGCAAGCAATGCTTAGAATGATCTTTTTCCTACCATTGTTTTCCAAACCTACATCTAGTGACGATTAAAGTAACACTTATGGGTAACTTGTTTCAGAAATAAAGCAGAGCGACAGCCTAGCTCCCCTTAATGACATATTTTCTTGCGAAACGTCGACATTATTCGAGCGTGCCAAGGTGTAATTGTGCTATTTACGCGATGGACCAAATGTATGCCAGTGGCCGCGCAAGCTCGGACACATATGTTTGTCAGGAAGTCGTTATGAAAGCTGATCATAGTGATTTCGCACAATAAAAAGTGTAATACTCATATCTATATACTACGGCAGCTGCACTTAGTATAGCTTCCAGGACTGTTACACGTTCGAGCTACCACGAGCGAGCGAAAGAGAAAATTTATCTTCAAAAAAGACAGAGATATTGGACTGCTCGTGGGCATCCTGACCTACTGCTCCTTTCCCGTGAAGGGTGAAACGAAAATGAAACGACAGGTGGTGCTGAGGGACGCAAACTGTGCGACATATGCAAAGGTATCATGTTACAAATGATGTATGTTGGCTCTCTTCCGAAGTAGCGCGTGCACTCCCATTACGTTCAAAGAAATTCATTATTATTTTATATGTAGATTCAAAGTAGGTGAATGTAGAAGGTAGGTGGAGTAAGCTAAAAAAGCGTGGCTTCGATTAAAAGCGTGCTTCGGCGATGACGCGAGTTCCAAAAAGTTCATGTTGCACGACATCAGCTTACTGTAAGGTATACGCTCCCTAACAAATGTAAGTTTGATGCCTTAAATAGTCTTAGTTTGATATGGTGTTCAATACAGCAAAGACGAAGAAAAAAAGGTAAAGAAATCGGCGAATTATGTCTGGAAAAGAAAAAAAAAGATGAGAAGGAATGTCCAATGGTTGAACGGTCGGCAAGCTTGTGATTCCTTTCATCGCGGCCACTCCGCCGTGATGTCCTGAGTCTTTTTCACTGACTCGACTTGATGCTAGTAATGACGTGAACTGCATTACTAATCTTGATATCAATCTAGTGACGACGACGACGACGACGACGACGATTGCTATAAAACTGCCCATCATCTGGACTACGTTTTACAACATAGCACTTACTGGGCCAAGCGCAGGGTGACAGTGGCGCAGTTTGCTATCGCACTGCCTCCCGGATCGGCCCACGGCTTCCAACGTGCGATGCCCGTCTCGACAGTTGCGCGCGCATGCATCACGGGCGTCCCTTACAAAGTAATGTTTCTAAGCCTTGTACCTCTTACAAACTTGCGATTTCGTGCCCATGATGACGCCGCTCGCGCACGTTCACACACTTCGATTTTTCTGTGAGATACCTCCAAAGTGGGTGAAGTCCGTCTATAAAGAAATGCGTGACCGATGGTGGCACCGAACCTCGGTCTTCGACCTCAACCTTACCTAATCTAGCCATTAGGTCACTATCGCGCGCATGTTCCTTCCATGTCAAAGTTTGTTTGAAACGTCTGAAGCGTTGGGTTACGCATCAGTTTCTCGCAGTCTTCCCCTGTGAGAGCTAGCGCTTTGGGACGCTATGTTAGACTGACCTTCCTTCGGAATCGGCGCATTGTTTTCATCAGACGGATGCCCTCAAAGTGATGGACGTCTGCCTGTAATGCTATTGCATTAGACCCCTTCTATTTTACCGGTCTTTATCGAAAGATTTAAGGTCAGGCCATGGTGCATCATATGGTATCGTATGGTGCGCACACATAAAGTTCAGGCCCGTTCTACCGTACAAATCTATTTCTGCGCTCTTGCCGAAAACAACAGATTGGAACCACCTGCCCCCATCCATTGTCTGCATAGGAGATCCTGGGGCCTTCAAAGGCACGATGAAAAATTTTCTGCTTTTGTAGCTTGAACACGTTAGTTTATCTTTGTACTTTGAATGTTTTTTTAAAGACCTGCACTATGTGCTTTCTGTATATGTGTGCTTTGTTTTTCTTTGTTCTTTCTTGATTTTATCCTCAACTTTAAGTCCTGTTCTTGTTCAACCATGTACCCACCCCCTCTGTAACGCCCCAAAGGCCGTGAGGGTAAATAAATAAATAAATAAATAAATAAATAAATAAATAAATAAATAAATAAAGGACTGATGTACGCGCCGCGCTCTAGCATGTGCGAGCAAAACTCGGGCCGCAATAAGCGAGAGAAAAAGAAGTCTATTTGAACAAAAAATAAAAATGAAAGCAATGTGCCCGATCATTTCATATCACTAGCTTTCAGCTTTCAGTGCCGTTTACCCGGCCGATCAAAGCCGAATCTCTGCGCTGCACTCTTGCTTCTCTACGAGCGGCCTTACAAGGTGCTCTGTTTCACTGTAGGAAATCTTCAGAATCTCTGACACCCAGTCTTGCGTTAGACGGGCGGTGTAGAAAATTAGACCGTTCATATCTTGTAATCTGCTCAATTACGGGGTTTTAAAATTGTGTAAGAGTACATAGTGTTGCGTTTTAATTGATCAAGCGTCTTCGGCGTATGTGCTATGGTTCCCAATGTAGCCACATAAGAAAATGATGGCAAAATATTTTGAACGTGGGGAAAAAAAAACGAAAAAAATATCAGACAAGGCGTGCATAGTTAGTAAGCTTTCTTCTAAAGTGCCGCGCATGCTGAATTACATAGCGGTGTGCCTACACCGTGGGAATAATGTTATGTAATTATGGCTGTTCCGGATATATAACTGTTAAAATAGTTTCTTGCAATGACATACTTGTGACTCCACCTGAATTGCATGCCCTTTTATGTCAGCAGTGCAAAGCTTGCTGTGGGAATCGACGTATTTTAACTGGCAGAAGGTTGTCTGTGAACAAGTGCTACGTCCTCGCCAACGACAAACGTTAACGAAGATGGTGGAGAAAAGTAGTCTTAAGTATTACAACCTGTTCGTGTTGATCGTGTGCCTATTTGGTATCGAAGCAAAAAAAGAAAGGAAAATGATAACATGGCAGCCTATAGCAACAGAGCAGTGAGTGTAGGGTTTCTGCAACGTCCAGTCGGCTTGGGCGTGCCGCCAACTACATTTAGCCATTTCGCAATTGAGAGAGAGAGAGAGAGAGAGAGAGAGAGAGAGAGTGCGCGCGCGCTTGTTTTGCCAAGGACTGCAGCAAATGTGTGTTAAGTGCCTACATAATTATAATTCTTTCAACTCGTGCTTTAGAGTTAACGCCACCTTCCTACCGAATTCACGCCCGATCGTCGATGGGCCGTAGGGATTTCCAAGTAAACACGTTGTGTTTTACTTGAAAAACTGTTAACGGTGAGAAACAGAGGCTAGGCTTTTGAAGCGTCAAAACGCGGGCGTCACAGGTCGACAAGACTTTTACTATAGACTCCGACAGTGAAAAGGCCAATTAAATCGAGAAATAAACACCCCTGAAAGGAACTGAAGAATGTTAATCATTCTCGCTCAAAAAACGCGAGCCTCGTCTTTAATAAAGTGAATGTCGAAGCCTGCTGAAACACCAACACTGACAAACAATCTTACGAAAGTAATTTGCGAGAATCTGGTCGATCATTAAGAGAGTGCGCGGTTATTACAGCGCGCCGTCCAGCAAGATGAAAAGGTAGAAAAATGGACAAGAAGGAAATAAAGAAAGAGGTAGACGGGCTTGTCTTGGACAACAGAATAGGGCGTACGGGATGCGAAGCCGGTGTTGTTAGACATGGACGTGACAGCTGATGCATTTGACCAAGTCGAGTTGCTCGAAGGTACTTAAAGTGGCACGCGACGTTTGTCCTTATCTTCCAGCTTTACGCTTTGCAGGACGCGACGATTCACCACTCCTATAGGCGTCTTTGTCGCGCGAATCCTAGACATTTCTTTTGTCTGCGTGTACAGACCGCTTGGCAGTGCATCTGATTCACCCTCCTTTTTTAGTTGTCCTTTCCAGTGCCCGCTTCGCTTTCAGTCGTCCGTCGCAACTTTCAAGAACAATGCCGAGGCGCGTTTTGCCCTTCTGTTCCTTTCATGTAGTTTTAACTGCTTCGAATATGTCATGGGCTACGTCTAGCAGCATTCAGCACGGCTTCCGCAGAGCCATCTCACGTCCTTGACTCCGGCGGTCCATGGGGGAGGGGAGAGGGGGGGTCAAGACATCGTCTTTCGCAAGCAAGCGCTTCACGTCTGCTGCCGCATTAGTCTTCTCGCCGAGAGCCGCCATGGAGGCGCGATGTAGCCAGCAACGTAGTTTATCATCGCTTCCTGGAAGGCGCGCGATCGTTTTCGTTCGCCGGCGGCACGGGAACGATCTGTGCTATTACTCTACCTGGAAGGCAAGGATTGGTTGTCAACAGACGGAGGAGGCACTGATTGCCCTTTTTGATGAGTGCTTGTCTGTTTCTTAGTATCTCCGTCATCCACAATCGTAATGGAACCTTCGTTTTTGCACAAGAAACACGAACTCGAGCCGGATGCTCTGCAATGTATATAACACGTACGAAATCGGTGCTTGTTAAAGCGACGAAAGCAAGCAATGTTACCTGTCTGAACGAATCGAGTAATCAATAACACACTTCGCATGCGAAGTAGCGATAGTCTCAAAAGAAGATGGAACATTTTCCCCTCTGCACTCTTTGTGGCTTAATGAATTGACAAGTTAAGCCATTTCCATTTGGAACGCAGTGTATATGTCGTCGTCATCGGCGATACCTGAGGCTCTCACGAATCCATCTGCGCGAAGACCACTATGGCAACTATCGCTCAATGAAGAAAACAATGTATCGCATCTGTGACGCCTTTCGACATCTTAGTGTACAATAAGCTTCCTCGCAAGTGAAATGTTTCCGGGATAGATCCCGAAAAATGATCGAAGTTCTCAAATACTTGAAATGCAAATTTCGCAATCTGTGCACGCACGAGGTGGAGAGAAAGCCAATGGACTAAACGCCATATCTTGCACGTAAAGGCGGATTATAGAAAAAGGATTAAAGCATCATTACGTGCCAGTTTTAATCCACATTGTATGGCAAGCTCGCTCCTACCTACTTCTAACATCGCCCTTAGTTTTTAAATCTTTTCGGAAGCAGCGGAACGAATACGATATAATTGAAACTATGGGTGAAAATGCCTTCAAATTGAGGAACACCAATACCGACCAGGATTTTAGCGCGAACGACGAGATGTTACTCCGATCACTGGGAAAAATGAAAACCAAGACGATCGGAGCAAAAGGGAATAGCTTTGGGCATGTTGGTTATTCATCGTGATTCAAGTAAGAAATCACAGTAAGGACGACGGACAAGTGGAGAAAAGACAAGCGCTAACTTTCAACGATTTTATTTCGGATCCTGAGAATATATATACACTCATCCGAATCCGCAGAGAAGACGAAGGTACACTGCCACATGCAGACGATGTCACAAATTCGAGCTTTATTTTTGATAATGCCACCGATGGGCAACTTGCTTCAGATGGCCGTCAGTGGCTTTATATATCTCGAATTTGTGACATATCGGCACGTGTCAGCGTACCTTCCTTCTCTCTGCGGATGGGTGCATACATATACTCAGGATCCGCAATAAAATCCTTGGTGAAAGTTCGCGCTTGTCCTGTCTCGACTTGTCCCTCGTCCTTCCTTACTGTGCTATATCACTTGTATCACGATCGGAGCAAGACACGGTAAGGCCGCTTGTTAGGCCGATAAGGCCATTATGAGTGGCCCGCTGCGTTCATTTTAGTTTAGCGAAGGCATACGCGAACAAACAACCCCGCACTGCTGGTTGTCTCGTAGATATGCCTTGGATTAGTCACCAGCAGTGCGTGAATATCGAACAGCAGAACAAGTTTGGCAAATAGGAGTTCGAAGTTGTAAGAGGGATATCCGAAAAAAGAAAAGCCTTCCGCCGAGTACTAGTTTTCCATCCGAAGTCACTGACCGCGGATGCCGAACTGGTATTTAAGACAGGCAAGGAAGAGCACACCGACGGACGTAGACTTCCTCCGGTATAAGCGAGAAAAGTCTACAGGCCCAAAACAAAACTTGTCGAACTCGTGCGCGGAGCTGACGCCGATTCGGAACACGTGAGCTCTTGAGCGTGTGACAAAAATTTCTTTACCTTTGCGGTGCCGAAGTCGGATCGACCACCTTTCCACACACAAAAAAGCCTTCGGCGCCCAAAATCAACCGGCCGGTTCAGGAAGGCACAATCCAAACTCGTTCTCAGCACAGTGAACCGTTTCTAGCAGGCGAATTTTTCCACTGGCGCACACCACGTGAGCCTCACGCAGGGCTTCTTTCCTCACGATCCGAGAAGACCAAGCGCAGGCGCGTGAAAAGGGTGCACGATGCGTAGGCGTTATGTGACCGCCGCTGGTGCGTCGTACGCAGGGAAAGGGGGGAGGGGGGTCACCCAGATGAAACGGGAGAGGGGATTGGGTGAACTGGTCAAGGCGCGCTCGCGGCAACCTCAACGCAACTGAGCGAGCGAGAAGTCGGCCCCAGCTAAGGCAGCCGAAAAGAACACACCGAGTCCACTCACCCGAGGGGGGCTGGTCGCAGCAGAATGGCGACCCACCGGGGAAATCGGCCTCCGGCGGCGGATCGCGAGAGAGAGCGCGGCGGCGCTGCGCTCAAGGCCAACCGCCTTCGCCGCCGCCGCCGCTGTATGCGCCAGTCAACCAGCCACTGCGCCACTCCGTAAGCGCGGGGGGTTTCCCCAAAGAGAAATTTTTTATTGCCAGAACGGGGCGACACATACACGCACGTCGCCCACCGTCGACAGACCTCCGAGAAGTCGGCATCTTCTGTAGAGGGACGACAACCGAGCACTGTTCAGCAGGACACCGCGAGGAACAATAAGACCGTGGCGTCACACGAACACGCACAGACACACACACACGCACGTACACTCGAAGACAAAGTTTTGTCGCGTTATTACCTCGTGCGCAATTTGTCTTGTCGCTCGTCTCCAGGTGGCGGCCGGAGTCGCGGCGGCGCGGTTTTGGCCGCCGACGACCCGGTGACCCCCAGTGGCCGGAACAGCCGGTGCGCCAGCAGCTTGAAGAGGTAGTCCGACCCGTCGCTCTCGATGGGCACCGCTCGCCAGGCGGAAAGCAGGAACTGCGCATGCGCTTCAGGCACAACCGTCATGGAGCCCAACCCCCAAAATGACAGGAGAGGGACCAACACGGCGTTTTGACGTTGAAGATATTAAGAGTCAAGTGTCGGCGTTCCGTTTGTACTTCCTGTTCCTGTTCCTGTGCGTTCCGCTGATTTCCTGTAAAAACAGTCGCCTTGCAACTTGCAAAAGGTTCTACGGTGGTTGTACGACCAAAACGACAACCCACCGATTGAAGTATAGGATGATGAATTGAGGTTGGGAAATGTAATCGAAACAAGCGGTTAACTGGCGGAAATAGGATGTCTTATGAGAAGTACTAACACTGCCTTCCAAGACGTTCGAATCAAGTGCCCTGCCACGTATCTGCGTACGTCTATCATTGCACTGCTTTCCAGTAAATGTGTTTCTGGCCCAAGGCTTGAGGAAAGGCCCTTCTGCTGTTGGTACACAGATTAGATGTATAAAGAGACCGTGCGAAAAAAATCACTGGCTTTCCACTATAAGCATTTGGTCGATTTCATCACGCTTAGTCGACAGTGAATTGGCTTAGTCCCTTGACAGGCTTTATTGAGAAGTATACTAGCGGATGAATAAAAGATATCAGCTCGTCTCTACTTGGAGAAAAAGGAGGAGAAAAAGAAGGAAGGAAAGATGGGGGAAGTAAACATGATGCGCGTCCGGATTGCTATCCTACGCTGGGGAAGGGGGTTAAGAGATGAAAATGATGGAGAGGGAGGGAGGATCATACTATCAATCTGAACATGCGCGGTTGTCCATCACTTCACTTCATAATCGGTCACTGAGGCCAGTCGATTTCATGAACCCTAGCAATGCCCGTCTCGCTTTGTAAGCCTGCGACTTGTGTGATCACGGTCCAAGAATCTTTGTCTCTGAAAATGGTGTGCTGACTAATCGGTTTAAAGCACTCTGAAGAATGTCGCGCTTTATAACATAACGATCACAAAAACACAACGCATGCTTGATCGTCTCCTTACATTTGCATGAGTCACAGATAGGTGTGTATGGCATTCCAATAAGAAGTAGGAATCTTTGTTTTCCCCCTTTTCCCATTCCCCCGGTGTAGGGTAGCCAACCGGACGTTATTCTGGTTATCCTCACTGTCTTCTACTTATCTCTTTCCCTCCTTTGAATAAGAAGTAAAACTTGAAGGAGCACGAAGACGAGGGCAGAAATCGAAAATAAACACAACAGGACGAGCGCTGTTCTGTTGTGTTTGTTTTCGATTGCTGTCCTGGTATTATTCGCGCTGCGTCAAGCTTTACTGAAGATGAACCAATTCGTCCAAGTCAAGTTGTTGCTCCAATAAGAAATGAGTAGGCTTTCGTGAAAGCCACCCATAACCAGAGGCGGCACAGTAAAGTTGCATCACGGCGGAAGAAGTGTGATAGAATCTGCAACTTCAATGTATTATCCAGCCGGTGGAGACCACTGTTCGAAGCAATCTGGTTGTTCCACGAAGTTTGAGCCTTGGTTCGAGCAAGGAAACGAAGGCTCCTCGCGGTGTCTGTCCTTGACAAGGGCGTGGGAACTGTCTGCGTTCCTTTATGGGCTGACCGAGCAGCATCATCAGCAAGGTCATTACCGACGATGCCGCAGTGCCCCGGCAGCCATTGGAAGATGGCATGTTCGTTCATGAGGGTGCGATGGAGAACATATTTAATCTCAAACACCAGTTGTTCATGGACCTTGCGGCGTAAGGCTGAGTGCAGTCTCTGAAGGGCTGCCTTGGAGTAACAAAAAAAAAAAAACGACCCACTTTCGAGGTTTTGCTTGTGCGATGTAATTAAAAGAAGCACGTACGGCGCCAATTTTTGTTACCGTAGAGGTCGTTACGTGAGGCGCTTTGAACTTTATTTTGACTTGCAAGGCCGGGATGACAACTACGCCTGTGGAGCTGGTGGCTGAGACAGATCCATTTGTGCAAATGTGCATGCTTTGTTCATATGCCTCGTTCAGTACGGACAATGTTAACTGTCGTAGAGCCATTGTTGAATGATGGGTCTTAGTAATTTCCGGAATTGTGAGGCGTCCACGTAGCTATTGTATGTACCACATGGGCAACAGTGGTTTTCTGCAGGTGAAAAGCCCCACGGAAGGCAGCATTGATGCGTCGCAAGAACTTTTTAAAATGTGGCTGTAGGTTTGTGCGCCGGTCAAGCAGCATTGTAGTGACTGGGAACGCGACAGAGATGTCGAATGTAATATCTGAGGTTGGTCAACTGTGATGTATGTTGAAATCAAGTAGTTTCTAGCAATCGGGATTGTTGCATGAGTCGAAACGCACCGTGCTAGTCCAATACATGTGCGTAGAGCCTGGCCTTGCAAACTTTCGAAGGTGGGAATGCTTGTTTTGTATGTGATCACCAAAACCGGCAAGCTGTACCATAATATGCGTAGAAACAGTTTTTTGTACAGCTGCAGCATGGACCGTACCGACGTGTTCCAGGTTTCTTCGCACAAAAACTTCACCACATGAATAATAGATATTAGTCCCCGCTTCAGGTAGATGCAGTGAGGGCCCCATGAAATGTTCCTGTCTTTCTTTCTTTTTAGGAATTCAAATGACAATAAAAGAGAGTGATGTCACCTTTTAATGGTGATACCTACTGCTTTTCGCATGGCAGAAAAAAGCACATAAGAATATATGCATTAAAAAAATGAAAAGAAACCATGTCATAGGGCCATAAATCCACAGCACACAATCATATACACCCACGAACATATACATATATAGGTCCCTGTCAATAATCGCGGCCTGAGGTTTGCAATTAGACTATGGAAGCACGGCCCCCTGATGCCTGGTGCTGCGGTCGAAGGAACAAAGAGTGAATGAACAAGACAGAAAGGCTTATAACAATGAGTCAGATCTTTTAACAGATTATTTTAATATTGTATCGATATTAATGTAGCAAGCTGTGTACGCCACCCCTGCCAACCAAATGCCAAGCATCTTTCGGCCTGCGGTGGCATGTCCTTATTTCCTTTCGCTCTATCTAAAATATAATCAAAATGCGATATCAGTGTGTCACTTCTTTCCGAATATACTGCACATACGTTCGATGACTGATGTCTTTTGCAATAGCTATCTTGACGAGCCCTTTATCTCTCATGATTCCGTTCGCTAGACATTTGTGGCGTTAAGCGGACACGATAAGACTAACGAGGAAATATCACTAGGCCGGAAACTGTGACAATGAGATAAAGCGACCAAAAGGGCAGTACAAATGTACTTTTTCTGCTAAGATAACATTGCCCGCCGCAGTGGCCTAGCGGCTATGGTGCTGCGCTGCTAAGAACGACGTCGCGGGGTCAGATTTCGACCATGGCGGCAGCATTTCGATAGGGGCAAAATGCAAAAACGCTGGTGTCTCAAGCATCGGGGGAACGTTAAAGATTTCCTGATGGTCAAAATTAATTAGTAGTCTCCCACTACGGCGTGCCTCATAATCAAATCGTGGCCCAGAGACTATTAAGATACAATAAAAGAAAGAGGGCGATAACAGACCGCAACTGATGGAAACTCGCTGCTGACAACGCCTGTTCCGCTGCTGACAACGCCTGTTCCGAAACTCGGGCGTGTCATACTACGGACATCTAGACCTACAAACGCGCGTTGTCACAGCGTGTGTAAAGCTTCTAGTGGCAAATGTGAGCACGATGCTTGGCAACTGAACAAACAAGCACGACTCGAAGATCTAAAATTCGTTCACAGAGCACATTGACGCCCATCATCGGCCTCCGCCGTCTTGAAAACACAGTACCGTGCCTCGCCATCAGCGTCGCCGTACCGTTTGGTGATTGCATTGGAGCGGACCCGCCTCAATTACACATTAAAGCAAGCCAGTTTGAATCAAGTTGCAAGGCGAGAAAGACTTGACGAAGTGTTAACGAACGCAGTGCGGGCGCGGGCGGGCTTTCGCGCTTGACTTAACGAGGCAAGTTACCAATGAATTCGTTAGCATGACAGCCCACAAGACACCTGCAGGGAGCAATTTCTCAGTACCATACCTGACATCATCAACACGCTCGCAGGGAGGCCAAACGAGTCAGTGCGTCTATTCCACGGTTCGCGGTACGTGACAGCATTCTCGGTCAACTTTTCTTTTTGGTTGCATAGCTTATTACGTGGCCTCAGAATCACCGCGGTGTCATAGCCTATATACATACCTTAAGACAATAGCTCTCGTGATGCAGATTGCTTACCAAGTATCAACAGTTTTACGGATCGCTTCTGTATTTCATGACAAAATCCCGAATCGCGACTTGATCTGGTCAGAACAATAATTTGTTCCGTATTCACAACTGGAGACCGACCTCTCGTAATAAGCGGCGGTGTACGTATTACAAAAGTCTTGAACACATAGCATGAAACTAATATTGTCGAATCTGTTCTTACTGTGCGTGCCATGAACTTTTTGACAGATGATATTATCACGATTTTTTTTCGTGTTACGAAATAATGAAATTCATGTGCAACACTTGGAACTGAAGGTGAAGGCGAGCTCTCTAAAATGTGGCAAACGCCAAGATTACGTCAAAAAAACTGAGGCTTCGGTAATAAGATATTGCCGGCAGCAACTTTAAGTAATACTTCATTTCAGTGAAATAAAAAAAAAATGTCATGAACCAGGGCCCATATTTACAAAAAAAGCTCTTACTTTTAATTTATCACATAGCTGCCAGCCAGTGACAATGTTGGACATATATTATCGATGGCTTACGGCCACTGGCAAAAAACACTTGCGAAAAAAAGAGGAAAGGCTTCGCGAATTCGGCACCAGATGTACAATAATCGTATTTCAGCAGTGACTTGCTTGGAAATTCCAGCAGCATATAGTCGCACTTTCCATTTCGAAGGAAACTGTAGACAGCCTTATCTTGGCGCTCATACTTAGCCAATTGAGTGCGTTAGCAAACTGTGCGAAGTGAGAACTTAACGTTACAGCGCAAACACCTAAGACAAACCACAAAAGGAAGACACGACACACACTGGCGCTGACTAACAACTTCTGTATTGCTTCGTCGTCGATGCAGACAAAT
Source organism: Dermacentor andersoni (assembly GCF_023375885.2). Taxonomy (NCBI): domain Eukaryota; kingdom Metazoa; phylum Arthropoda; class Arachnida; order Ixodida; family Ixodidae; genus Dermacentor; species Dermacentor andersoni. The sequence goes on along the minus strand of NC_092818.1, from coordinate 146,119,064 downwards.
GCCTAGGCCACACAACCGCGCAGGCGCAGGAAATACATTACTGACATCTGCCAACTTATCGCATACGCAAACGTAGGAATTCAAATTCTGATGGGTGCAGGGTTTCAATTCCTACGTTTGCGTATGCGATAAGTTGGCAGATGTCAGTAATGTATTCCCTGCGCCTGCGCGGTTGTGTGGCCTAGGTATTTATCTGCATCGACGACGAAGAAATACAGAAGTTGTTAGTCAGCGCCAGTGCGTGTCGTGTCTTCCTTTTGTGGTTTGTCTTAGGTGTTTGCGCTGTAACGTTAAGTTCAGAATTATGTACCAACTAGGCCCAAACGAAGTTTTACTGAAGTGAGAACGCTCTCTACCAGCAACTTTTGTTCTCTCGTCCGTCTTGACTGGTTTAGCCAAGGGAGGCTTTGAAAGGGGTAGCCCTGAATATATTAAGTCGTGCCCGATTGACCACAACTATGCGTATCTCGTTACACAGACGATTTTCGTCAAATGGGTCGCCAGCTATTTGGCTAATAATCAAGTGCCATGGCACCAAGTAAGCAACGAAAAACAGGGGGCATGAAATTGCTTAATGATAAAACAGCTGATACCTAAACATCGTCATCGCAACAAATATAAGTCATCAACAGCACACTTCCGCTAATTAAGCGAACCTTTCTAACCTTTCTGTGCCTACCTTCCCTAGCCATTAGGTAGGCACAAAACGGCAAAGTATCGCCATCACGCGGATTTGCCTTACTGATTGCGTGACGTACGTACATGGGACAGATTTTCGCCGGAGCCATGCATAATTTTTTTTGTGTGTGTTAAAAATGGTGCACGCACGTAGCGCGCGCCACAAGCGCCAGATTCCAAGTTTTCTTGAGCTTTTCTTGAGCTGCTATATAGAGACCACGTTGACAGATGCCTTTTTTAAAACTGTTACGGGCTAATGGAATTAAATGTCCTGCAGCTCAAGATGGCAACGCTCGGGAGGCCTAGCAGAAATTCCCTGTGCATGTTCTTTGGCCTAGTGGAAGCAAACATACGTTCGCCAAGGCAAAACGAAACACATCGACGCTTTGTGCCAGTACTGCGCGCCGAAGCGTACTATCAGCGTCAAATGAAACGTGAACAGCGGAGCGTGTGGCCCACGCATATGTGAAAGCCCAGTGCGTGGAAAGAGGAATGAAAAAAAGAATAGAAGATAATAGAAAAGATATCACAAAAAAAAGGAAAGGATAGCGAGAAAGAAAGGGGAGAAAGGAAAGGAGAATACGGCTCTGCCTAAAGTCTGTCTCTAAGACCAGTTCTCCGCAAGAAGCGCAACAACGCTTTCAATGCCTTCTATGCTGAAGACGGTCTCGGCCAGTGTCCCAGGACCCTTTCCTCCGATAAAGGGCGTGTGTCAAGACGATCAAGAATTCTTGAAAGTTCTTTCCTGGGCGCACTGAAGCGGGGACACTTATACAGAAGGCGGGCCATTGTTTCCTCGCACCCACAGTTATCGTATGGAGGGCTGTTGGCCATTCCGATCCGAGATGAGTAAGCACTCGTGAAAGCCACGTCAAGCCACAAGCGGCATAAAAGTGTTTTGTCAGCTCTAGATAGTCCTGACGGAAGACGTAGCCGTAGATTCGGATTCAAGTTGTGGATACGATCATTGGTAAATTCCGTCGAGTTCCACTTTGAAAGCGTCAGCTCGCGTGCGAGTGAATGGAGCCTTGTAGATATGTCTGTTCTGTACAACGGAATAGCTACACAGCGGAGGCCATTATGAGCAGATCGGGCAGCCTCATCGGCACGGTCGTTTCCGTAGATACTGCAATGACCTAGTATCCACTGACAGAATGTTTCGCAGACATGCGGTAATGTTCAATAAACTCTAAGCGAGCACAACCCTGCGGAGCGTTTCAAAGTTAATTCAGGTTAATTAAGAGTTAACTGCTATAGCGTGACAATGCGCCTGTAGCTTATATAACGTCAGGCCGTTTAACAGCTAAAATACCTCTCTAGTCTTCTCAGATTTGTCGGGCCTGAAAGTGAAGCTAAAATGAAGACTTCGCCAGAAGTGAATAGATGCTGCTCTGCTGAACTGTGCACAGGGAAGCACTGTTGCGGTCAGCTTTAAACTCCATCTCGAAAAACCAGGAATGTTTCTTTCTTCTTCGACCAAAACGATTTCCCCGCTCTTATGTATATTCTTGTAGCTCCTGAGATGAAGCTTCATTTTAGCTACTTGATATTTTCGAATCGGCAGCTCCAACAGAACATGAATTTGTCTACATTACACTGCGGACAGCGGAACTTATGCAAGAGACAGAGCTTCACAATAATGTGTAACACTTCCTTTTGATGCCGTAAGGCAAACTAACGCAATAAAGAAAGCCTTAATCACTCTTGATGTCGCAACCACAAGGACTCCAGGTTTCGCGGTTGCTGTTCATTACCGCTCACCTTTGCTATTCTCGCTCCTTCGAAGCATTCAGGACGGAACACGGCCTTCTTGTGAAAAACCCAAGAGAGGTGGTGGCCGTGCCCGGGGCGCTCTTGACCTGGACCTGAACGTCATCGCTGGACGATGCACTTAAAGCAACGGCTATTGCAAAGTAAAGAGCAAACTGTTTTTCAATTTACAATACTAGTTCTTCGAGCCTAACTAGATGGAATTCGTCGATGGTCAGCCGGGGAGGAAATATCTTTTGCGTCCTTCATGAGCGAAAGTCGATGCTCAATTGTCCTTATGCATAGTGCACGGCCTTAACTGTATTCGCTGGCAAGGCAGGAAAGTTTCTCGCTCTCATTCCGGATGCAACATCGTTGGGAAACCTCACAGATGACGCATACTTTTGATACAGTTTTCAAAAATGCAGTTGACGTGTTTTGTCGACGCTGAATAGTCTCATGGACGGAGATTGGGGCAGGCACATTTTTTTTTACGCTGGAGCTGCATGCGGTGGGCTGTAACAGGGTGTTTTTTAGATGTTGTCATTAATGTATACATACGACAGTCGACACGAGCGTCTTCAATGCAGATGGCTGAGGACAGCCTTGGAAACCCCTACACCGGGTTCATTTACCGCTATATGGTTAAAATCTCGGAGTGTTACTTTGCTCATACAAGTCTCTCTCTTTTGCAGCCTTACTCCCTAGGAGACCTCAGCTGGTCGAGTTGGCTTTTTATCTTAAGTTTTCTTACGCTGCCGCCTGCCGCCCAATTTCTCACCTTTGTGGTACGTGCCATAAATCAGGTTCATCATCATCGTCATCTGCATCATCGTTGTGCTACCTTTCAACGAGGCCTTTAAAAAACATTCTATCCTTAAATATTACCCACTGTTAATGTCAGAGCGGGTTGGTGTACACCTTGCTCCAGCGAATGTGTCCGAAACTCGGGCTGAGTACATACGGTCTATTTCATATGACTAGCTTTCAGGTTTCAGCGCCGCTTTCCCGGCCGATCAAAGCCGAATTTCTGCGCTACAATTTTTCTTCTCGACACGCGACCTTAGAAGCTACGGTGTTACAATACAGGAAAATACAACCTTCAGAACCTTCGTCACCCAGCCTTGCGTAATAGGAGTACAGTGTTGCAAAGTACACCGTTCACATCTCATAATTTTCAAAGTTACGGGGTTTAAAATCGCGCAAGGGTATAAAGTTGTGTTTATATCGATCAAGCGTTCTCGGTATATCAGCTGCGGTCGCTGATGCAGCCAGATAAAGAAATGATGGCACGATCTTCTCAAAAGAGAAAAAAAAATATTCTGAAGTGCCGCTTGCTAAATTATATAGCGGTGTGCCTACACCTTGGAAATAATATTAGGTAATTTTGAATATATCGCATATTTCACTGTCATAATAGTTTCTTGCAATGGCCCATACATGTGACTCACACCGAATTACATGCCCTTTTATAGGCGAGCACTACAAAGCTTGCGTTAGGAATCCACGTAATTAAACTGGAACAAACTTGAATTTGAAGTGCCACCTTTTTGTCAAGAAATAAAAAAAAATTGCAGCAGCAAGTAGGATCTTCAGTATTAAAACCTGTACGTGATGGCCATGTGCTTACAGGATATCGAAGAACGAAAAAAAAAGATAAGGAAAATGTTAGCATTGCAGTTCATAGGCACAGAGCAGTGAATGTAAAGTATCTGCAATGTCCAGTCGGTTAAGGCATGACTCCAAGCACGTTAAGCCATTTCGCAACTTGAGTGCGTGTGCGTATTTGTTTTGCCAAGGACTGCAGCAAAGGTGTGTTAAGTTGTAGACGATGAAAAGCTTGTGACTGCTTAGTTAAAATTATCACAAAGCATGCTTGAGAATTAATGCCTTGCCGTATTCACGCCCGGTCGTCGACTGACATGTGGATTTCCAAATAAACACGTCGTTTTTTTTTCTCTTGAGAAATTGTAATGGTGACAGACAGATGCTAGGTTTTCGAAACATCAAACCATTTGCATATTGGTGAAAGACAAGGCTGTTAAAAGACTTTGACAGGAATGAGGTTTGTTGAGTCGATAAATAAACGCCCCAGCCAATAACGTAGGAATGTTAGCTATCCTACAGAAAGAGGGCGATTTTTGTAATTACCAGAATAAATTTCGAAACCACTTTTCTAAATTATCGAAACACTAAGAAACAAGTTACCAGAGTAATTTGTGAAAATTCTGGTTGATATCCAAGACAGTGCGAGGGTATTCGAGAGCGCCATCGCGTTAGTCATTGTCTTCCCTATTTACGCTTTGCAGGGTGCGACGATGTACCACACCTTAGCGTCTTTGTCACGAATCCTAGGCATATTTCTTCTGCGTACACAGCGCTTGGACGTCTCCGTGATTCACCCTCCTTTTGTGGTTGTCCTTGCTAGTCCCCGCTTCACTTTATCTCATCCATCTCAACATTCAAGAACAATGCCAAGGCGCGTTTTCCTTTATTGTTCCTTTCATTTAGTTTTCTCTGTTTGAAAGACTTTACAAGTTCGGGCTTGCTGCGCCCGCCACGGCTTCCGTAAAGTCATCTCGCGTCCTTGACTCCGGCGGACCAGGACCGCGAAGGGGGTGGGGAGGGGGAGGTGTCAAGACATCGCCTTTCGTCTGCTGGCGAATTTAATCTTCTCGCTGAGAGCCGCGACGAACGCCGCGATGCAGTCAGCAACGTTGTTTATGATCGCTTCCTGGAAGGCGCGCAATCGTTCGCATTCACCGGCAGCTCGGGAACGTGCTATTACTTTACCGAACGGCAAGGATTGCTTGTCAACAGACAGAGTAGGCTCTTGCTGGCCTTATTGATGAACGGTTGTCTGTTTATAAGTGTATCCGCCTTCCACGATTGTAATGCAACCTTCTGCTTTACGCAAAAAAAAAAAAAGGAAAACGAAGTCGAGCGGAATGCTCTGCAATATATATAATACGAATGAAATGGGTGTGGCTAAAACGATGAAAGCAAGAATTGCTACCTGTCTGAACGATAGAGTAATTAACAACTGCCGTCGCATCCGAAGTAGTGATAGTCTTGAAAGGAGGTGGAACACTTCGCCTCTGCACGTATTTAGGCCTGGTGAGTCGACAAAGTGAGCCATTCCCATTTCGAACACTGTGTGTTGGTCGACATCGATGATGAGAGTGGAGGCTATCACGAATCGACCTCCGCGAAGGCCACTGTGGCAGCTCTCAGTCGTCGAAGAAAACAATTTATTGTATCTGTGATGCCGTTTCACAGCTTGGTGTACAATAAGCTTCTATTCAGGTGGAAAGCTTCCGAGATAGATCCCGATAAATCAACAAAGTTCTGAAGTACTCAAAAGCCAAATTTCGAAATCTGTGCACGTACAAGGTGGAGAGAAAGCTGACGGATTAAACGACTTGTGTTGCTCGTGTAATGGTGGAATATAGAAAAAGGAATAAAGCATCAGTACGTGCCAGTTTTAATCAGCATTCATTGGCAAACTCGCTTCTAACTACCTGGAATTTCACCTTTCACTTTTAATTATTTTCGGAAGCAGCGACAACAATATGGTATAATTGAAACTATGGCTGAAAGTGTCTTTAAATTGAGCGCAAAACAATATCGACCAGGATTTTAGCGTGAGCGACGAGATAGTTATTCCGATCACTGCGCATTATGGAAGCCAAGAGAATCACTGCAAGTCACTATGAGGCCGGTACGTGGCCCACTGCGTCTAGTTTAGCTTAACGAAGTCATACGCCAATAAACAACTCCGCCCTGCTGGCCACCTGGTAGATATGTCCTTGATTAGTCACCCGCAGTGTGTGAATATCGAACAGCAAAACAAGTTTGTGAGATAAAAGGAATTGAAAACTGTAAGTTCTGTAAAAAAAAGAAGAAATAGAAAAATCAGACTTCAATCGAATACCATGTATGCCGAATTTGTAAGGCACGCAAAGAACAGGACAACGCTGGGTGCAGACTTCCTCCTGTGTAAGCGAGCAAAGGTCGACAGGACCAAAACAATATTGTCGGATTATTCGTGCCCAGAACTAACGGCCGCCGGCTCGAATCATGCGGGCTCTTGCGCTAGTGCGGACAATTTTTTTTTAGATTTGCAGTTCTGAAGTCACATCAACCACCTGTTCAGACATTGGGCTTTTGGCGCCCAAAATCAACAGGAAGGTTCAAGAAGGTTCAAAGCAAACTCGTTTTGACTTTAGTCAACAAGATGCCCAGATACTTGTAGGGCCACTCCGCCAGTTTCGCCCAACTCCTCCAGCAGTGCACACCACGTGAGCTCCACGCAGGACTTCTTTCCTCACGACCCGAGAAGACGAAGCACAGACGCGTGAAAGGGGTTCACGATGCGTAGGTGCTATGTGACCGCCACACACACACACACACACACACACACACGCACACGCACACGCACACACACACACACGCACACGCACACGCACACGCACACACACGCACACGCGCGCACGCGCACGCGCACACGCACGCAGTCACCTCGCAACGCACAACACTTTCCAAATTTGTACAAACTAAATGCATCGATTAAGTTCGAGGCGCGTTGATTGAAGATGGGAAATTCAAAGAGAAATAACCGGACAGCTGCGGAAGTACGATAAGACAAAATAAAAGGAAAATTCGTTCTGTGTTTCTGGCCCACGTGAATGTCGCAAATAGCTTTGAATGGCTGTAAGTACAATTATTATGCATCTCGGTACTCGTACAGTGACCGCGCAAGGGCCGCGAAAGAAAAGCTCCAATCGCCACTACGTCAGAAGCAGCTCTTAATGGTTGCCAGTGCAGTTGTTAGACGTGTGTGCGCTCGTAGTGTGACCGGAGACGCCGCGTGTGCGCGTCTATATTTAAGGAACACGTGCTATGTCCCGTGGCAATGGCTCCTTTCCACTCTTAGTATGCTGTACCGCATCACATAGCTGTGTAGCGGCAAAGCCAAAGTAAGAAAGCCGGTTAAAATGCAACGCATATTATAGCTTTGCCTTACGCACACTCCTCAACGCATTTCTTGATATAAAAAGAGCAGAGTTAGGCCGACACTCTACACTGCCTATGCCCAAGTGGCTTGGATTTATATGCGATTTCGGCTAGCTATTGTAGTATATAGTTCTTTATATAGCTTCCTAGCGCACAGTGACGGTTACGATGCGGCTGGGCTGCATGGCGCGGTTTTTTGAAGACAAGGACTTCTTAGCTGACGTTACACGGGTTGGGCGTATCTGGGATCTACTTATCTTGTAACCACTTCCAGGTGAGAAAACGGCCATTTTGTGCCCTTAGAGCGTCGTAACGAGTCGCAAGAATATCCGAATGTAGCTCTCAACGGTACAAGAAGTGAGAATTTTTCGCGAAACTAGGTAAAAGAAACGGTACGGGTGTAATCAGCGCTAATAAAGCAAAAAATTGAGCATAATTTATGCTCCAAGTACTCCTGTAAAGCGTGCACCGCCGTAAACTTAGACAAGTTGAGACAAAGCCGCCGTATAGCATACTTTTGGGAAATTCAGAGTGTTCGCTTTAACTAAGCAGAGCCCGCGCGAGGCAATGGTGTCTGAAAAGAGGCTTCGGTGGTGCCCACAAGAAGCGAGAATTTAGTCACAGGGTATGTAAAACTAATGGTAAGGGCGTTTTAGCGCCAATATAGTCGAAAACTAATCACGCTGCACAATAAGCTGCGCAGTCTGCGGGTGCCGCCCAACTGGCATTCTGGCTAAAAAAAATATGAAAAAGAAAAAAAGTCAACTTTCAGAAGGTCGACATAATTGCGCGTTAAGTACGATAGGAATAACGTAAGAAATGAGTGAATAATGAACACGAGAAAATACAAAAATAAACAGAAAATGAACATTTGATTATTGGATCATTTAAACCACCATGTATGTCGACCTTGTCTTCTTAATCGTCGACTTTGGGTAGCCATATTCTATTTTTTCTTGGCGGGGTTGGGGCACCTTTCCGGGATATTTATGGCGTCCGTACAACTGTGAAGATTGGTCGGAACTCAGGTGTTTCCGGGACAAATTGGGAGATCTGGCATTTATTGGACGGAACTAACAGGAACTATCACAAGGCAGAAAAACGTTGAAATAGCTTGACGAATGACCATCCTACTGATGGAACCCAAATTCGATGTTAGCACGCGAAAAAAAAAAAAAAAATCACTGGCTTTTCGCTAAACACTTAGTCAATTTCATTTGACTTATTCGACCGTGCATTGGTTTAGTTCCATGGTAGGCTCTAATGGAAAATAATAATACAAGCGTCTGAAACGCAGATGTACGCTCGATCCCGCCTGTAGTTTGCAACTAAACTCTAAAAGCACAGTCCCTTGATGTCCAGTGTTGTGACCGAAGGAATCAAGAGCAAGTGAAGAAAGAAGGAAGCCTTATACCAATCACTGAACTTGTTTAAAACATTGTTTTTATATGGTGTTGATATTGAATTCGTAAAATACCAATCTTTGGACTCTGCGTATGGCAACCAAATTCCAACCTCCGTTCGGTCTGCCGTGGCATGTCCTCATTTCCTCTCGCTCTAGCTGGAATCTTATCAAACAGTTAATATTAACGTGCCACTTGTTCCTGTCATATTGTCTATACCTTCCGTGACTTGTTTCCTTTGCATTAACTATCTTGACAAGCCCTTTATCGCTCGAGATTATGTGCGCGACATTCATGGCGTAAAGTGGACCCGATAGGAGCAATATGAAATGGCACTAGGCTGGTAAATGGGACGAGATATAATGACCCGACTTTCGTGCACTGCAAATATATATATATATATATATATATATATATATATATATATATATATATATATAGCGATAACATAAGAAACAGGGTGAAAAAAAGAAAAGTGCACGCGGTCGATACACTTTCATGCTCACAAGAGTCTGTTCCTTATCTAGGCCTTACCATACTACAGGCATCTTGATCTACAAACGCTCGTCATCACAGCTTACATGAAGCTTCTTTTTCCAATGTGGGCATGACACTTGGTAATGGAACGAACAAGCCCGACTCGAAGCTTTAAAGTTTCCTCACAGAGCACATTGGCGCCCATCATCGGTCCCTGCCTTCTTGAAAACTCAGTACACCACTTGGCGATTGCGTTAGACTGGACCCGTCTTAATTACATAGTAGATCAACTGAGTGTTTAAACCACACTTCAAGGATAGAAACACACGCCGAAGCGTTGCCAAATGCAGTGCGGCGCAAGCGGGCTTGTGCGCGTGATATAACGAAGCAACTTAATATACCAACGCGTTCACTTGCAACTTCGCTGTTTGCACGAAGTTGAAAGTTGGACACGAATTTCGACGTGAAATTGGACACGAAACTAGACTAGCTTTCGTAGCGCCCCTGCTCGTTTGTAACTGTCAGAAGTGCAGTTGCCAGATAATTAAGGCAATTAAGGTGCCTAGTGTGCCCTTGCCCAGTGAGGACTTTGGGGTTTGGCGATGATCGATCAGTTTGCCGGAAGGTGTCAGAACTTGTTGCGGAAAGGCCCAACGTCATGGCAGCACAGAAAGCTCCCACAGCGAACACTTTCTGGCTGCCATACGTGACAGCGTTAACGTACTCGAGGCAAAGTCTAAAAGGTCAGCGCGTCTCTTTAGCCGCTTGCAGCTAAAGAGATGTATGGAAAGTGTGCCCGGCTAAGTATATTGCCAATTAATCTACCAAGGCCGTCTGTTGAATTGCGCAACTTACATCTGTAGTAGCGTGGCATACTCTCATGAAGTGTACTTTAAATTTATCTCCAGTAGCGGCAGTTTAACAGTGAGTCCATAAGAAAATGCAACAAAATCATGTCGGTATATAGGTGCGAACGTTGGCAGTCTGGGGCAATGCGTCAAAGCGTGCATTGCCATACGTTGAATTGCGGAATATTGGGATATAAATGAATATTTTGCGGTGTCCATCAGAAAGTATAGTGCTATTTAATGGCGTCGTACTAAGTGCTTCTCAGTTCTGACTAATGTTTCAGTGAAACTGATGATGTCCCGAGACACTCAGTAAGTGAATTTGAACGCTGCTGGCTTCAACCTCCCAAACGCTAAGCGCTTCCTCATACAAATGACCGGGAAGTTAACTTGCGGATTTTAGTTATAGAACGAGTCAAGAGCCCGTACGTAAATGTGTCGCCGGAAAGTGACCACATTGTCTCTAATGCACTGTTTTTAAGAATAACTTAGTCATCGTTGGAACACTCGGTATTCTGTGTTGAACCAGTACGAGGGGGGACCGCGTGCAAGACACTTCAGGATCTCGAGATTGGCACCGAGGCTGGACTGGTGACGCTGCGGGTTTATTTACAGGGTGCGCCCTCGGCGGGGCATTTAGACGAGCCTCTCCTGGATCCAGTCGAGGTACTTGGCGACTCGCGCGTAGACACCCGGGTAGCCGGGTTCCGCACAGCGGCGTCCAAAAGATGTAATGCCGACGATGGTGAACCGCTGTTGCTTGTCCAACAACATTAGCGGTCCGCCGGAGTCGCCCTGCACACAGATAATGTGATCAGTACTACCGAGTGCAACAGTGTTGTCATGTGTATCAGAGTGCGCTACTGTGCCAACGCTGTGTGCTCTGAATACCTGCATAGCATGTAAAAACACCCTTCATGGGTGTTAGTGAGCATTCATACGTGATTGCCCTCAACACCTCCTAGGTTGAAAGGTGTGACTGCTCTTGGCCTACTGAATACTTTCTTTTTTACGTATAATGCGTGGTTGTTTCAAGGCTGTCGCTACCCTTGTCGGCAACCCTGGCGTCGGGGCATTCTAAACGACATGCGGTGGCAATGCATACTGCGAACAACGCCGGCACTAAGTGAGAGAAATCGCTTGCTCTGTATATGGCATCTCGTAGTTTTGTGTGCTAGAGCTCTGCTTCCTCTGTCCTACCAATTCAGTATTGAAAAAAGGGCATGGTGTAGCCCTGTTTTCTGTTCACACTACATCATACTCTTTTCATTTATTTAGTCAAGTTATTCTTCAAATATTACCCCTTAATTCTCCACTGATTCGGTGAAAACGGGTTCTTCACACTTGAGCCACAGAATACGCCTCGAGTGCGCGAGAAACAGTAACAATAAATGCAACGATTCCTATTGAAAGGAAGCCGTGAAGTTAGAAACCATTGTCGACACATTAACGGGCAAACGAAGACGCCGACAATCAAGCCACGTTTACCATGCCGTTGGCGTCACTGCGTTCTTTGCTGACGAGACGCCGATTCACCTAAGGGGCGACACCGCTTTTAGTTTACAGTGTACTTTCGTTATCTAGGGAATGTTGGTAGGTGATGGCTATGGTGGTTATAAGTATATCGCACACATTTACGAGATACGCACCCTGCAGGCATCCTTGTCGCCTTTCAGGCTGCCCGCGCAGAGGTAGTGGTCCGTGAAAGTGATGCTGGTGCGCTTGAAGGACTCCTTGCAGGTGTCCAGGGTCTGGATGGGGATGCGGGTGTCCTGCAGCGAGGCGCTCGACGGGCCGCCGTAGTAGAGCTCGCCCCATCCCGCGATGTTGGCGCTGCGGCTCTCGTACTGGTCGTCGCGCAGGGAGCCGTACGGCAGGCAGATGAGCGCTATGTCCTTGTTCAGGGGCACCGGCCTCCGTAGCGTGAGCACGGCCACGTCGTTCAGGTAGGTGCGCGGGTTGAACTGCGCGTGGCGCTCGATGCGCACCACCGGTTCGTCCACCGGGTTGGCGCCGTCGTCGTTGCTCAGGTAGTCGTGCTCGCCCAGCCGCGCCACGAACGCGTCCGGAGTGAGCGACCGGTTGCCGCTGAAGGTGCAGTGCGCGGCCGTGAGCACGTGTCGGGGCGTGACGAGTGCACCGCCGCACAGCGGGGAGCGGACGCCGTTGCCGTGCACGTCGATGAACAGCAGCGCCTGCGTGCGCGCCGTAAGGCTCTCGTGACGTCGGGGGACAGTAAGACAGAAATGAAGTCATTCCAGTACTAACCACGGATAATCAAAGGATTTCATTGAAGTTTGGTTAAATGCCAACCTCATTCAATTAGTAAAGGAACCAACATGCGTAGCTGGCATCAGTGGTAATATCCTTTATCTTATCTAACTACTAATTCCAAGACATTCTCACCCATCACCTACTTTCAAGAAATTAGTGATCGCGAAGTTATGCATGCAGCTTTTTCTACTTACCCTGTGCGCCGCAAGAAACGTAAAGAAACAGACAATTGTTCTCTATGATAAATGTAACTACGGCGCTATTAGCAACGAGCTGAGTTATTGTTTCTCTATATTTGAAGCTCAATATACAGCATGGCTCCCCAGGAGAGCTGGGAGATATTCGGACGCAAGATGTAGGACTTGGCTAACAAATTCATTCCTAAAATTATTTTCCATGATAACCACCAAAAGACGTGCTGCACTAAGATGTTAAAGAGATTAGAAGAAAGAAAAAAGTGCTTTGTTTCGTACTGCTAAGCTGAGAGGCTCGCCTAATGTGTGGCAGCGATAGTACTCCGCCGAGAATGTTAACCTGATCGCTGCGCGCAATGCTAAGTACAGATTTTTCAACTCCGATTTTCCGAAATTGTTAAATGACAAGCGTATAAAGCATTAGAATGACATCTCACGTGCTATTGCTCTGAGTAAGAAATTATGAAAAACCATCGGGAACGTCGAATGCACTAACCCCTTTCACACTGCTTTTAGCACAATTACCAGATGACACAATGCATTTTTGTCTACGCCACCGGCTAGAATTTTAGGTACTGTACCTGGTCGCACATTATCTAACGATGGTATTTTATCTTGGTCAGGTAACATTGGGCTTTTTTCGACAGACGTCGGGGAAATAAATTCCTAGCTGTTAAAAAAAAACAGACATACCATTACTGAATACCTGTATTTTTTCTTTTCGCATCTATTCTTCGTAGTTCAAATGCCAATTGATTGGAAAGTGGCGAGAATCGTTTCTGTCTACAAATCTGGTAAAAAGGATCCCTCACTAAATTACCGCCCCGTTTCATTAGCAAGTGTACCGTGCAATATTATTGAGCATGCCATATATTCTCATATCATGGCAATTATCATTTCATGGTTTCCGAAAAAGCTTTTTCTGCGAGACACATCTGGCCGTTTTCCTTCATGATATGTAGGTTAACCTCGACGCCAACGTAAACACTGACGCCTTTTTCTTATATTACGTAAAAGCGTTTGATAAATTACCACATCGACGATTACTATTAAAACTAACCCAGTTAAACTTTGACCCCAACGTTCTGGTTTGGATCGAAGAGTTTTCATTTAACCGATCTCAACAGGTTCTTGTTAACAACCATGCCGCTGGCCCTACTCCTGTAACGTCTGGTGTACCCCGAAGTTCTGTTCTCGGCCCCCTCGTATTTATAGTATACCTACACGACTTGCCTCAACACTTACCTTGCCAAGTCCGAATGTTCGCTGACGATTGTGTAATTTACCACCTAGTTTCTAAGTCAGACGCAGTAAAACTTCAGCATGATTTAGACCACGCCCAGGAATGATGCAACCGGTGGCTAATCACCCCTAACCCGACTAAATGTAAACTTATTTCCATTACCTGCCAAACGTGTCCCGTTACATTCTCGTATACAAGGGCTACCGAACCTACGCAACCAGTAAAACCATTAAAGTAGTAAGGCGTTACTTTGTCTAATTGTTTGTCATGACATGTGCCTGTTGCTAGCGTCATGTCATCGGCAAATAGAGTTATCATTTTTCTAATATGTCACCTTGGTCACGTGCCTAAACATGTTAAATTAATCACCTATAAATCACTTATCAGCTCTTGAGTATGCGTCAGCCATATGGTCCCCACATCAAGCATGCCTCGTAGATGACTTTGAAGCGGTACGAAAACGTGCTGCCACATTCATTCACTCGTTTTATTCTCACGAAGTCAGCGTTATCGTCCTCAAAGAGAAATCTGGGTTCGGGAACATTATCTTTCCGCCGACGAAGAACCACACTTTGTCTATACAGTGTCTATACACTTTGTCTATAAAGAGCCACACTCAGCCACACTGAGCCACTTTGTTTCACAAGCTTTCATGTTCATCACTTAATAGCGCTTCTTACATCACCCCATTCGCATACATATCCCGACGCACTGGTCACCAACTGCAGTCACCAACATGTGTAAGGACTGTCGATTTTTCAGCATCTTTCTTTCCTCGTGCTGCCGAAGACTGGGACGGGCTTCCTCACATATGGTCGCAATGATCTGCCCATAATCTTTTTCTGCGAATGTGACTGAGTACCTGCTGATGCAATCTTGAGTGTTTTATTGTCTATTTCTGCACGCCCACCCATTATGTAATACACCCTCGTGGGGTATTAAAGATAAATAAATGGAATGAAATTACACAGGGCAGTGAATGCACGGCTACGATAATTGTCGTGGAGCACGAAATTTGCCGTCTCGGATACTTTATAAATGTAATTATGTAACTGCAGCCTTACAATCTTAATGACAAGGTGCATTAATGGTACGGGTAGCTGACGTGCACAGTTACGAACAGAAGTTTGAGGACCGCGGGCATGGCGGCGAAGTTGAATTCTTCCGTGGCTTATGCACACAACCTGTAAGCGAGGAGTCGACGCCAAAACTTGGGAACGCCGAGGTGCTCCAACCAGTTTGTGACAGCGCTTTGGTGATGACGACATAATAGATGTCATTGCATTTTTTTTGCCATACCTGTGGTGCACTAGAACTAACAACTGCCTTATATTTTTGTCTGTTATGCACCACTATAGCTGCTTGGAAAATAAATAACGCGAGTATCGACCTCACAGTTCCCAGTTAATCAACGCAAACTTTTCGTGGATGAATGTCACGTTACTAGATGAATGAATTTCACGTCTTGCAGTTACCAGTGGTCATGCGGTTGGATTTAATGCAATGGCGCCGTTTTCATCGCTGAGCGTTCGTCCACTCGACCAGAACATTATAAATTAGTAGAGAAAGTGAAGTGAAGTGAAATGAAGTTTATTCTTCTTTTCAAGGAAAGGAGGGGACCGGGAAAAATCCGGTAAGGCCTGACGAGGCCCCTGTACCCATAGTCAAAAATGAATTCAGATTTCCTTCTCATAGATGGGCACTTCGGTTGAACGATCTACGAAGTAGGAAGATATATTCCCTCTTGCAAGGGGAACCTCATAAAAATAGGGTGTTATGACTTAAGAAGAGGTCTTTGTGTATTTAGCAGTCTGACCATCCGCTGGTACTGAATGCGTTTGGTTTAGTTTTAATTTTCTTTATGGGATTCTTTCTTGAAGCCTGCACTGACGAAGAGCGTAACAGTATGACTATCACGTTCCGTGGGCGTCTCTTTTAATTGTGCGTCATAGGAACTCGTTCATGGCATGCCGACAGGTATATGCTTTAGATCGAGACGCTTACGATCCAGGGCCATGCTCCCAGGTTCGACTCCTTGCCTCCCACGATGCGGACCAAGGCGTTGCTGGCTACGCCACAATCTGCAATGAGAACATGCTTCGCTCAGCTGTTGGCCTATGGCACGAACTCACGGCGATTCCCGTTCTGGCTTACGAGTGCTGCAAAGGAAGCCTTTAGGCACATGCGTTTAATGAGACAGATGCGAACAAGACGACGAAAGGACCTCTGCATGCTTGTGACGAATCGAGAAAAGTAAACTGCTTCGAAGTATTCGTTAAACTGCTTTCCTGGTGTCGGTCTGACTGCCATGGGCTGCTCGTTTGACTACCTTTACATTTATTGGCATTGATTAGCCTTCCTTAAAACAACACGTTCAGATTCTACTGCATGTATGCGTCATGTTTGCGCGGACAACAAAGACGAAAACAAAATAAAAGCAACCTGGCGAATTTCTCTTGTCTTCTGACTTTGTTCACGAAGTTATGTGAACCAAGGAAAACTTAAAATAATTACTCTTCCAATATAACCGACTAGTATTTGGCCGTACGATCGGGAATCAGAATTGTATAACTCCGGCATAACAACGCGCAAAATGATAGTCCTTACGCACAGCTCATCGCCGGTGGCGTTGCTTGATTACTTGCTTTAGTGTGTGGTTTGAAGCTACTTACTCGTCCTGTCATGCCGAGCAGTTATTGCGGCTGATCGCTATGTTATTAATGGGTAAACTGCAGATCATGGCAGGTGCGCATTGAAATGCCCCCTCTTTCGAAGCTTCTCTTTATGCTTAAACTAAAGGACTTGTGGCTGCACGTGCTGAAAGAACCACACCGCCGCACATGCGTGCAAGATGTATCCGCGACGCGACTATGCAGGCGTCAGGCGGTTGTGCTTCTGCGACATCTCAAGGAAGGGAACTCTCCAATGTGGCGCATACGGAGGGGATAATCGCTAATGCATCAGTGATGTCCGTGCTCGTTTCGTATTAATTGCAAACGGAAGTTTGTCAAGTGGCGGAAGCAGCGCATGAAAACAAAGCACGCTGTCCTGTTGAAGGCGAGACCTCTCGATCAAAAAGCTGCTGACTGTTCGGGCCAGCGCACAAACACACGGACCAAGAAAAGAGAACGACACTTCGTTGGACTCGCAACTAAGTTTAATTGGACAAAAAGCAAGAAATGTGTACATGCAAACTCCAGTGAAGTGTCGTCTGTGTTTCTTTTTTTTTTTTGGTTGGTGTGTTTGTGCGCAGGTTTTTTATGATGAGATAAAGCAATGCCTTGTTGAGTCCAGAATTACGATTTGAAAAATAGAGTAGCGTAGATGTACTAGATGAACACAACGTCGCAAGACGTCGCCACCATGCGCTGCTGTTTCTGCCTATACGCTCAGGCATTCCACTAAAGGCGCCTGCGCTTGTACATACATCAGCACTATGTGCTAAAAACCTTTACTAATAACTGTACGCTCGGGGATAACAGGAAGAGCTAACTTGTTCGTATAAGTACTGCAGTTTACGGAATACCGGTACACCCGGACTGTTCAACCACAAAGCGCGATAAGCCATTTTGTTTCATACTGTGGATTGCTTGATTGAATGAATGGTTGATCAATTGATTGATTGATTGATTGATTGATTGATTGATTGATTGATTGATTGATTGATTGATTGATTGATTGATTATAACGTCCCGAAGCAACACTGAGGATTATGAGGGACACCGTGCTGGAGGACTCCGGAATAATTTTGACCACCTGAAGTTTTTTAACGTGCTCCCACTTATAAGGGCGCGCGCGTTTCTGCATTTCGCCTTCATCGGAAGGCGGTGGCCACGAACGAACGGGAATCGAACCCGCTACTTGGTGCTTTTTCATGCTTTTCTCGTCGAAAGTAAGCAGACGAGCCACTGTATCGCGTGTTGCATGTAACTTGAACCAGGCCTTAAAAAAACACCTGGTACATTTTAGGCGACTGTGACTAACTGCATATTGTTTGTTTCTTAGTTCGTTACTGAGCCTGAGTTTTTGAATCTATCTTTTGAAGTGCAACTTCAAGATTAGCTGATCGGAGGAGTCGTCAAGTTTGCTAAGAAGCGGCCAATGAAGTTCTTTCTATGGGGTTATCTTCTAAGTGTCTTTTTTTCGGGCTCCCAATAAAACTTGCCACATATGAAAAAAAGAAAAAAAAAACAGGGGCATCACTGGACATTTACTGTCCGGCTAGGAGCGCGTATATACAGGTTGCTGTCGGTCTCAATCACATAATACGTACGACCTTCTTTTACTCCACAAAGTCCATTTTATATAGGATGCGCTGTTTGAAATCTGAAAACGCTGATGTAAGGAACAAAAAAACTATACTAGTACTTTTGACACGCTGAAGCGAAGTTTCAGAAAATTACTAAATAGTTATATTCTGCTAATTAGTTTACCTCAAATAAAACTTTTCCTCCACGAATGTACTTCTTATGGTCAGAAATAAAAGTGATGAAGCTTTTAAAATTTATCCTTGTTGTGGAATGGCGCTTGGCCTTTCTTGGTTCAAGTTACGGGAAACAGCCGATACAAGTACACTGATGATTGTGTTAGCAGCACGTAGCCCGTAATCGGAATAAGAATTTTGTGCGCTCTGAATGTTCACCTGGAATATCACGTTCTCCACTTGGAACACACGAAGTTTCCAAAGCAACCGGCTGCACCACCTAGACTCTTCTCTCCGCCTTCGCATCTCAGCTGAACTTTGCCGACACGAAGCTACTCTGCTTTGTCGAATATGTCTAAGGGTAGCCTTCACGAAGTTATTTGCTTTCTGAATTGAATGGGCCGACGACGCCTCGTGTGATGACTGTGGTAGAGAGGAGACTCCTCAACACCTTCTCTGTGACTGTCCTTGCTACAATATACAGAGACAAACGTTCGCAATCGCAATAGCGCGCTTGCACCAAACACCTTTAACAGAGGAAACTCTTTTAGAATACCGACCTCCATCGGCATTCAAGCCATCGCAGCGGAGGGTGACGAGGGCTCTGTTGCAGTTTTTAAAGACAACATACTTGGACAAGCGGCTGTAGCCTGAGCTGATGTTTATAGTGCTACAAGTGCTGCTATGCTGTGCAATGACTTTATGCGGTGACAGTGATGACCGACTGTGCTAGTGTATCTGTGCTTCCTTTCTTTATCTATATCTACTTTCCTGAACTTTACCTCCCATTCCCCTCTCTCCCCAGCGTGGGTAGCAAACCAGATCATCGCATATGGTCAATCTCCCTGCCTTTCTTCTTTATTTTGACTCTTTCTCTCTCTTTGTGCGCTCTCGTTGAGCTCAAAGTCGCAAGGTGACGCCACCAGCGCTGCCTCTCACGTCTACGTCACCGTGGTGTTCTTGTATTCCGTAAATGGCCGTACGTTATACGGACAAGCTAGAACTCCTTAATACTAAAATGAGCGCACGGGATACGTACCTTCCGTGCCCCACAGCTTCTGCGGCCGCGGTCGCTCAGTGGGAGGCTGCCGTGGGCCGCCGAAATCTGGAGGAACTCCTGGTTGGACTCCTCCTCCTCCTCCTTCGCCAACACCTCCGCCACCAGGAAAGAAGGGTGGCCGACTTGGCTGTAATGGCGGACCCAGGACCGGGAAGGTATGCTGTGGTACATAAGGTATCTGCCAGCCGTACGCGTCGCACTCAGACGCAGGAATATGTTTAAGGAAGGCCACAAAACACGGCACACAGGCAGCTGCTTAAACGCTGCCACTTCTTGATGTGCCCTCTTTATCTGAAAATGCAGTGGAAGCAACTTTCGCAGCTTAATTAGCTACACTTACGATAGCGCAATAAGATGGGTTGCACTGGAGGATAAACAAACGTCATGTTTGGTTGCTGTCAGCAGCTGTAGTACTACTTGCTTTTGGTCCATGCCTAACATCAGATTACTTATAGACAACAGAGACTGAATTAGCAAGAGCTTTTGCCTGTGTTTGTAATTGTTTATATTTGTGGTTGTAGTTGTTCATCTGGACACACGTGTGATGCTAGTACGCAGTCACTACCTACGACACTAACTGTAGAATTGGCGATCAGTGCTCAATCTTCAGCTTTTTATTTCGTCCGCATTCATATTAGTTTAATGTTCGAACTGCCCAGCATGCGAGTTATTGATTGAATGAATGAATGAATGAATGAATGAATGAATGAATGAATGAATGAATGAATGAATGAATGAATGAATAGAGGTAAGCCTTAATCGTACGATACGAGTGCGCAATCTTGGACACGATGCAGGTTGGCGGAATGATAATTATAAGTTGCAGCATGCTTTCTGGGCACATTTTCATATTAGTTTCAGTGTGGAACGACGCAGCGCTCGAGTAAACGAATAATCGAATAAATGAACCTCAGAAAGAAGAAACCGCGTACGCTTCGTGCGTAAGTATACCTGCAGAGGGAAGAAGTTGCCGAATCCGTTTCCTCCGAATCCGTTTCCTCCGAATCCGTTTCCTCCGAATCCGTTTCCGCCGAATCCGTTTCCGCCGAAGCCACTACCGAAGTCTCCACCAAATCCTCCATGTCCTCCGCCGCCGCCACCACCACTCTGAGGGCAGCAAACCAGCGACCGACGCTGGGAGAAACCGCACAGCGAGCGCCGTGCCAGGAACTCGTCGTCGAACAGGAAGCGGCACTCCTGGTAAGGCACGCAGCTGCCCGACACGCCCAGCGGTGACTGGCAATGCCCACCGGCAGATGGCAGCTGGTTAGGCGGGAGCACCACTACAAGACACGGCCACGCACGTGTAAGGAACATTGCACAGTCCTGGACGAACAGCAACGTCGCATTAGAAGGGAGGAAGGTAGAGACAATGCCCTGGTTGGTGTTGAGAATGAGTAGCGCCACCCCGACACATACGGGCAGCGTCTAAATTTCTGTGTAATTACGCTGGAAGTAAAAGTGCTTTCGCTTGAGGCCGTTTCCAATTGGCTGACGCCATTTTCCTACAAAAGATACTAGTGGGTGCTCTGGCGCTGCGATACCTCAGCTAACATGGGAGTGATGGTTAGTACATGAATTTGTCTCGGGTTCGTGCCTGGGGCTTCAGACGTTATTGAGGCGTTGTTTATTATGTTTGATAGTTCTATACTTACAGCAATCTCTAAACTCGTGAAGGCAATACGTTTCTGTGCACATGCATACATATTGCGTATTATTTCATTCATAAGGCAGTATTTCGTTGAAGATGATCAGCTTTCAAGGCCACAAAGCGGTCTTAAGCCGAAAGGACGGAACTTAGGCTAATCCACGAGCTATCCAGCATAGGCAGTTTATTTCCTTCCTCCACGATCATTGACATTCTGGTCGAACGACAATACATGCAGATTCTGTTGAATATAGTATTAGAGTGCCCTCCAATAATTACCGCAGGAAGCTCTATGTTACACTCTGGTGTCTGGGCCTCGCATTGTGAAATTGAGCGTAGTGGACCTTCTGGAGCACTAGGAACCCTGCAAAAACTCAAACATATAATATCAAAGCAACTTTGTGGAGTTACCACCGCTTCACGGAGGAGAGGCGCAGCTACAAGCAAGCGTACTTATGAGGGAAGAAGGGCGTTGACCCGACGAAGAAGCGGATCCCGGCTGCTTTTGCTCTGTTGAAATACATTCCCTTGTCTTCTTTTCTTTTAGTTGCCTGGATTCAATATAAGCCATCTTCTAGTGGAGTCATCGACTCTGTTTACGTAGGTCTTCGTTCCCCTAATGGTGATTAGTTGAAACCATCCAAGAAGAGCTCTTGCTTCGCATCGCAAGTGTGATGAAATGCACGTGTTTTGAGACTCCGATACAGGAACAGCGCAAATATGCAAATATACGTACGTAAACGCTTCTCGGGGATCTCCTCCGTGGTCGCCTCGTCATTTTCGGCCAGCACGGTGGCCAACAGGCCTAGCGATAGGAGCACGCACAGTCGCATGATGCCGCCGCCGCCGCTGCTGCTACTGCGGGAAAGGAAGAAACCGCCGCTGCGTCAGGTCCGCTTGCACGCGTGTGCGGCGAGATTTCCGCCGGAGGAACGGCTCGAGAAAGCGACGAGACTCTGCTACCAAGAATGACGACAGAGCGTCCACATACGGCAGGAACATTTGCACACTGGCCGTAACAAGAGAAAACCAAACGAGAAAGTAGCTCGCATGTAGAGCACCTTAACCATGCCATCGCAACTGGAATGGTGACATTAGGTGATAGTTGTACCTGCTATATACCAAAGATATGGCTTGCGAGCTTTGAGCCATGGGGAAGGCATGGGGGAGTTGGAAAAGACAGAAAGTGCCCAAACTTTAGGCGATGGACGCGGGCGACGCTTAGCGATATCATTTCTTTTGATAACCAGGGTGTTTTGTCCTTTTCGTTGGTTTCCCTCTACGTGTATTTCCTTCTTTTGGAATATTTTGCTGTTTCGTTGTGTATGCAAGCTATAGAAACCAAGTAGACCGCCTTCTCGCCTCTGGACGTGGTGTTTAGCGGGCTGTGAACATTGTGGCAGAAATCATGGATCAATACGAGCAGACATTCTAAACCATTTAGGATAAGTTGAATACTTGGAAAATAGACTGGTCCGCACCTAGTGTGGTATACCGACGTATGAACAGTTAGGGCAATTACACTAGGGTATGCTCTCGTCTAAAGCTTTAATCATCAGAAGATGTTCAGTGTACCGGAAGAGCATCGGAAGTGTGCTGTGAACCTGTCTGCCGCTCTCACTTAAATCTTGAATGAGTGTTCTACTCAATATCTTCTTCATGCGTGAGAGCCAATATCTCTTACATAAATTTAATAAGAGAAGGTTCCAATCTGAAACGATCGCACGCACTGAAGACTCTCTGACATAACATTTGCGTGAAATACGCGGTCAGTTTAAATTATTTAATGCAACCACCGAGGCCAGGAATTGAGTTCCCAAACTGAGCGTATTGGGACGATATTACGATCAAATTATTATTTGAAGCTTATTGGTCCTGCAAAGACATTGTTACATTAAAGTAATGAAAGTTGGGCAAGTTTGTTATCTTTGTTATGTTTGTTATTTGTCATCAGCGCTTGCTTTTTCCCTCGCTTTGTGCCTCGTTTGTTGTGAGCGCTGCAGCTTAATAATGATTATTGTTACGTTACCCACCTGATATTATACCAACTTTTTGCCGCTGTCGTAATTTTGTTTTAAGAAGAAATGTTCTCTGTTGACGTTGCAGACTAATGCAACAGTCACATGGAGGACACATTTCAGATGTATTCCCCACGTCTGCGCGCCTATATTACGTCTTATCATAACCGGCCTGTCTTTACGGTCGAAGCGCTTACCACTTTCGCCGGAAAGTAGGTGGGTCTTGTTCTGACTGTAGTTACACTGTCAATGAAAAATGAACGAGAATGCGCAAACTGGGGTTTCTGAATGCCAATCACTCAAATCCGAGAGGTTGAGTCGAATACGGACTGTCTAAATTTCGAATATCTATTTAAATGTTTTCAACCTAGCAGCTTATTTGCGGTGGCATTTCAATAAGAACAGAGAAGATTTTCAGAAAGTAATACCACGAGGTGACGATGTGGCTACATTTTCCTCGTCATCGGCTGCCGCTCAGATAAGGCACATCTAATACTTATTTGGCTCATACATGGAAGCACTATCGCAGCAATACACAACTCACGACGTTACGGCCAGCGTGCAGGATATGAAACCGCTGCGCCTGCGCATGTGGCATTGCGCATTGAGCATGTAGCCTAGCATAGCGCATATAGCTGGGCGCATGTAGCTCAGCGAACAGAAGCTGTTATGCTGAATAATGAATACGGGATCATTGTTGCAGCAGCTTTAAACTCCCTCTGAAAGAAGCAGGAATGTTTCTTCCTTCACCGAGCAAAACTACGCATCTCATGAGGTGAAGCTTCCTTTTTAACTACTTGATATTTTCGAATCCGCACTGCCCACAGATCCTAATTTCGTCTATATTAAACTTGGGACAGCGTATATATAAGCCGCAATCACGCTTGATGTCTTACAACGCTTCCCGGTTTCGTGGTTGCCGCTAATTTTGCCGTTGCTATTCTCGCTCCTTCGAAGCATTCAGCATGGAACATGGTATTCATGGGATGATTGCAATAGGGAGCGGGGTCGTGCCTTGGGCGCTCTTGACCTGGACCTGAACGTCATCGCGCCTTCTCAAAGTGCACTCGCTGAAAATACTCTGCAGCGGCAGCGCCGTGACAGAAACAAGGCCGTGATTGAGCCTAACGCAACACCGACTGCACACGAGGGAGGCGAGTGCACGCACGACACGAGCTAGGCAGGAGTATGTGTAATCAGTCCTTAGCTAAACTATGACCTTTCAAGTCGCTTCTTTCGTTGAGCGTAGCGCTAAATGTGTTCCTGAGAATAATTTATAGCGTTGAAGAGGTCGCTAACAGAAAAAAAGGAACCGTTGAAAGGGCTTTCCGAAGGCAAACATTCCATCACCTGCAGAAAATGATCGAAATGTTTCTTTCGGGACAGCGAACCCGGGAGTCTCCCCGGCAAACTCGGCATGACAGATATTTGTTTCCACAGTCGTCCAAGTGTACGGTCCCTTCTTTTTTTCGCGCTCCTCTACAACATAGCTTTGGCTAGGTGGTCGACAATATTAAGGAAGGGTATAATTATGATTAGAGTTTCCATATATGTGAATGACGTATCCTTTATACTGTTTCTTATTAAACATATAAATTCGGAAATTGGTAATGAATGGAATACACTTGCTCTTCGAGCCTACCATTGCGGAATTCGTCTAGAGTTGTCGGCAGAGGTAACATCTTTTACGCTCTTCATCGGTGAAGGTCGACGTCCAACTCGCCAAAAATTAAATTCTGGGGCTGCAAAATCTAAGGCCTTATTACGAGGCACGCCGTATAATTTTGACCACTGGCCTTTTTCAACGCGCATACGTGCACAGTTTACGGGCGTTTCTTTTTTATTCCGTCCCCATCGCAATCACGCCGCCGCGGCCATGATCGAACCCGCCTCGAGCTAAGAAGCGCACCGCCATCGCCACTGGGCTACCGTGACATGTGCGCCACTTGCCCGAAGTTATTGTTCGGCTTTAGCTATATTGATTTGTAAGGCAAAAAAAGAAAAGATTCTCACTACCACTGTGGATGGCACGTTGCTGGGAAATATCGCCGTTGACACTGTTGTTTCATATGCGGTCTCAATGCTGAATAGTCTCATGGGCGCAGACTGGGGCAGGTATATTCTTTTTACACTGAAGCTGCAGCATGCGGCGGGCTGCAGCAAAGCGTTTTACCTGTTGCCATTCGTATCTACACCAGACATCCGATGTGAGTGCATTCATTGCTGATGACAGGCAAGGCCTTGGGAATCCCTCAAAACGTTTTTCATCGACCATTATACTAGTTAGAATCTCGGATTGTTATTTTTGCCCTTACAAGCGTCTCGGGGTCTTCCTATGCAGCATTTCCGCTTCGGAGGACTTCAAAGGCTCAACCCACCAAGCCTTACTTCCATGTTCGCAGTCTCGTCGTTTGTCGCACTTCAGTATCGCGACGATCTCGAGCGTTTCAGGCACTGGCTGAAAAACTGTCAGGACCCGCAATGGTAGATCGAGATGCCGCACTGACGCGCAACCAGGTACAGTCGCTCGACGCAGAATGATGGGCACTAGTGTTTCATGAACGATCGCTCGAGGTGGAGCCATTAGTAAAATGTGTGTCATGCAGCTACGCGTGTGCACAGATATCAGTGAACGCGAAAATAATCGCTTTTGCAGCTGCTTTGGTCATTGCTCAATTCAAGGTCTCATGAGCTAGCCGTTTCAACGGAACGGTAACTTATATTTCAGCTGAGCGCGAAGACGCCGAAGCAGCACCGGAAACCAAATTTCGCAAAACGCAAGTGGTTCAAAGAATCACTGAAGTCTGGAAAATAGTTGCTGGGCTATTTAAAGCATCACTAAGAAGCAGGATTCAATTTGGAGTGTTAAAGAATTCTTGAAGCATAACTTGCGACATAACTTCGAAGGTAATGAAGCTACATACAACTCAGCATGGACGGCATGAATGAAACGCCCTGTTTCTCCAGGCACCAAAACTTCAGAAGGACCAGCAGTATGCTAAAGTGATGAACTAGCAACAGCTCTTACTGGTGTGCCTTTCTTCAAGTTAATGCTGCATTTCCAGAATGTTTATTCGTTTACTTGTTCCCCTTACTAGCGGACAGTGTCCCACTACGTCCAAAGAAGCCTATTATTGTTCTATTTGAAGAATGAAAGTAGGGAAATGGAGAAGGTAGGTGGAATAAACTAAAATGGGCTCTACGATTAAAGCGTTTTCGGCAGTGACGCAAGTTCCAAGAGGTTCATGTTCTACCACGCGAGCGTACTATAATGTAAGCTCTCTAACAAACGTAAGTTTGATGTCCTAAACGGAGACCAAGCTTCGTGCTGGATTCAATAAAACGAAGGCGAAGAGAAAGAAGGGAAAGAAAACGAGGAGGTGGATGATTTGCAATAAGTTAATGGTTTGCAAACGTTTTTTTTGTAGCTTTACTCATTTTCTCTCTTCAATATTCCTTTCGCTGAAATTGAATTCGAAACTTCTTATTAATTCGGTGTTTAATCTCTCCTACATTACTACCTCTTCCATAATTTGCTTCAGTTAGTACACTCACGCGCGCACTATTTCTGTGTTTTTCCAGGTATTTGATTTTGTTCTTTTTTGTTTCTCCTCTTAGAATGAGAATTTCTCTTAAGGTGCCTCCTGCCGCATGATGCTCAACCTTATCCCCTAAAATGCATATATACCCGCCATAAATGAGGTTCATCATCAGCATCATCTCTAACATCGTAATCATTATCATCTACATTATGTTTCGTTGCAGTGTGGCCTCTAAAAACATTACGTGCTCAAACTTTCGCCGTTGACTCAACTTGGTGCTCGCGGTGACGCGTAGGCACCATTAATAATCGTAGACATGGGCGTGGCTGCTGACGCATTTGACCAAGTCGTGTTTCGAAGGTGCCTAGGATGGCATGTGGTGTTAGTTGTTATCTTGCATACGTCGGCGATATCTTGCATATATCTTGTATTGCAGCGATTCACCGCACCTTAGCACCTTTGTCGCAAATCCTAGACATGTCTTTTGTCTGCGTACACACCAGTTGGAAGTCTATGCGATTCACCCTCCTTTTGTAGTTGTCCTTGCTAGTCCCCGCTTGGCTTGTGTCCATTTCGACGCAACTTTCAAGAACAATGCCAAGGTGCATTTCTCCTTAACGTAAGCTTCTTCTTTTTTTTATTCCTATCCTTTAGTTTTCACGGCTTTGAATATGTTACGAGCTCGGGCTTGCTGCGCCCAGCATGGCTTCCGCAGAGTGGTCTCACGTCCTTGACTCCAGTGGTCCAGTGGGGGGGGGGGGTCAAAACATCGCCTTTCGCAAGTCCGCGCATCTAGTCTGCTGGCGCATTTAGCCTTCTCGCTGGGAACCGCCATGGACGCCGCGATGTAGCCGGCAACATAGTTTATCACCACTTCCTGGAAGGCGCGCAATCGTTCGCGTTCGCCGGCGGCTTGGGAACGATCTGTGGTATTACTTTACCGAACGACAAGGGTTGCTTGTTAGCACACGGAGGAGGTCCTGACTGGCCTCCTTTATGAATGCTTGTCTGTTTCTAAGTGTCTCCGTCATCCACGATCGTAATGGAGCCTTAGTTCCTACGCAAAAAGCACGAATTCGTGTCGGATGTTCTGCAATGTATATAACACGAGTGATATTGGTGTGGCTAAAGAGATGAAAGCGAAAATTGCTACCTGTCTGAATGATTAAGTAATTAACGACGGAATTCGCATCGGAAGTAGTGGTACTTTCGAAAGACGGTGTAGTATTTCGCCCCCGCACCTATTGCGGCCTGGTGAATCGAGAGATTGAGCCATTCCCACTTTGAACGCTGTGTGTTTGTCGATATCGATGATGAGACCGGAGGCTATCGTGAATCTGTCTACGCCAAGGCCACTGTGACAGCTCTCAGTCGGTGAAGAAAACAAATTATCGCATCCGTGATGCCTTTTCACATCTTGGTATACAATTAACTTCCATTCAGGTAGAAAGTTCCCGAGATAGATCCAAGTAATTCAACCAAGTTTTGAAGTACTCAAAAGCCAAATTTCGTAATTCGTGCACGAACGAGGTGGAAATAAAGCTGACGTATTTAACGACATGTCTTGCTCGTAAAAAAGGCGAAGTATAGAAAAAGAATTAAAGCGCAGTACGCGCCCGTTTTAATCTACCTTTTCTGGCAAGCTCGCTTCTCACTACCTCGAACTTCATGCTTCGTTTTTAAGTATGAAATGCTTTTGGCTCCCGTTGTCGACGACCTTCAAGTGACCTTGAGCCACAAGCCAGAGCCATTATCCGGGCACTCAGACGAGAACATCCGGACAGGATGTGAGGACAACGCAAGATCATCCTGGCAACAAGACAAGACCACATTACATACGCTAGTTCTTTCCCAAACAAGTTACAAGAAATATTGCTTCCGAGTTCTTCCTAAAGTTTCTTCGCAATATCACTCAAGCTGTAACTTCTAGTACGCTGAAGTTTTATTTGTCATTTCATATAGCGACGTTCAAAAGCCAGATACAGGGCACTATGCACTTGATTCTCATCTTTTGGCGCTGAGGGCTCTTTTAAACGCCAGCCGTCCGTTAGTACCGCGGCGCGTCCGGCAGCGTCCAAGCCGGCAGCGTTCTGCACACCACGAACGGCTGTTTGACCAAGACGAGACTTCCAATGAGCTTCTGTCTGTGACAGGAAAATATTGCGCCCATATGGACCAGTGTACAGTGTGGCGTGATGTGGTGTGGTGTGCTGTGGTTTGCCGTGGAGAACATGCCCTACACCTATTTTATGAGTTTGGCTAGTATCATCTCCATCCAATCTGCTTTGCCGGTAGCCATTTCATGCTTATGTCTACTCTCGATTACGGGAGAGCCAGGATTTTTTTTTTCGGATGCACCGACAATAACACGATATAATCGAAACTAGTGAAGGCAGACCAATATTAATCAGGATTTTAGTGCGAACGACGGGGTAGTTATTCGTCGCTGTTAAAATGAAAACCAAGACTATCGGGGCAAGTCACAATAAGGCCGGTATGCGTGGCCCGCTACATTAATTTTAGCTTGCCGAAGGGATACGCCGTGCAGCAACTTCGCACTGCCGGTTGTATCAGAGATATGTCCTCGATTAGCCACCAGCAGTGCGTGAATATCGAGCGTTAAACTAATTTCGCAGATAACTGTGCATCCAAGATGACTGTTCTATGAAAAAAAAAAAGAAAACACTCCATCAACCGAGTACTAATCCCACCTGAAGACTGAAGTCTTCAGGCGGGATTACGTCATGCAGCAACCTCGCACTGCTGGTTGTATCGGAGATATGTCCTCGATTAGCCACCAGCAGTGCGTGAATATCGAGCGTTAAACTGATTTCGCAGATAACTGTGCATCGAAGATGAGTGTTCTCTGAAAAAAAAAAAGAAAACACTCCTTCAACAGAGTACTAATCCCGCCTGAAGACTGAAGTCAGTCGGAGATATGTCCTCGATTAGCCACCAGCAGCGCGTGAATATCGAGCGTTAAACTAATTTCGCAGATAACTGTGCATCGAAGATGAGTGTTGTCTGAAAAAAAAAAAAAAAAAGAAAGCACTCCTTCAACCGAGTAATAATCCCGCCTGAAGTCATTGACCGCGGATTCAAACTGCTATGCGAGGCAGGCAAATAACAGGACACCGCTAGATGAAGGATTCGTCCTGTGCAAGCGTCTTGGACCGAAACAAACGCATCGGCCTCGGGCGCGGAGCTAGCCGCCGCCGATTTGAATCTTGCGGTTTCTTGTGCTAGTGCCAAAAGATTTCTTTACCTTTGAAGTGTCGAAGCCGGATCAACCACTTTTTCACACACGAGGGCTTCCGGCGCCCAAAATAAATCGGCCGCTCCAGGAAGGCGCACACCGAACTCGTTCTGACCGCAGTAAGCGAGCTCCCCGGGTTCTTGTAGGTATACTCCGCGAGTGCCGCCCCAACTCCTCCAGTGGTGCGCACCACGTCAGCTTCACGCAGTGCTTTCCTCACGCACCGAGAAAACCAAGCGCAGGAGCTCACGGGTTCACAATCCGTAGGGAGTTGTGAGCGGCGCTTTTGCGTCGCATGCGGTTGAGGGAGGGTCACCCAGGTATCAAGGGAGAGGGTATTGGGGGTGGTGCAGGTCAAAGTGCTCACGGCCATATCTGACCGCTACTGAACGAGCGAGCGAGGGGTCGAGCCGAGAACAACGCACCGAGTCCACTCACCCGAGGAAGGCCGGTCGCAGCGGATTGGCGACCCACCGGGGAAATCAGCCTCCGGTTTGCGGATCGCGAGAGAGCGCGCGCGGTGGCGCTGCGCTCAAGGCTAACCGCCTTCGCTGCCGCCGCCGTATGCGCGAGTCAACCAGCCACTGTGCCACTCCGTCACTGCGGGGGGGTTTCCCCCAAAAAGAATTTTTTATTGCCAGATCGGGGCGACATACAACACCGGTCACCATCGACAGACCTCCGAGAAACGGGCATCTTCAAGCGACGACACCCGACCGGCGTTCAGGGGAGCCACTGAGAGGAAGAACAAAACAGTGCACGTCGCACACACACACACGCACACTCGAAGACATCCCGTTCTCGTCGCATTATTTTACCTCGCGCGCACTTTGTCGCGTCGCTCGTCTCCCGAAGGTGGCTGGAGCGGCGGCGACGCGGCCTTCTTGGCTATCGACGTCCCGGCGCCCTGTGACCGGAACAGGCGGTGCGCCAGCAGCTTGTTGTAGATGTAGTCCGACCCGTTGCTCTCGGTGGGCATCGCGCACCAGGCGAGTAGCAGGAACTGCGCGTGCGCGTCGGGCACAAAGAGCGGTGAGCGCAACCTTAACATACCACGGGAGAGCAACGAACGAGGCTTTTTTTGATGTTGTAATTCAGAATTGCTTAAAGTGTCGGTGCTGCGCCAATGCTGCTTTCCCGAGCGTTGCCGTTTACTTCCTGTGAAAACTACCACCTTGCAGCTCGCAAAAGTTTCCACGGTTGTACTACAACCAAAACGAAACGCGCCAAAACTCGAGGCGTGCCGATTAAAGATGGGAATGTAATAGAAATACCCGTTCAACTGACGGAAATAGAATGTCATGTGAGAATTACTAATACTGTCTTCAAAGACATTCCGGTCAAGTCCATACCTACGTATCTGAGTGCGCTTACCATCGCACTGCTTTCCCAATAAATGTGTTCCTGGAACGACACTCCGGCACATGGTAGTTGACTTCTATGTGACCATGCGAAAGAAATCTCTGGCTTTCCGCTAAGAAATTGGTCGATTTCATTCTAGTTTGTCGACAGTGAAATGACTAATTTCCTTGACTGGCTCTAACGACAAGTATTGAATTAAGCGTCTCAAACAAGGATACGCTCGGCCATAGCTGAATTTTGCAATTATAGAAGCACAGTACTTTTAGGCTTGGTGTTGTGGCCGAAGGAATCAAGGGTAAATGAGGAAAGAAGGAAGTATTATTGCATTGAGTGCTGTTAAATATTTTAATATGGCATTGACTTCAAGTTAGCCGCTCTGGTCGGGTAGCGGCTTCGGCGTTGCGCTGCGAAGCCCGAGCGCACCGCGGCTCGAATTCAGGCCGCATTTCAAGGGACAACAACATACAAAAACACCCGTGTACTGTGCACTGGGTACACGTTCAAGTAAGCCAGGTAGTCGAAAATAATTCAAGTACCCCACTACGGCTTGCCTCATAATCAGATCGTGGTTGTGGCACGTGAAGCTTCAGAATTTGATTGTTTTCATAGACTTAATTCGTAATACACAAATCT
This sequence comes from Dermacentor andersoni, assembly GCF_023375885.2. NCBI lineage: Eukaryota > Metazoa > Arthropoda > Arachnida > Ixodida > Ixodidae > Dermacentor > Dermacentor andersoni. The sequence goes on along the minus strand of NC_092818.1, from coordinate 146,087,240 downwards.
TTGTACACCGCCCGTGTGAGCCAAATTCCAACCTCCGTTCGGTCTGCATTTCCGTGTCCTCGTTTCCTTTCTATCTACCATCTTATCGAAAACTCAATATCATTGTGGCACTTCTCTCTGCAGTACAGTCTATACCTTCGGTGACAGATTTCTTTTGCATTAGCTATCTTGAAGAATCCCTCATCGATCCCGATTCTGCTCGAGAAAACTGTGGCGCTAAGAGGACACAATAGGAGTAACCAGAAATACCACTAGGCTGGAAAATGTGTCAAGATATAACGGCCCAACTTTAGGTGCAGTGTAAAGAGAACTTTCATGGGACGGACGATAACATAAAAAAGAGGGTGAAAACAAAAAGCGCATGCGATCGTAGCAGCTTCGTGATGACAGTGCCTGCTCCCAAGCTCGACCTTAGGAACAGTTCCAATGTGAACACGACACTTGGTGAAGCAACAAGATAACCCCACCCGAAGCTTCAAAATTCGTTTGCAGAGCTCATTGATGCCCATCATCGGCCACTGCCGTATCGAAAACGAAGTACGATGTTTCGACATCAGCGTCGCCGTACCGCTTGGTGATTGCATTAGACCGGACTCGCCTCAATTACAGACTGGATAAAATCAGTTTAAATCGTGTTACAAGGCTAGCAAGACGTCACGAAGTGCTGCCGAAATCAGTTCAACTCAAGCGGGTGTTTGCGCTTGAGATAACGAACCACTACGGCAATGAATTCACTAGCAACTTCGCTGTTTAAAGTTCAACACGCATTTGAAAGTTGGACACAGACTTGAACACAAAACTATACTTGAAACTATAGACCATATTTTGTAGCATCCCTGCTCGTTTGTAACTGTTAGCATTTGCAGTTGCCTGAGAAATGAGGCGCCTAGTGGGCCTTTCCCCAGTGACAATTTCAGGATTTAACGACATTCTATCAGTTTTCCGGAAGGTGTCAGCTCTTGTCAGTGCAAAGCGGGGCGTCATGCCAGCCCAGAAATCTCTTGCAGCGAACACTTTCTCCATGCCATACGGGACAGCGTTAACGGGCTCGTGGCAAAGTCTAAAAGAGTCAGCGCGTCTCTTTAGCCGCTCGCTGGGACTGCATTATCAGTCGACACTTATTTTAGGTTGAATGTTTTTTCACTTGGCGTCAAAATAAATGCGATGACACATCCTCTACACCGAAGGGCAATAGCTGCTGTCGTGTCGCGGGTTGTTTTCCAATCATCCACGGTTTTGCGGAATGGTTCCGAATTGTGTGACGAAGCCTTGAATCCCGACTTAATCGTGTCGGATCAATAATTTGTTTCCTATTCGCAGCTGGTGAGATTGGAAGCCCGACCTCTCAACAAGCGTGGGTGCGTACTACAAAAGTATTGAAAAATGATCAGCGGGGCACTAAGAACTAAGAAATAACGAATTGCGTGTTCAACACTACAACCAAAAGTGAAGATGAACTTACTAAAGTGTGACAAACTCCAAAATTACGTTCTAAAAGGAGATATTGCAATAGGATATTGTCAGCAGCTACTTCTGATGTTACCTCATTTTAATTAATCAAAAATTCAAGGAAGCAGGGCCCGTATTTACAAGAATTTGCAACACTACAACCGAAAGTGAGGACAAACTTGCTAAAGCGTGACAAACTCCAAAATTACCTCTGAAACGGCAATAAGATATTGACCGCAGCAACTTCTGCTGGTACCTCATTTAAACGAAATAAATGTTCTAGGAAACAGTGCCCCAACTTACGAGGTGCTCTTACGCTAAAGCAGCTGAACTGCCATGTAGCCAATCGCGATATTGAACATATTAGTTAAGCTGCCAGCCAATGGCAAAGAACACTCCCGAAAAAAAGCTTTATTTGAATTCGGCCCCAGATATATAAAAACCTGATTTAAGCAGCGCCCTATTTCAAAATCCTTGTACCGTAAATGCGCCTTTCTTGCGAAGGAAAATATACGTTAATTTCATCTTGGTACTCATCCATATTGGACTCGGCGCGTTCGAACACTGCGCAGTAAGAATTCTCAAGACCAGTAGGTTTTATTCTAGCGTCCGCCTCGGCTGTTTAGACAATGTACGATTTCAAATAGATCGATAGCGTTAAAGATATTAAGCCCTGCCTGATTGACCACAGCGATGCACATTCATTACGCATACAACTTTCGCCAAGTGAGTCGCGACCAAGTTGGCACATTAGTTGCCATGGCGCCTATGAATTAATAAAAAAAAAGGCACACGGGGCACGCGCTAAATGCGCCAGTGTCGAAGTTTTCTCAAGCTGCTAAAGGCTATGTTGACAGCCGCCTTCTTGAACTGCTGTGGGCAGACGGAATTTAGTTCTACAGCTCAAGATGGTGGCCCTCGGAGAACCCTATAGGGCAAGTAGTCGGCGCATGCGCTTGGAACCTAGTAGAAGAAAAAAACTTACGCTCGCCAAAGCAAAACGAAACACATTGATGCTTTGCGGCCAGTAATGGTCGCCGAAGCGTTGATATTTGTCTCGTTTTGCTCTGGTGAATGTACGTTCCCTTCAAGATCGGCTCTGCCCTCGAGAGGCGTTTTTTTACCCTCAAAATTTTCGACTACAGTACCTTGAACATGTGGATTTTGATGAAGTAGCGGCCGATCAAGCGCACGAGCCAGCCAAAGTAGACGTTGAGGAAGATGTATATGACCCAGTAGGAGGTCCACTTCTGCAGGGCCACAGGGTCCTGTCGCTCGAGGGCCCGCAGGGAGCCCAGCACGCCGACCAGGGCGGTTATCGTCTGGCAGAGGAAGGCGCTCATCATGTCCATGGCGAACATGATCGCCACGACGCCCATCGCGCCGTAGGCCAGGTACTCGCGGCGAACCCTCGTCTGGCGTTCGAATTTCTCCAGCGCGGTGTCGATGGGGCCCCGCTCCCGCAGCAGGCGTCCCAGCTCGTCGCCCAGCTCCTGCGCCATGGTGCTCGCAGCCTTCCGGTCGCCGTCGACGAGGCGCTGGGCTCGGGGCAGGCTACGCTTTCGGGGAGCGGGAGGAGAATTTTTCGCCGGCACGCCAGCCGCTGCCCGCTGCCACCGTCGCCCCGATCCGTTGAACGCCGCGAGCTCCGCGCGAGCACCCCTGGAACGCCGCGAGCTCGTTTCGAGCTTCTTCCTCCTCCACTGGCCTGCAGAAAGAAAAAGACAATAATGAAAGAGTCAACTACATCCCGACGCTAAAGAAGGCGAAGTCGACGTACATATTTGTTCGAATAATTCGGTGAATAAATGTTAATTACACCTCTCTATTCTGACCCTTTCGGTCTCTTTTTCATGTTCAGTAGTCACTTATTTCACATTTTATTTGTGTCGTATTCTACGCGCAATTACGTCGACCTTGTCTTCTTTAGCGTCGATAGTTGGTTGACGCTTTCTTTTTTATTGACCAAGAGGCCAGGTGGGCCGATTACGGAGATGGTGCAGTCTATGGTGCAACGTGGTTAATCCTTGACTATAATGAAGCTAATTACGCCGGTACCGTTAATTTTACCTAATTTGGGACTAAATTTCTAACTTCTTGTTTCGTTGAGATCTACATTTCTATACATATTGCGACTCACTACGATGCTTTGCAGGCGAGATAGGGCGCTTTTTTTTTCTGGAAGCGGTTACAAAATACCCAGATCTCAAGTTCGCCAATGCCGTGTGAAGTCAACAAAGAAGACTTTGTCCTAAAAAAAGAGAACTCCTTCGGTGATGACGATGATCATTTTAGAAATTGTGGCACTTATCTCGCCCGTCGTGAATCGTCCAAGAATTACGAGGCGAATTACAAATTAAAAGAACTTGCGGGGTATCGAGTGTTTGGGGTCGTTCTATTGGATCCTTGACGTCATTAGAAATCTAGTTTCGAGATGATAAAGGGCTTACTTGACTGTTTGAGAAGAACTGTTGGTTAGTGTGTTGGAAGGAGGTTCTAATCTGTGGACGCACAGAGGAAACAGACGGGACGTATCCTGTGCTAAAAGAGCCAGAAGTCTAGCTTGTCTGTAGGATGTTAGTAGCGAATGTCGCCGCAATTATCCAGGATGGCAAAGCGTGATGTCGCATGACGCAATCACATATCCCAGTTTCTCGCAGATGTAGGCGTAAATGCTTGGAGCTAGTGGCACATTGTTGTAGCTTCTGGCTCTTTTAGCACAGGATACGTTCCTTATGTTCCCTCTGTGCGTTTACAGATTAAAACGTCTTTTCTACACAATAACGAACAGTTTTTCCAATGGTGTGCGCCTTGACCAACTATGTACGCGTGGCTGCTTTTCTACTAGTGGTACTACAATATATAATTGATACTACAAGCTTTAACGTAATTTCCTAACCTCCTACCCTCACTTTACGGCCTCGTTCCACGTGGTAGTCACGTGCTATTTTGAAGGAGCAGCGACAACGAAAATTTAGTATGTCCATAAAAGGTGAAGATAGCAAATGTTACTGTTCTATATGTCAAGGTGAAAGAGAACATGAAATTAAAGGTAGCTCAATGTCATTAAGGGTGACAAACCGTACAAGGATGACCTGGAAACCAAGAAGCTAAGAAAGAAGCGGTTTAAAAGAAGAGAAACAGGGCCTTTCACGAACAGTTCATCTACTCGTCGGCGTAACGATGTTAGTAACGCACTTATATTCTTGCTCAAAGATATGTACAGTTCTTTTCTCTTTCTTGCTGTCATTTTGAGCTTACCCTAAACCACTCGTTCCTTGCAATCGTCAAACTTCTCTAAAATCAACGATTGTTCACATTTCGTGCTTTTGTGTCTGCGTTCGTGGTTTCTATTAAATTCCGTTTCTTCTTTAACAAGAGCTGCATTGTTTGAATAGTTGCTTTCAAACGTATTTCTGTAATTGGCATAACTGACGTGGTAGGTCGTTCTTCACGCACATAATTTTTTTTTCGAAGCTTTTTTTTGTTTTCCTTCCTACTCGTGTCACAGCCCCTACGGTATATAAAAAGAAGTATATAAGCGTAAAAAATACATTTGCACTCTAATGTGAGTATGAGACACGGCTGTTATCGAGACATGAAAAAGACTAGGAAGAATTTTGCCATAACACAAAGTACACACAATACACACACTTGGCGGCTGTCCAAGAATGTGTTTAGCATTTTTTGGGAGGTGGTTGTACTTGCGGCACTATATTGCTCTATGTGTTATGGGTGCATAATGCTTCCTGCCGCCGTGCCTTACTCGTACGAGGGAGCCAACCGCTACATCAAGCGCCACTTCCTCAAGGACCAGTTCGGAAACCCGTGTCTCAAAACGCCAGCTGTAACGAGGGAACAATGACAGAACGCTCCCCTTACCACGCTATCACCGTGTTGTTTGTAACTGCTGTGTTAGACTTCACTATTTTCGATATCGGCCCGCGAAAATGGTTACACACAATAAATAGTGGTTAGTTCCCAGAGAAAACCAAACGCTACAAAAAAAAAAAAAAAAAATCTGCCAGACATTTGCTCGCAACAGCCAATACAGCACCATTCTGCTGAGAGAAGCACATCGTCCTCGACTGCTTACGGAGAGGACAGGACGTCATACCGAGCTACTTTGAACTTGAAGAGCTGCAGTGTTATTATCATCACAGTTACAGCGACACTGGCAAGAACTCACGGCCTTATGCTAAAAAGCAAATGAAGAACGTTCGCTTTCTGTAACGCATGGAGTGCACCGAACTGGGCGGGTAGGGGGGGGAGAAGTGGGGGGGGGGAGACATGCTTGTTCTTACGCAATTAGCAGTGCGAATGATTCTGGCACAGATACACTTGGCTCGAATCCCACCTTTTAAATTATGCGCCTGCTTTGGACTTAATTTCAGTGGTTGCGCGGCTGCACAGAATGTATCACAGCTGGACGGACGCCGTCCTGTCTTGGTAAGCGGTGTGGACGGAATGAGAAATTGAACTGCAGAATGCGAGCAAAGCCTTTTGTATTATCCGCACGCATCTATGTTCGGGTCTATGCACTGTATACACTTTGGGTCTTCGTCGTCGTGATGCGTGGTAGCGTGCTGTTACGTACTTGCAATAATGCTATAAAGCTTTGCCGTTGCCCACCTTATCGCTTTCGCCAGATGCTATACCTGCTCCTGAGCAGTCCTGTGGAACAAACACGCAAGATGTTGCGCTTTTCAATGGGGATGACAGCGACATTAGCGTATTAGCGACATTTTAACGTAATGCCTCCTGTAAATAGCCCAATTCTTACGAGCCAAGAGCCATGACCTCCAGCTAACGCGCCAACAGCTCATTTACGTTCGCTAGGGAGTACTGGCGAAGCCAGCGGTGACCCTTAATACCTTAACACCTTTGTCGTTAGCTGCTACCTCTCGTGCGGAAAGAAATCTTCCCACTATAGTATGTTGGCATGGTGGCAAGCGCCTTGCCCTTTTTTTTAGGCAGAGGGCGATCACTACAGAAGGATTTCTTAAACTCCTTTCATCGAAGCAGCCGTTTCTGTGTATACAGCAGCATTTGCAGCGCCTGTCAGTGCAGTTCCTGTCTGTCTCCTTTTGTGTTTGTTCAAAGCGTGCGCTTGTTTAAACCTGGAACTATGAGCAAAAAATGATCGAATAACGCCTTTTTGTTTAGTCTTTACTTCTTTTAGTTTTTTTTCTATCTGCTCTTTTTAGAACGTAAACAGGTTGGATTCTGTAGAAGTAGGTCTGGCACACGTGCTATACAGCAACTATGGCACTTGGCCATTTGTGCTTTTCCAGTGGCGTAACCGAAATATTTTTTCGGGGCGGGCCCCTCCCCCCGGCTATGCCCCTGTGCACAAACACTAATTATTTTTTATCTGATTTTCAACCGATAACTTTTGGGATTACGTTGTATATTTGAAAATAAAATGGCTTCGTATGCGCTTGTTGAACATATACCATTTCTCGCCGTTCGCGAAGATCTGCGAATAGTGATCGTAGCCTTCCGTGGCGCATCAATGCGCACTGTTGGAATCGCACCGCTGGCACGAGTTGTTGTAGTCTCGGTGCTGACGCCCGTTATTGCCAATCGGTCGCAAGCCCCAAGGGTAGCGTTGGCCTGGCGGCCTGGGGCACTGGAAGCATCCGAAGGTCCCGGCAAAGCAAGAGAAGACTGGTAACAGAACAACTTGTTTATTCTAACATAGCAAAAGAGCGGCCGGTCAGGTCGACCGAAGTGGAAAGACGGGAGAGCACGTAACTCAACAGTACAAATCGGAGCCTCTCTCTTGGCGTCCGGGGGCAGCTGCTCTTATACTCCCGGCGTCGCGGTCCAAAAGGGAAGGAGGGAAGGTCACGGGATGAAGGTCACGGGACGGCGCAGCAGGAGCCCACGACGGCGCGAACTGTCGGGCCGAGAGACCTGCTGAACCGAGTGTAGTGACGCATCGCCAACCGCCCACACGACGGCGCGAACTGTTGAGCCGAGAGACCTCCAGGCTCCTCATTCGGGGAACTCCGCTCCCCGGCTGCCGCGCTTTGACAAGCGAGGGCACACACACACACACGCACACACGAAGACACGTGGCACTGAAACACGCCTGGACACGCTTGGCGGGTAGGCGTCGCGGCGGCGTCGGACGGGCCAAAATGTCCGCCGCTTTGAACAAAGCCCCGGCGTCCGTTGCACCCGCGCCGGCATTACCGCGCGTTGTAGGCGAAACGTAACAGCACGCTGGTGCTACAGTGCGGCTACGAAGTGAAGAAAGCTGTAATCGATGGATGGCGGTGTTTCAGAAACCACGTGTGTTAAACGAGAGAAGTCTATATATATATATAGACTGGCAAATCGACAATGTGTCAGAGACTTCGCTTATGGCAGGAGGCTATGGAATCAGGCAGTGAGCGCACAGCTACACAACAGCTGCAAGCTGCTCGCTAACCGATCGACCGGCCGCCTATAGTGAGTACGCTGATTGCACCGAGAAGCGCGTCTTACCGACGTCTGTCTTTTCTTAGCATGCATAAAATTTGTATTAACTCTGAACCAAGCTTCCGCGCAATGCTGACGAGAGTGTTACGATGACATTTAGCGTCCTTGATATGGCGTCTGGTTCAGTTCTGGGGCGTCTGGTACGCAGCGGTGACAGAGTGACGAACCCATTCCTCGTCTCGTGTAGCACTATACGTTCAGCCGCGTCGAGCTCCACCCAAGTTGCTTTGTCTTGGCGTTACTTACACAAGTAATTCGCGGCAACCCGCCTGCAGACAAGCTTCCCGACCACTCGCGCCGACCACTGACGTCATATAAAATTGGCGGTTGTCAGACATTGCGCGCGCGTCTGTAAACATTGGTGGCGCAATTTGGATCGCTTGCTGGCGACTCCATTCTCCTTCAGCGAGACTGAGAAGGTGACGGTGAATAATTATTCTTCCGCGTCTGCGTAAGCACTCGCGCGACTGTGCGGCCCTTACAGCGCGTGACGTTGCCTACAGCGACACAGAACTGGACTGCTAAGCAATTACGATGACGTTGTACAGCAGCGGCCAGGTTTCAAACCTTTGGGTGTACTAGCTTCTCATATATTCGCAAACGCAGCACCTATAAGCTAGTAGCTTGTGGGAGATACCGCTTGCTCTGCGCCGCACTACGCAGTTCGCGCGGGTGTGTGCTGAGCGGTGTAAGCACTAATGGAGAGGGTATATGCAAACTGCGTGGAGCTCCTTACTCCGCAACATCTTTTTTTTTTCCAACCTTGTTGTCTGTGTGGTAGTGACCTGTGCCTCATATTAAGTACGCGGCACGACAGCGAGGAAAAGATTTCACGTCATTGTGGCGGTATCCCGTGCATATTAGTGCCCTTTATAAACCGTGTCGCGCTGATCCGTATCACGCTCTTAATTTATGAGCAACTTCACATGTCTAAGTATCATCATTATTGTCCTCGTTGTCGCAGCTACTGACTCTGGTTATGAGCTTAATGTCCTCTGTTTCGATGGCCGCATGGCCTGCCGTGGAGGTGTAGGGATGACAGTGCTGAGAAGCGAAGTGCGACGTGCTGGATACGGCTATCCGCCACAACAGCCTCATTCTTATCTAATCGGAAGGGACAAGAACTCGCATGTTGTGATATCCACTGTTCCACGCTGCACTGCTGCGTCAATATCAGAAACCAAACAAACAGAACGCCGACTAAAATGGTGTTCTCAAAGGAGTTGACGGCTACCACATGGAAGCCCGTCGTGGCTCCCGTGTAAAAGCCGAAACGTCAACCCCTTTGACAACACCATCTTAGTCGGCGTTCTATTTATTGTATAGCTAATATGAATCAACATCCCGACATACGAGATGTTATTTTTTTGTTTTGTTTTACTGCTGTGTCCGTTATCGCTTTGGGAGTGCTAGGGCGGCATGCGCTGCTGAAATATACGCATTTCGTTCTTTAAAGCGAAGCTTTTCAGGCGAATCCGCCGGGACTTTGCCGACCGTGGCTGCTGCTGTGACTGTCTTGCCGATTAGCTCATAACACACGACAACACTAATAAAACGAATCGATATTGCCCCTGCAGGATGTGCTGGTGGCCAGCAGTGTTCTGTACGAAATTACGGAGTGAAACAACAAACGATACCTGTAACAAATATAGGCATTGAGGCGCATAATTCCTTTATTAAAGCGAAGCTCTCCTTATGCTTTATTCCCCGGCGTTTAACGTGTCTGCTTGGTCAGCTTCTTCCCGAGTAAGGTTAGCTGGCCCTGCAGAGATAGGCAATTCGGAAACTGGGCGGATCCCGGAGATGGCACGATGGAAAGTGGGCCGATCGTGGATACTGTGTGATCCGCAGTCGCGTAGGTCACGTGGGTCGCTTGGTGGGGGCTTTCCACGTCTTGCTGATTTGGCGGAAAGGTACGTAATCACTACGATTCAAATCAGGGTGTAGAGTATAGAACATTTTACAGCATTTAATAAGGTGCTTCAAGAAATCTTTGCTTCACATGGATTCCAAAATACGTGTTGGATCTGCAGAACTTTTTTTCCCCTTTTATTTGAAGCAATGCATTTATTGGCTTGTATTCTTTTGTACAAGAGTTGAGCTAAACGATAACAAGGTGAAAGCAGGAGCCAACGTTTCGACAAGTGGACTTGTCTTCTTCAAGGCCACTTGTCGAAACGTTGTCTCCTGCTTTCACCTTGTTCTCGTTTTGCTGATCGTCTTGAATTTCCATCTTCCGCCTTCCCCGTGTTTTCCCTTGTAAAAGAGTGTATTACACCGCTCTTAATTAGAATGTAGTTGAATGAGTTGCCTGCTTTCTACGTAATTCTCCACCTTCTGGCACATTTTTGCGCGCTGGTGGTTACGGCTCTTTATTTTAGTCGTAAGAACATCGATCACGAAATATTAGTTTATTGATTGTGTTTCCTGCTCGACCAGCAATGCAATGTTCTTCGTTGATTCCTTGTTTCCCTTTATTTTTTTGCTGAGTGGAAATGACCCGTTTTTGTACCGAGGTTACAGCTATTACCTTTTTCTTTTTCCTACAGCTACGTCTCTGATATATGACGCCGCTGTTTTTTTTTAACAGCTTTCTACACTGTGTCATATCAGGTAGCGGTTACCTGCTCAGCATTGCGAATGTAAATCTCTTTTAATAGACCCGTGAGACCGATTTCTGTAACGAGCTCGTTTCCTGCCGTTGCAATAACTAGTATTATTTTATCATTATCTGATAATAGCGCCCTATTATGCTTTCTCGAATGTAGGACCCGATGTTAGTAAATGAGCGTTACAGGACGTAATCGTTCCCATTTCTGGCTTGTGTTGCTATTCCACACATCCGCCTAAATGTCTTATTCTTAAAATTTCTACCTTCTCGTTTCATTACTATAGCATCAGTATTATGCGTGAGTACTGCTGGTCGTGCCACAGACTTGTAAACTTAGCCTTGCAACTACAGGATGGTAATTTCTGGCGAACGACCAATGAAGTATTACTCCAATTTGTTCCTCATGGCTGTAGTCTCCTAAGCAATAGCTGATATTCGAAACACGGCGTCTATGACGTGTTTCTGTCTTCGCAATTGCTTCTGTCGCATGCAGTTAGCAAAAGCATAGCCTTGTAGATATGTTTTTGTTACTCCAAGGGGACCAAGTGGAGCGTGGATTTGGACACCGCCTATTCTTTATCCACGTTGCTTTCTACATTCACCTGAGAGCGAAGGTGACTAAAATATGCTTTTTATCTTCTTTATTGTCGAGTCGTCCGATCAGAGGCCATTTCATATGTGTCTTCTCTTGTGCGAAGCCACGTACCCTGTATTACTTCTGCTAACCCTCACACCTTCTCAAAAAAAGAAAAAAAAAATCCCCTGCTGTACTTCACTTGCTTTCGACCCTTTATTCTTACGCTGCATGGGAAACAACGCCATCTGTATGACCAGTGTTGCCATAAGGTTCTCCTGTACACAGCTACATAAGATGTACGCTCACCGTCGTACTTAACTCGAACCCGCCTCGATCGTCTTTTTGCTTCTCCTGTTGAAGGTGCTTGATATTTCTGGTTGAAGTGCCTCAAAAATGATAGCTTAACACGTGTTCCTTCCAGAGCGTTCAATGTTTGCTCCTTAGAGCACATGTTTGCTAAAGTTGAACCACTATATATGCGCGTTCCTTGCTCTGGTTGAGTCTGACGGCGACTGCACCTTAAGCATACAGTTTGGCTCTAAGCCTAAGTTTACCGCACCGAACCGTAGTGGTAATTTAGCGACACTCTAAATCTTCTAGTCTCGGCGACTATATTGCGAAAAAGAAGAAGAGAATTATCTTAAAGCTTGTCGAAATTCTGGCTGAGATATCCTCCTCGCGTAGCTCTATAGCGGTTCCTTTTTTTGTTGCCGCACGTAGCAACATCTCGCGTATCGTACCAGCAGCTGTCCAGACATTAATGCTCAATCGGCGCTTCGCGAACGTCGGTGCTTTCTTCGGAAGGAGCTCGGTTTTGCCGTCCGTTTTTTTTTTCTCGTCGCGCCACAACCTGTGAAGAATGTGCGAAATGGCGCACCATGAATCCAAGCACTCTCTCGTCAACCGGGCTCACGTCTCTTATTCTGGAATGCATCAGCTGTGAAATCGTTTTCAGCGTCTAGTCGTGCACTCCGCCACCGCGTGCAGTCCCGCAGCGGTACACCCTAGCCTTACTTCGCTCTGTGGCGTTGCAATGGGAAAGCCCCTCTACATTACTGCTGCGTGATTCAGATCAAAAGCTCTCGTAGTTGCAAAATCCCCGCCGCACAGAACAACTGTGCATGTCGGACCAAGTTCTCTCCAAGATTCGTATCTGGTCAGCAGAATTTTTTCCGCACAATAAGCTCGCATCGTGACTTTTCGCCAGTGATTCCCTGATTGCCCTAAATCATCACAAAATCATGTTTATAGCAGCTTATTCGGGCAGCCTGTAATCGTGACACACCTGTTTTCACTTTTCCCCGCGGTGGTGGTTAGTTATTGTGTATATTGTTTTTTATTAAAGTCGGGGAGGCGGGGTCAAGGAGGGTATATGTTGACTCAGTGAAGGTAGAGCAAGTCTTCGAGCCCTTGGCCCAGAAAAGCAGAGCAAATAGGCAGGCACTTATTTTCGAAGAAGAGAGAGACGGAAAGGCCCGCCATGGCTGCCGTGTGGCCAGCGACAGCGCGGCCTTCTTTCTTTATTATTACTGCGCCGCGCCCAGCTCGTTGCGCAGCCAGTCGAGGTGCGAGGAGACGCGGGTGTAGATCCCCGGGAAGTTTGGCGTGGCGCAGTCCTTTCCCGACGAGACGATGCCCACCACGTAGTAGCGGCCCTGGTGGGGCAGCAGCAGGGGCCCTCCGGAGTCGCCCTGCGAACGCAGCAGATCGGAGAAGATGAGCATCCGCCGGACATCCCTTCGCTGCAGAGGTCGTGCGAAGCGCACACCGGACATTCGCGCGTTTCTTCGAATGCTCTCATCCGTTATTCTCTCTTTTTTTTTTTTCTCGTCCTTGCACTCGGGCAACAGTGTTTCCCTTCTCGCCATCCGCATATACCGTATAAACACGTGTGTAGCTCCACCCTATCTTTCAAAATCAAGAAGTCGAAGGACATGTCAAGGGAAGGGTATGTTAAGGGTAGGGTCAAGGCACGAGAGGCAACAAAGTTGAAAGTTCGATTCAAGGGTCAGCAAGGTTTTTCATCCTAGGATGCGTCAAAGCATAATACTGGGTTTGGTAGGGCACGCGTGTGAAGCTGCTTAGCGATGTCATCGTCTCGGGGTTGCGGATACTGTGTCGGAGTCTTTTTTGTTATGCGTTTTGGTTTTTGTTTGAGAACACAACTGCGCTTGGTGATGTACCCCACATTCAAATGTAATACTCCACTAGGGCAAAAGTAGCCGAATTCTGGTTGATCATGACAAAGCCTTCTATATCACAAGAATATTCAAACCTTAATTATATTTCAAAGCATACATTGAGGAAAACATAAGTGCGACAAGCATCTGCTCGCTTGCCGCCGCTCTTTTTCTTTCTTGTGTGTGTATGGCTGGTTAGAGGACTATGGTAAATACCCGGCTCTTGAGGCTCAGGCTTTTTGCTATCCGGGAGACACAACTTACGGACATTCTAGAAGAACACAGTAGAGAAACAAAAATGAAGAGAATTTAAAGTAGCGTGTCTATCAGTACCTACTGATACAGAAGTGTAGCTTGCAGCCGTACGTACAAAAATCAGTGAGCTATGAGGTAGTTTGAGTGTCAAACCGCTAGGGTTGTCGCTTTACCCCGCAACATATACAGGAGAGATTATGACTGGTAGCTGTCTATTATGACAAGTAAGTATTTACGTTTGCGTTATATGCCAATATGGCAAGAAGTCCGACGCACGTAAGTGAAACGAAAGTGATACAGCGTAAAGCGCATGCCCATTACTGCATTAGTGACGTCACAACGTTTTCTATCGAATTTGTGGGCGGCGGCTGACCTCGAGTAGACTACGAGGAAGGACGCTGAATCAATTAGTCAGGGACGCGAAAACAAATGGTCTTAGAGGCCTGCAGCGTTGCGTCAGGTTTCGCTGATTAATGATCCGCGCTTGCTTTCAACCTTCCCGCACTTACTAACGTTCCCTAATGAATATTAACGCACAAACTGCTCTAGTGTTGGTAGATTTGTGAGGCAACCACACTTTCCTAGTTTAGAACGCATTTGCCTTTATCCAACATATACATGCCAAAAGCATGTTTTTTTTTCTAAAGCATATATACCCCTTGAACTTGAAAACTTGAGAAGCTGTAGCATGGGAGCTTTGTGGACTTGTGGCACGATTCACCAGCGACTGTGGACTCTCTCTTGAGGATGATGTACAGTGCGGTTTTAGTAACATCGACGATGTAGCGCCTGCGTCGATTGTCTTGAGAGACCACGAATAAGTGCATTGTCTTCATGTAAATATCTCTCCCCGCTTGCATGTCAGGGACATGCGCATATACGTGCAAACCATCACACCACTTTTTTTTTACCGCTATATGAAAACTCCACTGGCGTCGAGTTGTACGCGGAGAAGTACGGTATACCTGCCAACTGCAAGCAAGCTGTCATCGAGAGGCACTCTAAGTGGAAAGCCGAATGGTTGGCACTTCAGCAATTCAAGACTTTAAAAACGCTCCCAAGTTTCTGGCCGGCATGATCACCGTCATCGCCAACGTCACTGGTTTTTCGCTGCTGCTGCGAATTGATCGCAGTTTGAGTCCCCTGTTTCCTGTTGCTTTTAGGAAGAGGCACAACGGGAGCTTCGTGCAGTCGACAAGGTTAAGAAGGCTTCACTCAGTGCATGCCAATGCGAGACCGAAAGCTGTGAGCCTGACGTTACTCCACTTCTTAAGGCTAGATTATAATATGCATCACACGTGTACGATGCCGTCATCGTTATCACAAACGTCACTGGTTTTCACCGCAGTACTTAGCTCTGTTAAAGGCATAGCCATGTCGAAGCTCCGCCGCTAAAGCGTTCGATCTGCGCTCGCTATATATTAGAATGTCGCCCGACAGCTTAGCATAGAAATCTATAGCTTGCGAAGAAATAGTCTTCGGACAGGATGAATAGCTTTCGGCAGCCAACAGTTTGAGCAGGGGTCGCAACACAAGCATTATTAGCACGCTCTCGTCTTGGTGCGCTCTTTACGAAGTCCTGTCGTATTGCAGATGACTCAGATACTTTAATGTTGATTTGTTTTGCCTTGATCACTCTTGTGCCACTAAATCCCATTTGCTTACTTAATTTATTTTGTTTATTATAGCCTAGGTAATCGAGCAACTTATATTCCGGCGGATATGTTACCTCTGGGAAACTACTCCAATACTGAAGAAGGTCTAAAAAAACGATGATTTTCAAAGGTTCTTTTCAATTTTATCCGCCCTCACTGAATTGCAGCCGATGAGATTTTTGCGATATGCGCACCCATTATGTCTTTTATCTTTATTTTTTATTGTGGTTGCTTATGTTTGCCTGGATCTCTCCAATATACACCCGAGTCAAAGTCGGTTACGGTTCGTCATGTTTCTTCAATTTGACACAATAAATTTATCATAGCGTGTCACCAGAATGTTCACTAAGCGGGTAGTTTACGCGCTGCTAGATTCTTGCTTAAAATAGTCATACATTTTATATTGCTTGTTATAAATATTTCGTGCGTATTTTAGAAGTTAGAATGCATGGAAAACTGGGGCATTTAAAGAGGTACCTACAATCGTAGGCCTATAGAAGATTTCCTCATCGTGAGCATTGTAAACTCTCCCATGGACCGCCACATAGCTATCCGAACTCCGCGAATCATGCATCGACAAAGGATGTTCTTGAAGATAGCGTGTCCCGTCGGGCAGATGTAAAGAAGGTGTTCTCTGCCCTGCCGTATCTGTCATCGCGCTTCAAAAAACTTGAAGAGAAAAGACAGTTGTTGCACGCACGCACACGTTTGATTTCGTCGCGCAGTCACAGCTGCTCACATAGGACTGCTGACTGTAAGCAACGTAGCAGCTTTCTTGCGGGTTTATGCTTTATACAGAAGCACGATTTTACATTCTTATCGTCATTTCACCTATTGAAGGTCCATCGTGCAAAAGACACCCCGTGGCGCAGAACTTCAACCTTTGGTCGTTGAATGAAGGGCAGTCACCTGCCAGGTAGTTCACCGTTTCCCCGCAACCTCAGGTGTTGCATTTGGCGCTGAACAATTTTCATTTATGAAGAAATGCGCCTTGGTGGACGCACAAAAGAAGTCATCATGGTAGATTGAATACAAATGACATTTTGCGCACAACTAGCGGTGACTGGTAGTGTATGTCAACGTTTCTTGGATTCTTCTTTGTTGATTGTAAGACAGTCCGAGAAGGCATATCACGGAGTCATTAGCGCGTTTACCGGTAATGTGTTGTGTTCGCAGCAGCAACAACGGCGCTGCGCGCACCCGGGTCATTGACCTTTCTTTTTTCTTTCTTTCTCCTTCTTCTCCTCTTTCCGCATAATGTCCCTCATACTTGCGGAACTTCCGACTTGCGATCTAGTCTTAAATTTATCAACATGTCTATCGTCCTTTGGTGCGTGTCAGTTGGATACTAGCCACATGTCTACTACAACAGCTGGGTATAAGTTCACTGAAGCATACGGAAGGTAACGCTGCTAGGCGGGCCGACCGGGATAAATGTTATTTCTTTCGTGAAGTAAACCTTATCAAAATTTTGTTGTCCTCACGTAACGCATTGTTTCCTTTTTGATTGCAGTGTTGTTCTTTATTTTGCTTTTGTTGAGTCAACTTTTAATCGCTTCCATTGCGGCCTCCCCCCCACTTCACCCCCCCCCCCCCCCCCCCGCCGCCGGATTTGGGGCCACAGCAACAACAACTTCTCGTTATGCAGGCGGTGCGGAGACGGCATTTTGATCCCCAACGTCTGGTAACGAGGAGCACTACGCTAAGGTATTGGAACCGTTGCGCTCACAATTCCAAATAACATCCTGCCGTATCTTGTGATTTTTTGTAGATGTGCATGATAATGCCGAAAGTTATTTAAAGAAAGCAAAAAAAAAAGAACAGATGCATTCCAATTCACATATCGAGTCTTCTTTTCCGCAGATGAAAAATGAAAATGATAAAAAAAAAACTGCCGGAATTCCCGCCTGTGCAGTTTTCACATTACTGAGCCAAAAGAACGGTACAGAAAATTCCTTCCGTATTTGCATGTGCAACTCGTTCTCGCGATCCCAGAAACTCAATCTTGGTGCCGCCGCTTTTGCATATCGTCTCCGGCAGTACTGGTATTTCCAATTTTCGTTGCCCACCCATGAGTTATTCTAATCCTTTCATTTTCCCATTTTTCCTGACGCCCGGGGGCATAGCAACATACCACCTGGCTCGTTTTCTTATTAGTAAACTTTGTCATCAGCATCGTCATGACGGTCGTCATAGGAATAAACTTCAACAAGGGCAAAAACAACATTATAATGGCGACGTACATTGATATTCCCCTCCTCTCTATGTTTCAAAGTCGACCGACGTTGCCGGCCTGGCAACGGAACCGTTATGACTACGTACTGCGCATATACGATTTCACCACCGCAGACCAGCGAGAGCCAATTTGCACCCTGACGAATGCTGTGCGGTTGCAATTCCGCTTCCTGTCAGAAGCCCGTGCGGTGGCGTTGAGGTAGCGGGAGTAGCATGTGCTTGCTGCGGTAAAGCCAGGGAAACTATGGAGCATGTTTTATTAGAATGTGAAGACGTCTACCCAGCGGTCGGTTTAGGCACCACTGGGCTCCTTGAAGCCCTTGGGTTCAGCGGGAGCAGTTGAAAAAGTAAACATGTCCGCAACAGGGATTAGTAAGAGACGACTGGAGGATTGGTGGAATAAAAGTAGGGTAACGACAAAAAACGGAGACGTACAAAAGCACAGTTCGCAATAGGGGATCAGAAAATTTGGTTGTGGGCGTTCATATTGTTTTTTTTTTTATTGTTTAATCTAGGTAGGACATTAGGCAGTATAATAGCAAGAGCTTGGTGGCGCAACCCACCGCCCCGTTCCAAAGGGGACGCTCATAACATCCATCCATCTATCCATCCATCCTTTATCCCCTGCGCCTATCAGATTCCTTCCCCCAACTCCTCTAATCTCTCGTGAGGATGGGTGAAAAAGCAAGCTACGATGTTCTCTAAGCCTCTTCCTCCTTTCTTCAAATCTTTTCGTTTTGAAGCGGCGTTCCTAATCTAGCAGTACGTTCGATTTCGTTACTGCGGCATAGTTAGCGTGCCTGCAATATTGGGACGCAATATAACGAAGACCATCCACGTGCACGTTAAAGAACTGCGATGTTCAAAAATATTCCGGAGTCTTATAACCAGATCGTGGTAATGGCACGCAAGCGCCCGGCATTTGATGTTTAGTTGTATAGCATTAAAATAATTGCTTCACTGAAACTTTGCTTCAGGTAGATTCGAACGCGTAAGTTGGATCTGGATAACGTCCTTTTTTTAACCTCTTCTTTTCTCAGGCGGCCAATATGCTGTGAAATGACTCACCTGGCACGAGTCCCTCTCGGCACTGGCGTCTCCCGCGCACAGCTGTGCCTTGCTGATGGGTAAGTGCTGCTCGTACGCCTTCTTGCATTCGGCCTCGGTCCACACAGGGATCTGGGCTTGCCGCAGTACGCTGCTTCCGGCTCCGTCTGTGCGGTGTACACAAGCGTACCTACTGTTATCATTTACGCCAGCGTACAAACAATTAAGCACTGCACGCAGCATTGCGAAGCCGGCCAAGCGATTGCGTGGTTACTGCTTGGTTATCGTACTAGCCGGTCAAAGAGAAGAATAGATATAACGTTTGTCTTCAATGCTGAAACGGGTGTCTATTGTATTGATGCTCCTACTGCAGGTGAACTGATTCAAGCCTTCAGTATATTATGAGAAAGATTCTCTGGTTACCCCCAGAACGTGACGCAGGTTGGCATTTGAATTTGGCGTTAAACTGTCGTTGACCTGTCGTTAAACGCGACAACTGGCAATAAGCTTTACTGGGATTATATATAGATGGTTCGCAGATGGTTCGTCGTGGCCGTCTTTTTGGAGTACTAGCACATCGAGAAGCTACACAAATAAGAAACATGACAGCACGACAGGCACGTCTTGCGCCTAGGGACAAATTGATAACAGCGATGATCAGGTGAAAAACGATCACCGTCGGAAAGTGAAACTGAAGCAAGGCGTGAGACCGGGCTAGTTGATATGACAAGCACTCAAGTTAAACATTGCGCTCGTTACTGCATGGCGCGCAAATGTCATCGTGGCCGCCGTGTTCGTTTATTAGCATGGTTAGGAGCTGCATTCGTGACGTACGCGTGAAAGCTATTTATAGCGATGGCTTGACGCCTCAGTTTTCGCTAGAAGGCTGTCCTTTGATTTGAAACAAACTAAGAGAAAGTGTGTTTACGGTTCACCAGGCAGCGCGACTTCGACTGGTAACCTCGTGACGTGCCCATATCACTGTACACGGCACTCACCAGACACTAAGCTACTATGCGTATTGTTGACGTCCGACTTTCAAGAAAGGGGCACGGACAAGCCTTATGCAGCCCAAACATTGAAACACGCCCTGCCTAGGTAAATGAGTGTAAGTATTTCTCGCCATCAGCATGCTTCCGACAGTGAAGTGAAATTGTCAGGTGAGAAGTATATTTTGCTCGAGCCCACTGTTGGTCGCCGTAGAACGCGCGAAATATTGCACAGTGAAGTCTTATCGGGTCGCACGCGACAAGCTCTTGCTCTGGTCTTCTGTATGCCGAATTCACAAGGCAGATTAGAACAACTGCCGGTGCAGTAGTTCCGAAGCAACGCTTTCTGATCGTTTCTGAGCAAGATTGACACAACGGCAAAGTGGTAGAGCCGGCCGTGGGTTCCAAAGGCATATATTTTACTGTGAGAAGTATGCCGACAGCGAGAAGTACTTACGTGCATTTCATTAAAACTTCTTTCTGGGCGAGTTGGTGCATACTTGACATAAAAATTGTAACAACGCTAGATGGCGCGACGCGACGGCGCGGGTCAGTTTGGAAGCGTTTCACATACAGAAATATGGCAGCAAGTGCGTAAGCACCCCCTCTGTATCGCTTTTTGCTGCAGAGCTTCAGTTTTTGGAAGCGACCGCTTACTGATTTGATTGTGTTAGTATCCCTCGCCTTTTTTCTACTTTTTTCTAGTTTCTTTTTTCTAGTTTTCTTGTTTTCCTGCGCCTGATTCCGTTGACTGCCGGCACGTTCGTTCATCGATGCGCAATGTCATTTTCCCCGATTGTATCACTCCCTTGTCCCTTAACTTCTGCCTTTCCCTTATATAAGGTATCCGTCTTTCGTCAATAACATTTAGTTTACAGTCAGCGCTTGTGTCGCGTCCTTGTTACTTTGTGGTTGCATGTGTTTGCGCTGTTACAATTTTTATGTCAATTACGCGCGTTTGCCTAGGCACAGTGCAGTTTACTATTTGGGCATATTGGTGAGCCATTCTAGAGCCGAGATCCATCCGGCGGAGCAGCCGAAATGGAGCTGGAAAGAGCGAAACCGAAAATGGATTGGGTGAGCCGAGAACTTCTGACTTGCGGGTAAATGTGGAAACCGTTTAGCAAGTGCTCCCTGTCGCTTTTCGTTCCGCGTGTGGGGCTTTATTTCTTACCGTGGATTTGACTTGAAAGCGTTTTTGTACGCCGGAAGGCTGTGCTCGCTCGTGTAGCGAGTGAGCCACACGGAATATGCCTTTGGACTCGGTCTTTACTCGAGAGATTAGACAGCAGCCATGTAGTCTGGAAACATGGCACTGCGTATGTGCGCCTTTGTGTGATACGGAACGCAGGGAGAAATAAAGTGGCGGTGAGTCTAAAAAAAGAAAGCGTTTGATTCAGTCGAAAACTCAGCAGTCATGCAGCCATTACGGAATCAGGGTGTAGACGAGCCGTATGTAAAAATACTGAAAGATATCTATAGCGACTCCACATCCACCGTAGTCCTCCATAAAGAAAGCAACAAAATCCCAATAAAGAAGGGCGTCAGGCAGGGAAATATGATCTCTCCAATACTATTCCCAGCGTGTTTACAGGAGGTATTCAGAGACCTGGATTTGGAAGAATTGGGGATAAGAGTTAATGGAGAATACCTTAGTAACTTGCGATTCGCTGATGCTATTGCCTTGCTTAGTAACTGAGGGGACCAATTGCAATGCATGCTCACTGACCTCGACAAGCAAAGCAGAAGGGTAAGTCTAAGTATTAATCTGCAGAAAACTAAAGTAATGTTTAGCAGTCTCGGAAGAGAACAGCAGTTTACGATAGGTAGCGAGGCACTGGAAGTGGTAAGGGAATACACCCACTTAGGGCAGGTAGTGACGGCGGATCCGGATCATGAGACTGAAATAATCAGAAGAATAAGAATAGGCTGGGGTGCGTTTGGCAGGCATTCTCAGATCATAAACAGCAGGTTGCCATTATCCCCCAAGAAAAAAGTGTATAACAGCTGCGTCTTACCAATACTCACCTACGGGGAAGAAACCGGGAGGCTTACAAAAAGGGTTCTACTTAAATTGAGGACGACGCAACGAGCTATGGAAAGAAGAATGATGGGTGTAACTTTAAGGGATAAGAAGCGAGCAGATTGGGTCAGGGAAAAAATGCGAGTTAATGACATCTTAGTTGAAATCAAGAAAAAGAAATGGGCATGGGCAGGACATGTAATGAGGGAGGAAGATAACCGATGGTCATTAAGGGTTACGGACTGAATTCCAAGGGAAGGGAAGCGTAGCAGGGGGCGGCAGAAAGTTAGGTGGGCGGACGAGATTAAGAAGTTTGCAGGGACAACATGGCCACAATTAGTACATGACCGGGGTTGTTGGAGAAGTATGGGAGAGGCCTTTGCCCTGCAGTGGGCGTAGCCAGGCTGATGATGATGAGTCTAATATTTAGAGATGATTGGCGACTTTTATTCTATTAACGAATATACCTTGTGGTTTTTCGATAATTGTTGATGATATGTTTTATGACACGAATATTATAAAAAAAAGGCGGCACATACTCAGCGACACATAACAAGTGACCTAAGTTGGCATCAAAGAGCTTCATTGAAGAGTACCACCACGTACTCACAGTTACATAACCAGTGAGCAAAGCTGGTAAGGAGGGTTGTGTTTTGAACCCGGTTCCCTCATCACAGCAGCCTGGTGCTTTGGCTGTTTGCCCACGGACTACCCAGTGACCCAAGTAGGCGGGGAAGAGGTTAGGCGTGGACATACATACAAATATGTATAGATAGACACATTGAGACATGCCGTAAACTTGGCGAAATTCCCAGAAAATGGTATTATCATTAAAATAAAACACTAACTTTTTCGTACTCGACACGTGACATTGTTCACGTTAAAGCGACGACCGTCAAAGTCAAACGATTGTATCCAGTATTGAGCAGCCGCTGCAGAAGCTAGACACCAGCAAAGGGCAGCAAAGAATGAAGAGCGATTCCAGCAGTTTCACGGCAGCATGTTTTGTGATAAGATGAAACAGTAATATGCGCAAGCCTATGAGCAGATGAAGCCGTGAATAGTGACAAGCGAGTTCGACAGGCCAGTATGAAATGTGAGTGTCACGTGACCTTGTGAACAGAGGTCAAAACATTTTTTCCTATGTAGGAACTGTTCGGCCTTGGCCCTTCGCTTTCGTAAAATCTTGTCCGCTGCCTAGGCTGACTGGCTCGCGTTTTTATGGAAAGCTCTAGTGCAAGAACTGCTTTGTGACTAAGGGCCCAGATTGAGTACGTCTCGCTTTAGCAGCAATTCAAGATCGTGTTATCCGACAGCTCGTTCGTGTACGATTTCATTGTCAGCGATTCGCTTCTACTTACAGTCAAAGCTAAGTGTTCTGCTTGTCGGGTACCAGTGCTACGAGAAGCAATAAGTTCTAAGAGATGTCGGAGACCGAAAATAGCGTGCGTAAAAATGAACTACGTTGTTTTGGGCGAATGTAAAACGAGCCGGTGCAATGACTGATATTTTTTTTATCTCGTTATACGAGCAAAGTATGCAAAGAAGTGGTTTTTTCGGTAATATTATATGCGCGGAGTTCTTTAACGCGCGCAGTTATGTGAATGAACAAGTGTGTCTTTGGATTCCCTCTGCAGTGGATTGCGGACGCCGCTTGTCGAGTATTTGTTAAATCAGTTAAGAACGCTCTTGCTAAATTCTTGTATCACACTGATGTATGCATTGTTCTGTTATATTAGCAGTCCTGTATATTCGTCCGTGTTTGTGATCTTGGGCAGGGTAGTGCCGATTATCGTACGGCGTCAACTTTTGTCGCAATATATGTACGATGTATCTGCAAAGTTTGAAGGCGGGCCATTTTTCGAATAGTTTGTTCTTTTTGTCTGTAAAGAATGCTAGGCGTTTTATACGCTATTATAGTCTCTGTCTACCGTTCAAACCATTTTGTAAAAGTTTGCTTTACTACTCCAAAGAAATGAATGTAGTGATAAAAAAATGGAACCCCTTGCCTGCTATTTATCAACAGGATGTCGTAGCCACTTAACCGCCGTGTTGTGCTGTGTAACTACTGCACCTGAATAACAAAGCTGATTTGTATATAGAGTACTTTGCATCATAACAAAAGAAACGCAGATTGTTTTTTTTTTTTTTGGCACCATATGTAATCAAAGAAAAACAAACAGTGGCAAATTTCAATGATGACAGCTCTGAAAATACGTGGTATGTTGAATGTTCTTGGCGAGGAGTAACGAATGGACACAGAAACAACGTTTATCTGCACTTAAGCTTAATATTTAGCAACGTGTTGCGTATGCTTTGGGGCCCATTGAAGAAGCTGCAGTTGAAGAAAGCTTGTAATATTTTGCTTTCAGCGAGGCAACAGGTAGGTCGAAGCAGAGGCAGATGGTGGCACACAGATTGGCCTGACGTAAAGATTACCTGTGACGTCGTGCGTGGGCTCAGGGACGCCCTCTTCTGGCTCGCCTGAGGGAACGGGGGTGACATTAGAAGCCTGGTTATGATGGACAACTTATTTTTATCCATTACAAAATGAAGAAGGCCGCCCGGGTAAGCGCGAGAGCCGCTGATCCATTTCATTTCAGTGCTTTGAACAAAAGCATTGTGGGGGAAACTCCTAAAGGCCTGAATTATACGATATGGACTGGGGCGTGGTGTTATTGCAGTCTGCGCAGCGCAGCTGGGTACCTTGCATCAGTTGCAGTTGTACATAGGCCGCGGTGAATCCATTTTGAGCACTGGACCGAAGCAAGGTTGCTGATAGTAGGTTATCTGTATCTGTTTAAATAGTCCACCAATACCCTTTTATTTTGTCTGTGCTTTATTGATAACCATGAAACAGATAACCGATGCACAACAGAAAGAACGTATAGAAAAATTCTTGCAGAAGTCATCAATAACAATTGCCATTGGCAGCTGTTAGCTTCCTTAAGATCAGCTGAAATTCAATGAAATTGCGACTTCAGCGCGGCACTTTCTCTCGCTCCCACCTATCCATATTCGTCCTCTAGCTCTTTCACAGCTGCCTCACCACGTAACTTTGATTGTAGCGCCCTCAGCCAAGTTATCCTCATACTACTTCGGATCAGCGGTACACTGATTAAGGGACTGGCTCATCGCAAAGAAGCTAACACTTAAAAGAATGTCAAGGAGAGAGAGGTAAATAACATTTGTTACTTCCATAGGAACTAAGGCCCCAGTCCGGGTTTCCTGGTAGGCTCATGCCTCCTGTCCCAGCACAATCTTGGCGTGCTGCACCAGGAGCGTGCACCATAGTTTTTCTGAATTTCCTGGAAGAGTGGTCCACTCCTCCCAGCTGCCGGG
This sequence comes from Dermacentor andersoni, assembly GCF_023375885.2. Lineage (NCBI taxonomy): Eukaryota > Metazoa > Arthropoda > Arachnida > Ixodida > Ixodidae > Dermacentor > Dermacentor andersoni. The sequence goes on along the minus strand of NC_092818.1, from coordinate 146,062,388 downwards.
ACGCTTGTTGGGTGTTGATTTCAAAAGTATTGTTTTTTTTTTTTTTGAAGGTGGAGTTGGCGCGGGCACTCCCACTAAGTGGGCCTATTTGACGGGTAGGCTCGGCAGTGTTTACAACGAGGGGATCCTGGGTCCCCAGCTGCCGGGACGCTTGTTGGGTGTCAATTTCAAAAGTATTCTTTTTTTAAGATGGAGTTGGGGCGGGGCGCTCCCACAAAGTGGGCCTACTTGACAGGTAGGCTGGGCAGTGTTTACAAGTGGGGGATCCTGGGTCCCGGTTAATATAATACGTATAATGTGGTGCGAGTAATGTTTGTATTTGTGCTTTTTGTGTTATTGAGGCGTCCTCTCTCGAATGCGTTTAGGGTGGTGCGTTCAGAAGTGTTGATGCCACCCTGCGAGACTTCAAAATCTGCAGCCTTTCGTTCCGCTGCATCTTCTTGAGCTTTTCGAGGATTGTAAGTGTCTTCGACAGTACAAAAGACAGGATGTCCCAGATTTTCGCAGCGGGGTAGCTGGTGTGCTCTTAAGTTTCATCGCAACGCTTGATGGTCTGGAACGCATTGTAGGCGTACGTGTAGAATGGGTTGAGCATGCATGTACATGTGGAGCTTTGTGCGTACGTGTAATGGCAGATCATCATTTTGACTGTCTCTGCAAGCGCCTTGGCTGCCTGTTCGGATCATATTCGTGTCCGACGTCTGAGTCATTTTCTTTATGGTACAAGCATTATCGCCAGCGATTCCGCGTCTTAAGGCGTTGGGATTCGTAGGAAACTTTTCACAAGCGTTGAGTCATGCCCCACTATCGTCGCTTTGCTGCTTACAGCGTTATGTCTGGAATCTGTATAGTATGTTTTTATCGTCTGTCTGCATTCTGCATCATACTTCTTTTGACCATCACTTTTTATATTTTGCCAGGCGCATATTCTTTGGAATGAGGTCTACATTTATCCTTGGCAAATCTTCTCTTGGTGATAATGTCGGTGGAATCGGGGCTGAGTTAGCCGTTTCCTTTCCCAGTCTGGTCAGTTTTTGTCGACCCTGAGGTATTTTAAGTATTTGTATTTGCAGCTGATTATGCATGCCTATTCTATCTTCTAGTGAGTTAAAGAGGCCGGTTTGTTGCAATTTTAGGGTTGGGTGTGAACTTAAGTACCCCCAGGGCAAGTCTAGCACACTTTATAATCTGTATGTCTATTCTATTGCTTTGCGTGTTGGTTATCAAACTTGAGGAGGTACACCAGAGGAGCGCCCGGTTGGCAAGTGGGCCTATAGCGTATAAGATGATGAAAGTGATGCAGTCTGAGTTCCTTGTCTGTCTGTGATATGTAGCCTTATTAATTGTAAACAAATACACTATATAAGTACAGTAGCGCTTTTGAGAATACCCGAACGCCGATAAAAGACAAGATGCGTAATCCAGCATCTCGTGTATAGACAATGGCTGTCGTCCAATGGTGCGAATGCGATTGATGTTGATCGCTTTTATGCGCCAGTTTGAGGATAGCCAGCCGAGGCGACCGAACGACGATTCTCCCGGCATACTCACTGAATTGCGTGGCGCCCCAGCCGACGATGAAGGCATTGTGGCCGTCCAGGGTGTTCGTGGCCAGGGGGCCGAAAGGGAGGCACACGGGCATCACGTACCGCCCCCACGTGACCGGCTTGCGCAGCACGAGCACCGCGATGTCGTTGGCGTACGTGCGCCGGTCGTAGCGCGGGTGGCGGACCACGTCGGCTACCTCGACGTCTACGGGCGTCGTGTGGTCGTCGCTCGAGTTCAGGTCGTGGTCGCCCAGTCTCACGGTCAGCACCCGGGCGGGAAGCCTGCACGTCAGCAGTCAATCACCCCACAACGCCCGACATATCGTTTTTTGTACCTTGTTATATGGTACCGCGAAAAGTTTATACTAGCATTTTCAGTCGTGATTATCTCAGCAAATCAAATGCTAATTAGCAATTTACTATTTCATTTATATAGCTCAAATAACATTTCATTGTCTTTTTGATACGAATGTGCTTCTATTGGCTAGAAGTAAGTATAAACAAGTTGTTTTAATTTTCTTTTGTGCAGAATCCCGTCTGAAATTTGCAGGGCTAAAAGAGGCTCTGAGAATAGGTTGCTTCAGTGGTGTGATTCTCATCTAACAGCAAGCGCGTAATGAACTTCAAAAACCAGCTGTAATTTACGACTATCTTGCTCATACTGCATTCTTGTGGAAGTCTGGTTCTAACACGTGGCATCATTTCCCGCTGGACAGCGAATGCCAACTGGCCACTCGACTCCGTACTGAACTAACTACTTACGCGTCACACGTTCAAGCACTGAGAAATGGAGACGTCCCCGTCCTGTCGTCCCGGTCCGATTGGTGCAAGTGAGAAAACACGGCGAAAAAATCAAGAGCGCCGAAATGTTAGGGATCACGTTCTTCACAGAGCGGTTCCCTGGAAGCGAGCCACACCAGAGGCAGGCAGCTTTCGGGACTGCGTCAGTTGCTCATGGCACAGCGTTGCCCCGGCTTGCTTCAATCCTATCAGCATGCGCTTTTTAGAGTTCCACGCCGACAATTACCCCAGCCACATCCGCCACGTTCCGTTGAAAGCAGAATAAAAAAACAAAACAAAAAGAAATCGAGGCTGTGTACGTGCTCTGGGGACATGTTAACGATCGAAGAATTATAGAAAGTTGGACGAGTTGGTACGGTAACATGATCTTGGATCGTAGCGCGAAGTGACACGGACAGCGCTCGTCCTCTCTGCTTCTACAGTTTCTGTCCGTGCCACTTCGCGCTACAATCCCAAGATCATGTTACGTTAACGATTCCGGAGTGATAAATATACCGGAGAACCCGACCACGGCGCCTCATACCCCGTGTGTCGCTTTCGCTTTGGGACGTTAAACCCAATCAGTCAGTCACTGCAGTCATATTGATGCCCTAGTTATCACACATGGATTCCTAACGCCTTTGTGTAGTAGGAAAAGCATGGTAAGAGAGATAAAGAGAGGGTAAAAACAAAGGAAAGTAGCCAGGTTAACTAGACGATATCTCCGGTTGGATACCCTGGACTAGGGAAAGGGAAAATAGGAACAAAAATTAAAAAAAGGGAAGAATAGAATGAACAATACAGCCGGCTCCCGTTAATTTGACCTTTGTTAATTCGACTTATGGCTTAATTTGAACGCGCGAGAAAGTTTGGGCGAAAAAACATTGCTGGTGGAAGAAAAAGTCGTTTATATAGTTCGAACGCGAAAGCATGCCGCTTTGGTTTATTCGACCCAACCAGCGCTCCATCATACGCTCAGCCGCCAGTAAATGTTCGAAAAGAGGGAAAATTAAGCAGATGATGCTAGTGCTTCCGTAGGCGATTAGATGGTGACAGGAGCAACATGTCCTGCAGCGATGATGAACACTTTCGCCGTGCCCCGGACGATATCACCTTCGAGGATTTTGTCAGAGCCGACGACAGTGTTGAGGCCTGTGGGCCGCTGACTGACGATGACAGGTATAGTTATTCTAGTACTGTGTTAAAGTAGTCTGTCATAGTTCAAGCAATAAAATAGATTCTAATTCGTTTACTTTGCCACCATTTGTTAATCCGACTTTACGGCCTATTCGGCCAAATTTTGCGGTGGCGCAACTGTCGAACTAACAGGAGTCGACAGATTAATTAAAGCTGTCTGTACGGGCGCTGTTAGAGAGTCTGCGTAGGCGCGACATAGGCCCATTAAACGTCAGTGTGTTTCAAGGTAAAAACATGGTAGTTGATGAACATATAGGGCAGTGGTGTAAGGGGCTTTTATTACCTAAACTAAGTAGAATAAGGCTCTCTGCATGCAGAAGAAACAAAGCATAAATGGCGTGGATGTTGCGCTCAATGAAGCCTAGTCCGCGTTTGGCACTTCTCCTGCTACCCATACTTTTAACGTATCCGTTGATTCAGGGTATGGGCACACACTAGGACTGTAATTTGCCCGCCTCTACGTTGAAATGCTCCACCGACAATGTACACGACCGCAGCTGTCTGCTTTCGTATTGGGGCAAGTTCCTCCGATGCATTCGTTGCCTATGAAGCCTTTGCAGTTTTGTCATTTATAGGACATTAGAAAGGAAAAAATTTACATCAACTCTACCACTGGTGTTATGTTCCGTTTTACTTGACTTTTCCTCAAACCTTGAGCTACTTACCTTTGCCAGAAATGTCACTCTTCTACGCGAATGTAATCTAACGAACATATAGGAGATGCTTCGGATGAGCGGATATCTTAAGACGTGCCCAGAATAGATGAATCCCCATGCTATCAAGCGGCTGAAAAGCTGCGCCGAGTCACAGGAGATGCTAGCGGAAGGGGAAATATACGTCTGGTTTCATAAAAGAAGTTAGAATAAATAAACGCACATATATAAAAAGCTGGTCCTTACTCTCGCCTGTGGAAAATTGAGTGCATTAAGTTTTTTGGCCTACATGCACGCATGTACACATACACAATCCCCCCCCAAAAAAAAGTAAAAGAAAAGGCTAGAAGACGTCCTTTAGTACAGCGAGAAATGACGGCTCTTACATCGATGATGTTGTTCCAAAGAAAGTTTAGGAAAAAAAAAACTAATCTTCGCCGAGTTCTCCCCTTGATCAGATGCGCTACGCTTCACTCTCTTATTAAATAAAAAAAATTGTGGCTGTTGGATCGATTGCTGAATGCGAAATTGATATCCGCAGTCACCCAAGTACAGCGTTTTCGCGCGTAGAAGTGGCATGGAAGAGAGGAGCGATGAAGGTTGTATCACGAATATTGGGTTGGAATGCGGCTTCGCGGTAGCGCACCCTGTGGTACCCACTTTATTTTTCAAGTCATCATTTCCTCGCAGTCTAATTCTTGTCTAGCCTATTGTTGCTGCTGCTGTTGGCCCGAATGGAGCACACAGTCGGTAGTTACATCAAAACATATAAAAGTTGAAAGTTAACATCACAGCTGAAAGGAATATTTTCAACTGTGCCTTAAAACCTTGTATTGATATGTCGCCGTAAGATCAATAATGAAAAGATAATGATGCACGAATTACATGAGTAATCATACGACAAAAGACATTGGCGGCTTCCTCACAAGACTAGAAACAGCATACAGTGGGCTTTGTCGGCGCAGGAGGCTTGGCTTTTCGTTTTAAATTTTGCTCTGCAGGTGCTAGCTTGGACACCCCGCATGTTGAAAAACAATAACATACATTGCAAACGAGTCCTGCTTTCTGGAGGGGATGGTGGCAAAAGTAGAGCCCTACGAGTTTCGATTAGAATGTCGCTTGTAATGATGGCAAGTCAACGTACCAGAATTGTTTCGCATACTTCCATTACCCCTTTTTAACGCCCTATTCTGTTACGCTGTTATATGGAGACTCCTCGTATAGTGATTTCCTTGGGCGTCATAATCCGGCGCGTCATTTAAGACGTAACCCCACATTCTTTATATACCTATAGGTACGTTACCCATTTTAAAAGAGTTGAATGTTGGGCTAGTTGGTATTTTCGCATCAGGACCATCTTGAAATAGCGCGCAACGGGACGGCGCAACAGAAAGGAAGGCGAACACAGGCGCTAACTAACAACTGATTTTATTGAAGCCTGAACCAGAAGTATATATATCCACAAGCTGCGAAGAAGCACTGCTGCAAGGAAAAATGGAATTCGTCAAACACGAAGTGGTTGAACCAGGCACGAAATGAATTTAATTTCAGCATCTCACAGTGCAAGGGATGTTTCGCTTAAACAATCCTTGGGGGGGCATTCTGTAAGAGTCCACCTAGTGAACTGTCCTTTTCCGCCGCTGCTGATTGGATCCAACTGTACGAGCGAGGAGGAGACGAGCGGCCGCAGCCAATCAGCAGCGGCCGAAATGGACAGTCCACTAGGTGGACTCCTACAGAATACCTCCCCTGTCCTGCTTTTCTTATAAAAAATGCCTGCAGTGTTTCACGAGCGTTTTTTCTTATTGCTCTTGCCTAGGATTTTCACGCTACGGAAACGTGGTTCACAAGTGGGACAGCTGTACTGCAATGGTCAGCAAGATGTGTATTCATTTGTTAGTTTGCGCCTGTGTTTGTATTCCTTTCTGTTGTCCCGTTGCGTGCCATTTCAAGATGGTTCTCATACTTTACACACCTTGGTCGTTTCCCGATAAGATGTTGTGTTCCCCAAATTTTTAATTCTCTGCCAAGCACCGTTTCATCAATTAGATGCAATCACTCACCGAAACCATATTTACAAGAAATTACCTGAAGATTGGCTGTGACATTTAGAAATATTATTTCATATCTGCGTCGTAATTCATTACTTTGCTAATTTTGCACTTTCTTATGTTAGCGTGCTTTATCACAATTCACAATTGTGTTAGCGTGCTTTATCACAATTTTATCACAATACACCATCGTTAAATTGCGTATAATTGTGTTATTAACGTTTTTGACTGCCTTCTAGCGCCTACAGTCCGACAAGCCTCTTTGACTTGGATTGTCCTGTCATATTCACTATTTGTATTTGATGCAGAGCTAATTATTATTATTAATAATAATAATAGTAATAATAATAATAATAATAATAACATTATTATTATTATTATTATTATTATTATTATTATTATTATTATTATTATTATTATTATTATTATTATTATTATTATTATTATTATTATTCCTTCGGGATTGCCGGGCAGGTACTTCATTCTGATATTGAAACGCAGCTCGAAAGTTTCAGAGACGCACAACTATAGATAGGGAGATGGTACCGCAGATATTGAAATTACTTACCCTGTAGCTCGCAGGATGTAGCTATCGAACAACGTGCGACCGATTTTATTTTTAGACGTGTGGCGGATGGAAAACGTGATTTAACCTCACAAGCTGGTGACATAAATCCGAAAGCCGGACTGAGTGGTGCTTTATCAACGTTATTTTTAGTTCCTAAGCACTATGGACTGAAGACCGTTTTCAGAAGCCAAGATCGTCGGACCGTGGTCGTGCGCGTGGCTGGAACAGAGAGCAACGAAGTCGTTGCTACAGTGGTTGAAGCCTACAGGTCTCTGCAACCGTTTATAGAATTGGTGTGCTTCTTGAAGCATGCACGCGGCCAGTGCTCTCTCTCTTCTTTCTCTCTCTCTTGGTCCCTATATTCCCTTCGCCCAGTGAAAGGTAGCAAGCCGAACGTGCATCTGGTTAAACTACCTGCCTTTCCTTATTTCTCGCTCTCTCTGTATGGAGCAATCTAAAATTATTTCATAGCTAATAGCCTCTCCTATTGAAAAAAAGAAACACGTATGCCCCATACGACCGGAATCAATAATCCTGCATGATTTAATGGGATACAGCATAAAAATTTGTATTGTTCACAGATAAGCCCATATGAACAGCCCATACGATTATTGTATGGTGCTTATCAGTCTTTCGGTGGACTACAGGAAGGTAATCTGTGCAGTGGTGACTCTGCATAAACTTGAAAGACAGCGTTAAAGGGACACTAAAGCGAAATAATAAATCAGTTGAGACTAAGAAAGCATTGTTTGAGAACCCTGCAGAGAGTCATTTCAAAAGAATAGTTTGATTATTAGATGAGAAAATGAAGGTCGAAGTATTAGTATTTGAATTTCATGCCGAAACCCCGACGCCAGTACGTCAGTGTGACGTCAGGGATTCCAAAGTATGTTTTCGCATTTAGACCGCATTGGCTGAGTAAAGGTTCTCGAAACGTGCCATGTTGAATAGTTGATTTCCGTTAGAACACAATGTAGGCAATCTGTACCGCTTTATAATTAATTAGGCCCTAGAAGATGCCATCAAAATCGATAACGTCACAGCGACCAGGTGCTGGAACTTCAAGGAGGCGTTGCCACCCGTCTTTCGTTCTTGCGCTTTTTATGGTTTAACAAGCGTCTTATCGTGGTTAGAGTGGTGTTTTTGGTGGTGGTCATAGAAAGGTAATTTACTGATGCAGAAGAAATCATTTTTCCCTTTAGTGTCCCTTTAAAGCCGAAGAAATGATGAAATTACCAGAAGTAAGTGTTTGTACGAATTTGCTGCTATCGAGAAATGAACTGAGCTGTTTTCAAGCTGGAAACGTCAACATTATTTTTCTGTTGCTTTCGGATATGTTCCTTTCTGGGCCGATAGGGACGGTTGCGGTTTATGTGCCTTGAAGAGGGTTATACATGCAGAAATACGGTGTGAGGAGAGATGAAAAGACTGACAGATCAGTCCCTTTGCGGCATACATTCAGTGGAGTCGGGAACATTGAATATTTCTAGTCATATGCTAAGCACTTCCTGGCGAATCCTTCTCTTCAAAAGTGACGGATAATCTGAAACGAAAATGCCCTTTTTCATGCGCTATATTTCGCGTACATACGGAAATGAGATCGTACCATTTTCGCTTTGTATATCATACATTTTTATGAATTCACGTACGTCACAGACGCGACTGCGTGCTTGCATTGTTATCGAAAATATTCAGACAATCTTGCTTTGAACCTGTCATATTTCTCGCGTATATCACAAAAGCTATCCTGTATGTACACGCATTATGGCTGAAAGACAGAACCCACAAAATCTCAGACTTGTTAGGGTTATCTTAGTTATTTATGATGTTCTCCTTTACAAATTCTCGTTAATTTTGATCTACACCACTTGCCATCATAAGATGTTAAACGAAGTTCAGCCTTCGGAGAAACTGCTACTGCTACCAGAACGCATAGAAAATTACATACGAGCAGAACCTTAAGCAACCGCTGAACGAGGTATAATCTGATTGTGTTAGCCACATTGCTGAAGCAAAACGCTCAAAATGGGTGACTGCCAAATAGAGGCATTTGCTGTGCGATATAACAAAATTAGTAAAAAGCAGTTTGATGTGACTGACATCCCTTTTGGAATATCATGTTTGCAACTTGTTAGTTCTGTAACAAATGTTTCACGAATTAATCGCATAAACGGACGACTACAGCTATATGTAAGTTGTGTAAGCTTTATGCGATTTACCAGCGTACCGAATGGAGTCTACAAAACAGTTATATCGTTTGGTTTATATATGCCTGGTTCTAAACGCGACGCTCCAAAACCTTACTCACTTTTACAGGGAAGCGTTTGTTCTTAGCATATGTAATGAAGTAATGCATTGTCTAAGTTGTGGTATGGGTCCACATTTATTCCATTGTAATTAGCCCAGCTTTCTACCATAGTGCCTTCATCAGCAAGTAAGTTTTACATTTTGCAATAAACAGAACCTTATTTTGTTTCCTCAGCTGCTTTGCAAACGCTATTTCCTAGTACCCACGCAGAAGTTCCGAAGTAAATGGTCATAAGAATACTTTTATGCAAGTTGCAACCTTCTTCAAGGATTATGCTTGGGCCCTGTACTGCGTGCCCCAATAGAGACTCGTTGTTTTTTGAATGTATCGAATACCCTGTAACGTTATTTACTTATTACACAGAAGCGTATAACTATGGATGGAAGAGGGCATTGAAAAATAAATAAGGAAGACACTTTACAACAGATATTGACTTAGATAGCGAGAACCCTAATATTCTAAACATTAATGCTCTTGCTGATTGCTTTACGACAAGCGGCTGACATCATACAGAGCCGTGGAAAAGGTAATAACAGCTACTATTGAAAAAGATGCTGCTTTGCAGGAATCGTATTTAGGCCTATATTTTATTCCTTTATTTACAGGGATGCGTTCTTCTGCTTTCCTCCAAGAAAAAAAAAACGAAGAAAAAGAGACATTCAAGAAAACCTATCGTCACAAAGGTGGGTAGCCATTTGCATAGATAATAGCTTGAACTTAGCATAACATGATCCTTCGGGTGGCCTTTGCGATTCAATACGGCAAATAGCACAAAAAATGAGACAAAGAATCAAGAAAACAAACAATACGGGCGCTGTCTGCCTTAGTATGTGATAACAACAAGCCTCTATAACAGCCCTTTTGCAGTTCTTTGCGATTTGTTTTGCCCCCTTTGAAATTATCAGTTCTAGCGTACTTCAATCGGCGGGCAGCTGAAGAAACCGACGTGATGGTGCATTCTCTCGGCGGAAGCGCGGAAGAAGTCATAGTGGCTTTGGGAACGAGATGTTACGAGATCACTGAGACGGGACTAAATTCTCGAGGGTGTGTAAAAAATTCGATCGGAAACGTTACCATGGCAATGAAGCAGCGTTCGGAACGGGACCTGCTAATCGCAAGCGTGTTTCTGCGGAATACATGGAATCACTACTCGCCGATAATAAATAAATAAATAAATAAATAAATAAATAAATAAATAAATAAATAAATAAATAAATAAATAAATAAATAAATAAATAAATAAATAAATAAATAAATAAAAACTGCGTGACAACTTTTTCTACCCTGCAAATGCGGTGGCGGAGATACGAACACTTTTGATGTCAGGCGAAGCGCACGTCAGCTCCGCTGCCCCACATTCCGGCGCAATCACGTCCATGACACACTTCCAACCGCTCGACCGCTTCGCAATTCACAATTCCCGCGATACTTCGGAGGGCTCCGTGTCGTTGGAGGGACGCAACCGGGCGGTGACGGTTTCTGCTTTGCTTCTGAGTATTACTTATAGATGACGTAGCCACAATGGAAGTCGACACCATGCAGAACAAGCGGCCCATATGCTCACTAAGCAGAGAGAGGTACAAACACATGCTTGAAACAAAAAGAAAAAGGGCGATCGGATATCATCCCTTCACAGGTTATGGCGCCCGTAACCTCACATTCACACTTGCATCGAGGCCATTTTAGCTTTACTTTGCAAGTGTGTGAATATACTTTCCATCGAGAATACCGATCTTTCTCTTCGCCGAAGACTTCCAGTACTCGCACGTTTTTCTCAATGAAAAGCAACATTTTTGCCATATAATAAACCGTGCTATCTTCACGCTGAAATACTGTTGGCAAATCAGGACTTAATCATGGTCTGCAATCTATGGGTCCTTGTGGATGCAACTGTCAGCTCCACGCTGCTTGACGGAAGATCTTCGCCATCGAAATACAACCTTGTTGCGTCCCTTTCATTTTTATTCCGTACTGCCCATTTTACGCTTTAGCCTTTTTGTAATGAATAATGCGTCTCAGATTAGAATAATTGCTTTCAGTTAGGCGTGTTGCACGTCCAGAAATATAATTTCCGGCGCCCTTTGACCTCCAAAGCCCGTAAACCATTAACATACCATTAAACGCAAAAAGTAATAATTATAAGGAAACCGCAAACAAGCGCACTTACTGCCTCGCACGCGCGCCAACGCTGACGCAGTGGGCTGCGGTGAGCACGTGACGGTCTGTGACTAGCGCGCCTCCGCAGCCGACCTTTGCTTGGGCTTCGGTCTTCAGGTAGATGGCCGCCTGCAAAAGCAGCACCGCCAGAGCTGTACATCGCGTACGCACAGCGCACGGGGGTATATGCCATTGCTGTCCCCGTTGCGTCCTACGAAAATTATCGTGCGCGCCTATGATAATGCTTTTGTTACACAGTGGGCAATACCTCTATTAACGCGAGTGCAAGGAAGATGCTTCTTCTAGTTAGTATTTCTTCTTTTTTTTATGTGGACTTCGTATACAACTATGTCTCTGGAATGTGTGTGCATGTTATATGGGGAAACAGGTAGGTTCCGTTTCACAAGTTGCGGCTCTGATGCAGCGTACCTTCCCGTTCCTGCACAGTCATTATAAACAACAAAAGCGTCTTACGAGCGAAACGCGTACATTTATATTAAATATCAATCAATCAATCAATCAATCAATCAATCAATCAATCAATCAATCAATCAATCAATCAATCAATCAATCAATCAATCAATCAATCAATCAATCAGCTAGGTAGGTCAACTTTGTTGCTCCCGTACCATCCATGGCCATGCACCGACGTCAGCCACCCGTCCTCCTACGACGCGGGAGTCGCTCACACTGGAGAGCCCGCATCCTGCAGGTGAAACGCCACAGACAAACACGCCGACGTCACAATCACCACACTGGATCTACTTAACACAGACGAGGGACTATAACGACGCCCTCTGCAAAATTTGTAAGCAAAAAGGTACGCTAGACCATATAACATGGGAGTGTGCTGGCTCCCCAGGGGCCAAGGAAAACATTGACGGTAGAGAAGCCTGGGAGGCCTTGCTCCAAAGCGAGGCTGAAGACGACCAGCGTCGAGCAATCCGCCTGGCCGTTGAGGCCGTGAAGACTCGCCGTCCTCAACGCGCGGGGACTGCTTCGTCCTCCCCCCCTACCTACGTGTAGCTTAAGAGGCGGGCACCCCAGCTCGGTGGAACAATCAATCCAGTTTTCAATCAATCAATCCGTTACTTGGTGCACTTATTGCGCAACAAGACGCAGGTCTGACCATGGCTCTCGGTCTTCGAACCGAGGCAGCTAAAGCAAAAGGGAGTTTACAGACCTCGTATGGAACGGCACACTTAATTGTGCACTTGTAAGGACGTTACACCAGTAAATGTGGGCAACTCGTTCGGTGGCCCAAAAGCTAATGATGATGATGATGATGATGATGATGATGATGATGATGATGCAGCCTCGGTTAATGGCACAAACCCACTATGGGGCATAGGCCACGAATCGGGTGGTAATATGACTGAAAAAATGAAATAAAGGTGTTCTGCCGGCCGTGCCGTGGTCACGCGCCCGCCGCGTACCGCGCGCCTTTATTGCCGTAGTCTTCCAATGCATGCGCACCACTTGCGCCTACTGACGCTACGCGCCTAAAGTTCGTGTGCGGATATTTGGTTGAGCTACTAGCAGCTTCACCCAACCGCTCCTTCACTAAAGCGTTGTACATATACTATAGGACATCAACCAAGAGGCAAACATTCAGCAAAACAAACATGTTCTATTATTGTCTCGTACGCAATACAGGCATTGTCTAAGAAAAAATATATGCGAGTACTCCCAACTATACCCTCTTTCATTTATGCGTGTACCACCAGGGGCATCTGCACCATGCATCCACCAAATTACTTCGTATACTCAAGGGTATAGAATACATTCCCAGTGATATAGGATATATCGAAGAAGCCGAGAATAAGAGCGTCTTCTCTCAGAATCCATTTGTTGTTCGAAGGCAATCTCGAAAGAAATATGAACTATATCCATTTACTGCACTCGAGACATGTGCTTATACAAATATTCTATTACGAATATGTGTTTTTCCCGAAAAACATCTTATACGCGTAGTCTACTTAGGGCTATGTGTCTGTAGGTTGTGTGTAGGTCGCACTTTACGAATTTTACTGACACATATAACTTTGAGAAATTCAATTACTTAATAAACGCACTTGCACCAGGCGGAGGGGCCTGCAAGAATGAAGATGAATGAGAATGGACTTAGAATGCCAGCTGGAAAAAAGCTTATCTTTCAATTTCCGCGTAACAGAACTATGTTTTTTAGTATATTCGTTTTACAATCAGAAGCTATCATGTCTGCACCTTGCGTGTAACTCGTACTTTACGCATTTTGTGACGCAGTTTACTGTAGACATTGTTTAGTTCAATAAGGCACTTGCGTTTGGCGGACGGCCTAGAAGAATGAGGATGTGTGCTGCACTTCCGCACACGTGCGCGCGTGCGTGACATACGTCGTCTGTGGTGGTGGTGGTGGTGGTGGTGGTGGTAGGTGTGTAACGTCGTCTAACGTCAGCACCAGCTTCGCTGTACATCCACTTTCACAGGGTGGAATGGAGACGGATTTTATCTCGACAACTCTTTTCAATTTCCGCACTTCTAAATGCAAGCTGCAGGTGTAAAAATTTATGCCTGCTCGCGCTTCCGTCTATAGAACTGCATCACGGAAAACTGATATTTATAAAGACCTCTCACGTGGTTGCAGCGTTCGGTCAAGCGTCTCGTCCCCTTTAGCGACGCCCGTCTCACAGACCTCTTTCAGGAAACAAACGAAGGAAATAAAAGTAATGCTGGTGGTATCGTCGTATACTGTATATGGTAAATAACTTGCACGTATTTGTAAATGCGTTGCATTTACGAACTCATATGCTTTCTTTATTGGAATGGCCAACAGCCCTACGTGCGACATGTGCAACAGCGATGAGACGCTCGCGCATACTATCTGTGTCTGCCCGCGATACAGTGCCCGTAGAGAAGTGATGTGCGGAGTATTGGACCTTTCGGGGAATCGTCCACTATCAGAACTAAAAGCTTTAGGTCAGTGCTCCCAAAGAACATCCGCACTGAAGGCCTTACTCGCGTTACTAAGGTGCCTGCGGCCTACGGGGCTTCACTATAGACTTTAAGAACGCCGCTCCCTACCGCTCTATAGTGTACGCGCTTTGTTCGTGCTCGCCTCTCTTTCTTTTTATCTCCCCCTTTCGCTCTCTTTCTCTTTTTATCCTCCTTAACCCTTCCCCCCCGTGCAGGGTAGCCAACCGGAACTACCTCTGGTTAACCTCCCTGCCTTTCTATGCATCCCTCTCTCTCTCTCTCTTGCACGTATTTGTAACATGATATTCACCAGATGGCAGCGCGTTGGGGTAGCCTTCGGGGAGGGGCTCGGGTGGTGGGGCAGGGGCGATGGCCGCACCGTCCGAACCAGCGCCGCGGGAGGCGACGCCGGTCGAGTTGCCGCCCTCTCCTCCTGACGCTGGTTCGGGGACGCAGCACAGCTTGGCCAGCGGTCCTCGATAGCCGCACACGTACTGCCGCTGCTCGCTGGACGAAAGTAGCGCCAGTTGCCTGCACTGCGACGCCAATATGCAGAAGCCGTCCTTGCCGTCCGGGCTGCGGCAGTCTGGCTCCCTCGGTGCTGCTGCTCCTGCTGTTTGCGCACAGGGAAACGCACTTACACAAAATCACGCACTTCAATCATCGCAAATCACGCACTTGCACAAAGGCGGCCACTGCACGCTACTACTGAGATGAATGTTAAGTGATGCGAGGAGAAGACATACAGCGAATGCGGAGGCAGCGAAGGTTGGCTAACGTGCAATCAAACGTTGGAGCTGGAGCTCGGCGAGCGGTAATTACGGTTGCGGTGTTTCCATCCCTATACTCGACGCTAGTGACGACATTCAAGGATTGCTCATGATGTTGGGGAACATGATCGCTTTTTTTAACTGTGTACAGAACGACATTTATTTTATAATTTAGCTAATTCGCACGTCACTGACCTGAAGGTGGACACAGTGCTTTTGAAAGTATAATAAAAGATCTCCCATTAACCTGTTTTTGTGCATTGTTATACTATAAATAAATACGCAACTAACGCTCAAAAAGCAGTTACAATACTTCAATAGAATCCTTCCAGTTCTTTCACTAATCATTTAACTAACTAACTAACTAACTAACTAACTAACTAACTAACTAACTAACTAACTAACTAACTAACTAACTAACTAACTAACTAACTAACTAACTAACTAACTAACTAACTAACTAGTCTGACTTCGGGATATCCTTCTGTATATTAATATCTTGCAATCTTTGTAATCATCTCAATAAAAACCGATTCTGATTCTGACTAAAAAGAATGTTCAGCGGAGATTTCGCGGTAAATGCGAGAGATATGCGTGAGCACTACGTCGCATCTCTTTGAAGTTCGGGGTCCGTGATTTAAACCACGTTCGCCACATTGCAAAGTGTTGTTCAGGAGCTCACTCGACACACGTTCTGCCTCTTCGAGGAGCGAATTGCAACTTACGCTGGTCTGGAGCAGACCGTAGTCAATAGATATATATACACACATACACACTCTTCTAAGCTCTGCCACACACTCTCTACCTCTACCATGTGACAGGCTTCCCACATTTCACACACATACACTTTTTTCCACTTTGACACTCCTAATGCTCACACATTAAACATCGTAGCGATATCTGCGATGTGTGACATTGTCAAAGAGGAGACGGAAACGCGTATGCTTGTGAACATAGTTTTGAAAAGATGATCAGCGCACAGTGCAGCTTCAGTGCTGCGTTGCTGGACATAATTTTTCAAAAGACATGGCAGTTAGAGCTTCGGCTTTAGATTAAGTCTCGGTTTAACTGCTATCCGGAATTGGCAAATCACGTACTTCAAGCATGATGTGGGAACTTGGAATTTGCGCCTAACCCTCTAGACGTATGCTCGTTCATGAAGAACCGCTGTGTTGCAGAAAAGAAGCGTTTACTTACATCCCATCAGAGTCCCAACTTAACCTTGTGTTCCTACACTTCAGCGCGAAAGCGTTGTATTTGACTGTGTCTCTACGAACTCATACTAAAATCTGTAACGGCACTTAGATCATCGTCAGCACATGTTTGAACTAGAAACGAACTTTAATGTGAAATGCTGCGCTAAAGTACATTTGTGGCCCCAAAGCAAAAATTTTTAAATCTTTTGGCACTTGCATCCCTTCCTTTTTTATCCTGTTCCGAATTCTTCGTGGTCGTACAGTCAAGCTTTGTGTTTGAAGGTATGCTGATGTCAAATTTGCTGCCCGCTGAAATCGCACGCGAACCTGAAGGCGAGTGGCCGCAGCAGTCCAAAGGCAAATGTCATCTGCATATATCGAGAGATACATTGTTTTAGGTAAAACTTCAGCTAGTCCAATACGTGTCACATTGAACAACGTGGGACTCAATACTCGTCCCTGAGGCACGCCGCAGTATGTGCAATATTCAGCTGTGGAGTAATGTGCACCCGTACCATGTACATCTTCACAAAAAACTTGAAGACCAATATTTTGAAAACAGACTTGATTTTGCCAATTTGATTTTCACGGAATGTGAACAAGAACCGGACTTCCTCGCGTGCTTTGGACGGATGAGGCTAACTTCTCCAGAAACTCAAAAGTTAATCTTCACAACGCGCAATACTGGGTGATAAGAATCCCCACTGGCTGTCACAAGAATGACACCAATACCAGTGGTCGTTTAATGTGTGGAGCGTTATTTTTGATGGCAACATCATCGGATGCACCTTTTTTTGACAACACACTAACGACGCAACGCTACGCCAACGACATCCTGAAGGGTCCCTTGAACAACGTCTGTTGCAACGTTCCAATTGCGCATCTTCGTAACATGTGGTTTCAACACGATGGTACTCCTGCGCATACTAGTAGTCAGTCTCGAGCGTGGCTCGACAAGCTTTTTCCTGGACAGTGCATTGGCCGGCACGGACCTGTACCCTGGCCTGCAAGGTCGCCGGACTTGACATCGCTGTATTTCTTCTTGTGGGGCTACGTGAAAGATCGCGTGTATAGCAGCGGAACCACCACACCGGAGGCCCTAAATGCAAAAATGAGCAGAGTCTGCAACGAGATTCCAACGTCGTTGGTCAAAGCTGCAACAGCACAAGTGTTGGAAAGAAGCAAGTACTGTATCACTTCAGACGGGTGACCTGTTTGAGCACGTGCTATAGGTGGCAGTGGAAAATAAGCGCTCAAAGCTGGTGAAGAACTTGACTGTTTAACGCACCTTCATGATGTCACCCTATCCTTACATAAAAAAAAGCTTGCAACAAAGATATAAATAGGTAAGAAACTGCTTTGTTGTGCCTCTTTTCCGGAGTTGAAGAGACAGAAAGGGTGAATGGGGGCTAAAAGTTGCACCTTTCGATGTTTCTTTGTGGGCGGCTTAGATGCCTACGTGCATTTAGTTTATTTTTTATGCAATAAACTCCTGATTAGATCTTTCCTGTTCTTCCGAGAGCTGCATTATTTATTTTTTTCGCGCTCTTTTGCGCACTGTGTTTTTTTAGCATTGGTTGAATTTCTTTTGCAGTTTTGTTTCATAATACGCGAAGGTTCGCGAAGATATCCCGAGTGCCTCATGATCGAGCACAACATTATTGCGTCCAGAGATGCTGACGCTTATCGCACTACGCTAGGTAGGTCGCGAAACCTCTCGAGCCATCCTACATGAGGAAGCCTTGTGCGATGCGGCGATAAACGAATGCAGCCGTATATCTTTCAAAGGTTGTTTGGAGGCGTTTGAGCAGAGGCGCGCGAGCTCGCATCTATTTATTGTTTCGCGTATTTCGCAGGCTTTTGGTTTTTTGTTTTTAGAATAAACAAGAGGCAAAACTGAGCACGAAATAAGTGCCTGATTCGGAGGTTTATTAAGGTGCCGTACAACTTTGTAATTGACATATTTGCGATTCAAGCAATAATATAAAAATTCACTAATTAAAAGCAAAAAAATAATTCATCCTTCGTGATAAAAAAAAATACTGGCTGTAAGTAAACACAACTGCCGCTGCTATGCAGTCGGTACGATTTCTCTGGAGATCATGGGCTTTTAAAAAGTCGTGGTTCACATTAACTGGGGCACCCGGTATACGTACATACATGGATCGAACGATTCATTTCCTTAATATAACTGCACTTGAAGGACGCAAAACAGAAAAGGGAAGGTGAGGGCACACTTTTATGAAGTCAGATTTAATGAAATATTCCGAAGTTCCCAACTAAACTACGTCGATTTGCCACTAGCGTTAGTGATTCCTGAATAGTAATGCAAGTTCTTCTATACCATCAGACGCGGATGAGCTTCCGCAAGTGTCACATTAACATCAGCACCGAAGCTATCCCAGGCATTGCTGCGATATCTGCGCGTGCACACTTTCAAACTTCCGCAAGCCGTCAGGCGGTAATTTTTGATTGGCAGCTTTATTGAATGCACTTGTCAAAGAGCGCCATCGTCAGATAGACGTTCAAAGCGAATGCGCTTTGAGCACGTTTTCTTGATGTGAAGGTTGCCATGTTTGAGTTTCCTGTTTCATTTTCTTTTCTCGATATAAGCACATACTTTGTTTCCCTAACAATATGTAGTACTGTCGGACTGTCGGACTTCCTAGAGCTTTGGCGCGTTAGAATGGCTCCAAATGGCTGATGCTTTAAACCTAGAGTCGTTGAGATTTCCAACCTCAATGCCAGCGGGCATACGCTAAAAATTTTAAATACTGAATTTTTATGAATTCGTTCACATTTGGTCGCCATGCGCGTCTAACTCTCTCAACAATGCACATTGATAAAATGTGTAGACGTAGGTCAAGCGTATTCTTGACGGCAAAGCAGTGCCTGTAGAGTTTGTATTTTATCGTTTGGTGGTGGTAGTGGTAATGGTGGTGAGTTGTAGCACGAGGCAGCTTTAGCCTGGCGATCATAGTCGGTAATTTCTCCGCCCGAGCGTCTCTTATAGGATCATTGTGGTTTTCCACCACATGCCCATCTGACCAGTCACTCTAATTAAGAATGCGATAAGGAGACTTGAAGTTTCATTGCGGGCTATAACTGGTCATTCGGGGAAGGCAAGATGTTGCAGGCACGTACGTATACGGAAGGTCCTTTTGCTGCAGATGTTTCAGGAGAGCATTCCTTTCATCTTGGAAGTTCGGGCACGACCGCGCGAAGTGCTCAATGTCGCCTGTCTCGTCGCATGTCGTACAGTTCGGAGAATTGGTACGCCCTCTCTTAAATACCCATGCTGGTGTGCTAACAGATCCTGTCCTTATTCGATACAGAAGTGAGACTTCCTCTCGACGAAATCTCTTGGTTACGCATGGCATATGTGGTTGAACCCAAAGATAACCAAAGTGATTTCGAATGCCAGATTTCTTGATTACTATTGGGGTCCTTGACTTTGGGAAGATGATGGAGCGCTGCGTATTAAAGACAATCAGCTTTTTCGTTGCCAGCAATGTGAATGTGGAAGGGAATCCATTGAAACTTTACAGTTGGCCTTTACGGCCTTTGTTGCCGAGATATTTCACAAGGGCTAGTGATTTGCGTAGGAACTTGATGGACGGTAGACCACGGTAGAGTTGTTGCAACGCCGCTTTTGAACCCACAAGGGCTTAAATCGGAGAGTATCCGTATTATGTACAGCAACAGTCAGATATATTTTATTGCATTTTACTAGAACGAATAGACTTGAAATCTTGTCTCAAAGAAGTTCCTAGTTTTACATATTGCTTTATCGACCACTTGAAGTCTTCATCTTACTACGAACTTTTTTAGATAGTCAGTAACCTTCATAGCCATATTGTTTGTGCCTTTGTTTCAGAATGTCGATGTTCAACCAACTTGGCCAAATTATCACTCTTGTGAACTTTTCGTCTTGTCTGGTTTTCAGATCTGTGCGCACATACGTCCACCCAGATTTCTTGGAAATCGGAAACAGTAAAAACATCATAAATAAGAAAATCGAGTCAGAAAAAAGATAACTAACTAAATAAATGTATCGTTTACGGCATAAGAATTGGAGCGCGGGGGGGGGGGGGGGGGGGGAGCAGCCTATAAACGAAGGACACATAATTCTGCTTAAGTTTGGGGTCTACGAACTATCTTTTTTTGGCTAATGCTTAGGCATTTGGCTCTTGTCGTGGGCTACACGCCCAGGCAGCAAAGTGTTTGATAAGGTTGAAGACTGAGCGTGTTAGTATTTGCATACTATAAGTTGGATTGCGCAACATTTTGACGGGACACACAAAAGAGGAACACACACGCGTTCCGCAAAGTATTTGAACTTTCAGTCTCGCGCAATCCGAACACTCTTGCTCGGAGGGGTATACACGTCGGCTGGCCATTCAGCAATGAATAAACAGTTTGATGGTTCGACACTGAGCGTGCCCACGCTGTGCTGCCTGGGGTGTCAATAGGCGGCCGTAGTTCGTAAAGTTGGGGCTACAGACCATCGACGCTCTCCTGGCCCATCGCGGCACGCGACCATTCGAGTTCACCACTGTGTGCTCACCGGTGGAGGAGTTCGTAGCCCGCCCGGTCGCCAGAAGCGCCGCCACCGTCACCAGCCACAGCATCTGCGAGAAAGCGCCCCCACGCTCAGTCAGCCAGGTTTGCGCATGCGCTTTTCGTTAGTAAGCCTGCGGCCATTCAGCTTGTACGAACGCGCTCACAATGCGCGCCGCGCGACAGCATTAAATGAGCACTGACATTACGCTGTCAGCTTTTCAATTTTTTTTTCTTGCATTGAATGTCTGTCTTGGATTTCGAAAACTTAGACAAAATGCCGGCATGCCTCAGGGAGGCCTAAATATCTTTTTTTTTTTTTGCGTGCAAGTTCCGGTTTCCTTTCCCGGGAGATGTATCTGTTGTGACGTCATGTCGGGGGAAGGCGGTCAGGTGGGAGCAGGACATCGCGACGTTCTGGAACTCGCTCCGACTCGCTGGGTAGTCTGTTATGATGCCCCATCGGGCCGCTCAATGGGCCCGATGGGGCGCATTAACCACCTAGCGAGCCTGAGCTAGGACCAGAACGTCGGGATGTCCTGCTCCCACGTGACCAACTTCTGCGCCATGATGCCCTGACATATACAGCTTTTGGAAAACGAAACCGAATCTGGTTCGCGGGAAAGCTAGTGTAGTAAGTTATATAGGGCGCTTTGAGGCTCGACAGTATTTTATAGGGTTTCTAGGTCGAGAAATACAAGGTCGAAATGTCCGGTCGACACTCCTTATGAGCATTAACAAAAGCTCTACGGTTAGCGCAAGATATTGATGAAGTGATGCCATTACATTTACTTGATACAGTACGAATTACAATTCCTAAGTCATGAAATGCTTCTTCAGAGCTACTCAGTGCAATATTACAGTGTATAGGTAGTCATGCAAGAGGTATTGTTTTGCTTTCTCTGTATTTTGTCCATTGCTCGAAGCTTTTCGTAGCAATAGGTGCATTGAGTCACCACATGGCGCTGCATTCATTCGTATGAAGTCTGGATTTAGTAAGTGGCACCTGGAACAAAACGATGCAAAGCTTTATGTAGCGGATACAGATAGCAGAGGGAACTTGACGGACTTGTTTTTTGTAAAAAGAAAAAGAAAAGCCGCCGGAAACAGTAGGATACATCACAATCGTATAGCGGAGAGGGTGTTAGGGTTGTAACTGTATATATAGAGCTGGGAAGTTGCCCCATTACTCTTCTGTTCATTTCTTTAACAATTTAATTACGAATAATTTATCTACTGATATAGAGCTACGTATTATTCAGTTAATCGATTAAGTTAGTGAAAGTTTTCTGCAATACAGACAGCAAACTCAAATGGACCGACAGTGGGCTGAAAAGGGAAGCCTAAGCAATGAGCCTTTTGCATGGAGATAACATTTCGAGGAGGGCTCTTTGTCTTTGTCAACGAAAAGACTTTTCGGTTAGACGTCTTTACATTTTCTTCTGGAAGTTTCGCCATTTGGCTAATGTTTTATTTAATGCTGACATTTTTTCGCATATATTAAACGTTTTCGGAGATGTTTCCGCACTGTCCCTCAAAATATTTCGTACAGTGTGCGGAGGTGCTGTAAAGTTGGGGTTACAGACCACCAACGCTCTCCTAGCCCATCGCGGCACGCGACCATTCGAGTTCACCAATGAATTCACCACGCAGGCTTACTAACCAGCCCAAGCTGGCGTGGCGCTGCTTGAAAGTATTGCTGTCGCGTGCTGCGGAACGATTTAGAGATGTTTTAGATCGTACTTTGTGAAATTTACGAAATGTCCGTTCATATAAGGTAATCGGGGATGCCTTTCAGTGCATCGGTAACTACAGTAGGCGGAAATATGTCTTGGGGGCGCAAAAGTGTGACGCGCTTTATCAGCCGCGGTGTACGCATATTATCAGTCGCGGTGTGTGTATGTGTTGTGAACTATTTTGCTTATATTGGTTTTAATTCAACAAAGAAAACCGCTGTCTCGGTATTACCAGAATTAAATCATAAATCAGCTCACTGTCTGATCGCTTGGCGTAGGGAATAAAACATAAAGCATAAGAGCGCATGCTCGTGCACGGCCAACCTAAGGCAACCACGAAACATCTGAGCGGCAGGCGCTATCAAATATTTGTGATGCATCGGCATCGTTCTCGCGCATTTCAAGTCTAGTAGGCTTGAAATTACCATATGTCTACGCTAGCCTTCCTGCATATGAGGTCGGTGGCGCTGCTCAACACAGCGATCACTGCGGTTGGTGAATCAGCACGATACATATGTAAGCTGTGCGCTTTGGCATTACCTTTTTGGCCTGTATACGGCCATAATATATGAGAGGGATTGCATAAAAAGAATGCGATGACTATATTTGAGGACAATATTTCCGTAATACGTGTGAGTGCGTCGTAGAGAATGGAACGAACACAACCGAAAAAGAAATTCGGTTATAATCCTCTTTCTCGAAAAAGCAAGAGAAAACGGGCTAACGCCGCTATATGACCTCGCATAGTCACGCCGCACAACGCTTATAGACATATAACCGATGATGCCGTATGCTTGGACCATGCGGTGTATAGAACAAAGATATATGTAATCCAGCGCCTGCCACTGCTTAGGACGCTCGCGCAGTTCGTAAACAGTCCCTTGGCTGGACAAGCTTAATTCAGACTGTAAGGTATGCTGCTATTACTAGCCAAAACTGTTTTATTCAGGGGCGGAAACCTCATCCATCGAACCAAGTAGTCACGCAATGTAACCTGCAGCGAACAGTTTGAACGCTTGTCAATGTTTAACATCACAGCTCCTATCGTAGCAGAGCGCTGTTACGATCGTCGCGTTTGTTTCATGACTCCTAAACCGCAGCTTAGGAATAGAGGATAATACTGCAATAAGGTCACATTAGTGAATGGAACATTCAGAAATATACAATTGATCTCCGAGCGTGATTGTAGGCGCAAATATGCGCGCACACATCGCGCTGCGTGTTCCATCCGCCTCAACGCCAGCAAAGACTCCGGCCATGACGCCTTAAACCACTTCAGCACGTCTCACAGAACCGTTTACCACGTAGAAGACGCACGTCATACTAAACAGACCGCGCGAGCGCGAAAACAAACGCCACAACCTACCGCCGAGCGTATACCTGACATGCAAAACACCGCTTTCACCCAAGCCAGTATGGTGCTGCTCATAGGCGGTGCCACTGCGTTCACAATATGGCGGCACCTACGAAAAAACGGTATATACTCTTCCGGAGACGCTCAACCCGCCGTAGGACGTCGGCGTGCGTGGATAGACTGCTCGCTCTTTGGGGCTCTTCGTGGGACTGTCCCGTGAAAGGCTTCCCATTCGCCTTCAGAGTGCGGCAACCGTATGGGCGAACACGATTGCTCGGACGTGCTTTCATTCGGGGGAGTGCACCCGCTAACCACATAGACGGTATGGCCGGACATTATTCGTTCGATATCAATGAGTGGTGAGTCGAACTATCTTGATTCCTCAGTGTGTCTCCATCGAGGGAACTATTCCCTGTGTATATTTCGGCTCGCGGGCATTGTTGCATAAAAAAAGGATGAACAAGTGCCCTCTTTGTGTCTTGTACTGCCGTGTTGTCGTTACCTTTGCTGCCAAGCGCACACTTGTGACTCCGCAGGAGGTGGTGCTGCTCATCTTATCTCTGCATGGAACTCAAAATTTTAATTCTTTCCACTGTTTCAATTCCATCTAGGGACCGCTTCAAGTCCACAGGGGTCGACTAGAAAGCGTTCGTACTGATATTTTAATGCGAGTTAAATTAATACGAAGGGATCATAGTTCATCTTCAAAACTCCCCTGTAACACCCTTCGAAATCTGGGTGTAGCGCTTTCGTAAACGGAACCCAATCAATCAATCAATCAATCAATCAATCAATCAATCAATCAATCAATCAATCAATCAATCAATCAATCAATCAATCAATCAATCAATCAATCAATCAATCAATCAATCAATCAATCAATTGATCAATCAATCGATCGATCGATCGATCGATCGATCGATCAATGAATCAATCAGCTTTAAACATGGTAGTTTAAGAAATGAATAAGTCATCTCGTAATTTGAAAATGTGTGAATTTTTCCTGAGGATTCTACAGTCCGAGTCGGAAACACTGTAGAGAAGCTTCGAATGCATGCACCGATCGCATATACTATACTTAGGCATATTCCACTTTTTTCTGTGCATAGAGCCTTACACATATCTTTAGGAGGGCGGATACTGCTTGACAAGTCACTGTTATTATAGACGCCACTTGCAGTTTGACTAAGAACTGATATAGTGCCTACAAGTAATGTGTCGATTGCAGCACGTAGCTACACGTGTGCACCGCAAGAACCGGAGAGGTTCCGTGCAGCCCACTTCGAAGCCCTGTCACCTCTCCTTCTGGCCCCGGTGGGATTTGTATCATTCTGCGGCCTATATACGGTGGTGTCCTTGCTTTATATGCTGCATCCTATCTCTGCGAGCGCGTATGTCGGTCACGGCACGAGGAGAAGCTCTCAGCGTTACGTTGTTGTGCGTTAACCAATAAGGGCCCGGTTTTCTTCCGTTTCCTAAGGAATTGCTTCTGCAGTGCCGACACGTCCAGGAGATAGGCTGCCACTCACGTGTGCACCAGCGATGGTCGCGTGTCTGTGGTGAGCTCAATGAACCATGACGACGACGAAGCCTACCGTCGAGGAGCGGAGGGCTGACACGAAGCCCTCGAGCACCGCATCTCTAACGCTCCCGTTGTTCCTTAAGTGGGTTATTTCGATCTGCCGATTGCCGCCAGTCGTAATGAAATACTTTCAGAAACTTGGCCATTAGCTGCGTCTTTTTATGTACCATTCTCGTGCGCAGTTTGTGCACGAAGCCGAATAATGTCTCCCTGAAAACCTTGGCGTCGGTTGTTGGACTACGTTGTGCGTAGCGTACACAATGACGTCAGCTAGAATAATCGAGAAAGCTTAGTGGTCTTGCTTTAGTAGCATTGCCGATTATTCCGTTACAAGCTCCGCACAAATCGTTACGCAGCTGTACAGATTAAACGCGTTGAAAAAAAGAAAAGAAACGATGGCATAAGCAATCCTTTCGTGGCTGAACAATGACATTGCAATATGGATAACAGCGCTTACGTCGTATTGAAGCAAACCTTACGCCCGCAAGTTTCCTACATATTTTAAGCTTACTGGCGTCGGTCATTGCACGCGCTGAAGTAGCTTGAGGAACGCTTGCGAAACGTCATAGGCGAAACGTCACTAGTGGTATAATGGAGGGGTCGCGCACAAAGGTTACAAAGCGTTCGTTGCGGTAGGATATCGGAATCCACGTCTCCGGTTTGGGTGATTATCTGCTATAGTAGCCCACTGAATGATTCAGGTTAATTATGGAAAGTAAAAGGCCGGCATGCAGAAGTGGTTATTCCGACCCATATTTGTGGAAGGAGGTAAAAGTCATTTTATGCTGTTGTTTCGAACATGGCGTATTGATAGCTTGAAATGTATTTATTTGCTGTGATCGAGCCACTGAGAGGTCGTTGTGGGTCAGGGTGAAAATTTAGCATACTCGCTTCTGTTTTTATTTTCTTTCTTGGGGAGGGTGCACGGAGGGGATTATACAGTTGACACTGAATGCACATCTGGAAATCGTTCTTAGTAAGATATCTTATTGCGTGATGGCTGAAAACGTAGGCATATCCTGAGAAAGTCATGCTGCTAACACGTTGCCAGCTACGGCGGAATCTGCGGAACACACGTGTAAGCGTTTCGTTATCTTTCCGGGCTGTGGCCAAAGGCGACATTGTGATATGGCTACCGGCCAATATTTTCGAGTGGCCTGTTCAAAACAGTCCTCGTATGAGACCGCGCCACTTCTGCAAAACGCGCTGCCTGATTTCTATTCATTGTCAGCATAAGCCTATTCAGAAAGGGTTGAAGTCCTACAACAATCCGCGTATGGGGGGCAAGGTTCGCTCAGTTATGCTTTTCCGTGTCGCCGCATTTTACAAGCGAGTCAGTGGGAGTACACATGGGAAAATAGGGAGAATTAAAATGCACACGAAGAAAAGACATGATGTGGCATGCAGTAAAAGATCTCAGTTTTAATATTTTGATATTTAGCGTACAAGTAAAATATAATGAGAGTACATAGCATTTGGCGAATTCCATTCTTTCGAATTTTTCTCTTTAATGTCTTTGTGCATCGTTCTAGCTCCCGATTTTATATTCCGTTCTTATTCCCTTTTTCTTCACAAGTGACCATTAGTGCAACTAGTGAAACCTTTGACTCTGAATGCGTCGTAGTGCGACATTTTTCTCCAGATCTGCCTAAAACACACTGAGAAAACTGATATTCCCAACTTCGTTCATGAGCCCAAAAAACATGAGGTTTGAAAATGGCTGTCACATTGATGACTAAAAGAAAACATCAATTCTTTATAGCCAGTTGGCAGGAACGACCGAATCTTCTCAAGCTACGAGAAGAGCTAAATTGAAGACCAAGGCTACATATATGGACTCGTCACCTTAAGGAAACCCTATTAAACAGGAATCACCCGAACAATGCCCTTCAAAAGGCGTACACCGATGCAACCAAGCCTGAGTGAGCCGAGGTCCTCAAACCTTGCCCTAAGATCACAAGAACAACAACGCCTCTTACTATTAAATTTTCAAATGCACTCCCAAACATGAGCATTCTCACTAAATGCTACCCAATTGTCACCACCAACCAGAAACTTAAGATCTTTACCGACCCTCCCAGAGTAACCTACAGACGCAACACTAACTTCAAGGACATTCTTGTACATGCGAACCTATGGACAAAGACAAAGCTAACATCCAGTTCTTGTGGCCGTCCCAGGTGCTCTATATGTGCAAACATAAAAAGTACAGCGTTGCATTACATTTACAAGCTAACACCGAGTTTCATCTGCGCATCAAGCAGCGTAGTCTATATACTGTCTAGAATGTTCAACTTATAACAAACAATACATAGGTGAGACTGGACAACAAATTCATACAAGGCTCAACGGCCATCGCGCAGATACAAAACACAATTTACTTATAGTAGTAGCCAGCCACTTCAATGAAAATGGCCACATATTCGATAAAGCAAGGCTCTGTATACTAAAAACAAGTTTCCGTTCACCTCGCGAGAGGAAATATACGGGATCATACCTGATATGCAAATTTAAGTGCCTTCACCCGACGGGAATCAATTTGGCACATGGCAGCTTAGAATCGCTAAGAGCTGTAATATAGACCTGAAAGTATCATAACATTAACAAATGAACAAAACACGTTATGCCACCAGCTAACCTCGATTCTTAAGCTCAACTGGGCCTCCTTTTCCAGCTCTTCCCTTTTTCTACCCTACCATTCAATTTATATTCTCTTCCACGCTTTTACCCATATAACAACCGTACGATCCCTTTTCCCATGTACAGCTGCCCCCTCCTGCTTTTTCTGCTGTCACCCACCTACTTGCTCTTCCGTTTTTCCCTTTCCTTTCGTTCCTTCTTTCTTTTATTTAGAGGCCCCCACTGTCACATTCCAAGGTACCAGACACCAGAATACCTTTTTCGGCGCCTCCAACACACAGGGTTTCGCCACTTCTGTACTTCTGTATATATATATATATATATATATATATATATATATATATAAACACCGCTGTGACGATGCCTACGCCGAAATGCTGAGGCTATCGGCGTTGTTGAGACCAAATGGCTGCCTTCCAACTACCTCATCCATCGCCCCCAGAATCCGTGTCCCCATCTTAACACCTTCAAAATTACCCGACGCACTGCTGTTGCGCTGGTGAACTCATTTTTTCGACTCATGTCTCTTTGTTACTCGCGCACTGACCGGCCGACCGGCTCTTCTATAACCACAAACGCACACCGCTTACAACACCTGCGGCTTGTGTTCAGTTCTCTGAAGGCTTCCTAATCGCTCACTCCGCCGACACCCTCATATGCAAGAAGTCCTATGTCCTCCTTTTTGTTTTTATCCCGCCTTCCCACTCACCCGCTCTTTTGCACTCGTCTTAGAAACCACGTCTAGAGACGTCAAGCGACAGCGCTCATTTTTTTTTCAACCTCTCCCTTTAGAGCCAGCCACCACCGACTCTACTTACATGTTAAAACTAATCTGCCGAAAATGACAACGCTGCCTTTGATTGAGATAGGTCCTGCTATCGAAACGTTGGTCAACCTTTCTGAGGCATCTTATCCCTGTTTGTAACATTGCGTAGCTTCATATGTCAGCGCCCTTCTTGTTTTAAGGAAACATGATTGTTACGGGAGATGCTCAGTATGCGTCTAATGTCGCGTTGTGGCGGATCCGAGTAAAAAAAGAGGGGGAGGGGAGAAAGACACAGGCTTTTGTTTGTTTAGAACAATAGCTGAGTGCGCATGGCTATTTTTGGCTTTATGACCACGGGAAGCAGATACGCATTTCCTCGATCAGCGAACTTAGTGGCATTAGTCAAAGCTCTCTGATGTCGATGCAGAGGTAACTTGAGCGGGCACTTACCGTTTCTACCTTCTTGTATGCACTCGCAGTTGCGGATTGTCAGCGTAATTGGTATAACATACAAGAAACCCGTCACAACAAAGGATTGCAGAGTGAACCCTGCAAGTCCGACTCTACTCGACGCGAAGAAGTATGTGTTTCTGGGTCTTGTTTACTCAGCAGCCACTCGCTCGGTCACCTGAGAAGGAGGGGTAATCTTCGAAGCTCCATATCGACGTTCGTCTCAAGACGACGCTGGTCAAGTGCATCTTGTCGGCGCTCGTCTTCGCTGAATCGTTCGGCCTCTATCAGGTTCGCGCCCCGTCGAACGTACAGAGAAAAGACGCCATTACAGACGCCAGATACGCAGCACATATTTACCCAAATGGCCGTATAAGGTGCCCTTAATGGAACGTGCGCGGATAAATGATTGAAAAACTGAGTGTTAGATTGTGTGAAGAGTGAAACTGTCAGAGTCCATTCGGAAGACTTCTATAGAAAGGGTTCAGTAGGTCACTCAGCGCAAGGCATTCGAAGTTAGCACGATCTTCGTGTTTTGTTGGAAGGAACATTCACAGCAGAGCAAGGCTTGCAGATTTAGGTTTCTTCCGAGTTCCGACCAATAACTCCGACAGAAATTGTCGGGTCTAAAATGTCGGCGTGCTGTGAACGCTAGGAGGCTTTAGAAATAATTTTCACAGTTCATAGTTATATCTGAGATAATGTATCGTTACTACATCATACCCATCGTCAAATCTCCTGAAAACTGTCACGCACTCTGTCGAGAACGCTGCGAGCGAGGCTCTGACGAGAAGGCTCCGACATTCTTCTATCGACACCTTTGCTACCAATAAAGTATTTTATCTCTTCTCTCTTCTTTAGTTCCGTCACATGACCAAACCCAATAAAATATTACAAAATTATTGCAGCTTAGGTGCTTTCTTTGCAACACTGAATAACAGAGAGAGAGAGAAAGAGGAAACAAGAGGTGAAAGGCAGAGAGACTAACCAGATCAAGTGCCCGGTTCGCTTCTCTGCACAGGAGGATGGGGTAAGGGCAGAAAAGATGAGAAAACGACAGAAGGTAAAAAAAAAGGGAGGGGGACTGCGTCAGTTAACACATGCAATAGTTTTTCAATCAGTCACGTTTCTTTTAAGAAAGCACTCTAGCGCTTTAATTTAAAGCAGTTCGGGCCGACGTCGGATAGGAGCAGGGTCCAAGAATTCTAGCTTCCGTCAGGGAACGGTTGTCAGTGTTGTCGATCGTGGTGCGGAGCACTTCTATTTGTGCATTGAAACGAAGACGCTGAATACTCAATAAATTTAGACGTAAGTGCTTGGGATGAACTTTTTTCTCTGTCCGGCTGGTATTGTCGCTACACTGCTCTCATCGGCTTCGTCTTTCTTCCAACTCTGCAGAGTGCCATGGTCGCTCAGAGCACTCAAGTAATAAAGTCCTGTCTTGCTTCTTCGGCCTCTTCAAGCCGTTCGGACTTGCCTTCCGGCTACATTTCTTGCACTAGCCTAAATGCATAGCGCGATAAATTTCCGGTTTTCCTACATTCCGAATTTTAAGTGAGCTTGCCGCGTTTTACAGACAAGTGTTGCCATCTCAACTGTCAAAACTTTTCTGCTCTTCCTACTCCTTTTCTTGTCCTTTTTTTATGCTAGTGCGTCTTTTCGACTCCTATGGTCTACGGGCCAGCTTGACAGGTTTTCGTAGTGTTGTGCGCCGCCTCTTTTCCCTTGCGTGCTTTGCGTACCTTTACTTTCCGCTTCCCGCTACTCTGACTTTATGCGCCCTTCCTTTGTGCCGGTAGCGAATACAAGTCGTTTCTCGTTTAACGTTAATCTTTGTCATCTTCAGGCTATCAGTCTCATGCTCGAGAATTGCTGTAACAGTCGGCAGGATTTTCTCTTGCTACTCAATCTCTCTTTCACTGTGTATCAAGGGACTCACCGCGGTAGCTCAGTGGTTGTTGCGCAGCGCTGCTGAGCTGGAGGTCGCGGGTTCGATACCCACGCCGGCAGTCGCATTCCGATGGAGGCGGAATGCAAAAATGCCCGTGTATTTAGATTTAGGCGCCCGTTAAAGATACCCAGGTGGTCAAAATTCACCCGGAGTCGCCCCCCACTACGGCATGCCTCATAATCAGATTGTGATTGTGGCGCGTAAGACCATAAATTCAACGAATTCGTTTTAAATGTTTCAAGGAGGTGCAAACCTTTTTAACTGTACTAAAGTGTCGGAACAGGTTATGCTTGGAATGCTGCAAGATGCAGGCGACAAACTTGCTCCTACATGCACTTCTATGTTGCTTTCAAGCTGCCGTCCGCGCGCTTACGGCAGACCAGCGCGAGTTATGACGGTGTAGAGGAATTATCTCTGTCGAACTCTTGCATGCGTAGTCTCCTTGGTCTCGTAGGAAGTTGCTGCTTTTGGGTGATTTCGCCAAATCTCGCCATACATAGTTCGTCATCGCCCATCTTCGGCAAAGCACAGCCGGATTTTCTTTGCCACTAGTATTACGTGAAGTGAAGCCAATTAGGAGGTTGTCGATCTGGAGACGTGTGCTTTACCGACTAGACTAACGTCTTAACAGCGCTGCATATATGCTTGGACGCGCTACTGCTGCTTGAGAAACAAGCGGCGTATGCCTACCAAAGAGGTGTCGTAAACAAAAAATGTTGATACAATGATTAACTTTACTGAATACAAGACCAGTGAATATACTGTGTGTTCATATTATAGTGAATATCAGATATATAAGAAGGGAATATGCTATGGCCAAAATGTGAAGAATCAGTTACGCTATAAGGAGAAAAAAAGAGAGCACAATTGTGTTGAGTGTAGAGGAGAACTATTATGTTAAGTGTAGAGGACGGAAGTCAGAACACATAAATCCTAGTGCATTGATGAGGCAATAAGAATGGATTCATGCTTACAGCAACATCAGTGGACACGCGATAAGGTTATGTCCGGATTGTTGTTACCTTATGCGTGTTAATACGTTTTACTAATTAGAAAATTGAAAGTTGTTGCTCTCACATGCGCGAGTAAGCTTTCGATCAATTCAATCAGCCAGGAAATGTCCGGAGCAGGCCTCTATTGTCCCAAGATGTTCTTGAAATGGCGCAGAATGACTCGTGGAGTAACGCTTTCTTGCATTTGAACAGAGCTGCGATCCGTGGATCTATTATTTTGACCAGGTGTGGTTTCATTCTCATGAGCAACAGATGTATATTGCCATGCAAGTGTGAGACACCTTTATTTAAGGGTATGCTCGCATTTTCCTTTTTGGCGGAGCCGCCGATGTCCGCTGCAGTTTCTCTTCTTTCTTTTTTTTATTTTTATTTTACAGTGTAAGATCAAGAGTCAGGCTCAGCAACAAAGGTCGTCGCAATACTCCATGGTGATAGTGGTCCGTTCCCACCTGGATTGGCATCGGGTACAGGTTGGGAGTGAAATGAGTGGGCATTGTAATATTTACGCTGAATATGGGAGCGAATAGCTGATGTTCAGCGTTGGGATATATCCGAGGCAATAAGAATACGGCTATGGCAGCCCCGGTAAATTTGTGTACACACGGGTATTTGTTAGCGTGTGTAAATGCTTTCTCTGGCGTGCACACGTGCAATGCCTGCATGCTATTAGCATACATTAAAAAACGTATTCTACGATTTTGATTCTGTGACCACCTGGGGTTCTTAAACGTCCGCCCAATGCACGGTACACCGGCGTTTTTCTTTTCTTTTTTTTTTTTTGAATTTGCCCTCATCGAAATGCGGCCGCCACGGCCAAGATTTGATCCCGCGACCTCGTGCATAGCAGCGCAACGCCAAAGCCCCTAAGCAACCACGGCGGGTATTATCATCACGTCCTGATGCGGCTCCAGGTTCACCTGCACTTCAACACCCAACGCGCCTGTGTGGCCAAACTGTCAGCGTGATCGAAGGGTACTGCAGGGAAGACGCGCCGCCGAGGGCTCAGTGACACCGCAGACGGCAACGAAAGCTCTAACCCAAGAAGCGTGAAAAATAGCGGTTCAGCACTGGGCTGCTACAAAGCATGAAGTCATGGCCTACTTTGCAAAGTAAATTGCGAAAGCAGCGAAAGAACAGCATAACTTGTGTCCCCTCCCCTCCTCCCCGTGTGCCCGCATAAGCAGTGCTAATCTTACTGTCCGTAGCCCGCCGTGGGCGGATATCTTCTCCGACGACGGGTTCAAAGAGCACGACTTAATATAAGCTCAACGGCCGCTGCCTTTCCGCGAAAGCCTGTCTTAGACCGAGAAAGGCAGAGAGCTTCAGCTAGACAGTTGGCGTTGCGAGAATCCAGCACGAACCGAATGCGGGCTCCCAAAGCCGGGGTTAAAATATTGCTGTAGTTCCGAAGAAGCTGGTTTGCTCAGTGACAAAGCTAGCGTTAGGCAATTACCAGCCGGTGCTAACGGGTAATTTCTGAGGAGAAAATTGGCGCGCGGTGCGAGCCCGAAACGTCGAGTGCCTGCTTTTATTCCGGGAAGGAAAGGTCAGCGTTAGCTCGGATGGCGGCAAATGCGAACCCTTTGCCAAAGAGCTCTGCTTATAGCTATAATGACTAGGTGGAGGTGCGCGAACTGCAGTAGTTTCTGTTGGATTTAGCGGGTAAGGAATACCAAGCCTATGGTAATTTCTACCAATTTTTCATCACAATATTATCGCAATTCGCGCACTATCAATATATATCTAAGTATATCCTTGCTTAGCGTATGCCTTGCTAGATTGCACAACCTTCCGCGCCACCAACAAGGCGCACGAGTGTGGCTGGCTAGCGCTCTCAGGGCCAGATCTATAGTAGGTGCATATGCTACTACACAATAAAACAGACGGGAAGATGGCTGCCACGGCAGCTTACTTGATAAGGCACCGCACACGCAATGCAAAGGATGTGGGTTCGGCTTCTATCCGGGCGGAGTTCCCTTTTCGTCCGCCGCTTGCATTTTTTTCGCTTATCATTTCTACATTTCAAATAAAATAAAATAGTTCATTTCCCATATGCTTTTCTCGGCTTCATTGCCTGTTTGCTTCACGTGTTTGCAACTAAAAACCTTAGTTATTCGCCCTCCATTCGCGGGTTTCGCTAAAGCATTTTTTTCACGCAGTATATCGCTATTGTCAAAGTATTTCATCGTCGCCGTATACATAGGCCTCGTAAGCTACCGCCGCTCTCACAGGAACGGCAAGATGGGCTTTCGCACCGTAAATTTTTACTGCTGAAACGATTTCTTTCGACCCCCTTGAAGGTTTTCGCGATGTGGGTATACTTGACTGTGAAGGCAGGCGCGTGACAAATTCGCGTGACTGAAAGACAAAGGCGACGTCATTGGGACGTTATATTAATACCGAAGATCCTCGTCATCTCCGTCGACGTTTCACCACGCCCTAATATGTTAAGAATCTCCCTGTGGTCCTAACTGGTTTCGTAACGATGGAAAAGTACAACGGTGATGCCGTACGCGTTCAATTTCCGGTATAAATAAAGTTTTCAATTCAGAATAAATCTGTCGGTTGTTGTGAAGACTAGTTACTCGAGTTAACATCAACACAACAATAACATCGAAAATCTGTACAAATATATGTGGTGTAGAGCAATATAGGAAGATGATTGGTGCGAGTCTCTTTACAAGGAAGCTGAATTTTCAGACTGCAACTCGTAGTGTTGCTAAGGCAGAAAAGAATGGAGAAATCAGCATAATCAAAATACTGCTCGTCTCAGAAACGTTCGAGCGCATTAGAGCTATAGTAAGAGTCCATATGAAGAGTCAAAAAGTTAAAAAACTATCTGCTTGGCAGGAAGAATATACATTTACTGAGAAAAGAAGAAAACAAGCATGCCTCAACTCGGATCGGTCACCTTGAAGAAGCAGTGCTAGACGACAAACCAGTTTGTTCAACCATTACCAACTTTACCAAATGTCGATTCTTCTACTGATCGGTCAACTGAAGGGCGTCCGCTGCGCATAGCCTAGTGAAGCTTGCTGCAAAAAGTACACCAAAACAACAAACAACAAGAACAAAAAAATAACCGGCAACTACAATATGAATAAATGTCGGGAATTCCAGAAGGAGTAGGCCTGGACAATGTGAATTGCAATTGAAAATGAATGAAAACAAGTGAAAACAATTACGGTTACAATAGTACAAACGGTTAAAACTCCATTACAAACGGTTACAACTCAGCTACAAAGGGTTACACCTCCAAGACCACTAAGCTATAGTTGAAAATATACTGTGCTCTGCATCAAATAATCATGGCGTATCTTTAAAATTAGTGCACGTTTTCATAGAACTTAACTATAGTTGTAAATGACAGCTCATGCTAAAAACCGCCACTTCATGCTCATGTTCTTGCCTGCACTTCTAAAGCGGCAAACAAGTGTTTGCGACTATATGTGCTTTTGGCACATCAATGTAGTGGAGACAGTTTCATCAGCGAAAACGAGAACAACCGGTGATTGCCGGAAAGAACCAGCAATGAAACGTCTCGCGACCTTGCGACGCGGCCCTAAATTATGCGACCCCATCCGCGCGACGCAAGCGTACGAAGCACCAGGACCGCCTTCCGTCGGGACGTCCGCGACGAGTTCAGTTTACACGCTGGGTGCGCGTTGCCATCGCGCTCGTCTCGGCCAAGATTTCTCGCCCAAACATTGCTGCGGGTAAAAGCGAACGCTCGGTCGTAGCACTCCACAGCTGCTTCACGGATTCGACTGCTTCACAACTCCGAAACGGGTCCTACCAGGATCACCGCCGTGGCTATCCTTTTGTCGCAGGAAAAGAAGAAAGGCTCGGCCGCGCGTCATCAGCCGGGATTGCCTGGGCCTAGCGAAAGTCGTGCGCCCGCCCAACCGAGGAAGGGCGAGCGAAAGCGCGCTGGTGCCAAGCCACGCCGACTACGGTGGCGCACTTACGGTGATCGTCGGCGAGAAGTCAAGGCGCCGCCGCTTCCTCGTCCCAGGCGTCGCAAGAACCGGATTCCCGCCACGTGCGGTCGCCTTCGGCGGCCGTCTGACGTCAGCCGGAGGCAAAAAAGGAGGCGCGCCTCCTTTCCTTTTCTTTTTCTGCAAGGCTCGCGTTGTAGACCTGCCCACCCTGCCTTGTATGCTCGCCCGCCCGGTGGTGGTGTGGCGACGCCTCACGGGTCAAGCAGCGAGCGAAATCCCGGTCACGGCACTGTTGTACTGTGCCCAGAGTTCTCGCATACCATTAGAGAGGCACGTGCTGTTGCTTCCTTCGGACGTGCCCGCCTGCCTGCTCGTCTCAACTCGGGACAGGCAGCCAATGGCGCTGCAGGCTCTCCACTGATAGAAGCAGACGGGCGACTGTTTTCGTCGACCATCGGCACCACACTACTGGCGGGCCAGTCTACGAGTTCCACCTGTTTTTAGCGCTGGCTAGCCGCTCGCCGACGGCGAGACTCCTGGACTGCGGTGAATTCGCCCGCGAAGCGGGTGCGGGTCTTTTCCTTTCGCTCTCGGTGCGAGTGGCTGCTCGTCTCTTTTTTGCTTTCGGCCGGCTTTCGGCGGAGGGAGGACGTCGAGAGAACCGTCGACGCGAGACGCGAGATACGGGCTGTGCCACGCATTGGGTCGATGAGGAAACAATTAACGACCTATTGGCGCGCAATGGGACCGTCGGCTGCCGCCGAAGCTCCGCGCTTCTGGTGTCGCGAAAGCTGTCCGCGCCCTACAGCGGGACTGCACGAAAAGTGTACGGAACGAGGCAAGATTGATTTCAAGCGGCACCGTGGCTCCCCTAAAGCAGTAGCCCAGAGACGATAGACGTAAAGGCCTGGATGTATTAGACAGCTTTAGTTTTGAGTGCTTAGTGGAATAGGGTGCTTAGCGGTATAGCAGGATGGAAATGCGGGTGCGCAGAGCGCTAAACAACCTATAACGTTTAGCGTACGCGCGCGACTTCTCAGATTTAACGTTAGCGTCTTTGCGTCTTTACGTTGTTTACGTAAAAATATGGCGGCTGTCTCGGCCGCCCGGTTTGAATTTGGCGTTGCTTTTGTAGAATTTACTTCATCTTTAATTATTTAATGAACATGCTGTTCCGGAAAATGGATAGATGGATGGATGTTATGAGCGTCTCCTTTGGAACGGGGCGCTGGGTTGCGCCACCGAGCTCCGGGAGAAGTTCCCGGATTTCTGCGCCACTTATCGGCGAAGTCGAGAAATAGGTACGACATTATATGGTCTCTGAGATCGGGAGCTCTCGGGGGCAGTGAACGGCAGGCTTGGACTAGTGATTTCGCATGGATCGGAAGACATGGAAAGTACAATTAAGACGCGCTCCCCGCTGTCATTGCGCTGTCACTAGCCCTTTTCAGACGCACACGCAAAGCTCGGTGAACAGATAAAATCGCGTATCTGCACTTTGTATGTGAGATTTGAAGTATAGTTGAATAGCGTCCCACACGGAAAGTATGCTATCACGCTATCCTAACCCTCGCTCCCTGCAAATTTCCTTAACGGAACGGTAACGCGCTATTTTCCTTAACCCCGCTATTATGCTAATGTTAAACTAAAGTTGTCTATTGAAGCACCCGTTGCGGTAGCCCAGTGGTTTTCAGTAAAGCAATAAACAGGGCTAGTCGGTGGACGTTCATGATTATATTGCGCTTAGTGCTACACTGACGACCGTGAAGGACAGGACGCGGACGTACGTAGCACAACGTACGCCCGTGTCGTGTCCATCACGTTCGTCAGTGTAACACTAAGCGCAATATAATCATGAAAGCCCAGTGGCCATATGGTATTGCACTACAGAGTTTGAGGTCAAGGGTTCGATCCCGTTCGT
This sequence comes from Dermacentor andersoni, assembly GCF_023375885.2. Classification (NCBI taxonomy): domain Eukaryota; kingdom Metazoa; phylum Arthropoda; class Arachnida; order Ixodida; family Ixodidae; genus Dermacentor; species Dermacentor andersoni. Next base: position 146,024,292 of record NC_092818.1, on the reverse strand, counting down.
GGCGGCCGCATTCTGATGGGGGCGGAACGCAAAAGAAACATTCGTGTACCATGCATTGCGTTCACGTTAAAGAACGCCAGGTGTTCGAAACTAATTCCAGTGCCCCCCTTCCTTCACCCCTTCCCACACCCCACTACAGCGTGTCTGATAATCACATCGTCGTTTTGGCACGCAAAATTTCAGAATTCTTATATTTATGTATACCGCTTCAGCAAGCAGTAGCAAAATCCATGGCGCTAACGAAAGTAGTATGATATCAATATAAGGCGTCAAAATACGAAGCACAAGCGCAAGGTTACCTACCAGGGCTCGTATTTACAAAAATTAAAAGCACTTACGCTTGAACTGTTTGTAAGAGCGAGTTCCAGCCAATGGTGTTGTTGCGCATATCATCAGTGAAAGTATCCGACCAACGGCAAACTCAACATACAAAAGAAAAGCTCTACGGATTTGCCTCTCGATTCTTAGGATGAAGAATGGGTCATTGAGTCCGAACCTTTGGTGTTACAACAGAGCGACTTTTCCTTGGTACAACAGATCAACTAGAAAAACAACTTATTTTGTATAATGAATATTTGGTGTTCACTTCAAGCATAACCGAGCACATATCCTCGCAGTGGGAAAAACGTATAGAAGAGTTTTTGGTGCTTATTTCAAGCCCTGTTGTATATAAGCCACATTTCTGCCATATTTTAATTGCAAATGTAAAGTGAATGTGCTGCTAGGGCCTGAGAAAGAACTTAGACTGGATGCCGAAGGGAAGGGCCTAACAAGGATTTTCAACTTAGTGGAAATGAAGCTTTGAATAGCTTACATTATGGAAATGAAACATTGAGTATTGCACATATTTGTGCTGCGTGTCAACAGATTTAGGTGCATCTAAGGACATTTCATGACGCGTTTCATTCTTTTTTAGCTTTACTTGTAGTGGTGTCCGCGAAAGAAAAATTATAGAAAGAGCTTAGGCACAGGGGCGGGGGCAAACCTCAACACTTAACGACGCCTAGCAGGTCATTTGAGCGGTGGGAGGTATACAGCTGACCGGCGATACCCTGGTGGGACAAGAAGCTCTCGTCCAGCAAGTACGTTGATCAGCCATGACCAGTGGAGTCCTGGAATGAGGACACCACCCACTCGACATCAAGAGCAATGACCTCGATGGCCCGAATAAATGTTTACTCTCTTTCTCTCTCTCAAGCATTTTTCAGTGTACAAAAAAAAAAATGAAGGGCAGACAGCCACCTAATGAAAAGTAGTAGGAGTGGTTAATTACACGACAACGGCAAGATGAGGGAGACGACGACCACAGCACAAAACTAGCACTGCAATGATGATGATGACGCGATGACTAGGATGACGATGACGGCGCACCAACGTCGGTGAATATGACCGCCATTACATGCCCGGAACCTGGATAGAACACATGGTGGGCACATATTCTATAGCGGAGCAATGTAAAAAAAAAAAGAAAGCAAAGAAAACACACGTACCATATTGCTGCATGTGGTCGCGTAGACTGGTTGAAGAAACTGCCAGACGATTAAATACCCTACTTGTGTGGAAAGAAGCGGACTTTTCCTGCTGGTGATTCATTCTGCCGAAGAAGCCTGATGTTTATGAAAGACATGATGGTTACGCCGACGATACACGGCCACGAAATGTAGATGAAAAAAAAAGAAACGGTGTCGCGGTAAAACAAAGCGTATAGCTGAGCTTGCAATATTCTTGCGATTAGTAAACCTAACCTCAACGGCAGAATTAAGTGGCGATTCCTCCAGCCCTGAAGTCGTGTACTATTGACATCAGCATGCTCTCGCAGAGAACGCGGCTATCTTCAGGAGAACAACCCTACTACTGATAGTTTACGCAGAACGCGAAAAGGCGACGGCAAGGAACTAGAGGTGTGCGGCGAGCTGTCGGCACGCCGCCGCCGATGTTTCTTGTCGGCGAGATCGGCGCACCACATAAACAGGGATGAAGATTTCTTTTTGAGCCAATCCAGCATCGTTGGAGATTTTGTGTTGTCTTGTTCAATTATTTTGCCCGCCTCAAGCACAGAACCACGGAGCACAGAACCAAGCACAGAACCAAGGAGAGCAATGAACGGCACAGTACAAACAGAAGTAACCCTGCTCTCCACTCGTTTGCGCATGCGCGTCGTCACAAGTGAGCACAACGTGGGATTCCGAAGCATTTGCGAAAGAGCAATATAGCGCAACGAGAAGAAACAGCGGCCTCGGAACGTCGGAATCACTGCTGGAGGGTCGTGGCCACTGTAGTTGCGGGTAAAATCTGCGATATGTCTGATAGGGGCGTCAACGCGAGAGATGCGACTTGTAGCAAGATAGAAATCTCTGGCACCGATGTGTATTAGATGCCGTTTGGAAGTTTTCGCGTTCCGGCCGTTGGATTAGGCGTTTTTCTACATTTTTACACGTAAAAGAAGTATTTTTACATGTCTATTGCATGGGGCTGCTTCTTTGTAGCGCTCATATAAAAAATTGAATGCAAGTGACACCGATAGCCACGCAGAACCATAAAATAGTTTCGACGTGCAGGTTAAAAGAGAACTCTTTATTTTTGTCAAAAGTTATTGTGCATCCCAGCAATGGCTGCATGTCTACTTATCCACACATCGTTCATTAAATTTTGTGATGACGAGTTAACAAATTGAGTAAGTTCGTTTTCTACCGCATCATAACATCTATCAGCTGAAAAAAAATGATGTTCACCTGCTGCAGAAAAGAAAAGTATTTTGATTCTTTTTTCTTCATGGAAAAAGGACGTTATAAGAAAAGTTACATGAGCAAAGGGTGATTAATAATCAAAACAAGTGATTTCACTTATTGTCCAGTTGGGAATGTGCGTTATAACATCTGCGGATTGGTTGACAGCTTAAGGGCTGAACCCAGCAAAAGTTGGTCATAGAAGAGGTCCTTCTTTATGTGAAGCTTATTGTACAAACACAATCTCATTCAGAAAAAAGTGGAAGCAAGGTTAACATATCTAGAGGGGGTCACGTACGTCGGTGCTGGCTTAGCAATTCTAGACGAATTTACTCACTCTTTGCTCAGCTCAATGGAAAACTATTTTATAAACCGAGGTATTGCAAAAAGGAAAACAATTGCGACTACGACGCAACAACAATGCTCTTCATATTCGTGGTGAAAAGAATATACAAACACACTCAACACGTATGCTTCTAGACATGTGCCCATTTTTTAAAAATATGTCTGCTGAAGAGCAAAAGACTTGCAAAACGTTTTGTAGTTCTCTCACTTTCAACACCTCTGTATTCGGTCCTCTCAGCTCGTAGTACAAAAAGGCCAGAACTTTAACCAGTTTAGCAAAGAAGGATGTAGCGAAACGGCGTTTTAAATTTCTGGTTTCGGTTTCCACGCCGCCGGTGCCGCACCCGCCAAAGAAATATGATCGTGCACCGGCGTCGATGAATACCCCGCGCCGCGGCGATGGCGCCACCGCCGCCGACTAAAAACGACCACCACGCCACCGCTGGTCGAAACCGACACGGCGCACACCTCTAGAAAGAGCACTTTCACTTGACCAGCGCTGTACTACCAACATGAAAAGGATCATCACGGGGTAAATATCCAAGGTGGCGCTAAAGGACTGACGATATTCTGCCACGCATGTCTTTCTGAAACAATAGCACGGAAAGGGTGGGAAGGCTTGTGGGTTTTCGCCGTGAAAGAGTTACAAAGAACCCGTGATAGCTTTTTCCGCAACTTTTCCTAGGCCCCCCATATGTAGGCCTGCTAAGTTACCAGTGGCCAATTTCTTGCACTCCTTTGGATCAATTGAAATGCACATGAAGTTCTTGAACGGCTTTGAGTGCCTTGTCATGGAACATTCTTTTCGGCGACACCACAAGTTTATCATTTTATCTGCTTGCAGAAGGCTGAGTTTAGTTGCTTCGAGGTAATTGGGGACTTCCTTGGAAGGAGGTCTTTTGGGAGGTTTTTACTTCGTGTTGTATTTTAGTTGGTGTCTTTTTCGTGTTATTAGCACGTCACTGGTCCTTTGTGTAGGTGTTCCTTGTCGTCGTCATCATTGCTTACCGTTTAAACTTGCATTATGTCGCACCGTCGTGCCCAAAGAGAAGTACTCATGCCCACAGCGTTGTCTTCGTGCATTAAAGTATTGCTTGCCATGGCCTCCGAAATACGCGCACAAACGCCGCCACTCTCTGAGTCCGCGTGACGGGCAAAACAGTGCTCAAATATACAAGCGTCAGAACTGCCTCACAGAGCACTGGTTAGAGAATTCGCTTCGCAAAAGCACATTGCAGCAGGGGCATCAGTTAGATCAACAGTGGCAGTGGTGGGCAAAGCTTTATTGTTCTTGGCCATGGGGCGAGGGATAAGTTGAGGAGTTGGCCTTGTGACAAAGGTGCAACGGAAATTATTCATGCTTTGGGCGGATGGACACAGCAGACCTGGTTTCGAGCTTTTAACTGTCGCTGTAGTAAAATGCGTCTCCTATGCGTTTCGACAAGTGCGATCAAAATTATCGTTTCTAGCTTGACTCATCATGTCAGGCGAGTTTTAATGCTGGTAAGACAGTTTCACCCTCGCAAAGATGCATGGACTGCAACTTAAAAAGCAAACAAGAGGTCAAAGCACTGATGGCATTGCATGATTTAAGGGGAGGTATCGTTTTTTTATATCGTTAGAAGTGCAAGCTTTTTACAAGCACAGACTAATCTCACTTCACTGCTTTGTCAAGTTTGGCGTCCTCTCCTCTGTATCCTTACACTTACAATACTGTGGCGGGGATCTTGTATTTGCGCGGAAGTTTTCCTTCGAGCATAATTGTTTTTTCTTGCAAGCTCTGATTGCCGTAGTTTATGGCGTCTGCTGGCTCTCTACGACATTCTCTCAGTAGAATCACGAGAGACCTCGAAAGTTTGGGTTGAAACTTGAGTACGAACTTTTACTGTCAGAGCCAAGAAGGACTTGGTGGTAATGCTTTTTTTCTACAGGTTGCCTCTTAAAATATCTTACCAAACAATGTGTTCCACTTGTCACAGTTCCTGTTGTGACTTCTTTGTTCGTTCATTATCATTCATATATAGAGCATGCTCAGCATGCGGCATTCGGTTCGTGTACTACCAAGAAACACACCGTTGCACTGCTGTTTCGACCCCTTAAGGCTCAGTTGGAGTCTTGGAGCAGGTGACGTATTATCGCAGCTTGGGTATCTCTTGCCAGTGTCCTCTTCACGCGTCATTAATTTAGTCAGACAGTGTTTAACAAAGATTGAAATGCAGTTTTATTATTTTTTGTGTGGTCAACAACTGTCAGTTCCACGGCACTATAAAATGAACGCTAGGATGTTCAAAACAAGACTACCTAAGAATGCACTAAGAATTTTCTTATGACAAACTTCAAGAAAAAAATCATTGATCAATGTACTGAGGAAAATTTAAAGCTAAATATCCGCAATCACTTACTTAGATCCTTATCTTGGTAGCGTCCGGTGGTCACACCACAAGCTTAAGAAACTTTGCCAAAGCAGTGTCCACACGAAATTTTCACAGTGTGCAATGGCAGCCTCGCACAGAGTAATGCTGAGTTGTTACGCTTGCTCGTCGAGACAGCAAAATTGACACGACACCAAAAACGGGAGCGCGTCATAACAGGCGTCACTGAATCCTTTGTTTCAAAGCTGCGCGAATTGTTTGTGCCTTGTTTGCGAGACAACTGCTGTTCACCGGTGAGACATAATTCGCCGCTCAGGACCACATACGGGCGACATTATGTCGCGTGATTCCTGTGGGTGGAGCAAGGAGGTGAACTTATGACTGACACGACAGCATCTAAAAGCAGCAATGCTACACATTGTCAAGTTAGAACCATGGGATCACATTCTCTAATGAGTGCCCTCTTTTCTTGACTTCTACAAACGTTATATGCTTTAGTGAAATGCCCTCGAAGGTGAATTGCGAACGAACTGGTGAAGGTGGTTTCAGGGTCATCACTTTGTTGTCTATACGAAACTGTTCAGTTAGCAAATGTACGATAACACTTATTTTGTTGCTTTTATCCTTGACGTATTGTACGTCTTCTTCCTTCTCCCCCATTGCATGAGTGCCTCTTGAAGAAATTATGATTTATCGTGCTATGCATGCCAATGATCCATTGCGTAACTGGAATATGTGTAGCGAAGAATACAGGTGAAATAAATAAACACAAACATCTCAAGCGATGAAGCAAGGTGTTTTCTTACGCCCAAGCTTGAATACAGAAAGGTGACCTGATTTATTACAACGGCGTGTTCTGAAATATCGACACCTGGTGAAGTTATGTGGAATATATAACAAAACTGTTTCAAATAAAAGAAAACACAGTACCCTCATTCGGTCGTGAACCTTTTGTTTTTTGTATCTCGACTGATTCCCAGTTTCGGCATTACATTTCTCCTCTATCATGTATTTGTACAAACATATCAGCTGAGGCCTTGCTGTCATACCGCACTTTCGAAAAACTGTTTTCGAAAGCATAAGATTAGTATTAAAATACGAAGGAGACAGACGGTAGGTTTGTCTATAGGCTGAAGCACTATCTTAAGCAGGTGCTGAGTCAGAAATTCCTGAGTATTATCAGGGACATCATTGGTGTGCCTAAATTAGCCTCTTACAGCATCGACGCTTATCGTACCTTTGTTTAATATTTTAACTTAGCGTGCTCTTGTGAAGCCGTTGATTTCCTCCGCTGATTATCACATTTGACGGACTAGCAGGTCGAAGGGACACCTATGGAGGTAAGCGAATGGGATAGAATGCGAGGTGAAGGTGTCAGCTGCTGTTCAACAAGGCTGCCGCCTGCAGCATCGCGGCACATACCGTAAGGACAATGGAGACACTGCACTCTGCCTTTGAGTTGAGTAAAGCAGAAAAGTATTGTAAATGTAATGCCTGCGATACAAAAAAAAAAAAAAATAGGTCAAAGTGAAACAGTTCTTTGCTTCTGCCGTTGTGAAGCTGAACTTGGAGCAACAGTATTCCTGATGTGAAACGGAGCGATCCAATAATCGCCTCGCATACTCGCATGACATTGAGAGTCGAAACAGCGTCGTCGTCATTAGACCCCGTAAGGCACAGAGACGGGAGCCTAGTTTTTGCCGTCTCAGATGTGTTTCATTCCGTTGCACTTTCGTCGGTATGCACGCATTCACATAACAATGCCCACTCTGCTTCCTTCTGGGCGTGCATTGAGCAGCAGGCTGAGGAGGCAGGCCCGAGGCGGTGGCGGAGTGTCGTCCACAGGAGGGCTTTGGTGGTTTTCTATTGGAGCCTCTCGCTTAGCCATGGCAAGAACTCCGTGAGCCTCGTGTAAACACCAGGATAGCCGGGCGTTGCACAGCGCTTGCCGAACGACACGACACCAATGAGGAAAAATCGGCCATCGTCCGGCAGCACCAGCGGACCTCCTGAATCACCCTGTGGGAAGCGAAAGCACAAAAAATTGACGCAACATTAAGTCTGTGACATAAACACCCCAAAGCAGCTGTCCTAAGCGCGCGCAGCAGCACGAGGAAGGCTTGGACTCGACCAAGAACTGGGCACTCAAGGGCAGCATGTGTAGCGGTTTCGGTCGTTCCATTGCCGGCTCAAAACACGCCGATTGTTTAAAAATAGAATAAGGGGTACACGACTACGTAATCGATGACACAGGACCTAATCTTTCTATTGCTGCGTACGGTGCATTATATGTTACCGCCAATAAGCATATAAGGCTTCTGTTCTGTTGAATGACGCTGCACATGAAACAAAGTGTAGAAGACAATTCGTTTCCTATCACTGCGCTATCGGTCTAATGTTGTGCCGATCATGTTGTTGGAGCTGTTCACGCATTCCGAAATTGGGTTTTTCAGGATTATTGGCCTTGCAAATTGTACTGGTGTTTGAAACTGGACACGAAGACATAAAGAAGCTGTAGCGTCCCAAACAAGCGAAGTCGCTGTTTCTCAACAAGTCCGCTTTTCGTATGCAACGCTTTGAAAAGAGAAACAATTCATGGAATGAATGCTAATCATGAGTTTAAACAAACTAACGTTTGGTTTACTACTCCATATCGGTGAAGGGAACAGCGTTGACAATGTTTAAAGAGGACAGAAAAATTATCCGCAAGCACGTTCAAATGCAACACCTCGCACAGCAAAGATATACAGGAGACGCTCGCCTAAAACAACACTTCACCTTAAAGAACGCTGCAGCGGATTCAAAGCCATGAAAACTGAGAAAGATGGAAGTCTGTGACGCAGTGGCTTGCTTTTTGTAAGTGGCCAGCCGTCTAATTAGTCAGGGTAATGAGGGTAATGTGAGAGCGGCAGCCGAAGCAAATGAAATTCTATATATTGGTACGAAAAGGGTGAGTGCTCTGGTCCCAACTGCGTACGTCGAAAGCAGAAATGCCATTCATTTCTACTGAACAGCTTCGATAATATGGCTTCCTAGGCTACTGGAACGTTTCAGTATGCAAATACTCAATATCCCCATGGGTCTTCCACATGTTTCTGTGGTGGCGCCCTGGGGTCGAGAAAGACGAACTATCTCGAGCAGCGGTAGCGCTAAAGCGGAATGGCTTTTGCCTTGACAAGAGTTCGTGTGCTCCGGATCCCCTCGTTAAAGTGGTCACCCGGACGTGATTCGAACGCGCAAGCTTCTGATAAAGATAATATAAAAATTATAGGAAATTGTGCGAGATTATTATAAATTTCTGAAAGATGGTATCTATGCCATGTTGATATTCCATGGGACTATTTCGCTACACACAAGAGCGTCACGATAGGGCATACGGCACATTTTCTGGTTGAACTTTACTAGGTGTTTTTTTTTATTATTGCGATAGCACTATGTGGACTCTCCACGTGAATTTTCGTCGTTTTCGGGGTCGCCATGATGTTCCATACAAAATCCAAGTGCGATAACATTGCGGCCGAGCGCCGTATGCCGTATTTACGAGCGAAAACTTGCGAGGGTGAGCCGTGAAGAATGGTGGCTTGAAGCGGAGGCGTCCTCTCGTGCTCGCAAGGGAGGAAGGAGGGTAGGGTGCACGCCGTCTTCCCACACGCGCAAGTGTAAGCGGGGACGTGCGCGCGTGCTAGGAGTGGAGGGGGGAGGGGGCGAGGGTGCAGATCAGTACGCATCTGCTCTTCTACACCTGCTGCAGTAGCTGAGCGTGGCCATGCGCGATCTTGGAGGCAATAGGCGCTGGGTTTGAAGGCTAGAAGACCTGAGATAGCTGATGGCTTCGTGTGCGCTGTGTGATCGCGCGCATAGTTCGCGTAGAAGCGACAGCAGGCACGAAGGGGAATTCGCTCGCCGCTGCTGCCGCTTTTCATCACGCCAGCGTTCTGACAGCGGGTGTACGCGGTCATCGAGTTAGTTGTGTTCGTGTTTGCCTGAGCGTGCGTGGTGAAGTGCTGGCTCATTTAGTTAGTAGCTGAATCTTTACAGCAGTTTATGCAGCTGATAAAACGGCTAACCTTACTTTATGTAGATGTCTAATACTTTGTGCTCGCAATCAATGCTTCGCCTGTGCGGCGAAACTGTGACATTAATATAAGTGTCCCAAATTTAAAGAAAATCGCTTGTGGAAGATAGCACAATTCTACCCTTCAAGCCAAACTACTCGATCAGGCGACCATTACTTCTACTAGAAATGAAAATGCCTAATTAAATGCTTAACACAATTATACTTATCTTTTTATTGAATTAAACTACGGCAGGTATTGCAATTTATGAAATACTGCCGGTGAGTTCGCAAGGCGTATCAACTTCCATCGAACGAATTGATGGCCCAGTTAATTTTGGGCTTCAATTCATTAAGCAGTGTTTTCTTAAAAAAGAAGGAAGTGGAACAGTGCATTTGTACCACAACTTGACTGTGCATATCTCGAAATCATTTTCATTCTCGGAGTTCGTTCGAAGTGGATATGCACTGCGAACTCCCGAGCTACAACTCGTAGATTGAAATATGTGCAATCAAGTAATTATTTAAACAGTTAATTAGGGGAATTATGAAAATTATTAAAATAATTATTTCAATTTCTTGTAGAATTAATGGCCACCTCATCGAGTAATAAGCGTTAGAATTTTCCTATTTGCCACAGGCAATTTTTCAAAAATTAGTGCAACTAAGTAAAAACCACCCTATATATTACATAAAGAAAGTCACCTGGCAGGAGTCCTGGCGTCCATTGCCGTCGCCTGCGCACAGATAAACAGAGGAGATGGGCACCTCTTTCTGGAAGGCCTTCTTGCATGTGTCCTCGTCCCATATCTTGATCTGTGCCTCCTTCAGAACATCGCTGGACTCCCCGTCTGCGCAAGTAATTTATCGAAACGTTAATTTTACCTTCTGCGGCTTTTAATTGAGGTAAATTGAGGAAAAACGAACAGACCTCAGCTTCGTTCTTGTGGAAGTGGTGTAATGATCAAGCAAGCCTACGTGCCCCGTCAAAGACTAGTTTTCGAGGAGCAAAATATAGTAGTTATAATGTAGGAGCTCTTGGCTTTACACACTTCTACCGACGTGGTGAAAATACTCGCGATAGTTCACAAGTGTTTCTTTCACCGGCACAATGTAGTAACACAAATATACCGAAAACAAATAATCAATGAATGGTTGACACGCCCAAATAATGTTAAAATAGTGTACATTTCGCTCGAAAGCGACACTATGGTTTGACAGAAACTTAAGAAATACGCTGCAATCGTTAGGACTGTTTGTGTAAAAGTAAGGAATCTAATATGCGATTCCAAAAAAAAAGGCCGCAAAATAGGGAAAGGAGGGAACATCGTGTTGACAAGCTCCACGTGTTACCTAATTCAATAAAAATATATATGTTATTGTCGACTGGTCCCTGCGGGACTATTGGTGCTTTTCTGTTCGTTACGCATTCTAGTTATCAGTCCTGAATTCTATTCCTGCTCTAGTAACACCTTCCATTCGCTTGTAATGAATACACATCAGAATGACCAATCCTCAAGAAGAACAGTTTTGTCCAACTTGCACGCACGCAACAATTCTATAAAATCAATTCGCTCAATCGGAGTTGTTTCTCAATCGAATGGTAGTTTTTATCAAGCCTGCAAGTCTGCTTTCTCACATTGATTCGAAGCCTATGCACAGATACAACTTTCGATGGTGCCGCAGTGCCACGGCGTTCGTGAGCTGCCACTAAAGCTAAAAAAAAAAGGAGACAACTCATTACTGATACTGGTAACGGTTGCCTTGTCAAAACATTGCTCGCAACGAATTTCGCCAAACCAAAGGACAGCTATGCTAGAATTGTTCGCCTAAATTGAAGGCTGCAGTGAAAACAAACTGCGATAGTTAATATCAGAATGACAGAGAGGTTAGAAAGGGGGTAAGGTTAACCTGCTTTCATATGATTTGCTACACAACAATAGGGAAGGGTGAACAAAATTAAAACAAATAATAAGACATGATGCCCACTCACGCACAGCACCTTTCACTGGACAAGAGGGAAGAGAGAATTTATTATAGGAAATGAAGAGATATCGGCTTCAGCTAGCATGATCTGACCTGCTGCTTCGCACAGTCAGAAGGAAAGGGGACAAAACGTTCACTCGACAATCAAATATGGTCCCACAATCCAGTCGTCTTTTAGAAGGGTAGCAGGCTAGTAGTAGCTAGCGTCGAGGCAAGACCGAGGTTAGATATCGTTTGCAGCTAAACAAGGAGCTTTATTGTATTTATGCCGGGAATTTTATGGCTGTACCGAGTAGCGAAGATCTAATTGTTTCCTTAAGCGCACAATCAGTGCGTTCCTATTCACGATTTAAGGTTACTTTTGTTCTGTAAATGCATTCAGTTTGACAAAGGTTGGCCGTTTTTGAACACAGGGTCTTTCATATGCTTCGACACACTCACTCACAAAACAACACTTCTGGGAACTCGCATATTTCTAAAGTTTGATTAACCTAGATTATATTGCATTATTTTGTGATTCCTAGAATATAGTTGAAAAAAAAAAGATAAATGACCTTGGAATTATGAATACTTGCAACCAGTTTAAGATCGAAGAGAAGATTCAAAGGAATTGGCGCCTTTCTATTTTCTTCTTGTTAATCAATATTTTTTGCAGTAATTTTTATCATTCATAGCACCTTAACTTATGTATAAGTGAAATTAAGAAGCAGGAGACACGTGCTTCCAACATATCGTGCTGATCCCCGAGCTAAATTCATCTGTGTCAGATCTGTATCGGAAACCTCCAGCGCGAAAATTAGAGTTGGCCGTGTTGGTGGTCAAGTATTTTTATTTCCACCAACGCTGATGGAAACACAGGCTTCGTCCTCGAGCTCACATAGGAATTTAAAAGCTGGGGTTTATTCTTGTCGGGACGATAGGCTAGAATAGAAGAAAGGAGCACTAATAAGTATACAACCATAATAACGGCTTGCAGATGTTTCTCCTCCGTCGCCTTTCGTACAAACTGTAGGCGCACCTCTGCGATATCCTTATAGCGTGTAGCAACCTTTCGAAGACAATGGAGAATCTATTTTCTGGAAAGTTGTCTGGAATCGTCCATGTAGATGTTTTTGGTACGAGAAAACCAGAGTGTCACTGAACATTCCTCACATCACCTGGAAACGGTGATGGGGATAGGCGTATAGAAACATAAGTAATTGAGACACGAATGGCGCGTGTTGACCTCCTTAATGAGCGCTTTTTTTCTTTTTTGCATATTGTTGCCGATGATGACTGCAAAAGCAACTTACTAAATGCAGTGGTTCCCCATCCGGTGACGAATGCGTGGTATCCGTTGAGGTCCCGTGTTTTGAAGTCATCACCATACGGCAGGCACACGGGCCTCACAAACTTGTTGAACCTCACGGGACGTTCCATTGTGAGGACGGCTACATCGTTCTTGAAGGTTCGCGCCACGAAGTCGGCGTGCCGCTCCACCTTGGACACAGGAACGTCGACGGGGCTAACCGCGTCGTCGCTCCTCACAAGGTTGTGGTCACCCAGGCGCACAGTGAACGAAGATGCCGGCAGGCTGCACGAGAAAGCCACTTCAGGACACAAGCGGCCACACCGTATGAAACCTGACAGTCAACGTTCCTCCACATTTGCGCAGCGCATATGTATTCGGATCCAAGCCACTGTTTCACTGCTGGAGTGTAAGGTAGCGCTAGGTGAATGACGGAATACCTCAGGTGGTCGAAATTATTCCACTTCACCCTGGAATAAGGCGTTACTCAGAGCCCAGGTGCTCTCTTTTGAATGTGAAACTACGTAAGCCATCATTAACTACTTTGCGTCTACGACGTAGACACGGTGTTCCCGTGTTTTGCTAGTACGAGCAAAGTACGTGCCGCAGGAATGAAGGCAGTCTCAGTTAGGTTTTATAGAGAATGATCTGTATGCAACTGATAGAAGGTCTGCGAATTAGCATTATTGTTTTCAAATTGAAAAACAAGTTTTTGTGAAAACCAGTGCTTTAAGTTCACCACGGACGAATAGAAAGCTTAAGCCCATAAAACGTTCACGGTACTTTCCATTAGCCTTTCAATAGCGCACGCTGGGTGCCTTACAACGTGTGTAGGCGCCTCTAGTAGGTACCGTTAGTTCGACACAATTTGTTTCGCAGCATGCACTGCCAGCTGGGAAGGGTACTGCCACACAAATTTAAAACTGTGAAGTAACTTCCGCGCTTCTCTGCAAAGCGTGAACTTCGCACATGCTAGAATAGCCCGCCAATTTCTCACTTCTAATGTCTCATGACTGCAAAGAGCTTCTGGACCCCAGTATCAAATATTACTCCCGAAGCGTAGCGGTGCTAAGCTTGAGGTCGCGGTGTCGATTTAGTCCACGGCTGCTACATTTCAGTGAAAACAAAATGCAAAACCCTCGTGTACTTAGATTTAGGTGCACGCTAAAGAACCCCATGTGATCAAAATTTTCCGGGGTCCCCCACTACCGTGTGTATCGTAACCAGATTTACCATATCTCTCGTAACCGTGGTTTTAGGAAGTAAATACGCAGAATTTAATATATTGTTAAGCATGAATTATTTTTCACATCAAGACATGCGAATAGCGGAAGCTTGCTTGCCGGCCTGTCTAGCACGTACGTTAGGCAGCAAGCTTTCTCGAACCGGCAGCGTTCAGTGGACGGTTCAAACATACTCCAAGTAGAAATAAGAAGAAAAATGAAGAGGAAGGGACTTTAGGTTGACACCCAGTTTGCTGCCTTACAAAGAGAAGGTAAAACTGAGAACAGAAAAAAAAGTCACCGTTTCGCCCGAAATACGAAGCATCGATTGCGAAAGCAAATTAGTAGACAGCTATATGAAGCAAGAATAGTAGTTTTGTCAGCCATATAAACTTGTAAACATTCGCTTACTAACTAAATTAGCAAGCATGGTAACACACACGCACACGCAAACATGAGCACACCTCACTCGATGACCGCGGAAACTCGCTGTCAAAACTCTGGAGTAAGGAAGCGCGGCAGCAGCAGCGAGCGAATCGACCTTCGTGCTGTTTCTTGCTTCAACGCGATCTAAGTGGCGAAAACACAGCGCACACGAAGCTATCATCACTCTGGCTGCGACGCAGATTGCTTTCAAGATAGGGCCCGTGCGACCACGCGCGGCTGCGCCATACACAGCAGCCGCCGGAGTAGAACGACCTCCATCACTCCCCTCCTCCCCCACGCCTTGCGTGCGACGGAACACGGCGCGCTTCCTCCCCTTTTTCCTTCTTCGCGCGTGAGATTGAACCATCATCGGCTCACCGGCGCACGCTTTTACGCTTTTACTAGTAGATGCAGCATACGGCGCGCGGCGACGATGACATCCCTCATGGGTTTTATACGGAACATCACGGCGGCGGCGGCGACGACGACAGAAATACGCCTGGAGTATCCGTGTAATTGCGATCGCAATAAAACACAGTTTGCACGCTTATGTACTCTCTGAGTGGTCGCCAGACATTTAAAGAACATATTCAAAAGCACGTTGCTTGTACGTTGTAGGTGGCTACGTTATTTTCGCTTTATCGTTCTGGTATGGTACCCAAAAAGTGAGATGTGTCGCCGCGCCTAATGGGGACCGGTGTGCTGACGACCAGTGTACCGTCAGCAAAGCCATGGCTGGTATACGTACTTCGTCGCTCGATGTCCCACGACGACGCAGTGTGCCGCAGTCACCACGTGCCTGTCCGTAACCAGCGCCCCTCCACACGCAGCGCTGTTCACGCCACCACTGTTGATGTAGATAGCCGCCTGCAAATGACAACCCGGCATTGGGGTCACACGGCAGAATCATCGGACAATGCCCAGTGTTCACTGCGCGCTAGAATCGATCGGACGGCGCGATTATCTTTGGAGATTCGTGACGTGTACGCTGTGCGCCTTATAACGCCATGATCACGAAAAAAAAAATGGAATATGCCGCCTGGATCCAAGGACTTCGAGCCGACACCTGACGCCACCACATCCAAAACTGCCGGACCATTCTTTTCAATAAAGTTTACTTTTCTTCTTCTTGTTCTTCTTGGTATATAATAAAGAAAAAAATAAATTGGTCGTCTAGCCTCGTTGTGCTTATAGGGGGCGTGTGCGTCGTCTCACGCGTCAAACATCTTTTGAGGGACATGTTAAGCGTGCTTAAAAGAAGAAAAAGATTCGGCAGTTCTCGCTTGACTTGACTTGACCCGCAGAGCTTTTCACGCGGGTGAAGTACGCCTTGAGCACCGTCACGTCTTGAAGGGACATGCTGGATATAATGAAGGCTTATTGCAAGTGAACTAGCAACCCTGCCTAAATGAGCACTTCGTTAGCGTTATATAAGGGCCCGTAATGTGAAATTAACGGTGATGTGATAAAAACGGAGTGCTGCAACGATGCGCACCAAACACAGAATCAAGAAGGACAGCAAACACTGGTCTGCGCTGGAACCAAAATTTTTCCTTGTACATGAGACGAGTATGCTGTAACTTCCTCTTTCCCCCCTTATTTTGGCGTGCTTATTGCTAGCTGCCAAATACCAGTGATATAATTCAGTTTCAGCACTTTGATTCAAGCGTGCAAGCATTCTGATTCAGGTTAAAAATTTACTGCGTTTTGTTTCCAATATTGTGCTTGATAGTGCGCAGTTGGAAATATGAAATATTGAAAAATTATTCGAAATCACGGAGTGCTATCTGGACAGCGCAGCAAAACATGGACACAAGAAGAAACAAAGGCGAAGACAAGCGTTAACTATCAACAACGAAAATTTATTTCCGGGATCGGTAGTACTTATGCACCCAAACAACCACGTGCACAGCGATAACAACCATGAAGATACATGACGCATGAAAACAATCTAAAACCGCTACATCAAAGAAATACACGAAAACCTAAACGACATACTGCAAATGCGGTCAGCTTCCATGGCATGCGCAAATAATCCAAATCTCTCGCCGACAATCATAGTGACGGTTGCTGATGCAATGGTCAGCGGCTAAGAGGATTTGCTCACCAACGCAAGATTTTCTCAACAGAGGCCGCTGACCAATGCATCGGCAAACCTTCACTATCGTTGTCCGCGAAATAGTTAGATTATCTGCGCGTGCCATGAAAGTTGACCACATTTGCGATATGTCATTTAGGTTTTATTGTATTTCCTTGATGTGGGGGTTTCTGGGTGTGGTTATTTGGGTGTATAAGTACTACCGATCTCGGAAATAAATTTTTGTTGTTGATAGTTGGCGCTTGTCTTCGCCTTCGTTTCTTCTTGTGTCCGTGTTTTGCTGCGCTGTCCAGATACCATTACACCATGACCGACCAACAAGCCCATATTGCCACCCTCTTCAATTACTCGAAAGATGTGTACAAATAATATTCCATTCGAGGACCGAATCGAATATTTCTACCATGACCGACGGTCATAGCAGAAAAAGAAAACGAGGCCAGAACTTAACCCACTAACTCTCTAAATGGGATAACATACCTCGATGCCGCACGCAAGTGCGTCACAGACGACTTTGCACACTCTCATTTGTCAAAGTGATGTTTTTGTACTTTGCATCTCTCAGAAACTTGCAATTTGGCGTATACTGTGACGCGCTTGCGTATACGTTCCCGCACACTTAACACACTTGGATATTTCTGCTAGTTACCCCCAAAGCGGGTGAAGTTCACCTATAATGCTATAAAGAAATGCGTGACTGATTGTGAGATCGAGCCTCCGTTTCCCAGCATAACATTCCAATGCTTCTACCGATTGGCCACGATCGCACTCATGCTTCACTCGTGCCAAAGATGTCCAGCGTGTGCGTCACGCGCCACTTTCTCGCATTCTTTTTTCGTGAGAGCTAACGCTTTGACAGGTGTGTTAGACTGCACTACCTTCAGGACTGGCGCATATTGATGCGAGCGCGTCAAATCGCCCATCGAGCGAAAAGAGTCGGCGGCGTCTGTAGCAGCCAATGCCATTGGCTGCGACGCCACGTCACGAGCGTGTGAGGCGCGCTCGCGAAGCTGGCTCGCGCTTGCTGGCTCGGGCCTCGACGGAGCAGAGTGGGCGAAACGGGACAGCTGCTGCCGCGGTGCTGCGTGAGGGGAGAGGGCATCGCCGCGACGCCACCTCAGCCTCGCCCTCGCTCTCAAAAGCCTGTGTCATCCGCGCGAGCTCACGCTTGCGTTCTAACTGCACCTCGGTAAGGGCAAATCAAAACGTGCCGAGTGCCTCAACGCGCTACCTTGCCCGCGAGGGGTTCGTATCTCAAAGGGGCGCTCAGCGGCGTCAGTTTGACATTATTGCTTTCGCATAAGAAGTGCTCGTATTTTCTTTTTCTGTTAGACACCTCCAGAGTGGGTGAAGTCCGCCTATAATGCTATCGCAATCATAAAACACGGCAAGTGTTGTAGTGAAGCTTTCCAGGTGGCTCAAGGAGCCAGGTTTTTCCTGCTAAACCGCTGCCATTCCCCATCGCCAGCGAGTCCTGAGTCGGGGTTTTGAGCATTAGAATGGACTGACGATTTGCACCTAACGTTTCCCACTTGCGTTCTTAATAAACAACGCGTCATAACCTGCAGTATAATGACAAACTTGCTAAATTGAGTACAAACAAGAATGCGAAGACCGCTTCATATTATTGGTAAAAGAACCGTTGTCCGTTATTTGAATTCCTATTCCAAAAGTATTCGATTCGTTTCGCTTGCGGAACTATTCAATTCGCATCTGATCCGGTCTTGAAAACTGCTACACGGATACCGCTACTTCCATTCGAACCGTGCCTTGGAGAAAAGACGGTCTGGCAAAAAGTGTCACCGACGTCTGACAGGGCGAGAGCTGCCGGCCTTCTACTGCATAATGTCGGGGCACGATGTGTGCACGGTTTCGAGGGTACGTTGATTTCTCTCTGCTTGCATTTGTGCCCCACATTTTGATTTTGATTTTTTGTTTTTGTTTTACAATGCCCACTTTATGCGTCACCCGTTTATACTCCACTACCTTACAGCAAATCCGGACCGGGCGCTTGCTACTGCCGTTGAAAAGAAAAGTGTACAATCATTGCATTCGGCCGGTGCTAAAATATGGGGCAGAAACTTGGAGTTTAACAAAGAATCCCGAGAAGACGTTAAGGACCGCGCAAGGAGTGATGGAACGAAAAATTTTAGGCGCAACGTTTAGAGACGGGAAGAGAGCGGTGTTGATCTAAGAACAAACGGGGATAGCCGTTATTCTAGTTTATATTAAAAGAGAAAAAAAAAATGGAGCTGGGTGGGTCATGTAATGCGTAGGGTAGATAACCGATCGACCATCAGAGATACAGAATCGGTACCAAGAGAAGGGAAGTGCTGTCGAAGACGGCATAAAACTAGGTAGGTGATGAAATTAGAGAATTTGCAGGCGCAAGTTAGAATCAGCTAGTGCAAGAGAGATCGCAGAGAGATGCCTTCGTCCTGCAGTGGACATAAAAATAGGCTGATGATGATGATGAGGACCTCACAGCAAGATGCGGCGCTATTTGAGGACAAAGATGGCGAGATAAGAAGGAGCTCAACATGCCCCTGTGCAAAGAGTTCAGGGAGCAATCGACTCACCATCCAGGGCCATGCACCGGGTTCTGACTCGCGGCCCCCGACGATGCGGCTCACGCTCACATTAGTCTGGCCGCATGCTGCGCAAGATAATACGCAAACGGCGCAAAATTAAGAAGCATGAACAAGTATGGCGTATACATAAAAAATCGCCACTTGCTACTGTTGGAGACAACAAATGACAAGTGGCGGAAAGGTGTGTACACTAAACTGTTACTAAACTGTACACTAAACTGTGTACACTAAAAATGTGTTGCTGTGTGCTCATCTGCTTCTGAACTTCGAAAAACAAAACTTGGCATAGGACTGACCTCTTCGGACAACATAAAGTTTTACCGAGATGATTTCAGGAGGCCTATAAAAACTGCAGCTCTTGAGTATAAACAAGTGTGACAGCCCACCTCACTTTAAGCCTTTAGGTGACCGCTGTAGGAAGTTACCGCTGTCCATGCTCTTCTTCTTAGTCTGGGATGGTAACCGACGGTCACTTAGGCAGTTCAAATAATCTGGTGTCTGCATGCCTAATGGGACAATGAGCCCAATCGTCTCAACTGGTGCTTTGGGAGAGGCTCGCGCTTCGGACATTGAAACATCAAAAGTGGGTCACAATGAGTTAAACACAAGCGTTGCTCACCAGCGGGCAGGAAGCGCGGGTAGTTGGCAATCCTGGGTCCTTCAATGAGCTCGGAGTTATCCCGGTTTGGTGGGCCTTGGGTTGGTGGCTGCCTGATCGGAGGACGGGTAGGAGGCCGCGTCGGAGGCCGCGTCGGAGGCCGCGTCGGAGGCCGCGTCGGAGGCCGGGTTGGAGGCCGGGTTGGAGGTCGAGTCGGAGGCCGAGTTGGAGGCCGAGTCGGAGGCCTCTGCTGTCCACCGCTCGGGCAACAGAGCAGAGGCACATTGCGTGAAAATCCGCAGATGTAGCGCCGCAGGAAGTTGTAGTCCCGAACTGATTGCAGCGCCGTACATCTGGCAAGCTCGAGGCAGCTGCCTGGCTCGTCGAAAGGCGTGCGGCAGTCGTCCTCGTCGGGAAACTCAAAGGAGAACGCTGCGCAAGACATAATTTTAGCACACATAAATCTGGTGAGTTGCAAAGTGCTTGTGAAAAGGCCGCAGGCCTTGATGGCCTGAATGGCAGAAAATTTGGCCAAAACGTACGGCGAAGCCTTGCTGTGTATGGTGAAGCCATTGAGAATGAAAACAGAGTTGTGCTAAGTTTGGTTTCATACTTTGCAACTTTAGTGCACCAGAAGGGCCATATAAGCTTCGAGTAGTAGTACATTAGTAGGAAGAAAAAAATTCTGTATGCGCTTAACAAAGGATGTACACGCACATACCGCCTTGCGCCTTCACCAGACCGCTGAGGGAGACCGCTACCAGAGTGAAAAGCGATAGCAGGACTCCTGTTGGACCCATGTTGTGCTCTCCAAGGACGCTGCTCGTGTTTCTTATGGTTCGGCCTCGAAGGCGCTGGTCAGTTATGAGGCTGGATTCTTGGTGTCTTTCTTACGCCCTGCGCGAAAGAGGAAAGCAGGTGAGACAAACAGCAGGAGACATTGCATTTTGACAATAGCGCAGGTAAGACGACATTTGAGCTCTATTCTTTGTATTAACAGACGGTCAGATATTCCACCGAATACCACAACTTTAGCCCGCGGAAAGCAGTCTGATGCTGAGTTCGCGTCATATAGACTCTGTTTATTTATTTTTCTACTCGGCAGACAGGTAAACACCAAGCACGTCTTTGGTGCCCTATCTCTATAGCCCACTGAAACGGATGGTCACAGACTCGCAGCTGCCCTAAAACGTCTTGGTGATTGACTGATATAGTTGCAGCTGCTTTCGGAAGGCTGGACTTATGTCTGGGTGAAGAGACGCGCGCATACTATTTCATGGGCTCCTTGATTGCAAGATTTCGACGCACGTCCTGCGGAAGCTGAAGCTTTGTATTAGTCTCACAGTGCCGGGAAGTCATCCGCCGTTGTTAATGGCTCGATTATACGCCTCCTCCTTGGGAACACAGATAAATTTCGTACATGTACTTTCTTCTGTGAAATCAGGCACCTTCTTAGCTGCGTAATGATTTCATATCTGCGAAACGTGAAAGCACAGGTTTATTTCTGGTGGCAAAAACTAGAACTGATGTTTCTTTTAGCTGGGTCACTTTTAGTACCTGCTTATTGCTTTCTTTCTGTTCTTGATTACTTCCGGCGTCTTAGCACTGCCTCCGCTTAGTTCCACTGTATCTGTCGCATGCACTGCAGGTGCTGCATTCCTGTATGCGCTGCAGGTACGTAAAATTGAGTGGCCGGCATGCAGCGGCTGGCTTCTGAACTGGCACGCGATATCCCGATTAAGCATTCGATGCCATTTCTGTTTTCACCTTGGTACGCTGTGTGTACAATCAATCATTATGCCAGGGTAAGTCAGGTCACGATTATGTTTACTCTTTTTTTTTTTGCTATCATCTTTGAATGTAAGAAGTAGCATATCGGGAGCCTGTAGCATCCCGCTGCCTTCATGACATGAGTCAAATCAGCATGCTGCTCTCTATGTACGTGCAGTAGAACTAAGTGAGTTAGCGAGCATTCATCATCCGAATGTGTTAGTAAAGAATTACATAAAAGCCGAATTTTTTTCGGTGTTCACAGTGCAACATAGTAAGTGCGTGACACTTTGTAATACTTTCCAGCAGCGAGTGATCGGTTGTTATGCAGCAGAAGCGACCATTAAACGGTTTGTGAAGGTCCTGAACGCATTCCTGATGCAGAACACAGCATATCATCACAAATGTGCGTAACATGTTTATGGCTTCTTGCTTGCTTTTTTTTACGAACTGGCCGAAGCCATATGAGAGAGAGAGAGAGAGAGAGAGAGCAAAGATTTATTAAAACTCAAGATTTCGGCTTACTATATGCAAATCTTGCTGCTTTAGTTGAGGATCTTGAACTGGTACAGAGCAGAAGAATATTAAAGGGCCCCTCACCAGGCCCCATAACAAATTTTGGTTGTACGCTGAGAGAGCGAGAGAGAGAGAGAGAGAGAGACAGACAGACAGACAGACAGACAGACAGACAGACAGAAGAAAGGGGAAATGCAGGTGGGTTAACCAGATGAAGTTCCGGTTTGCTATCCTACGCTGGTGAGAGAGGGGAGGAAATAAAGTGATAGCAAAGTAGAGATAAAGAAAGGCTGAAATTGTTACGTGTCCTTTAGGAAGTGTACTGGCGCAAAACATTTTCAAATCGGCTCATTAATAGCCGAGATAGAAATACTTCAGTGCCATGAACCCATGATTTCAGGAGGCGAGCTCCACTGCATAGCGGGACACTCTCTCCACTCGCCCCGTCTAGCCTCCGCAAGCGAAATTTCTTTAGTGCGTTCTCCCATACCGGACCTCGAGGATCGCATACGCCACGGGCCCCGCCATCATTCCTTTTCTCCTCGCTTTCTTTTTTTCTTTTTTGGCGGAATTACATCTCTCTTGCTCGGTGCGAAGTAAAACAAAAAACACGCAGACATTCCGTTTGTGTGTTTTATTATTTCTTTAAACTTCCATCGGTCAATTCAAGCAATAGATCACACAAATAACAGATGGTGCTTTGAATAATTCTCGAAGTCACGTGTCATCACAAGTGACGTCACACTGTAGACCCGAGTACGTAGGCGCAGGGACGCGAGTACGTCACTATCCGGCTTGGAGCGCAGCGGCCGCGAGAAGAAGGGAAAACGGCGTTCGGATTGAAATTTCAGACCTTTCCGCTGCGCGCAGCGATGTAATTATTTCCAAACACGATCGTTAGCGCGCATTGTACGCTCTGCGCTTGTCAGCTCAAAATGGCCAGACCTGATGAGGGGCCTTTAACAAAAGCCAAAAATAATAAGGAGGCGTAAGCATAAATTAAGCCCAGACAACCTAAAAAAAAGTTTGAATATGTTTATAAGTCCTGATTGGTGAAGGTATAACAGCAGCGTCCGCAAAGCTCAGATCGCGTCCCCAGTTCAGTCTCAGGGCCCTATGAAATCAGCATTATGTATTTGTCATCGGATATCAAGTCAAGTCTTCCATGCTAACCACTCTGGCAGTGCATATAAGGTTCACCGCCGTAGTTCCGACAGTGTGAAATAGTTACAGAAGGCCAAACACAAGGCTGTCTAGAGCCTGACATGCAGCAAGTAACAAACTATACGGCAACCACGACACACTGCGCAAACCATAGTTTAGGCCATGGGGCGCGACGCTGAAGGAGGGAACGTCGCGCGTGTGCGGTCTGAGCTTGGGATCGAACACGTAGACGCCGGGAACCCCGGCCTCGCGGGCCTTGCGTAAGCATTAGCCTGGCGCGCTGTGGCTCCGCTCGCCCCCATCAACAAACGCTCGTCTGGGGCGCGCACTGAGAAAGGGTTGGCGGCGCGTCTGTATAGTGGTGGCGGTGCGAGGCGAGGGTAAACAGGCTTGCCGAGTCTCAAGCTGACCTCAGCCAGCGGCGCGTGCTGATGTCAGAAGGAAAAACACATCCCTTCCCTCACCCCCGCCCCCCCCCCCCCCCCTCTCAGCACTCTTCGAGTAGACGCTCGAGCACAACGTCAGCTGGCGGACAGGACCGGTTTTCCGGCTGACGAGTGCGCCGTTGGCCTGGCGCCAAACGAGCCACCCGCCGCAGACCACGGTGCAAGGCATGGGGCAGCACGGCATTGCGTGGAAAAAGCGGCTCCGCGTAACAGCCACATTTCGGCAGCAGGGCGTGAAAGAGCGAACAATGCGCCTTGCGGCATGTCTGCTTCCCCCCCCCCCCCCCCGGTACATTGCTGCAGTGGCTGCGTGGACGCACGCCTCGCGGCGTGATCGACCGATCAACGCCGGTGCCGTGTCCTCCGAGAAAAACAGAAAGGCGCCTGTTTGCGTGCTGGACTTCAAGCTATGCGCGGCGTTTATCAAATTACTGTTCACTTCGCAGAACAGTTGTAGACAAAGAGGATTTTTCAATTGCGAAGTATCCGGTCACAGCTCTTCTTTTCTTTTTTTTTTGGGGGGGGGGGGGGAGGGGGGTGGTGGTGATATTATCCTGCTCCACACAGCAGTTATACGTACTTAGATTGTGGCAGTGCCCGACGCATTGTCGTTAGCGCTATGACATCGCACACTTGTTATGAGAAATCGTGTCCACGCTATATTGGTTGTCGCTGTGCTGAATCATAATTTTTTCTTTTTCTTCGGTTTTTCACCCTCAGCTGCTTTGACTGGAACTGTCATTTATAAATCCATGCTGCCTTCGACAGACCTCGTGGCCCTTCGACAGACTTTGCTGCCAGCTTCAGTAATCTTTCGTTTTGTCCGTACATGTCAAGCCTGTTTTTCATCATTGATTGTACGACTTTCCTATGGTATTGAAAACGTCAGCAATATGTCGCTGGCATCTCCGCAAGGTCAAATTCTTTACGAATGAATAGATGTGAGGTCATGTGAATTATTACAGCTATTAAGCACTTAGATACCAAACACATTTGCATAACAATAAAAATTGGCGCAGAAACACATATGTAACACTAATCTGATTACTTGTTTAAATTACGTCACTCTTTCCTGCCTGAACCTTGAGAACAACCTCAGCTACTTTGGCAATACTCCAAGGATGGCTGTTTCTTTGGTTGCGAACAATGCTCATCGCGTTCACAAAAAAGCGTGGGTTTGCGAGACCAAGGGTGCGGAGGTTGCGAACACCATACCAAAATATTCGCGGCCCAAGCCCATATTGGCCAATGCCAGGACAATAAATGAACGATCGTTTGTTTTACAGGATGCAGCATATGGCACGAGGTATACCGCGATATTACTGTCCTGCTTACGTAATCGCTGTGTAGCAGCATTATTTGGCGAGCTAGCTCCGTCTAAGCATGACAATTTCTCTGTGTCAGAGCGAGCTTGCCTGATTTTGAAGTGACACATGAAATTCCTTTTGGTGTCGATGCTATCTCTGTCAGTATTCATCGGAATCATTGCCGTCTGCCTCTGTGAACTTTGACAGCAATCAGTTTATGCATCACTCATGAAAATCGTTATTCAAGCAACGACCTAGCATTTTTCGGGACACCTTGATACGTTTTTAATATTTTCGTTTCCCAGAAGGTACGCCATCCTCTGGATTTACTTAGTTCATTTTCAGAACAGCGTGAAAGTATAGGACGAGAATTAGCTGGCAGTAAGGCGTTCGGAATGATAAGGAGCCTCGACAAACAGAAACTACGAGATAAAAAAGCGCCATTATGGTTTGCTTCGCAATTTATGTGAAAATCACTTGAACATCGCTGCCGTCTTGTTTACGAGGTGTCAACACTTCTTGAGATCTGCGCGGTAAGTTTTCCAACGGCAGTCAAATAGTAAATAGGCAAAACACGCCTTCATATCCTAAATGTGCACCGTGCGGTTGGGCAAAACCTACTTCAGCGGCAACGTCATATGTCGTGCCCTCTTGCGGCGGTAACAAATAATTAATAATAGTGGGATATTATCAAAAGCGAATGGAATACGCGTCGCCACTACTTTTACGTGGTAATGTGACCGATCGTTTAACGTGTACTTTCATGCATGGCGACCGTAAAGCCGCATCGGGTAACTTAACCCTGTCACTAATGCATTCCATAACGCATCCACGTGGATACTTCTGAATATAGTGCGTTAATTTTTCTGGGATATAGGCTTCCGATCAGCTGTGGCACGCGCCAGACTTTCAGTCAACCACGTGCCAGCATATTTAGGGTGAGTGTTAAAGCCCCAATCTCTCTATTTTCCTTCTCTCTCCCAGAGAATAAATATACTTGCTGCCTTTTAGACGAAGCCAAATATAAACGAATTTCAGTAGGCTGTTTTACATAAATTATCCGTTAAACGACAATAACCTGTTCACTTCGAGCTTCGGCCTTTGCAAGCATGTTCACGTAACCTTGTCGTCTTTCACTCGTGTCACTCATTCACGTATAAGGCGGCAACGATGCTGCACGATTGCGATGTTTATCTCACGTATTCGTCCTTGTGAGCCAACAAACAAACAAGAATAGAACCTTACAAAGTCATTACGCCAGGATGTGGGGCATCATCGGGACTATACCTTGTCTGAGACGCGTGTAGCACGTCTTTGAATCCCGGTATTCCCCCGAGCTACGGATAAGGCGGAAGCGACGGCATCGTGCAGGCAAAAGAGATCATTACAGCGTCCCATTTTCATCCACAGCATAATGTTCTTGCTCATAAAAGTTGAAACAACTGTGGCTTTACGAAAAGAACCACGAAACAAGCTTTCTCGGGATTTTCCCCGGATTGGGGCAATATCATTTCTCTCCACAAGGACCATCACGCGAGAAAACGAAAGCGAAACGCTCTGCCGGTTGCGACGAACGCGTGTGTCACCGGCGTAGGCGTACAGGATAAATTGAAGTGGGTCGACGAGACGGCCCGCACCACCCTCCAGGACGAGGTCGAGCAGTGCCTCGTCGGCGAAAGCGAATGTCTGTTGCATGACTTGTACGGCACGCAGATGTGCTCGGTACTATGTGCACGTACCTGGCTTGTTTCGCGAGACGTCACGCTTTTTTATTGACGAGCATTCATTCGCTTCCCGGAAGAAAAAAAAATAGGTGTTAAACCTTGCGTTCCGCTACGACACGGATGTGCCCTGCTGCGATCTCTCCTCGGAGCATTGTTTTCGCTAGGGGATTGGAATAGCTGAACTCGACGTTGTAATTCTGCTTTTTGAGGTTTTGGAGAAGCGGGACATTGCGGAAACAAGGGTGTCATAAATCTCTTGGGTTTGTGTTGTGATTTAGGCAGCGCTAATGACGGCGATACGTGGCATAAATAACTGCCAGAAGCTACCACACTGATACCGCAATTTGCGAAGAAAAAACGAAATCGCACCAACTATGCCTGCATTGACATAAAAAAAAAAAGGATGACCGGTACAGAGAAAGAGTTCAACATGCGAGGAGAGCAGTTCAACTGGACGAGACTTGGTAGGGTCCGGAGGCGTCGTCTCTCTGACACACACACGTCTTGCCGCTATGCGATGGCGGCCGTGACTGGAGTGTCATCACGACGACGCTCCCCTAATTGCTTGAGGGTCATGATTAGACTATACTATCTGGACGCTTTACTTGTCTAGCGAGGCTCGCCTTCCGCGGCCAAGGACAACTCATTTCGGTCACGCCCTCCGACGGGACGTCTTTCTGCAAGAGAGTTGTTTCTCCACCCGACTATGAAGACATCCATTTTCCTTAGCACCGGCCAGCTATAGGAGTCGTTAGTCGTTGTGCAATGAAAGTGACTGACAAAGAATGGCTAAGCTGACAGCTGAAACGTAGATCTTTCCCGCAGAATCATAAAATTTGTTACGTCTACAGATGTGTCGCATCTGAAGACACGAAGCCGCACAGTTCCCAGCTTAGGGTGTGTCACCGTTCGTTCTGGCCAAGAGCACTCCTTGTGCGTCACGCTCACCTCTTGCATCAACTCTCGAAGTTCCGAGAACCAATGTCATTCATCTCTGGCGTGTCGTACGTGTGTGGCGCACAGGGCGTCACTGTAAGCCTGCTTGCAGTAGTGCATATCGTTCCGAGTGCCACGTTAGCTACAATGTTTTCAAGGTGAAACTTCGGTCAACGCAAGGAAACTCCTTTGCACGCATCAAGGACAAGCGTCCTCCACGAAATGCAGAAAGAGCAGTTGCAACTTGCTTCACGTTGAAGTGCCAAGCTCCGTAAAGACTTTGATCGTGACTTTGCAGCGCGAGGACATATTTCCTTTTGCAGAGCCGGCTTATTGCTGTGTTTTATGGACACGCGCGTGTGACGTAGCATGTGTTCCTCGGATTATGACATGCATGGTGCAACATGAGTCATTTGTGTGACTCCCGGACATATTTCATGCTACTAAACTTGTAGCTTAAGTACGAACAGTATTTACAAAGCTCAACATTATCGTGGTGTATCTCTCCAGCTGGGTATGACGCCGGACACAAGTCGTATTACTTCACACGCGACATGATACAGTGCTTTGTCTTGGAAAGGAATGCCACCAATGTGGCTTATATCGATCTGTGGTCCAGCTCAAAATATTTACAGGGCACTCGATGTGACAGTCCGGTGGTCACGTGCAAAATTTCCGATGAAGTTGCTCACTACAAGGATGGAGCGTCTGCTTTTCTTTTTGGCGATCCGTTTTCCACAGCACTCTTTACGCGGAAGCCTCTTTCAAAAGGCTATATTCACTCAGCGAGTGACACCCTGTTGAAAGAACTACAGTCAAACTTTCAACAAAATGTATTTTCCCATAGTTTCATGGCGTTACGTTGTGACGTTGTGATAAAGTTAATGTAGAAAGGGCATTTGTCCCTCCGCTTATATATATATATATATATATATATATATATATATATATATATACACCCAGGTGAATTAATCACAGGGAACCCTGAACATGAGAAGGAAATTCATAGAAGAATGGAAATGGGTTGGATCGGCATCCGGCAGACATTGTCAGCTCCTGACTTGAAGGTTACCATTATCATTGAAAAGGAAGGTGTACAATCGGCGCATTTTACTGGTGCTGACATATGGGGCAGAGACTTGGAGACTGGCAAAGAAGCTTGAGAAGCAGTTAAGGGCCGCGCAAAGAGCGATGGAACGAAGAATGCTAGACATAACGTTAATAGGCAGAAAGAGAGTGGTTTGGATCAGAGAGCAAACGGGCATAGCCGATATTCTAATTGGCATTAAGAGAAAAAAAAATGGAGCTAGGCAGCTCATGTAATGCGCCGGTTAGATAACCGTTGGACCATTAGGGCTACAGAGTGGGTACCAAGAGAAGGGAAGAGCAGTCGAGGATGGCTGGAGACTAGGTGGGGCGATGAAATTAGGAAGTTCGCGGGCGCTAGTTGGAATCGGTTGGCGTAGGACAGGAGTAATTGGTGATCGCAGGGAGCGGCCTTCGTCCCGCAGTGCACATAAAATGGGCTGATGATGATGATGATGATGATGATGATGATGATGATGATGATGATGATGACGACGACGACGACGACGACGACGACTGAATACAAGGTGACAAGACGTCTCAAGCCAATCTTTACGTACACGTTCAAGTAGCCGTTCCAGGTTTGTACACGGGCATGGCAACCCAGGAACGTACAAGGACACGGAGGCATCACTGTTCTCATGCGTCTGTGTGTGCAGCTGAAATTCCTTTTTTCTTGGGCATATGTCTCTAAATGACATGTGTGCGCGACGCTGCCTGAATTTCGCGCATGTGTGGAGGCGCTGCATGTGCCCTTTCTGCGCGTGCGCGCATTCTTTTTCATTCTCGAATGAATCTCTTGCGAGCAGTTTTAGAGGGAAAGCGACATGACAAACTCCAGGATGCCAAATTCAGATTTCTATGTACACTTCCGTGCTAAATAACTAAAGTGTACTGAGAATGCTTCATCATGTAGGTACATTAGCTGAATATGTAAAAAAAAAAAAAAAGCTCAGCATCGATTTCAGGATATTGCGTCTGTTTCTGTTTAGCTACTATTTTTTTTAGCTGCGGGCGATTCCTCCAGCGCGCACCAACTTAAAGCAGTCATGCGCGAGAGTGCAACGCGATCTATCTTAATTGGTAATCGAGCTGCGGTCAGTGCGGCCTCTAGAGGGTATAACGTGCCGCTCTTCGCAGTTGGAAATGGGGTAATTGCCCCATGCGTGCTGCCTGTGGTCGACGCTCGCCGCTCGTTAATCAGCTCTGACACGCTGCTGCGGTCACGCCGCCTGCGCGCTGAGGATGAACTAAGTAAATAAAATAAAATAAAATAAAATAAAAAGGATTCGCTAGCGCCATCGAGCTTTACGAAGCGTTGACAGCGTTTTATTAAGTCTACAGTACTGACAAATCATAGCAACTTCGTTGGGCACCTGCATTAGCATATCGTTAGCATGTTTGCTGGCATTTCGCGTGCGCCAAGGTTTTGCATGTTCACAGAATTCATTTTTTTCAAACATGGATCTTTGAGACTTTTGCAATCATTACCGTTGCGTTATTTCTTTTCCCGCTCACTCTTGATTGCCAAGGCGTTTCCGTGGCTGTGTAGCCCAAGCTTTACTTGAGAAATAACCATCATTTTAACGTATGGTCTTCGCATTATCCAGTCCTCGCATATTTTGCATCTTGTCTCAAACATTGCGAAACCCTTTCAAATTAAATGCTGATGAATGAGCGCCGAGAAATTGTGACCTGCCGTTGTTGTCGTTGCTTTCTCAAGTGAAAACAAGGGGACATATGCCGAACATGTAATTTTTCTCAGCGCTGTCATTGTTTCCACAGAGACTGTGGTTCTGCTCCGTCACAATGGCAAGCGCAGCATAAAATATATTGTTATCATGCACTTTCATGCAGAAGAGGCGTCTATGGTTTTACTTTGGGAGGCGCTTGCAGTCCGAGCTTTGCCACTAAGTGTGCAATGTCTACAGGGGCCAGCGCTGGGCATCGACGTGTACTTTGAGGTGGTCATTTATGCCATATGTAGCGTGAGAATGGCGCTCTCGCCAAAAGCTTTGTGATCAGGATGCCGTCGGTACTTGCATATATGCGCTTTTGACATGACGTGCAATCGGAGAACTGATGGTCCATATGTCTTTACGTTAGTTACCCGCAATAATTACAGGCTTCCGGTTCGCTGGCACGTGATAGTTTGCTTGCAAAGGACACGTTGCCGTCATGCATCTGAACGATTCTCACAAATGCCTCCGACAGCAATTCACGTTTCAGTTTCAAAGCAGATTTAGAATGAAGAATAAAGAAAGAGCTACATGTAACAGTAACCTATTCAAGCTTTTTTAATCTAGTCGATCCGGGGATGTATTCCTGTCCCGAAGCTTTGGGTACGCTTCAATAAATAAATAAATAAATAAATAAATAAATAAATAAATAAATAAATAAATAAATCCTCCGGGAAAGCGAGCAAGCAAGCAACCTCGAATCCATCGGTAGGTTGCATTGGTTATAAAGGTACCACAGTGATACGAAACTTGGTCTGGTGCAGCTATTTGGTGCAGCTAGTTTGCAGAACGACGACGCGTTACGCTTAGCTTTTCTTTTTTTTTAACGCTGCGCGTGCTATGCCCGTTATTCGCGTACCTGCGTTTGTCCAGGGTTGCACACGAGCTATCAGCGGTAGCAACTGTCAGTGACGATGCCCTTGTGAAAGGGGCCAAACAAGGAGTCGACGACCTACTCTCGTCGAGTCGCTCCGGACTTCCCGCGATAATCGAAGCGCTGCGACGAGCGCGTTTCCGGCAATTTCTTGCGTACTACACGCGCGACACCCGCCGTGTCGCGCATCCGACAGCGTCGCGTTCCAAGGTCGAAGGTCACTGAGCACGTCCAAGGTGGGGCTGCCAGTGGAGAACGAACGCGGTCAAACGATGGCGAGCGTCATCTTTTGTTTTGCTTGAAGGTTCCTACCGTTATTGCCGTATGTCAACGTGAAACGCACCTTGCTTCATGCGAACTGACGTTGTTTCGATTAGCATTCATCAGGATATCTGCTTATACTGGCGGTAATTGGCAGCCTTAAAAAGAAATTGATCGTCACCGCAGTTTTTCATGTTTTAACAAATCTTAGATTCTCTAATTGTTGTAAAATCTCTGATTTTATCCAAAACGTTGGGAGGGAATTATAAGGTCAAGCATGGCCCAAACCGTGCTTTGGTTTCCTGCCTAATTGTCTTGTTCCATTTTAAGTGCCAGATTCCGATTATCGCACCGTATAATAAACACGCTATTTTACTGTTTCAATTCAGATACACAGATCTCATTCCTTTTCTGTTCACCTTTCACCGAGGATTAGCCGATGCCACTTGAATGCTCCAATGGGCTTTTTAATCGCATGTAATAAAGAAAAGAAAGATAGGAAAGTGTTTCGTTAGTTGCAGGACAGATAACTATTCTGTAACTGTATGTCATCGTCATTGCCTTGCAGATAATCTGCCATCCACACGCAGTATTGTGTCTTGTCCTATGTCAATATAATACGGTCTGTGTCAATACAACGCCTTGTGGACGTTTTATATGAGAATTTATGAGCATTATACTCTTTGAGCGCTGGGCGTGGCGCGTGAACTGAACTTCTTCGCGGCTCTCGGAAAGAATTCAGAAAGTCTTATTTTATACATAATCAAATCCACCCGCTGCTGAAGTGGATGAGTATTACATTTCCTAGAGGCTACCAGCACTGAAGATTTACCTGCAAAGTACAAAACAGTGCTATATTTCGCAAGTTTGCGGCTACATACGAGTTCTAAACATCGCAGTGTGATCCGCTGTACGATTCTTTTTTCCTTGGTTTATGCAATTAAGGCGTTCGCTTCAAATCCTCCGGGTAACACTGCAGCCAGTCTTCTACGTATCTTGATACCTGCTCTATTGTTTGCTTACGGTTTCTTAATTTACTGTTTATTTTGCTCTTATACTATTAGCTTACGCAAAAGTTCTAAGCAAAACTATAAACAGAGCGACCTCGCAATGCGTTATACTGGCGGTAATTGGCAGCCGTAAAAGATCGCCAACTTCGCAGTCGATTCATTCATTCTGTTGTCCTTCGGAAACTGGGATCACGATCTCGCGCCCGATAAGCAAGATGAAGCGGGGAGTGCACGACATGGATAGATCACTCGACACATCGCCATTTATAAATGTAGATTGTAACGTACGAACTCATGATTTCACATTTGGTTCAAGTTTTATTTAATGTGATTACTTGCGACTCAGAGGAGGAGGAAACTGAGGCAATCGCGAATGTAGCGTCTAGGACCGTGGAAAAGTTCTATGTTGCATTGAACACGTGTCACACTTCAGGTTAGCTTTGTTACTTTTATCGTGGTTTTATACTTTGATGCCAGTTATCACTGCTGAAATCACTACTACAGACTTGGTCACTCTTGGCTGGGCTCGCCGAGTAGAACACCTGCCCACGCGCCCTTAAAGGCTAAGTACTTTCAAAATAGTTTGTCGCCAATGGCTCAAAAAGACAGGAGAAACTAGACAAATATGCTTACAACCGAGTAGTGTTTTCCAATAAGACATTATCCATATTTGGACAAGTAAAGAAAAGAAAGATTAAAAATGACAAGACGGCCAGGGTTTACATTGCTGCCTATATACTATAGGGTAATTGGGTTAAATTTCAGAGGAAAACTTCGAAAGCTATACATTAAAATAAAACAAAATACCCAATCCCTCGCTTATTCCGGATGTGACGCTTCGCTCGACATTACGATAGTAATTTCAGTTCGATGTTAGAAAAGCTGAATACACTTCATTACTCTTTCAAACCGTCTGTTCCGGCTCGCATGAATGATGCCCCCCCGCCCCTCCCCGCTCCCCACCTTTCCTTTTATTTTTTAGTGAAATGTGTCTATCCACGTAACGGTGGGACCAATAACATTGTTTGGAGGCTTCTGCTTAGTATTCCGGGTTATTGGCTCCTATTGCGAGAAGCGTTATGGACAAATATAATATTTTCTTGTGCTAATGTTTCCTGTTGACAATGGATGTATCATTTAATTCGGATGCGAGGAAACCGCACAAGCTCAGTAAGCACTCTTTTGAACCTTTGCTGAAGCACTGATAGTTCCAGGAGGTATACTGAAAGCTTCTCTCCTCGGATATCTTATGCTCCCTTAAAAAGCCCTTTCCTTTGATCGTAGCGTTCATTTGCTCGTGCAAAGCTGGCGCTATTATTTATTACATCGTTTCACACATATTGCCTCGCGCTTTCATAGCTGTATTTCATTTGAGCGACAGTCGCATACGAAAAAAAAAAAAAAACACGTGATCGTTTCAACCTTTGATTACCATAAGCACAATTCATTGCCCAGTAACAGTGATTCATGCGCAGCTTTCTATTTGGAGC
The DNA here is from genome assembly GCF_023375885.2 of Dermacentor andersoni. NCBI lineage: Eukaryota > Metazoa > Arthropoda > Arachnida > Ixodida > Ixodidae > Dermacentor > Dermacentor andersoni. The sequence goes on along the minus strand of NC_092818.1, from coordinate 145,990,262 downwards.
GCGGATGACAGAAGCTGCTTGTGACATCCTTCAAGGCACATGTACACATATGCACGCATAGCGCGAGTGCGCCTCCAGTCTTGGTGTCCAAAGCCGTATCTACTGCATTAAACACAACTCGGCATTACGCTAAATATTGAAAGGCACATACCTAAGTGCATTACATGCCGCGTGTTATGTTTAATGAAGGAAGGAACTCTGCATCGAGACGCTAAAAAAATCACAGTATTACGTTAAGCTATTTGCTCTTCACACCAGCTAAACGCAGGCAAGCAGGAACCACAGGGTTCCTGCAATAACGCCCAACGCGTTATTACCGTCAAAGCTTGGAGCTGGGTGAGTTGGCGTTGTTCCGTCTTAACAAAAAACCAGCGCGAGATCAACATGATGAATCAACATGTTAATTAACGTGATCCCCATGCCACTGATGACTTCGCGCATGCAAAACTCAAAGCCGTAAAATTAGGAGCGGAGAGTTTTGCCCGCTTTCTTTCAATCGTACCTAACAGAGAGAGAGAGAGAGAGAGAGAGAGATCTTGCTTTCCTGCGTCGAAAGCTCGCGAAAACTTCGTCTCTAAAAAAAGGGGGGAAAAAAACATGCAATTGCTTTGTTATACCTAAACTCTCGCGTTTTCTCTTCCGTCGTGCATCACAAAGCAAATGTAATTTTCTCACTCTAGCATTAATCTAACGCTTTGACTACAAGAACGCGTGGAAATGGAATGTTGTGCGTCCCACATAGCGAAGGACTGAACCGAGTGGATTTTCTAAGCGAGCTAAGCGAGCTCTGTTACTTTGTCTTCGTGTTAAACGTCACCGTTTTATACAAGTTCCACACCTGTCTAGTTTCCCACGACTACCAGCAACAAACATCGTTCCTGTTTGCTTTCATTGTTTGTTTGTATTTGTTTTTTTCCTCGCAATTGTTTGGACCTTGTCGCTAAGCGCGCTCCAGAGTCGTATATTTCGCAGCTACGTGCAACTCAGCCTTGCCAATATATTACCCTATCCTTAAAGATAGAGAGAGAGAGAGAGAAAAGAAAGAAATATATACGAAAGCCAAGAAACAACCCGCACAAGTAACAAACCTGCACGGCAGCGCTTGCCGAGTGATTAAACCTGAGCTGCCATTGCTTTTGCCCTGCAGCTAACGCGCGTGGCTGTGCAAGCTGACGCGTGCCAGGCATGCCCTCCCGAGGCTTCGGCCGGCATCCCTCGTCGGGGCGCGTTCGTTGCGACACATCGAGCTACGCCTCCCGCTGTGTTTTTGTTGAAGCCCCGGCACACTTGGCGCTTTTTTTTCCGTGTCTAGGCCATTTTCCGTTTCAAGGGCAAAACGAGCGCTGGCCAGAAAACGCTAGGCGTAGAACGGGCAATTTATTCAGACGCGACACCAGCGGCGCGGCTAAGCGTAGCCTTTCTTTACGATGTGCTGCGGGTAGCTTCCAGCCCTTCTCTAATGAAAGAAGGCCACAAGGGAATGAATTGTTGGAGAGTCCACTCCAGCTACGTTCCGATGTGTAAACAGGTTTTCGATACAGATATTGTCGGTACTTTATGATCGCATGTGCCGATATGTGTACGCTTCAGACTACGGGGCTTGGTGTGAATGTCACAAGACAGACTTTCTGTGGGCCGGACATGGGCTGAAGAGCATCTAGCGGTAAAAAGATGAAAGGAGTGTTGTAATGTTGTGGGAATAAAATCAATGAAATTGAACATTTAAGCTAAATTGTTGGGAAATAATATCAGAAAAGGCAAATTGACTATTCGACTGAAAACGTCACTACGTCGTTTACGTGACAAAGTTCATTTGAAGCGATCAGAAGCACGTCACAGCTCACGCAGTCCGAACAATACACCCCCCCCCCCCCCCCCATACAGCTACAGGTGACCAAGATGACCAGGACGGGGACACCAACAATTACAGAAGGCAATAGAGGATGGTAGTGGCATTCCAGCGAGCAAAAGCGGTGACGACGAAAATGCCAGGAAAGAAAAAAGAAGAAACACATGCATGGCTTATAGAGCTGGACAGCGACGTCCGGCGAGCCGCTCAGCGAGTGACAGGAGGGGGAGATCTCGCACGGAGGAGGCCGTCCGGGAAGAAGGACCACTCACCTGCGCCGCTGCACCAGCCGCAGTCTCGACTACTGAGCTGCTGCCGCCGCTCGGGTGTCGGCCGGCGCCGGCGGCACGTGCGGGAAGCCCCCACCGCCACACGCGCACGCATCCCCCCCCCCCCTGCCCCGCAGGAACAACTGGTGTCCGGGGCGCCCCCCGGCGGAGACCTCGGCGGGACGCCTTGAACGGTGGCGGCGGCGGAAGCGAGAGCGATAAGAAGAAGACGGCGCGGCGAAGGCTGGCGAGGGGAACCAGGTGAGGAGCCAGCGGGCAGCGGCCAACGGGACTTCGCCGGCGGGTCAACGGTCGTCAGGCTGACTACGCGTACTACGCGCACCAAAATCGAACGGGACAAGGTTTTTATGATAAGCACGCATTGAGCTGGTGGCAGTTAAGAGGGGCAATGGGTCTATCGCTTTCCATGAAATCGGCAGCAATGGTTTTTGTAATGACTCAATGACTCAGCCCATTAGAATAAAATCGGTAGAGGCAGTCGATTTGCTTTAGTGTAAGTCTTTCTGTACCCCAAATATAAGTACACGGTAATCTCTTCCAAGAATACAGCTTTTCCATCATAATAAACCCCTCTGCCTCTAAATGTAACGCCCTTTGATAACTTTGGGTGTGATGCTGCTATACTTTCATATCTGTCTTTCATGGTTACACTTCCAGTACTCCTGTGCATTTTCCCACATGTCAGAGAAGAAGAGTACGGAATGCCTCTGACAAGAATCATGTCCTTCTACGCATCTAACAAAATCCAGGAAGTGGCGATGTGCCCCTGCACAACCGCTAGCACTAGTGCTCTCTCATGTATGAACAGGGCACACCTTTCGGATGCCACAAGATGGCGACACACCCGCGATAACGTGGCTAAATGACGTGGCGACGCAGTTTCATCTTGGACTCCTGAGTTGATGTACATTAACTAAACCTACAGCCATCCCTCAAGTGGCTTCAAATGCTCCCACGGTGCAAAATATGATAGTGGTACGGGGCACCAAAAATGCGAACAGCCTATATATTCACCATTTTTTTTTCTAGAAGCATATACATATTTTATATCGTTGAAAACACCGAGTGATATAGGATCTTCTTGCTGCCGCACTTCAATTACTTGAAGAATGCAGCAGCTGAGCTTGCCTTTTCACTTGTCAGTGCGTGGTTATTTAGGTTCAACGTTAATTGCAGTGAAGCTCAGCGAGCTATTTGTATTTGTTCCCTTACTTCTGTATTTTAACTTGAAAAGGGTGCACACATGTACCGTTCTTGGCATTCTACAATACAACGATAAACTAGCGGGTAATTACTGAGATTTGCTTTTCGTGTTTGTTTCTTCTTGCCCTTGTTTCCACACTGAAGGGCATCTCGAAAATTTACACCGTCCTAACGGCAGTTGTAATAAAAGTGCACTCGCACTAAAACTTTTCTCAACTAACGGGTGCAATGGATTAGCTCGCGAAAGAAGTAAATAATAAAAAAAGAATCGAGAAAGAAAGAGGAAATATCTACTTAAGGTGCTTGGAGAGAGACTTTTCCCTCGTGGAGTGTCTGGAACGCTATATAATACTTTCAATGAAAAGGCAGAGACAGGGAAAAAAACAGACAACAGAAGGTATTGCACGAACTTTCGGATGCCGAACGGATCCTGGTAGTGAGCTTGACGTAAAATCGGCTTTACTTAGCGAAAGGGGGGCAAGCAACGTAGTGCTTTCCTCGCTGCAAGCCGGGGTCCTTGAACGTGCCGCGACGTCTCAATGAGAAGCAGCCGGCCTCCTGCGAGCGTTTTTTACCTGCACCGAGAGCCGCGTGATCGATCGACAGCAAACCGTATAGGCCTGGTTCCGGAGCAGCTGTGCATTACACCGGTGACGATGCACGTGGAAAGTGGACATTGACGTGGGAAACGGGCAGATCGCGTGACCGCGCGCAAGCACCGTTGTGGAAGCGCAGCGCTTCGAAAATGCCATGCGGTGTGGGTTTTCTCGTCTCGGTCTGCGCTTGAGGCCGTCGTTTGAACGCTTGGAACCGTGCAAGGAAAAGGGTGTGTGTCGATAGGAACGCTGGGGGGGAGGTGCGCCTTTTCACCGCCGGTTGTCAGCGGTTGAGATAAGCAAGAGAAGTTCAGAGTATTTGTGGAAAAAAAAGCAGAGAAGAGATGGAGCCGGGGCAGTTACAGAAATAAGGTTCTTCCCAATATATTCGTAGAAGTTTTGATAGAGAGAAAGAATGTGAAGTAGGAGATAGGCCAAATGCGAGACTACAATAGATGCAGTAGACGCGCGTCCTGTCTGGTCTCTGCGCCACAATCTTTCTCTGGTGGTGTAAGGCTCTCTCCAGAGAGTCTGGGCTGGTGTGGCCCTTACACCAGCCATATCGTGTACCTGCGGTCAACTGTGTTAAGAGGATGTCCGGTGACCGATGTGCGCCGCTGCTGTTTGCAGCGAATGGTCGCCATCTACTTTGCATATGCCCTGGGACAAAGACAGTCGAAAAAAAAGTCGCAGTTTCGCGCGAAAGGCGAAGCATTGATTGCAATAGCAAATAAGTAGACAGCTAAACGAAATAAAGATTCTAGTTTCATCGGCCGTGTAATTTTGGAAGTATTCGCTTACTAACTGATGGTACGAACGTGCACAAGCAAGCACTAACACACCACACTCGATGAGTGCGGACACTAGCTGTGAAAATGCTGATGTGAGCAAGCGCCGCAGCAGCAGCGAACGAAGTGATCTTCATGCCGTCTATCGCTTCAACGCAAGAGTGGCGAGAACTCAGCGCGCACAACGGTATGAGCCCTTTGCAGATCCCTTTCAAGATAAGGCGCGTGCTACCGCGTGCAGCAGTGCAAAGTACGCACTTGATGGAGTCTAAGCCACATCCCTCCCTTCATGCCTCGCTGCCTCGCCGCTTTCGTCCTCCTCGCGCCCGAAGTTGAGCCGCGATCTTCAGTTCCCCTTGCACCTGGTCCCGAAATACGCAGTTGCTGCCGGAGCACAACACCGCATCCCCCCTTCCTCCCTCCCATCTCCCCCCACGGCCTTCGCGCGACGGAAGACGGCGCGCTTGCTCTCCGCTTTCCTCCTCCGCGCACGCCAGATTGAGCCGCGATCGTTGGCTTCCCTCGCGTGCTTTCACTCGCACATACAGCATATGACGACGCTGTTGTCGTCCTTGGACTTTATACGGCACATTACGGCGACGGCGATGGCAGAAATGCGCCTGGAGTGTCCATATACTTGCTATAGCGATAAAAGTGAGCTTAGTAGTGTGAAGTTGAGAAGCGACGAACCTGATGACTATGAACGATAGCTCAGGGGCAGCAGATCTGATCAGTCGCTGTTGCAGTGTCTGCCTCCGTGCATATGTGTCATTTAATTACATCGTTCGGCACGCCGTGGAAGTCGAAGTGAATAAACTGAGCAATAAATATAGTAAGACTTCGTTAGCTCCAACTGGCGAGGTGGCTGTTTCTTGCTGCCGTGGTTGAAAGGGAATGTAATTAGAAATCATCATTGCCATCATAGAACACCATCGCAGCCGAGCGGATGATGGTGCGAGCGAAGCAGGCAAGTCATCAAACAAAATGGTGGTCTTTATTTCTGTCAGAAGCACGGAAGTTCCTCGTTTTATCCTTTTAAGCCTCTTCTCTTGTTGTATGCGCTTCTCGCTGCGTGGCTTTTGGGGAAAAGTACTGTGGCTTTCTTGTTGGCGTTCCATGGCCGGGGCATCCGCCTGCGCATCCGCAAAAGGGTAAAATCATGCTTACTTTCACCCACAGCTTTCCGAACGCGGTAGCTTACGCACGTACAATGGACTCTACTTTTATTTATTTTTTTCCGCAGAAACATTTTTGCATGGGAATCTGTGTTGAATAAACGGCTAATTGGCTGCAGCAGCTGCTGAAGTGATAGTAACAACGCCCACACTTTTTGTTTCGAAGCTAATGATTCACTGACGAGAGGGCTGAAATTCAGCGCTTAACGCAGGGCAGGTTGAACCAAGGGTTGTATGTCAACGCACTCCTAGTCTTGTTTGTTCTTGGTTCATTCTAAAGTGTTCGACAGTAACGGTTACCGGTCGTTGCTTTATGCAAACTCGTGTTAGCATTTTCTTATGCCCAGTTCAGCAAAAGTGCGCCACAGAACTATAACTAACTAACTAACTAACTAACTAACTAACTAACTAACTAACTAACTAACTAACTAACTAACTAACTAACTAACTAACTAACTAACTAACTAACTAACTAACTAACTAACTAACTAACTAACTAACAATTATTGAATTCCGCCAAGCTCAATTTCACCATGCTTTCTTTCTTGAATCAGCCCGAACCAATCACAAAAGGCATCATCGCGAAATCTGAGTGCTTAGTATAGTTACACTGCTGTCCACGAATATCATTAGCAGCCCTATGCGGTTATATTAGGTTACGGGAGGATTACCGTGAGATAATGGTATCAATAATCCTTAAATATGGCACATAACCACAGGGGGGATGGGAAACGCCATTTTCATAACTACAGGAATGGAACAACATGATTGAAAAAAGTAAAACTGATACTATCTATCTATCTATCTATCTATCTATCTATCTATCTATCTATCTATCTATCTATCTATCTATCTATCTATCTATCTATCTATCTATCTATCTATCTATCTATCTATCTATCTATTATTATTATTATTATTATTATTATTATTATTATTATTATTATTATTATTGCTGTTATTATTCTGGACAGAGTCCTCTGTTACTCTTCAGTTTGTCAGTTTGACAGCTGCTACAATAATTTCATCTATAACAATCACGCACGATCAAACTTATGTCCGCATTGCGCTTCAAGCGCGTACAACGGAGACCCATTTTGCTATGCGTGCTTGACGCTATCGCAAACTTGACCACGGCGCCTGCCCAATCCGTCGACGACATTCTAAGCATCCGTGCGCTGCCCCATAGAGTGACCCCTGTCATTGCGCCACCAGAGCGAAACAATGGAAAGGAGAAAACAAGTGCCCGCCTAAGAAGCCGCAGCGAGCGGACGGCTTCCAACTCTTTGCCTTCAGAGAAATGAGCTTCTACCTTAACGTGACGGCGAAGGCGGCCTTGAGCTTCATGTGACGACTCTTTGGGCGAAAGAACCCTCCCTCCTTTTATCGTGGACGTTAGTAATGCCATAGCTCTGTTTAGAATGAAGGTGGGTGCAGGGAGTGGTTCGTGGACGTCAATGAGTGCGAGCGAGGTGGGGTCACGGCTACGGTCACTCTCGTAAAGTCACGCTAGAGTGTACAGGCGCTTGCCATAAAGTCATCCTGCTGCGCAGAACGCAAATACGCGCTAACGCCCAAGAAGCGCAGCCTCTCGCGTCCAAGCGCCCGTTCTCTGTTTGCAGCAAGCGGCGTCGGGTTTCTTGCCAGCGATCGACCGCACCAGTAAAGTCCTGTGCAAGCATTCCTGCCTTCAGCTGCGCTTCTGTGCATGATCTACTAAGCACATGCAGCACTATAGTCGTATGCAAGCAGCAGGTGATGAGTGCTTGCTTGACCCAACGTGGGCTGCAGGCGGTAAGTTAAGTGCTAGCCTCCGCACTTTGTATAGCGCATGAACACATCCTATATCAGGGTTAAGTTATTGGCAATAAAAGTGTGCGAGACGCAGAATTCCCGCGAAGCTTGTGCTTCCGCATGGTCTCACCATGTAACCTGGAGCGCGATGGTGCAACTGGCAATGAACATATGCAAGTGAAACTGTAGCTGTTTATTCTGGTCCAGGTACTCACTCCATGAGCAGAAACTTATCTCTCTCTCTCTCTTTCTCATCCCACTTCACACAAGGCTTTGAGGCAGATGGTATCTCGCTGAGCGTGAAGAGGAACGCACCCATGAAACGTGTAGGTACTTTTACTTGGCGGAAACTTCAACTATATTTCGCCTATTGACTAATCCCACTCCCTAGCCTTTAGAGTATGGAATCTTCGTTGACGGAACACGGTGTGCGTCCAGTAGTGCCGGTAGGCATGACATATGGTGATTTCGAAAAGTTGCTTGGCTTGCACAACGTTTTCCTGTTGGCTGAAAACGTGTGCGTAGGCAGCTGCACTTGTCTGCGTCAAGGAGGACGGCTGCGCGTGATTTCAGTGCGAGAGCAAATTACTGTGAAAGTAGGGAGCAATCACCACACCACTTTCCTGGTGGGATGGAACGGGTGGCTGAAAAAAAAGAAATTCATCCTAGGAGTGATCGAAACTGCACTGCCGAGCGGCGAGGGAAAGGTTGTTTCCCTCGGGCAGTCATGTTTACAAGGAGGGCACACACGACAGGGCAAGGGACGGACATTAGCCAGAAACGCATGATTTCTGCTCAGTTGGTCAATGTAGGGGTCAGTTTAGTGATTACTCTTTAGCTTTGACCAAACATCAGCGCAACACTCTGCAATGAAGTGAATAGGCTGCTTTTTGAATTGGCCCCATCGCCTTCCACTTTGCGAAGTCTTCCAATCTCTAGTGCCGTTTTAGGACGGATCCAATGTATAGGTGCGCGAGCTCGCTGCTGTTTTCACTGCCCGCGCTGGAGAACACCAGCTGGAATAAACAAATCCGCTGCTCTATGGTACTGTGTTGCTTGTAGCCCGTGTGCTGCTATCAGACGTTAAGCCCAACGAATCAATCAATATACGTGCGGTGTTCACTCTTCGTCAGCAACTCGACCGACTTAACCACCAGCATAACGCCAAAACGACTTCACTATGAATCAAATTCACTGGCATTCGTCGTTAGTGACGGGTATTGTGAGAGTAGGTGTGACTGCAAAATTTCGCCATGTATTTAGAAAGGGGACGTTGTTTACGATGCCGCTTGCACATTTATGAAGGTCCCTCTTGTTGTGCCAAAGATAGTTGCTATTTCATGTCTTAACGTATTCTTTTCCCTGCAGTACAACATGCCGCGACATAAGTTCGCATTCCCTGACCGCCCATTAGGTTATCAATGTTGTCTACAGTACACCGAAGAGAAACTAAAAGCCGCTCAAGGTCAGCCATAGATGGCCATTGTAAGGCATTTAATGAGCTCATTTAATCTACAATAGCTTCGTGGCGAGTGACCGCAATGGAAGGCACATGTTGCATGCACGTGTTATTGTGCCAATCTGCTGATTTTCTGTTTTTGTCAACCGCTAAAGAACCCCCGCGAAACACCACGACTCTGGGGTGTATACGCTGTATATGGACCTATGTATTGGATTCACGGCAAAGATGTGCGCAACATTACCAAGGTCGAGGTTTTCAACATTCAGACTCGTGTTAGTACACGTTGAAGCAAGAATATTTACCCCGTGCTATAACGCAGGGGTCGATCAATGATTACGTGATATCGAAACGCATGAGACGTGTTGTATTCTCGCCCAGCCTGTAAGCTGTAAGAAAAGTAGTTTTTTTCTTCTTTTTTTGCACTCAGGACAAAAGTGGTCAGAGAAAGAGGATTGTGTGCGTTTCCACATTACTCATTTCCTGCTGGCCATATGTACAAGGAAAGAGCCAAATTTTCCTCATCAGCAAATAGGCACCCTCGTCGCTCGTGAGAAAGTGTCACGGAAAGATCGCAAAGTTTTTCATTCACTCGTGCAAACGCCTGCTCATTAGGTGGGATAGCACAGATCTTTACGAGCGTCACATGAGGGCGGAAGTTGCAGCCATTCAGGCCCTATTACGGCTCGGAATGGTCAACTATACGCGAGCAAGGAGTACGAAATTGCGGGTGCTCCCGAACATTAGCCGACTTAAAACAGCTGCCTATGGTGTTGGGCTGCTAAGCATGAGTTCGCGGGATTGAATCCCGTCCATGGCGGCCGCATTTCGGTGGGGGCGAAAATGATTTGTACATTTGTAAAAAAATGTACTTAGATTTACGTGCCTGTTAAAGAACCCCAGGTAGTCGAAATTTCCGGAGTCCCCCACTACGGCATGCCTCATAATCAGAAAGTGGTTTTGGCACGTAAAGGCATATAATTATTAAAACAGCTGCGTCCGTCGCTATAAATACATTTTCATTCCCTCTTGTGATTTTTCTACCATAGTTGACGTGGTACAACGCTATCCTTGATTCGCCTGGGCGTAGCGAAAGAATCCCCTGCCCCGGTGTCACAAGCGTCCTTTGAAATTCACGACCTTAATTTGCAATACCTGCGGCGAATATTTACGCCATCCTTTTCCTTGATGTCTATTTCGTTACGAATGCGAACGCACATCAGGGGCCAAAGGCGCAAAGCATTTCATTCGTGAGGGTTGTTTGCCATTGGCCAGTCGCCTTGGATAATAACATGTCCAACATCACCTGCTCTTATGAACACTTCTAGCATAATGAATTTTACGAACATTTCTTGCATAACTTTTTGTGTATACGGGCTTAGGATATGAAGAACCTCATGCCCTGGGTGTTCTCTTAATGACTCCTTTAACACTCCTTCGTCAATCAATCAATCAATCAATCAATCAATCAATCAATCAATCAATCAATCAATCAATCAATCAATCAATCAATCAATCAATCAATCAGAGCAACTCCACCAAGTAGCGAAAAGCCTATCATATTAGCTGCACCGCAAATTACTGTAGAAAGTAAAAGATTATGAGTCCAGCCAACCTTATTCCACGCACGCATTATAGCTGTTCCCGGAAAGGTTACGCCCAGAGAATTACTTGCACTATCCAGCATGGCACTGAAAAACCATGAATTTGTAGACCGGGCAAGCAGGAGTGCCAGATATACGAAATTTGCCTGGTAGCCGTGAGTGTTTGCTGTTATTATCACTTTGGTAGCGTTTCAGAACGCTGCTCGCCACCCGCGGTCTAAATTGTCCCAACACTACGCTCTCCTTCCGTAAGCTCCAGGGCAGATTAACCACGCCACTACAGGAGCACTACACGGAGCAGGACAGTTGGTTGCAGTTTAATCACATGCACATGAAGGCATCGTCAGCCTAACACCAAAGCTATAGGTTCAGCTTAACGCCTTCAACTGTGCGCGAAACTGCTCTCTCTCTACCTCTCTCCTCTCTCCCTTTTTATCTCCATACCTCCGTCCCCCAGTGGAGGGCAGCAAACGGGACATGCGTCTGGTTTACCTCCCTGCCTTTCCTGTCTTCTCTCGCTCTCTCTCTCTCTCTCTTCGTAGAGAGCAAAAACTCGTGGTAGAAGTTAATGAGGAATAGCTTTCCTGTCTCTCTGTCTATTTTTCTAGCGTCATGGGACGACACTTACCGCCATATTGTGAATCAATCAAAAAAGAAATAAAAGAAAAACGAGATGCTTAAAAAGAAAAGACAGAGCGAGCTAAAACAAAACAAGAGAAAATAAACAACGAAGGGTACTAGGCATTTTCCCCTTAGCCTGTTTTGATTTTCATTCTTTCTTTCTTTTGGCAACAACGCGCTTTATGGCAGGTGACCTTCATGTTGATTTAAGGGCCCATAAAGAAGCCGATTACATCATAATGAGGAGCTACGTAAACAACGTCGCCTGCGAAGTGTGTGCGCTCGCTGCTCTCGCTTTTCTGAGTTCATGTGGTGCTAAAAATTAAAAAAGCACCGCTGATGTGATGCTATCAAATATTTGAGCTACCTGTCATAAGCGCGTTGAAGAAGTGGACGAAATTATATATAGGAACGTGCTCGGCATAACTCGATATATTTTCCGCTTTTCTGAAGTACCATTAATTTCATTGCAGCTCAGAATTCATAAATAGCATAAATAATGGAAGAAGGAAGACTCTTCAAGACCGAAGAGGCATTGTGAATGCTGGTTAGTCCTAAGTGAAACGACGAAGGCCGTTATGGAACATCGGTAGCAAAGTTGCTTTGCACCTGCATTTTGAATGCGGAAGCAGTGTTAGGCGACTCACCCAGGACATCTGTCCATATATCTGTCCATCCGTAACACGTAGCACGATGCGTTCCACAAAGAAAAGAAAGAATAAATTCGAAATTAAAGAGGCGGCAATGTTTGGTTTCGAACGTACGACAGCACGCTCAGAAGCCGCGTGTCTTTCCCGCTGGGCTAAACACCTACGCTTGCGGAAGGTGAATATGTCTGAACCATATAAATGTGTTGTACCGGCAGTACAACAAAAAATGTCAAAGGAGAACCGTTTTTACGAAGTCTTTGTTGAAAGATTCGGTGATGGTGGAATAAAAGGCAGCTCTATAGGACCACACGTAGAGCCGACTTAGAGCCTTGCAGACATCAGGAAAATTCTGGTTTTGCCAAAATTTGCTGCCAAACGCGCCGCATGCCCGATGCGTTTCGGCGGTCGTGGTATGCGCCTTTCGTTAGGGCGTTCCTTCACCGACCGAAATGCCACCGATTTCTGAGGACTCATGCGCTTCGCGTGTGCAGCACGGACAGATAATCAGTCAGTAAGTTGATAAGAATGATAAGGAGTGATGAGGCGTTATATGGGTCTTATCACGGCTGATAGTGGTTCGGCGTGGATGGATAAGGTGCTAAAGAGCGCGAATGGATTAAAATGTTCTGAGAAACTCTGATTAGGTTGATAAGAAGCGATAAGGGTTGATAATGGCCGTATCGAGTCCGATAAGGTTGATAATGACCGATAAGATTTCATAAGGGGTTATACTCATCGGAATAATTCTGATAAGATTGATAATGACACCGGGCTGCGCGGAGATGAGCAAGTGGCACAATGCTTACGCGTACTTTGACAACCCCAGTGAAGTTCCTGTATAAATTCTTGCTTTCTGTTGGACCGGGCAGCGCGCTTTCCTGTATTTGCTAACCTATTCCAGACTCATTCTTCACACTGCTTGTACATTTAGAAAAATTTGATCCGCCATCCCGGCCCTGCGAAAGTGGATGTCCAGCGAAGCTGTTGAAGACCACCACTACAACTGCTGAAAGGGGTATGCAATGCTTTATTGCTTGAGAGTAATGGTAGGGATACGTGTAACGGTAATTTTGAAAGCACGCCGCCGCCCATAGCGATGCTGCAACAACATTGCAATCAGTTGCTAGGCTGGTTCTTTTATACATGAAAGGCTAGGGACGTTCTCCCCACGTCACTCCCCGCGTCTTCACTTCCCACGTCGCAAGCTGCCGTCGCCGCGGCAGCTTGCGCAACAGTAATCATTACCGGGAAACTAATGCGCGGAGCGCTACGTGCTTTACATTGTTATCAGGAGGGCCTTATCATCCATTATGTGGTTCGGATGCTTGTTTCGTGATTGGTCTTTATTGAAACGTATGGTGTTCTGTACGTTGTATGCGTAATTCCAAAGAATGTATGCACTGTTCGCTTCACTTTGCTGAGTGCTTGAAGCCGCCGCCTTTCGGGGGTACGAGCCACTGCTCCTGGCCCTGCACTGCCGCCGCGATAGGTTCACATTTTTGCTAACGGATGCGGACACGAGAAATGCCGATCACCGAGAGGCTAACAGCTTCGCTGTAACATGAGACAAAGTCTCTCGTGTGAGTACATATTTATTACAAGAACTTACTGGCAGGCTTCAAGCGCCCTCTGCGTTGATGAAGACTTGAGTCGCACCCACCCACCTGTGTTGATAAGGTCTTTATCGTGGCCATCAACTGCTGACAACGCCGCCCGTCGTCTTGGCGATCCAGTCCAGGTACTCGGTCACCCTGGTGTAGACGTCGGGGTAGTCCCGATGCGCGCAGCCTGAGCCGAAGGACACTAAGCCGGCCAGCACCCAGCTGCCGTCGGCGCGTTTGCACTGGAACGGGCCGCCCGAGTCGCCCTGCAAGTGCGCGTGGTCGCGTCAAGGCGTTGTATGCAGAATGACGTAACACTAGAACTTTCCGTTGCTTGTGCTACTGAGGAGCTGGATTGTAAAGATTTAAAAAAACTGCGCAATTTCTTGCCGATACGAAAGTCTGAGGGTTTCGGTTTTTCCGAACACGCTAAGTTGGCTAAAAAACGCTTCGAATACACAGACCCAGACAAGTCTCTATGTTTCACGTCGAGAGGGTAGACAGTGCATGCGCAGTACACATCTTGGTTCGAATTGACAAAGCTTTTCATTTGTAAGGGCTGTTTGCCATTATCCGGCCATCTTTGCTAATAGGTCCAACATCGCGATTGCTTGATTTTTGCTATGAAGAAACTTTATTTCGTTGCACCTCTTTATCAGTAGGGGCCCTCTGCTGGATCGCTTTATAGGCGTATCGAGTATTCCGAAGGGGATATGCATATACCGCTGGTGAAGCGTGAGTAATGTTTTGCAAGATTGATACTGCGGACCTAATCTCTATTAGAGGAGTGAAATATATCAATCCAGCTTATGGTAATATTTCTCTGCAAAGCCCTTCGAGAGGAAAAGGCAAAAGCCTATTCACTCACATAACAGGATCCTCGGCCTCCTTCCAAGGCACCGGCGCACAGGTGCCAGTTGCGGATGTTGATGCGGAACTTGCGCGCGTAGGGCCCGTAGCACACATTGTTGTTGTACACCGGCACGCTCACCTCTCGAAGCACCGTCGACGGGGCACCACCTTTGGAAGCAGATTACACAGCGGTTCCGTCATAAGCATTTATTGTTGACGGGGTGTACTTCTTTATTTTTGTAATCGTTATTTATTCGTTATGTGTTGATATATTTCTTCTTGTACACATCGCTCGGGCGGCATCGTAGAGAAATGTAGCATACTAATTTAATCTCGTTCCTGCTGGTCAGCCGCTACTGTCGAGCACTGCTCATTAACCAAATGTAAATTACGACGGCGCCTCCTTTATTTGATGTTATATACCAAGCATACGGCTAGATCAGTATTTCACACCAACCATCACTGAACATTGTCACTCACTCACTCACTCTCTCACTCACTCACTCACTCACTCACTCACTCACTCACTCACTCACTCACTCACTCACTCACTCACTCACTCACTCACTCACTCACTCACTCACTCACTCACTCACTCACTCACTCACTCACTCACTCACTCACTTTTTGGCAACCTCCAAAAACAATGTCGCGCTCACCTCCCGATGTGGTGGCTCCCCATCCCGTGGAGACGCAGTTTTTCCCCTCGAAGACTTCGTCGCGGTGCGGCAGGCAGACAGGCCGTACGCGACGGCTGAGGCGCACCCTTTTGGCGAGCTTGATGAGCGCGATGTCGTTGTTGTAGCCCTGGTAGCCGTGGTACTTGAAGATCTGGCGCGCGTTCACCTGGATCTCTTCGCCTTCGAGCACGCTCTGGTCGTGCTCACCCACACGCACCTTGATGGTGCTCGCAGGCTGGATCACGCCGCCGAACTGCCTGTGGCCACGAGGGAAGAGCAGCGAATGTCTTCAAGCGTTCACGCAACGTCGCCTCTGGGCATTCGACTTTATAGCAATCCTCCCAAGGCGCATTCTTACGTCTTTAAGATGTGAGATACACAAGCGTCCCTAAACTTTTCTGCTTCCATCTGTGAGGTGAAACGGACACGATAAGGGTGCATTTTACTCGTTGTCACCCGGACGCCTTGACATCGAAGTTTGTGTGGGCCAGATGTCACCAGAAAAGTAAGGTACATACTAAAGTGTTGTGCGCGGTGAGAGGCAGTATCACTAGAGGTTGACATTAAATACGCTATCCACAAGCCTGCGTTTTCAGTTCGCCTTTCTCATGACTAAATTTTTATGAGCATAATGAATCGTGTACTGCTGTTCGCAACCGAACAGAAGGATTACAACGCTTTCGTAATGTAACTTCGGTGATACCTCCGTTATGCTCGCCTTAAGGCCAGCCGTTGAAGTGAAGGAAAGAAACGATAATATGCTCCGCTATGAGAGATAACGAAAACAACATAAACTGCAGAACAAACCTCTTCATCTATCAGTTAATCTGTTTTGGCGTGAGTTGATGATAACCTAGCTAAACTCTAAAGGATGCTCTTAACTTCGGCAGGGCACATAATGAGTGTATCGCATGACACAAGACCTAAACGAATACAACAGTATAGGAACGCTTGTAGAAGCGCTGGAGGATTGGATGGAGTGAAGAGATTCGACAACGTGTGGTTTTTGGTTTTTAGCGGACGAGGTAAGCACAGCAAACGCAGTATGAGCGTAATTGGTAATATTTACGAAAGGCCATTGACTTGGAGTGGTTGTGACACGACGGATGATGTCGATGACGTTGCTTCGGTACTGCAGTCAGTGCATGTAGGGAACGGCTGCCAAGAAGTGTTAAAGTTCTGCAGTTTTACGTGCCGAAATCACGATCTGATTATAAGGCACGCTATAGGGAGGGACTCAGGATTCGTTTTGAACGCCTGGGGGTCTTAATGTGCACGCGGTGCGTGGTACATTACATCCGGTACATTACATCCCGTGACTTATATTGCTCCGCAGCGCAATGTCGCAGCCGCTAAGCCACCGTGGCGGGTACAAGAAAGTGTGGGCCTGTATTCCTGTTTCTAGATACTATTGCTTGTTTTTCACGAGTCCCCAGCACAAGAATACATGTTTTCGCTTACGAATAGGCGGTTCATTGAGAAAGGAACCTTCTTTAGTTCTCTTTTCCTTCTAGCAAGCACTTTATGGGCTTTCGGAGATTTCAAACTAAACTATGTCGGCACCAATATGCAGCTGTTGTGTTTTGAAATAAACGCTTTATTTTATTCTGGCATTCGGCTTTCTGATATTACATTTGCATAAATTGAATTTTCTGTTCATGATGTCAGTTCGCTTTGAACCTCTGCAAGATGACCTCCCGCGTCTCTTACAGGGCACTATTCTGCCTAGTCTTATGTACGGGGCCACAGAACCTCTGAAGCTAGTCTGTTTTAGCTTCTTGTACATGGTTCATTTTCCAGTTTCTAAATCTAGGATGAAATAACGTTGAATTAATTATTCATTCATTCATTCCGAAGTCGTGAGAGATGGCTTGGACCACCAATGGCCGCGAACGGCTCCAGGAATTCCTGTTAGGAAGGGCTACAGGTTCTCTTATCGTCTACTGCTGAAGCTTATGGGGCGCTAAAGTGCTTCACTGTTCGACATCTTTGCTTATCGTGCATAAGGAGCCAACGTGCGCACACAACACATTAAGCAACCATCATATTTCTGTTACTCTAGACGGCAAGCGCTGATTCCTTCTTAAACATTGTTTTTTTTGCACAGTAGAGATGTGATTTTACGCATTCTTGTCATTCTTTCTGGTTCGCTTCTGGCGCGCACAAGAGGCAAAATTTTGATTCCGTACAGCAAATAACTAGCGGGGCTACTAAAGAGAGAAGACACACCACACTGCACCCGTCGCTTTTCGCCGTGTAGCTTGCGTTCTGCGCGGTATCTGCTCTCCCACGCAGCCTCAGAGACGACAGTCGTACTCACGTGACCACGCAGTGTGCCGCCGTGGCCACCCACTGGTCGCTGATTAGCCCGCCGCCGCAGAAGTGACGCGTCCTTCCGTCACGGCCAGCTTTGCGAAGGGACACCTGCGGTAGGATGTTCAGTGAGCCAGGTTGTTGCTCATCTCAACGTGAATTGTGAGATTAGCGAGGTGCCTCGTAGCGTTAAGTACACATCACGCAGCACGCCTCTGTGACGGAGTATCCTGAGACAAAAGATGTTCCTGCCGTCATCGCATCAAGGGAGTGGCTATGGATGCCTATGGGAAGCCGCCTTCTTTTTATGCCTTTATGTACGCAACTACTTCCGGCATGCAGTTTTCGCTTGCAGGTGCTTAACAGCCCGAACGAATTGCTTCATGTCTGTGTCTGCTCACTTCTGATTGGACCCATGTCTGACTCCTGCAACTCTGACGAGACAATCGAACACGTCTTTTTTTATTTGTCATTCTTAAAACGCTTAAAGCGACATTCTTCGGACTGCGTTAAACGAGCTAGATCGTATACCATTTTTCGAGACAAAGGTTTTTGGACCATGACCCCAATCTTCAGTCTAACTTGGACTGATTAATATTAAGTTAATTAAGGGTAATCATGAATAAATAATGTAATTAAGGAAGATTACTCACGTTAACTCGATATTTATAAGGGTAATGAAAATTAATTTAAATGGGTTCAAGATGAGCGACTAGAAATAATGCTTACGTATTATCTGACGAGCCCCACTAAGAATTTTCCGCATTAATAAAATATTCTCATTTTTCTTCTCATTATTTCTTTTTTCAGGGGAGTAGACCACATCTAGTCTGTGTAGACTGCCTTGAGTGTGCGTGTTCCCACATATTATCTTCGAGTGTATGCTCCTTTAAGCTTTTTCTTTCACATATACCTTAATGCTTAAGGCAATTGGGACTCTTTTTGTTTTAATAAAACCTTATAAGTCACATCAAATCTCATATCAGTCACTGGGTTAATCAACGCTATACGCAGGGTTTATACAAACTTGCCAGATATACACATGCCGTGTATGACACTAAATGTGGCACCACATCGTAAGTGTTTCGTGGGTTCTATGCCTATCAATTTTCTCTGAGGTCAGCTTAGTAACCGAAAAGTAACCAAGATAAAGACCTTGCCTGAAGTTTACTGTAACCTAAGCTATACACCTCATCTTTAGTTTCGTAACCACAATTAACCACTACTGCTGTCGATAGGCTGATATGATCACAATGACGAAGTTGGGATACAGTTGCTCCATACAGCCCAGTGTTAGTGTTGAAGTACACAAAGATCATCGCGAAGGTGAAAGAAGAGGCACTAACGCTACTCGCGTATCATCGCAACTCGACTGCGGAAAACAGAAGCAACCAAACCAGCAAAAAAGTCACATGTCTTGCATTACGAAACGAACAACCGCAATAAAAAAATAACCGAAATCTGTAAGCTTTGCAATTGGCGAAACTCTCTAGAAATTAAACAAAAATGTTGTTAAACGGGTGTGTACGTTCTGCGTAATTTTACTGACGTTCTCTTCTGAGACATTGATTTATTCTCCCAAAGGCAGTGAACTGCTGAGCTCAAAACCAGCTGGCAAAAGCTTTTTCAGTATATCTTTCATTTCATAATTAGTAAAAACGCCTTCCACCCCGAAGCAATGAAAAAAAAAATATGTGTTTTACGCAATTTCTACAGTCAATTCTTCAAAATGTACAGCATTACCTTGCTTGTAAAATCTGTGAACTTTCGGTGTAGCACTCCGTGTTGAAAGTAGTGACGTATTGCAACATTTACTCTGGATGATTAATAATAATAATAATAATAATAATAATAATAATAATAATAATAATAATAATCTAAAATGATCCGAACACAGTAGCGTACGGGTACCTTACTGACAGCAACAACCTTAATCACAACCACCCTTGGCAATGACCTCAGCCACTGAGCGGTTGTGCTATGGAAGCGAGCCAACTTTACACTTTGCGCGCCAGTTTGTAAGTGGGCTTTTTTGCACAGCTAGCATGCGAAGTGGTGCAACATAATGCAGCGATGGCCTAACGATTCCACCGAAAGGCCATTTCGCGTCGTCGTTGGTCAAAGAGCACCACTCGTGAGCGACAAGAAAGAACCAAGAATTGAACATCATGAATTCGAACTCGTTCTACGTGTACTTGTGGATACCCCTTCTTTTTATGATGTATACTCGTCAGATAGCGTCATATCTGTAAGCGCGTATAGCAAGCGCGTTGGCGTAGACGCTTTGGCGTTCCGGAGCTGAGCCCGATGTCGTGCATTCGATGCCTAGCGGCAACTGCTGCAGTTTAGTTGGGTTGGAATAAAAAAAAGAAAGAAAAGCAGTCTTGTAGCGAGCACTGGGTGCACGTTAATGAACTGTCTGTGGCGAAAACTAATATGGCATCCTTAACAGCCCTTCTGTGTCTCCCTGATCTTGAAATAAATAAATAAATAAATAAATAAATAAATAAATAAATAAATAAATAAATAAATAAATAAATAAATAAATAAATAAAGCTTGCAGCACGATTCACCTTCAAGTTGATGTCGATCAAGAATATCTTCCTGAGCAAATTGGAGGTGAGAATAGGGTGGAGTGATTGTGCACGACACTTTGTCGTATCGTTTCCTCTCGCGCAAGGGGAGTTAGAGGAGCGTCCGAGTACTTAAAATTTTATGCTGCACTTTTTCAAGATAGGTGATACATTTTTAGACTTCATTATCTTCGGGAACGGCCCACATTTTCAGACTGAATTAACCCCGTGATCTGGCTATGAAAGAGGCTAGAAATACACATACCCGATGCGGAAAAGTTGGGATACTCCGCTCACAAAGACGTCCTGAAAATATAGCGCCTGCGAAATGTCGTGTGAATGTCTCTTTATCTTTCTTTGCAAAAATTCAAAAATACTCGCGTACCATGCTTTCCGTGAACGCCAGGTTGTCAAAATGAACTCGGAGCTCTCCACTATGGTGTCCCTCGAAGTCTGCTGTGCAGCTTCGAGATGTTAAATTCCATCACCTAATTTTACTTTGTTTTAACTACGGTAAGAGCCCGTAATATTGTCTCTCGAACTTGGGACGGTCACGTGAACATGACACGTTAGTACCCTTTCCTCTTTCTGCGAATAAGCAAGGAAAAGGTTTTTACCACAAGCGTCCGTCATTCATTCATTAGAAGGGGTCCAGATACACCGACTCTTCTGACTCTACCCGGCTCGCCGTCATTAGCTAATTCGATTTCGACACGGGCCGCCCTGCATCACTGGCGACGGCACTCGCACATTTTTGCTGCTTCGGATCCAGGTCGCGGGGCGACGATCGTGGGAACAAACGACAGTGAGAAGGCGTAAGCCCCGAGCTTAGCGCCGCATCGCGCTGTACAAACACGGAGCACCGGGTGTCCGTGACAGCGACTAATGAATGCCAATGGCGCTGTCCCTAGCTTTAGCAACGTCGCTCGTCTCGGCGTGAAACCAATCGGAGGTCGTGTTTAAGCGGCATCTGCGTTTAACGGCACTGCTGCTCGCCTTAAAGCGATACGTAAAGGGCACAAGCCTGCAAGTCTCGCTTACACCATACTGACCTCACTCACTGCTGCTGGTTTGGACGAGGACAAGAATGTTCGCAGCATCCACATGCTTTATGCGTAAGTAGGTTCTAAATACACAGTGATGGTCTTGTGCACACGAACAGCTTTCTCTTTGCACACGAGCTTTTTTGACTTCGACCAAAACAAGGTCGGTCGTTTAACCAACTGCAGGTTACTATGTTGTTGATGGCGTGAATGTCTGAAGACGTCTGGGGATGCTGAAAATAAAGGTTATGTACGAAGGTTGTGGCGTAAACTTAGCCTCAATTGTGGGCGCCGCTGTTTGCAAGTGGCTTGCTTTAAGCTCAAGCTCTTGTGAGAAAGCAATGTGGAATGGGCGTCACTGTGTGAGCGAAAATGTGACGTGGTTGTCACTCTCAGAGGGAATGCTCAGCTTTAGTAATAAAAGATAAGAACATGCGCACTACAAATGCTTGTGAAAGACTGTAAAACAGTTACACATGTACTCTTCAATACTCGCTACCTTGTGCTTATTTTATTGCTCCGGCAACAATCTTTGTCCACATTGTTCTTGCGAATTGCTAAGCCATTAAGAGTAAAAAAAAAGAAAACTTTTTCCAATGCCACTGTGCCAAATAAGAGTAAAAAGTTAGCCCTCGATGAAATAATATATGCACATATCACGCCGCTCTAACAATATTGGCACACGCATGTATTTTCTGAATAGCGCTCCTCTCTGTCAAGTTAATTTTTGCAAGTATCTCGGCCTTTACATCACTCACGATCTATCATGGCACAAGCATGTTGAATTTATAACTTCTAACGCTAATCGCACGCTAGGCTATCTACGCAGAAATATTTACGCCGTTCCTGCATCTTTAAAACTGACGCTCTACAAAACACTTGTTCGATCAAAATTAGAATATGCCTCGGCCATCTGGGATCCCCCTCAAGTGTCACTAACCCTCTCCCTCGAAGCCATTCAGAACGGTGCGTTCCGCTTTATTCTATGTAATTACTCTCGTCATGCTAGCGTAACACTCATGAAGCAAACCCTTAACATACCGGAACTTTCAGTACGTCGTGCATACAGTCGCCTCTGCCTTTACAAGATTTACCACAACCCGGTATTAAAAGAAAAACTTCTTACTCCTCCTTCCTACTTTTCATCCCGCAGCGATCACCTTCATAAAGTTTTCGTGCCATCTTGTCGCACTAACGCCTACTATTACTCTTTTTTTACCTCGCACCTGCAATGACTGGAACCACCTCCCCGCATCGGTCTCTACTATTAGAGACCCATCGAGGTTCAAGACTGCTGTTTTCCATGCCATCTAACAAATATTTTATTCATTGATCTGCATTCTTTTTCTGTGTACATGTACCACTCCTTTCTGTAGCGCCTACGGGCCTTGAAATTATTTAGAATAAATAAATAAATAAATAAATAAATAAATAAATAAATAAATAAATAAATAAATAAATAAATAGATAAATAAATAAATAAATAAATAAATAAATAAATAAATAAATAAATGGAGTTACTAACAAAAGGAATGTATTAGTGGGTGGTATAAAAAAAATTTGACAATCTACGCCATGCTTATTGAAGTATTTTACGGGGTCATTGTTTATATTAGAGCCATATGAGTTGTTTATTATTCTGTGATATTAAACTTTGGATTTCAATCGTGGTCCTTATGCCTGCGTGCCGAATGCACACTGTGATCAGCAACACGTGCCCGATGCATTTCGCCTCTCATGCGGCGTGTAGCGCATGAAAAGCCCTAGCATTTCACATAGGCAGACAACTTGCGGCTCCTTTCAAGCACTGTAGGTGACGTGCGCACCAGACCCGTTTAAGAAAGAATAAATCTCCAGGCCTTCCAATACTATTTTAACATTGACAAACAGGTGTTACGCCTATATGTGGGGCGTTTACGGTTTCAGTGACAAATGACACCTTCGCAAATGACGTTCAAGACACCGGCTGCAACGCATGCTCACCTGCCATGGCCACTCCCCGGCGTCGGCGGGCTGTCCTCCAACGATGCGCTCAATATTCTTCTCGTTCAGCAAGCTTACTCCACAGCCTGCGTTCCGCGTCGAAATCGACCAGGACATCTCGCATCACAAGTGCTACAAGCTCTTCTCCCTTCGTAATTCATTTCATGATTTCTCTCAGCCGTCAATCACTGTCTTCTTCGAGAAACAAAGGAGCAATGAGTGTTTCTTATTGCGAGTTTAATATAATGTCAAGTTTCGAGGATGCTAGCCTGACTTGCTGGAATCGCTACTTTCAGTGGTCGAGACCTCTAGAACTCGTTTCAGGGAACAAACAACGTGCGGGCGCTTGAAATTTATGTACACGTCCGCGCTGATGTGAGCATAGAAAAGCGGCTGATACAAACCAGATGGAAGTAGCACAAATTAAGGCAGAGGAGAACTGCTATTTGAACAGTAATCTGTCATGAATGAAGTTTGGCTACTGTTTATATGTTCTAGTAGTGCCCGTGGAAACTAGACAAAAGCCTTTGGCAACCCTGTGCCTTTAGACGCCTCAAATGTCAAAGTCATCGAGTAGTCGCATGAGTAGGGTCTGTTGAAAGATTTGCTAACTCCACTAAAAGCTAGAACTGAAGATGGCGTACCGCTTAGCCTGAGCGAGGTGGCGGGCAGCAGACTTGCGTAGTGTCTCATTACGTAATTACAGCCGGCCAAGCGCCACGCTCAGCGTATCTAGTTACGTTTTCAAATTGCAGCCACGCGGAAACGTCGTACGGCCGGACTTTCTGGCATCTCAATTAGCGTAAATAATGTTAATCAGGAAGCGATAAGGTAATGTTTGTAATAAAACACTTGCAGGAGCCCCTAGAATTCTCATTAGTTTCCGTAATAAACAAATGAGAAGCAGCGAACTATCATACGTGGAACTTTACTCGGATGAGAGATGCCATTCCTAAATCTACGCATTTTGTTACCACTGAGCTTCGTTTTACAGATGGGCGCAGAAGGCTTTTATGAACTGTGCAATGCGTTCCCAGTATAGCTGACTTAGGTGAAGAGGAAATATTAGTGCACATGAAGCTGGACTCGCTTTAACGACGGTTAAAACATTATTACAATGATGAATCACCGTCATCCAAGATATAGTGGGGTGTTATGATTGTCTCTGCTGTTTACGGGAGCAGCTTATTCTTGTCGCATTGTTAGCGCAGCAGGTTCGCTTTACACTTTTTCATTGAAGAATATTTTTCTGAATCTGAAGAGATGATTTGCAGTGCGTCCTCTGGAACTGATAAGAAATGTGAAGGCTCCCGACTGATAAAAGTAATAAGCTCAGTATTTGTACACCCCTACCCCTTCTTTTTTTTCTTTTACGCTCTGGTAAGCCGCGGAAAGTAACGAAATTCTTGTCTGCCATCATTTAACCCGACTTAGACAACATGAGCTGATAACGTAGGAACATTGTTTAGTTGGTTTCTCATATCAAAGCAGGGGCATTACAAAAAACGCAGATGTAAATAGACAGGTAAAAAAAAGCAGCCCGTTTTTTTTTTCATTGCGTCTGCATTTTCTACGGACGCGTTTTTAGCACTTTTTTTTTTCCACAAACAAATTCGTTTTTTACTCAGCGTAGCCTGTTCAGGAACCTTCGATTACTGGTGCTCCTGACCTATAACTGCGCCATTACTTAGATTACTTTCTCTAGCAATTAATTGGTAAACGACTGGTAGATCCACATTCATTTCATTTAAGAAAAGATACTTACCGAAGTCTGCAGACTACGGGAATCCGTATAGCTTCGAGAGTAGTAAGTACGGTGATGCTTGAGACTTTGAAGAGGGATTGCCTTACCTTAAATTTGAGACAGACAACTTCGAAGATTTAGTTGAGCGTAAGTACTATGTGAAAGCTTATTTGTAAGATTTGAGAGTGGAGCTTACTTATTGAGTGTGCATTGCAACGTGAGAGTCCTTCAGTTACATTCAACTTGTATAAGATCAGGGCTGAATTCAAGAGCGCGAATGACATTGCAGCGTTTCTCTATTCGTGGTGATATTTCATAAAGGAGCTTTTAAAATCGTCACGTTCCAGATTTGAGCTGCCCTTGATGCGACAGCACTTTTTGCAAACAAGTGGAACAGAAACAAAGAAGACTCGGTTATGGCCAAGGAACTTATGACAACGAAGACCACTCGAGAACTTATGTAGTTCTTTCTGATCCTACATCACAATGTTCGTTTCAAGTACCTAGACTTGAAGATAGGCTTCACTTCTCAGTACTGTTTCTAAAACAACTTAAAGCAGGTTTTTCTTGAGCGTATTTAAACCAGCATCCTCTAGAGACGCCAAAGTAGTACTGCATGACTTGGCATCAATCAAGCGCGACAGTTATTGTCGATCGCTTAAGCAGATGAACACATTGCTTTTATAGACGAAGAAAAGGTCCAGAAGAGAACAAAAGAACACTTTCCTGTTGACATCCCCTACAACGTGCGCTCTTTTAGATTGTCCTTAATGCGGATTCATAAAGCAAACACCTGCTTGAAAATCTCTTGCTCCAGTCGAACTATATATATTTATCATTGCCAGGGACGCTATCGACGGACTGGCGAGATTAGTCGCCCTCTTCCCATACAGCATGTACATTCAAATGGTTCCAGCATTATGAGTCTAGCATCGCCGGCTTCTTAACACCGGTTTCTTTCATTCTAAATCATCCAGCCAGGTTGTGCGCCGAATAATCCTCTGGGGACGTTGACGCATTCTCAGATATTGAAGCTACGCACCGCGCATACCGGATGCTACATCGCTGGCGAAATAATGACCGCATGCCCGAAAAAAAAATAATCTACTCAAAGTGCGGCACTCCTGCTGAGCAGCCCACGCCCTCGGCGTCGACTACATCAAGTTGAGTAGGGAGGTCGACCTCTGACCCTCGAAACAGGCATGCAATCCGCAAAGGTGAAAAGTCCTGTCGCTTGCTCACTGTGCGTGGACTGTGCCTGAGCCAGCAGGAGAAACCGCGCGGCGGTCACCAGCAGGACCGTCAGTGGTGTCGCCATGCAGACCGCCATGTCGGGAGGAGCGCGCAGACTGGCGCGGGACTCCGATTTATAGCCCCCAGTTCGTCGTCCTTTCGCGCGGCCCAGAACCGGTGCATCGAGTCACCCTCGCCCAGTCTGCCACGCATGGGTCATGTTTTTTTGCCCCCGGGTGTGTTGACCTACGCGGGCATGCGATAAGGGATGCCCCTTACCGCATGTGGCGGGTGGGGGACTGGGGATGGTGGGGTAATAAGGGGGGGGGGGGGTGCTTTGTTGTTAAGGCGCTTCCGACGGACAGCGTGCTTGGACGCGTTCGCCACCAGGCCAGCTTGTCGTCACGAGCGCTTGACCGCTTCGTCTTCCCCCACCCCCCGTCGTGGAAAGCGCTCAATATGAAACGTGCCTCTGCCCCAGGTACCGACGTTATCTAATCGCTAAAGACGTCGAGTGTAGCTTTCAAGGTCCTCAAGACCAAAGCTGCCCAACTTTAGGTTAGAGTGAGCACCCGCGGCGTTTTGTTCTTGATTCAAGAGAGTACTTTAACTGATTTGCATTACGTCTCGGCTTGAAATGGACCTTTCTGCTTTTGAAAGACGTCTTTGTTTTTGCTCTTGTTGTGAAAACATCAATTGGGTTTAGGATTGCAAAGTTTTACAGGGTTTGCAACGCTCGACGTTGAGGTATGAGTGACTGGGCTTGCAAACGTTGCCCTTTTAGAGCAGGCTTCAGCAATGAGTGGTTCTAACAACGTTGCATTGATTTCAGCGGGAGATCCCGAGTGGAAATTCTCGCTCTTGTCAATGACAACGCGCGAGGTTTGCGCGTAGATATGACTCTTTGTTCTAGTATTCAGTGTATTTATCAAACACACGCTTTGTTTGTTCAGTTGGCATCACGGTAGCGAGTGTGTAATGTCTGTAACATTTAATTTCGCGGGTGAAGGTTCAACCCGCGAATAACACGTGCCACACGAATGCTCAAGTTCCAGATGATGTTCAAATGCCAGCGAAATTGATGCATCCATATGGCATAAGAAAGTGACGAAAATATGTGGGTGCTTTCACTGAAAACCATGCCTAGTTGCATATTTAGAGTTAGAGGAATGCGGAGATGAAAGGGTGCGAGACCGACGTAATAAATGCGCATACATTTTTGTTGTTAGACGAGGACGTTGAACGTTTACTTCGCATGAAAATATTCCAAAATGCTAAAACACATCTGACGCTTACTGTCGCTCTAAAACAGCCGGACCTTTTGTTTATCTAAACTGCTGAGCGACTTTGTTGACAACATTGAAAAAGCAAGCCTACACAGCTTTGGGTGCAGAAGGCCATTGAGAACTTGTTGGATTTCAATAGTAGATCTGTTCTTCTCAAGTGAAATGAAACTTCTCCGGTTGACGCCAATTAGGCATGCTATACTTACGCGTTTTCATAATTGTCGCTGATGTCTAGAACCTCACTGAAAAACATGAGCTATGCTCACGATGCGGTGGCCAGGCTCAGCCTGTCTTTCCCAAAGTGGGAGCAGCCCACTGCGCGATAATCGCGTATCTCAGGACTATCAATAAAGTATTTCCATCCATCCATCCATTCTCGATGAATTACAGCGTCCGTTGAAATGGCGTAAGAAATAGTTGCTTCAACATCCCGTTTCAAAGATACTGTAGGAGGCAACCTTGTTTCTTGCCCTCAGATCACTTCCGATAAACGGTACATGAAATACTTGGGCGAAGAAGCGGTGCTTTTGAAAATAACATAAAGGAGGCGACAGACATGACCGACAAACATCGTCTCCCGTTTCCTGTTGTAAGGCCCTCTTCCTTGGCCGAATACGTGCCAACCGACCGAGATCATTACTCTTGCACGTGATATTATTTATGTCCCTTACACACTTATGGGGAAGCAAGACGTTCATAATTTTGTTTGCTTTTTCTAGCTTTCTATAGCCCAAGATCCCCAATCGTTTCGGCAGAAGCAGACTATCGGCATAGATGAGGCCCTCGATCTCTCACGAATGTCAGACATGGATGAAAGAAAGACCAGAATTTACGTCTGTGCTTCCTCTTTTCGTTGCTCTGTTGTTCTAGACCACATGCGTCGCCCTGTTCTTATTGCGGCGCAACATGCTTCGCGATGCTTAACGTGCACTAATATTACTGCGTACTGCGCGTGACGCCATTGTGGAAAGTTCGCGCACGTTTCCTAATAGTTTAGTGCATATTAATTTCCAAGCTTTGTTTGGAAACCTGAGATAATTCGTGGCATATTTTCGAGTCCGACGAACGCGTACTGCTGCTTATTTTGCTCCCTGTGCTTTCCAAACAAAGGAAAACATTCTACAGCACCTATCCTACTGCCTTATTTAGAAAACACTGGGTTTTCAAACAAACAGTGCCAGCAGTAAAGTGTAGGACAGGTCTTCAAACCCAACTCGGCACGAAGACGGCATTCACGACAACCAGAACGGTGAAATGAAGGACAGAAACACACACACACCCGCTTGGTTACTTACTGGTTTTGGTGAACATACAGTACTCGAGCACCGTCCCGACCGATCATCGGCTCAGAAGGCAGTGAAGGCACTTTTGTGTTTTCTCAGAACTTCTGGTTTACGCGAGTGGCTTTAACTCAAGTGCTGTCCGTACAGGTATCTACACCTTCTCTCTCCCTTCTTTCTCTTCCCCTTCTCCCCTCCCCCAGCGTAGGGTAGCCAACCAGACTATTGACTGGTTAACATTCCAGCCTTCCTGTATTCCTCTTTCTCTCTTGGTGTTGCGCCGTTAAGCACGATGTCGCCGTATCAAGTCCCGGTCGCGGCGGCTGCATCTCGATGGGGGCGAAATGCAAGAACACCCGAGTACTTAGATTTCGGTGCACGTTAAAAAACCCCAAGGGGTCAAAATTAATCAGTGGTCTCCCATTACGGCGTGCCTCATAATCAGATCGTGGTCTTGGCACGTAAAAACCCATAATTTAATTAATTATTTTAAAGCACACACACACACACACAAAACTATGATGACGACTACAGTGACAAGAACAGCCACGCAAACATTCAGCGACAATGAAGGCAAAAGAAAGAGCATGGAACGATGAAGAAAGAGCGTGCAGTACAACAACAACAACAACAACAACGACGACGACGACGACGACGACAACAAGCAACAAAAACAAACAACGAGAAGACAATGCACCAACAATAAGGACAACATCAAAGACTAGCCGCAAAGAAACATGAAAACAATGACAGTGACGAGTTCAACAGCAGGTGTATCACCGTGACACGGGCGTCACGTCTTATTTACAAAGCCACAAAGGCATGAGCAGTGGCCGAAGAACTTGTGGACCGTTTTGCCTGAACAGGCAATGTCATTTATTCACCCTCTTCTCGCAGGACGCGTGTAAGCGGCGATGGTGTCTCGTATCCATCCAGTGAAGTGGTGGACTCTCGTATACACGTCCGGGTAGGATGCCCGGGCGCATCCGGAACCGAACGACGCCACTCCCAGCACGTACCAGCGACCGTCCGATAGCTGGCACGATAGCGGACCACCGGAGTCACCCTGGGTGTGTTTTGGTGAGCATCACTTAAGCTCTGGGCAAAGGAAACGCGCAGTCATGATCCGCATAGCAGCCGGTGTGCACCTTATGTGGCCAATTGCCCCGTAGATGTCTAATTAATCCACTCGCGTAAATCACATTGTCAAGTCGGAGTTCGTAACATCTGATAGGCAAGCAGAACTACCCGACGTGACGGCTTAGCGGCTATGGCATTGTGCTAAGATGTTGATGTTGCTCGAGGTCGAATGCCGGCCGCGGCGGCCACATTTCGAAGAGGGCGAAATGCAAAAACGCCGGCGTACCCTGCATTGGGTGCACGTGAAAGAACCACTTGTAAGGAACTGTAGTGCAATCTCGTAGTTCATAGGTTTAGCGGATGCACTCCCTGATCGCTATCGCACATCCTCTGCTTTCAGTCCACTGGCAGACCGTAAGTCAATGCTCATGCGCATGAAATTGCGAGTTCCGTAATTCCTTGGGTGTCGTGCGGCAGTGACGGCAGCAGACACCACGCAAGTGGGATCAGGGAAGGCGTCCCCTGACTCCACAAACGAGAGTGCATTCGATCTAAGAGCGCATACTTCGGGAAGCTTCTTTCGCTATACAGGTTCCCCGTTGTGTGTCTTAACGAAGCCGGTGTAGACCGTGATTTACCTCTCTCGAACTCTGTAATATATTCATCTTCGCGAACTCCGAGCCCTAGCCGAACTATGATATGCGTCAGACCCGATCTACCTTCCTGTGTTCTCGTCTTCTCGGAATCTGATGTGCCTGAGTTCGTTGCCTGTAAAGTTCAATTCAAAAAGCTGCTAGTGGCCATTGTTTGCGTTTATATGCAACCAGTATCGCAAATTGAGGCAACGTTCATGCGTTTCTTTCAAAGGATTCAAGGACCAGTACTATTTTGCGGTGTCTTTAATGATCATAACGTTACCTGGGGAAGTAGCCACACTGATTCTGTGTAATTCCGTGTAGCTCTGTGTAATTCCTCGTCTGTTTATATGCTCATCGCAGTCTACGTCACGGCCGCTTGTGTGTGTTTGTGAATTTGTTTGCAAACTCATTGAGGTGCAACCTGTATTTGTCTTTTATGTTGATATGTTTATGGTTGTATAGGACTGTGTGCTGTGGATTTCTGACCCTACAATGGTTTTTTTTTTTTCATTTTATTACATATATTTTTTTTGAGATTGTTGTTTCTGTTATGCGAGAAGGAGTAGCCGCCACCATTTTAAGGTGACTGCGTCTATTTTTGTTATCTTCATTTCAGTGAAAAAAAAGAAAGAAAAGAGAGTGTTTTGCCTGGGTCGAGTGGCACGTGCTCCCCTGCTCACTGTCATAAGGCTTGTAACTGTACATGTATTTCTTAGGCCTAGCTAAGCCTAACGACGTTGAATTCGAGGGGCAAATCGACGACACGCATCACAAACGTGCTTGCGCCCTATACATAACGAGCAATACGCAAAATGTGCTCACGTAACACACTCCCCTTCCGGGCCTTCCGCCGCACAGATGCCACTTGCCGATGGGCACGTCGTAGATGGAGTAGCATTCTTTGAGCGGCCGAAGTGGCACACGAAGCTTGTTCAGGCTGTAGGCCGTGGTACCCTGCGTGCGCTCGTTGCCCCAGCCAGAGACGGCGCAGCTCAGGTTCGACAGGGGCCGCAGGGACGCGGGCGCCAGGCAAGCGGGCCGAACGTGGCCCGATCGGCGGAGTCGCTTAGCGAGCCGCAGCAGTGCCAGGTCGCGCTGCAACCGGCCGTAGCCCGGGTGCGGGAGCACGTGCGTCACTCGCACCTGCACCTCGCTGCCTTCGGCTCGCCTCTGGTCGTACTCGCCAACGCGCACGAGGAGCTCCGCCGGGGAAGCTGTGCGGCCCACGGAACTGTTGGCGCGAGCAGAGTCACTTTACTGGCGGGAGACATGTTCTGTAGAGGCCTTTTCGGTCACGTGAACGTAGAAGTTCATGTGCGCTGGGAAAGTAACACACTACAAAGAATCCCACATGCACACTTTGCATTCGTATGTGTCCCAGCTAACGTTAGCGAAGCTGCACAAAGAAAAAAAAGAAATAAAAAAGACGCATTGCGAGATACGATCTTAAGACCTACGGTGTTCGGTCATCGGAGGCCTGACGACTGAATACCATAGGTCTCACGATCGCATCTTCCATTGTGTTTCTTTAATTATTGTTTTATTTGAATAGTTTGGCTAATGTTAGCCGGCACATACAACATAAGTAAATGGTGGCGCCAGCCAATGGTACCGGTTATTGCATGCTGTGTACTCTCATCACAAACAAAGAACATTGCTAATACTTAAATATTTACAGACACCGAACAAATTACAGACGCCGAAAATGTAGTAAATATTCGAGATACAGTTTCATACAAAATTTGCAGACCAAGGTCCTCAGACCGGAAAGCAGCTAATTGGCTTGGCTGATGCTCTTGATGCAAAAAGAAAAATGGGGTTTTACGTGCCAAAACCAAGATCTGATTATGAGACATGCCAAGATAAAGAATAAAGAGAAGACACGGAAGGCAGGCAGGCTGCCCAGATAGATGTCCACTCGCCTACCTTGCATGGGGCAATAGGGGAAATAAAGAAAGGAAAGGAAAAAAAAAAGACGGATTGCGCCTGTGTTCGGCAGAAGATATTGCGTGTAGATAAGTGGTCTCTACTGGTTCGTTTATCTTAAAGAGCCCCTCATCAGGCCCCCATAGTAAATTTTGTAATACGCTGGAGAGAGAGAGAGAGAGAGAGAGAGAAGAATACAGGAAGGCAGGGATGTTAACCAGTCAATAGTCTGGTTGGCTACCCTACACTGGGGGATGGGACGAGGGGAAGAGAAAGAAGGGAGAGAGAAGGTGTTGGTACGTGTACGGACAGTACTTCAGTTAAAGTCGCTCGAGCAAACCAGAAGTTCTGAGAAAATACAAAAGTGCCTTTACTGCCTTCTGAGCCGATGATCGATCGGGACGGTGCTGTAATATTGTCTGTTCACTCAGAGGACGATCGTCTAGTTTCCTCAATGTGTCGGACAAATACTGTCTTTGTGCTTGAAATTGAGGACAATGGCACAATAAGTGGTCAATGTTCTCCTCGCATCCGCAAACATCACATGCAGGACTATCAGCCATTCCAATTAGTGCTGAGTAGGCATTGGTGAAGGCCACTCCAAGCCATAACCGACACAGAAGAGACGCTTCACGCCGGTGCACACCGGCTGGAGGTCTGAGTTGAAGTGACGGGTTTAGTCTGTGCAGTCTTGTGCGCCTTGTATGTACGGTATTCCACTCTGCTAAGGAGATCGTGCGTGCCAGAATGCCAAGTTGTCTCGCGGCGTCGGTCCTTGAGAGCGGAATGGGGACGCAGCGGTCTTCTTGGTTTGACGTCCGAGCTGCCTTATCGGCGTCATCATTTCCAATGATACCGCAATGACCTGGTATCCACTGAAAAGAGATATCATGGCCTTTTTCTCTTAAGTGATGGACAAGTTCCGCGATTTCGCACGTGAGCTGATCGTGAGTTCCATGTCGGAGAAATGACTGCACACATTGCAAGGCCGGCCTTGAATCGCAGAAGACTGCCCATTTTCTAGGGCTTTCAGTATTTATCACTTGAAGCGCGTCGCGGAGAGCCGCGAGCTCTGCAGCTGTAGACGTAGTGACATGGGAAGTCTTGAACCGCTTGGTTATTCTCATTGCTGGTATAACTACAGCACCGCCGGAACTGGTTGATGTAGTTGATCCGTCAGTGTAGACGTGTGTGCAGTCGCTGTATTTCTCGTACAAGAGAAGTAAAGTTAGTTGCTTGAGCGCTGATGATGGCAAGTCCGACTTTTTCTGAAGTCCTGGGATTGTAAGGTTCACTTGAGTACGGCGCATACACCATGGAGGAATAGAAGGCCTTGCCGCAGGTGTGTAACCTGACCTGAAAGAGGCACGGTGCGCGAAGACAGCCGCACTGAATGTCGTGTGGGGCCTATCTACTGGGAGACTTGCTAGGTGGTGGGTAGGGGTCCGGGCGAAGTGTCTTATGTGCACACGCATTGTTTCAATGCTAATGTGCGTTCTAATAGTGAAATCTTGAGCGACTGCAATAACTTCAGTCGTTGACGCACTCCGCGGTAGACCGAGACATATCTTGAGTGCTTGGGCTTGGATGCTTTGGATTATGTTCAGGTTAGTTCTGCAGGTGTTGGACATGACCGGTAGGCTGTACCGCAGGAATCCAATAAAGAGGACCCTGTACAGTTGCAGCATAGAGTGTATTGGCACTCCCCAGGTCTTTCCTGCAAGGAACTTAAACATATGGCAAATTCCTGTCAGACGTTTTTTCACATAATTCACATGAGGGGTCCAGGAGAGATTTTTGTCAAGGACCACCCGCAAAAATCTGTGACTCGCGCTGTACGAGATCACGTGTCTGACGACGGATATCACGTATGGAGACATTGATTTCCTGGTAAATTCCACCGCTGCGCACTTTTCGTATGATATACGAAGTCCTTATTTTCGAAGGTAGGATGATGTTAAAGTAGCTGACTTTTGAAGTCGCGCGCGAAGCTGCAGTCGCGTCACAGCCGACGTCCAAATGCAGATGTCGTCGGCATAGATGGAGAGCCTAACGGTGCCTGGCAGGATGTCGGTGAGTCCAATGAGTGTTAGACTGAAGAGCGTTGGGCTGAGTACTCCGCCCTGAGGCACCCCGCGGTTACTGTAATGCTGGGAGGTCGGGCCATCCTCGGTAAGTACGAAAAAGGATCTCTTATGTAGATAGCTACTTATTGTAGCTACTGTAGATACGCTGGAAGTTGTTACGTGTCCTATGGGGAGTGTTCTGTCGTAAAAAAAAATCAAATCGGCTTATTAATAGCCGAGATGTGAATATTTCAGTGCCGCGAACCCATGATTTCACAAGGTGAGCTCCACTGCATAGCGAGACACTCTCTCCACTCGCCCCGTCTAGCCTCCGCAAGCTAAATTCCTTCCCTGCGTTCTCCCATACCGGACCTCGAGGATCGTATGACGCTACGTCACGGGCCCACCTTCATTTTTTCCTCCTCGATTTCTTTCTTTCCTTTTTCGTTTTTGCTGCGCTGTGCACAAGGACACATGACTAGCAGTATAATTCAGTGCTACACGAATATTGAGGCAGAACAAGCGGATCGCAGAGCATGATCGCGCGCTGGAACACGGTAGAAAATGGCATAGTTTCGGTACCTTCGCACGTGATTGCAAGACCGTGGGAACAAGCAGACGAAGCGGAAGTACATCTCTTTTGCTTCGGTTCGAAGTAAAACAAAAAACACGCAGACATTCCGTTTGTGTGTTTTATTATTTATCTAAACTTCCATTGGTCAATTCAAGCAAGAGATCACACAAATAACAGATGTTGCCTTGAATAATTCTCGAAGTCACCGGCCACCACGAGCGCCGTCACACTGCGGACCCGAGTACGTAGGCGTAGGGACGCGACTACGTCACTGCCCGGCTTGGAGCGCGGTCGCCGCGAGAGAAAGGGAAACCGGCGTTCGGATTGAAATTTCAGACCTTTCCGCGGCGCGTAGCGATGTAATTCTTTGCAAACACGATGGTTAGTGCGCATCGTATGCTCTGCGCTTGTCAGCTCAAAATGGCCTGACCTGGTGAGGGGCCCTTTAAGGAGAAAAAGATAAAAGAAATTACAAGAAAGAACGTCTGGCGTTTTACGTGCCAAACTCACGATTTCATTATGAGTGATGTTGTAGCGAAGGACTCCGGAATAATTTTGACCCCCTGGGGTTCTTTAACGTGCGCCAAATCAATGGCACACGGGTGTTTTCTTCATTTCACCCCCATCGAAATGCGCCCGCCGCGGCTGGCATTCGACACCGCGCCCTTGGGCATAGAGCGCAATGCTTTAGGCACTACGCCACCACGTAGGGTGTTAATAACAAAACAAGCACTTTTGAAACAGACTTGCTTGGCCTACGCGTTACAATATATATTTCGGAGATGCAATCTTCTTCTGTTATACAGAAAAAAGATTTAGAGTGGTAGTGCGTGGCGTTCTTAACAGTCGATAAAATGTGAGAGCATTGAAGTACTGCGGAGTTATGTCGCTAAATACATGAAAACATTGTTGCATTTTAGACAGGTTGGTTATCCACAATTTGGAGGATCGTGCCGATCACATCCCCCATGTTTGTTTCCTTAACTGTTATCTGTCTTTATCTTTCTTCGCTGTTTACGTCGAGTTATTCAAGGAATCACTGAATTTCCGAGTCTTCCTTTGTAAAGTGGTGCACTGACTGCCAGAGAACACAAATCCTAACATTACCTCGCTGCCCATCTTTACAGTACTTCGTTTAGTCTGTTTTCTCGTTGTGTCCAATCAAACCTCTAATTTTCAGCTTATCACTTAGAGTATAGCCAGTTTTACTTAGTGATTTTTATAGCCTGATTTTCGTGATACCCTCTACAATTTGAGCTTGGAAGGCCTCTCATTCAATGAGAACCTGTTGTTCTTAGTTCATTCCTTGTGTGTGGCAAGAGCTAGTACCGCCAACAAAATTAAGCTTTCTGTCTTGCCTTTCCTGTTGCGTTTTTTTTTCTCCAGACAGTCAGCTCCACATATTGTGAAAATAGATAATCTTCTTTTGAATTTTATCAATAGTAGACTAGCATGGCGTTATACCGCATGCAACACTAGTAAACAAATAATAAAGAAAGGTGCTCATATTGGCATACCAACTTTCAAGACTGCTGCGTTCGCCCACCTAAACAGAAAATGTCGATATATCGACGGTACAAAAGGGGAAACTGCGAAACGGCCTAGCGTCCCGTAAGCTGGTCCTGTGTCCCGGGGACAATCGTTTTCAAAGACGTATGTTGCATTGTACTCCCGGCGACTTCGCGCTCGAAGATCCGATTCGGTTTCGAAATGGTTTCTGGAACTCATTGTACTGCCAGAGCATTGAAAGCTCTCTCGAAGAGGAAGTCGCGTTTCGTGCTGACATTCTTTCGTTATCGGTCGGCGTCTTCTTTGATTGGCGCAAGTAGCGTCTGGACTGTGGAGCGTGTCGGCTGGTTCTAGTTCAGCCTACTCAATATATTAATGCGACACATAGGCATTAAGATCTGCTCCAAAAGAGAGAGATATATCAATGCCGCACCGAAATAGAACTCAGACTGCAGAGCAAGAGTATTGCCCTCCAAAGAGGAATATTGATTGTTCAGCAGTATATAGGTGGGGCCATGCCGCGTTGCAAGAAAGTAACAATTCAGCCTTTCACACGCCGTGTCTGTAAAGACCGTTGCAGACAGAATAGTTGTGCGGCGACCAAGATTCGCTTAGCCGTCGCGTTTATATCAGACTACCATGATTGCTTTAAGGGACACTGAAACGAAACACTAAATCAGCTATGTCTGATCAACCATTATTTCACACTATTTTTTTATTAACGTCGCGACAATATGTTGATTATCAGAAGAAAAAGAACAATGTTTAAAGTTTAATTTCTTAGATTTCGCGCCAGAACAGCGCTGTGGCAGTGTGAATTTACAAATATCAAGATGTTTTTGTTGTGTGTTAGGACTTTTGAAATTCAGTAAAACTTATCAAAATTGACTTAAATCAGTCTTTGGCAATGTTGAAATGCAATGTAGTCCTTGTTTCTTCATTAACTAGGCATGAATAGACGCCGTCAAAATTGATGACGTCAGGGCCAAAACAAAGATGATCCTCGGGTCTTACGATTTAAAAAAAGAAACGTTATATGACTATGAGGCACGCCATAGTGGAGGACTCCGGCGTAATTTCAACCACCTTGAGTGGGGGGAGGAAGGGGGTGTTCTGTAAGTGTCCACCTGGTGGACATCTCCATTTCGTCTGCTGCTAAAGTTGTGATTGGCTGGGCCGGGGAATGCTTCAGAAGGAGAAAGGCGTCCCCTGTCAAACAGCGCTTCAAGGGGTATGCTGTAAGCGTCCGCCTAGTGGACATGTCTATTGACGTCTGCCACTGAAGTGCTGATTGCCTGAGGGCGCCTGTGTCCTTCTGACGTATACACCAGCCCAGCGAATCACAACTTCAGCAGCAGACGAAACGGGCATGTCCACTAGGTGGACATTCATTTTCTCACGCGTCTTTTCTTTCTTAAACACTTCATTTCATGATAAGAGGGTCTTTTTTTGGTATTGTAGAAGGCTAATGTAATAAAATAGCTCTAATTAATTTGCCCCTTTAGCGTCCCTTTTACAAAATAATGTTCTGGGAAAGTCCGCAATGCGAATAAGCAGCAGGCATTTGATTGAGCGGCAGCCTAATAAGCGAGTTTCAGCTGCATCCTCATTTCCTCCCCGTGTTCATGGTCTACCTCGCTTCCTTAGAGCTTTGTTACTGAAGCTTCTTGTAGGGCTCGTCATGGATGGCTGAAAGTTTGCACCGACAGGGGCGGGTACTCAGTGCATCCTATGGTTTCTGCTGGCAGGCAGCAGCAACACTAAATCATGTAAAATTGGATTGCCCTTCCTACAGCAGGCAGTGGTATGCGCTTTACAGAGACAGCCGTTCACTTGGCGTGCCATGTGCTAGAAATGGACGGCATTATAGTTCCCGTTTGTCGTGCGTATTGACGAGATTAAGCGCATATAGGGCTCTTACATATGTGAAGGCGACAAATCTAGGCTTCCGATAATATTAGTGTGGAGGCAACTAAAAAAAGCGAGGCCTGGTAACTATGTAGGAATTAATATTCATGTGTGAGTGTGTGCACATTGACCCTCCTTCTTCCATCTTATCTTTCTCGACTCCATCCCCCCGTATAGTGTAGCCAACCGGGCGCGATTATGGTTACCCTGCCTGTCATCCTTTGTTTATCTCTCTCTCACTCGACAGATTGTAGGACGACGTCCACACAGAGTCTTATATTGTCCGTTCCTTTCCTTTCGGTGATCTTTCACATCCTTTTTCCCTTTCTCTAGTAGAGGGCAATCAGTCGAAGATAGACCCTGGTTAACCGCCTGTCTTTTCATCTCTCTCTCTCTCTCTCTTTGGCTGCTTGATTGTTTCGACATCGCATATGCGTAATCTCGTAATAGGCTTGTTGTATACACATACGTGGGATCGCATTCATGCTAATTATTGCTTCCGTCGATTAGTCTGAAGTTGCTGCACTATCTAGCAAAGCTTTTTTTTTTCTGATCGAAACCGTCTTCGTACCGTGCGCAAGACGCAGGAAGTGACTTGGCGCCCGCGATGAGCAGCCAATAGCTACTTAAGTAGTACCTGTCTGCAAACCTCTGTTTTGCAATATCTCCTGTCAGGAGATATTGCAAAACAAAGTAGCTTAAGTAGCTACTTTGTTTTTGCTCGGTGTGACTTTTCACTCACACCGAGCACCACTAGGTGTACTTGGAGAGGCGCAGCCTGCAGAAGCCTTCTTGTCAACGAAGAACAAGAGGCTGGCCTAAGAGAAAGGAATCTTGGAGCCTTTCTACGAAGCTATGGAACTCCGCGCGAGGACACAGCCGCAGAACGTTGTCTGTACCACTGGTAAAACGTGGAGGAAAGTGCTCTCAGCGACGGCGAAGGGGGCTCGGTGGCGAAGAGGTTTCGAGTGGTTCATACTTGTAAGCAGAGTGCCGGAGAAGGGGCACTACAAGTCAAACAACAGAGCTCTCAAGTGTGGGCCTCATTAGACCTGGCATACCCTCTCCCGCCCACTTAAGAAAGCAAAAGAACTTCCTGCTGGTAGAAGCTGCGCTTAGGCAGGGTTCTAATTGTAAACATACACAAGGAGCCCTAGAAAGGACAAGAAAACAAGTACCACGCTCCTACGCTTTCAGCGTGCTCAAGGTAGTGTAATTGCACGACTGACTGGGCTCCTAACAATTTCTTCCCCCTTTTTTTTTAAAGACTACTTATGCCTGTGCTTTCCTCCACTTGGTTGTGGTGGTGGCGTCGCGTCAAGTGGTTTTGGCATGGCAGCCAGAACAGGAAATGGTTTCGGCTGTGCGCCCCATTCAGGGACTCGATGTTCTGCCGCTTGTCCATCTTTCCAGACTGAAACAAACTTGCGAGCAAATCGCGCTGGCGCTGCTTTTGCAGTGTTAACGTCTGCTCGATGTAACAAAGCAGCCAAGTTGCGAATAACCTTGTTCTTCGATTCTCGTTGCTCTGCCGGTGTGGTGCTGTGTGAGACAACTTGCTCAATTGTACGAGTGTTTACCGAAATGCATCTTGCGCAAACAGAACGAGTGCGTCGTGGCGGCGAAGCGTACCATGTATGTCGCGTGTTCACATCGTTGTTTTTTTTCACCCAGGCCGGCTACAATTTCTTTCCTCGTTCCTCTTCTAGGATGATTCATTTCAAAGCATCTTTCAGAGTCAACTCAGAGAACAACGACAAGCAGTGCGCGAAAGCACGACTGCATGTAATCTACACGATGACGAAGTTGCACAGGAAAATCATGTAGCCTCTGAAAGCCTTCCTTTAGTTAATGTTGACGCTTAGTACCTTACAATATGGCACACATACTCACGGGAGAGGTTTAGTCGCAGCACCGCTTAACTTTTTTCCCGCGCAGTAACAGAGATGACATAAGGTTTATGTATATTAGAGAATTTTTTTGTAAATCGAGGGCCTAAATAAGGGATCGACGCCTAGAAATCTTCAGTATTTCAGTTTTCTTCATAACTCAACTAAATATAACTGAAATCGGTTCGGTAGTTGGGTAATAAGAGTATTTATGCGCTCATAAGTAAGCCATTTCCTCTTGGGAAGCTGAAAAAGAAGGGGGGGGGGGGATATTAGAGCGAAAAGAAAAGAAAGTCTATGCTTACAGAGTAAGTTCGACAGCGAATCAGCATCAACATCAACAAGTTTTGTGGTCGGTAGACGGCGAGAATCGAAACCACTGCTTTGGTGGGCTGCTATGTACGTCGACGCCAAGTTGGGGCCTTCCGCTAATTGGCGCTGTGGGACTTGGGCTCTCCCGGGTACCATGAAGCAGAAGCTGGTGCTGTGCCGTGACGATTGGCAAATCGAAGAGGCGTTTCGAGAACGCTGTTCCCTCGGGCGCAATCACTCGAGCAGATAGCGGACGAACGAGCGCAGCAACCATTCAATGCTCGGTGACTTTGGTCGAACTGGGTGTTTCGGTAACAGGTGCACTTGGCGGTAAGCTCTCGAAGCTTGCAGTAGACATTTTGTTTGTTTGTTTCTTCTCTTATATCCGTCGAGACACCCTTCCCCCTTTCTTTCTACTTCTTCTTTTTCTTCTTGTGCATCTACTGCGACTGCTCCTTTCCTTTTCTTTGTAGAGCGATAACCTTTAATCCCCTTTCTATCGTCTAAATTTAATTGTGTTTTTGGCAGCCGTCACTGTCCTCGTCAGTATCGTCAAATGTTTGAATAAGACCGTCAGGTAAACAAACAAATATATAATGTTGTAAAGAAACTAATAAATAAATAAATAAATAAATACTATGGTGCAGAAGTGCATCGCTAGTGTTGGTGATCTGGTTAACAGTGATGTCCCAAGGTTCACGTGGGTTACCTGAAAAGTTTTAGCACGGTCACAACAGATTTACCACGAAACACATAAGAATATACGGGGTGACCTTCAGTTTTACAACGCTTTTAAAAATCATCTGTTGGCGATAACATAATTGTAGTCGTTGAGCTGGGTTATTCAGGGATGTGGAAATTATTTGCACGATAAGGTAAAACAAAATTTCAATAATCAACGTCTTAATGAATTGCTTTGCGACACGCATTGCAATTTACGAATTGTAGCCCGTGAGTTTGCAAGGCCTATCCAATTGGAACGAATTCCCAGAATGGCACCAGTTTCAAGATATGCGTTATCAAATTCGCCGTAAACATGCGCTTTTGTTTGACTTGCTTCTTTTAACAAAACGCTGTTTTATACATTGAAGCACGAAAGTAACTGGAATGCCCATGTACATCATCCCACACTTCAGGAAATGTTATCTGGAAGCTGCTGTTATCGTGGAAATTTATTTCAAGTGGATACGTCTTGCAAGCTCACCGGCTACAATTTGTTAATTGCAATATAGGCCGCAAGGCAATTAATTTGTAAGGTAATTAGTGAATGTTGTTAATTGGTTTGCCATGTGTTTAGATTTATCGTGCTAGTAATGTCCGCCTCTTCGAATAATCCAGCTCAACCACAAGAATTATGCTATCTGCCACAGGTGATCTTTAGAGATTCACTAAAACTTAAAACTGATCACCCCGTATAAGTGTCCCACAAGGCGACCAATTTATCGGTCGGAATGCATAGCGCATTTACGAACTATGTGTTCCTCTGGCGGTTCCGGGCTGCCAACTTCGCTTCAGGCGGATGACCTTCCATGTATTTGAAACTCCCGCAGTTGCCGAGCACCTGGCCGGGAGGGCACTCGTACCTTTTCACTGGTACGAATGCTAGTCGGCGGCAGCATTCGTCGGCTCGACTATTTCACAAAAGCTGCGGTGGGACAAGAGGCGCCCAGAGTCCGTCGCAAATCTTTATAGGGATTCCCCTTCCGAGATCAGAACCCATAAAAACAACTGAGTGCGGGGTCGTGGTACATGACTACCCATTAGAAAACCAGTGGGTTACTGACGACACCAGGTTTCGAATGCAAGACCTCCTACATACAAAGCGCACGCACTAACATTTCACCACCGCTGCGAATCGGTCAGCAAGCGGAGAGCTAAATTATGGGGTTTTACGTGCCAAAACCGCAGTCTGATTAGGAGGCACGCCGTAGTGGGGGACTCCGGAATAGTTTAGACCCCCTGGGGTTTTTTAACGTGCACCTAATCTAAGTAAACGGCTGTTTTCGCATTTCGCCCCCATCGAGATGCGGCCGCCATTGCCGCTATTCGATCCCGCCACCTCGTGCTTAGCAGCCCGACCCCATGGCCACTAAGCAACGACAGTGGGTCCTAGCGTAGAATTCGTCTCCGCTATCCATTCGGCGTTGTATCTTCTTTTGCATGCGCGCAGCTACTGTGAGGTCAAGAAGTGACTTCTTGCGCCTGTACCTCGTTTCAGCCCGACGACGCAGTGCCCGAAGCCTTTCCAATTCAATGTCATTCTCTGTACGCTTCAATGAATGTGTGAAGCAACGCGTACAATCTTGCATTGCGTCTGCAGTTATGTCTTCTAACCGGCGGGCAAAAACGTATGCGACCGCATGCGCTTCTCCCACCGCGCATGGCTATGGGGAGAACTTGGCTGGACTCATTAAGCTAAAGAAATCGTTGACACGAAATATATTGCCATGGCATTTTCATGGCCTTCCCACTGCATGGCATCAGCATTAGTTGTACGTTCAAACTGCCGTACGGCATCCTGGCCATCACTGGTTCCCCGTTGGCCTGAGTGACAAACATTCACTCAGTAATTTAATGAGTGATTCATGTTCCAAGGCTCAGCAGCTGCACTATAATCTTGCTGACGCCGGTCGAGGGGTGAAAGAAAGACGGGATGCAAGTGCCATCGGGACATAGAGATGCATTCTGCCACGTCTAGTAAGCTTAAAGTTTTGCATATTGTCACCTTTTTCGTCAACATACTTATCCTTTGCCGTATCATCTTCCCCATCACGTTGTAATATGACCCACCGCGGTTGCTTAGTGTTGACGTTGGCGTTGCACGGCTAAGCACGAGGTCGCGGGGTCAAATCCCATCCGCGGCAGCCGCATTCCGATGGCGGCGAAATAGAAAAATGGCCGTGAACTGTGCATAGCGCGCACGTTTAAGAACCCCAGATGGTGAAAATTAATCCGGAATCCCTCACTACGGCGTGCCCCATAATTGTACCGTGGCCTCGGCGCGTAACATTCCAGTATTTAATTTTAATTAACTTA
Organism: Dermacentor andersoni; assembly: GCF_023375885.2. NCBI lineage: Eukaryota > Metazoa > Arthropoda > Arachnida > Ixodida > Ixodidae > Dermacentor > Dermacentor andersoni. Next base: position 145,946,707 of record NC_092818.1, on the reverse strand, counting down.
ACGTTGTAATACAGAGGTGACTACAACGCCTGCGTTCCAGTAACAGCGTGCGAAAGTGCGACAGCTCTTACACGCCGAGGCATCGCATCAAAACGCGCAGCAAAACAGGTACGAGCTTGCCTTGGGTGGCACTCATCACGCGATAAAACTGAGTTTCGCGCTCACTCTCAACTTCGCTCCGCGGTGACTCCGAGGGCAGTCAATAGAGGGCGACACTTTCGCAACGGCGCCACCGGCACTATTTTGGTTCCGCGTGGAAAGCCTGGAAAGCGCTGCACCAGCGACGCGTTGCGCAGAAGCAGGGTCTTACTGGCAGCACGCGTTTTGTCTATATCGCAGAATTTATTACGCATTTTTAGCTTAGCTAATAAAGCAAAGAAAGAACAGAAATAAATTACCACTCTGACCTATGACTTATAAAGATGGTTGCCAGAAGTGACATAAAAAAAAGAAAAACAGAATGACACCCTCACAGGAGTTACTCTCTCTTTGTGTTTCGCCTCTTAATGGGATTTCAAACTTTGGTGCGCGCATTCTTCGCGGCAGCTTTTCTATAACTATGTATTATGGAGCATAATGATAACAGGAGACTGCCTGCCTTCGACGTTGTTTCTGCGTCATTTATCTGTGGGATACGATGCACGTCTCAGAGAAAACGCGTGCTCGTCTATGCTGTTGTCGATAAGCTCTCTGGCCGGAAGTTGACCTCGTGGTGTATGGAAGGAACTTCTTGAAACGGCCTTTCGAAAAATATGAGCTATGACTAAGGCGAACAGAGAGAGAGAGATAAAGAGGAAAGGCAGGGAGATTAACCAGATAGCAGTCTCCGGTTTGCTACCCTACACTGGGGATGGGAGATAGGGGTTAGAAAGAGGACAGAGAGGAAAACGTTAAAAAAGAATTCACGCACACACGGAGGCACACACACACAAGAGGCGTTCCAGTTAAAGACGTTCACTAAGGCCGGTAGATCGCAAAAAGCGCAATAGTGCTTGCAGCGACTTCTGTGACGGTAGGCCTTTCGATAGTGTAAAATTCTTTTTTCCGATAGCGGTTGGTCGTCCAGCTGATCAAGTTCGTGGCGAAGGCATTCCCTCTGTAGATTGTACTGAGGGCAGGCGCACAAAATATGTTCAATCGATTCTTCATGGCCGCAGTGGTCACAGGTTGCGGCGTCGGTCATCCCTATGCGGTATGCATATGCTTTGGTGAAAGCAACGCCCAACCACAGTCGATATAAAAGCGTGGCGTCTCCACGGCGAAGCTGTGATGGCGCTCGAAGACTTAATGTTGGATCAAGTGAGTACAGTCGCGTATTTCTTAAATGTGGCTCATTCCATTGCGACGCGGTGCACTGCCGAGCAAGTAGGGGCAGCTTCCGTGCTGCTTCAGTTCTAGAAAGTGGAATGGGGACGTGGTGCTCCTCAGTATGGGCTGAGTGGGAAGCTTGATCCGCCCGTTCATTGCCGATAATTCCGCAGTGACTTGGAAGCCACTGGAAGGTTATTTCATGGCCTGCATCACTTATACGGTGTAACATCTCCGTAATATGAAATATTAGTTGTTCGTGCGGTCCGCGATGTAAAGGTGACAGTAGAGACTGCAGTGCCGCCTTCGAATCGCAGAATACCGTCCACTTGTGTGGCGGTTCATCACCAATGTGATGAAGGGCAGTAAATAACGCTGCGAGCTCCGCTGCCATCGATGTTGTCGCGTTGGTCGTCTTAAATTTGATTGTTGTAGCTTTCGCTGGTATGACGATTGCCGCCGCGGAGCTGTTTGGAAGGACAGATCCATCAGTGTAGATATGCGTAGAGTCACGGTAGTTCTCGAACAAATATAGTAGCGAGAGCTGTTTAAGGGCTGGTGATGATAGATCAGCTTTTTTCGAGATGCCAGGTATGGTGAGGTTGATTTTGGGCTGAGCGAGGCACCATGGAGGAATCGAAGGTCTCGCAGCCGGAGTGAAACAAGCTGGCGAGGATTCATCATATGCGGTTATCGCTTGGCTGAAAGATGTGTGTGGTCTGTCCGTTGGTAAAGACGAGGAGTCCTGGCTAGATGCCTTATATGGGTCCTGAGCACTTCAATTGCAATGTGGGTGTTGACAAGGTGGTCTCTACCGATTGCTATCGTAGCCACTGTTGAAGCACTGTGAGGCAGGCCTAGACAGATCCGGAGCGCTTGAGCTTGAAGACTTTGTATTGTGCGTAGATTCGTTTTACCAGTGTTGGTTATTGCTGGCAAGCTGTAGCACAGAAATCCTAGAAAAAGCACCGTGTACAGTTGTAACATGGCACTTTTCGACATTCCCCAGGTCTTGCCAGCGAAAAACTTGAACAAATGGCAGATGCCTGTCAACCGTGTTTTCACGTATGATGCGTGAGGGCTCCATGACAAGTCCCTGTCAATTATGACACCTAGAAATTTGTACGATTGGACCCGTCGTATTAATTGGCCATTTATCATTACGCTGTAGTTTGCCATGGGTTTGCATACAAATGACACTAGTGGGCATTTCTCGGAGGAAATTTCCAGGCCTCGAACACGAAGGTAGGTAGCAGATTGTGTGGCGGCTCTCTGAATTCTCGCTCTCTCAATTCTGGCGTGTTACTGCAGACGTCCATATACACATGTCATCCGCGTACATTGATAGCCTGACTGTGGTTGACACGTGCTCAAGGAGAGCAATTAGTGTTAGATTAAATAACACAGGACTAAGTACACCGCCCTGGGGGACGCCGCGGTAGCTATAATGTAGACAGGTATGATCTTCGTCGGTGCTTACAAAAAATGGTCGCATGGAGAGATAGCTCCGTATCCATTGGAACATCCGACCACCCACTCCTACCGCTGCGAGAGCAGAGAGGATGGCTTCATGCGTAACGTTGTCATACGGCCCTTTAACATCGAGGAATAAAGAAGCGCAGAGATGCTTACGCCATTTCTCATGCTGAATGTAGGTGACCAGGCCGACGACGTTATCGATCGATGATCGACCGTGTCGCAGGACCGCCATGGCATCCGGGTAGGTTCTGTGGTACTCCAAGTACCACTCCAGGCTTCCTAGGTCAATCCTCTCCATTACTTTGCCCACACAGCTCGCCAAAGCGATCGGAGGATATGACGAGAACTCCAACAGCGACTTGCCAGGCTTCAGCAGTGGAACAAGGCGACATGTCTTCCATGGCATGCCATCTCTCCAAGATTCATTGTACAACTCAAGGAGAATACCTCTCGCTCACTCCCCCAGGTGGCACAGAGCTCGGTAGGAAATTCCGTCAGGTCCTGGCGCTGATGTGCGGCTGCACAAAGCTAATGCTGCCTTGGGTTCGTGGATTGAGAATGGTAGATCCATGCGGTGATCACGTGGTGGCGGACAACTACTCGAAGGCGATGGAATGTTGGTAGCTGTGAGTTGGTCGGCTAATCTGGCGCAGAAATCCTCTGCCACGTCAATCTCCGATCTCTTTTGAGAGAGGGCAAGAGCCTTGAATAGGAATCGCTGTACGGGCAGTGTCCGGAGACCTCGCACCGTTCTCCATAGTTGCGATAAAGGCTTGCGTGGATCTAGCGACTCACAGAAGGCAGTCCAACGTTGCGATTCGAGCTTGTCTAACCGGCCGTGGATCTTCTTTTGCGTGCGTCTGGCGGTCCGTAAATCGTCCATTGTCTTCGTACGTCGGTATCTTCGTTCAGCACGTTGTCGGATTGCTCGAAGTCGTTCTAGTTCCACATCAAATTCCGTCAGCTTCGAAGAGCATGTGAGAGTACGCTTAGTGTTTTGCACCGCGCTCTTGATTGCCTCTTCCAAGTCGAAAGATCGATTGGCGTCGCAATGTTCTTTCACGATAGACTGAAATTCAGACCAGTCCACTCTTTGGAATGTATCCCGTATTTTGGAAGGGGACAATCCTCTGATGTTGATGTACGTGGGGATATGGTCGGTTCCGTGCGTCTCTATGTCCGCAAACCACCCTGCACGTCTGACAAGGCTTCGTGAGACGAAAGCCAAGTCAAGACAGCTGCTGTACGTGGAGCCACGTAAGACGTAGGCCTTTCATCATTCAGCAGCCAAAGTTCATTACTGGAGGCGAAAGATACCAGAGCTCTGCCTCTTGCGTTGATCTTCGGACTTGCCCAGAATGTATGATGGGCGTTGAAATCTCCAATAATGACCCAGGGATTGAGACTTGAGGAAAGGATGTCTCGTAGTCTTTTGTGATCAAATCGACTTGACGGAGATAAGTAGGCGCCCACAAAAGTAAAGCCCAAATTCTTTTTCCTTACGTTTAGGCATATATATTGATTGTCGTCATTAGGTGGTACAGGGTGATGAATTTAGGTGAGGTCATGGCGAATAAACACCAAAACCTTACTGTTTTCACCAACAGTTGACTACATAAACGATTCATATCCAGAAAGCCTGATCGTGTTCGATAAGTTCGGCTCGCAAATGATGATAATGGGAAACATATTGGCATACACGAAGCGACGGAAATCCGAAAGGCGCGCTCTGAGTCTGCGGGCATTCCACTGAAAAATAGCTGCTTGTCGGACCTCATCCCTAAAAGATAGTGGCTGTGGAGCCATGATCTACTCAAGGGTTGCCAGCACCGGACTCAAAGCGTCCAGTACTTGAAGCGCACTTCTGGCAAGCGGTGTGTGCATGTTGCTTAGCAACACGCGAATGGCATTCATAAAAGGCCTAATAAGAGCTAGCACTTGCTCATCTGTTTTCCGCGACTCCTCGTATACAGCGCCTTGCTGTACTGGGGGCGGCTTCTTCTGCGGCTCTTCTGGCGGTCGTGTACGCGGAAGTGGCGGCCATTCCTTTGTAGAGAGAGATCTGGCAGTTTTCTTTCTTCCAACATCGGTGTTTGGAGTGCTGGAAACTTCCGCTGATGGTGCTGCTTGACTAGATGACTTTTCCTGAAAAGTTGATGTTTTCCGTCGTGAAGACCTTCGACGGTGACGCCGTCTGCGCCGCACTTTCACAGCGGCCTCTTTGTGGGTAGAGTTGTCTCTCACCATTTGTTTAAGAATGGTGATCTCTTTCTTGATCTGGGGACAGTCTTTGGAAGAGGCGCTGTGATCACCCCGACAGTTAGGACACTTCAACGTGGTTGCGTTGCAGTTGTCTTTTGAGTGGGGTTAGGCGCATCGAGGGCACACGGCCGAATTTCCGCAAACACCCTTCACATGGCCAATCTTCTGACAATTGAAGCATTGCATTGGTCTTGGAATAAATGGTCGAACCTGATGGCAAAAGTGGCCGACCTTCACGTAGGATGGAATGCAGTCGCATTTGAACGTTATCCTCACACAACGTGTGTTGCCGAGGCGACCAACATGCACAATGATGTTGTGTTCACTTGCTGGTTTTATGAGAACTGGGACGTCTGCATTAGGTATTTCATTTTCAATGTCATAGATGACTCCTGTTATTGTGGCACCATTCGATGGCACGATGGAGCGGACCTTGATGTTTCCCAGCTGCGTTACATGTTGTAGTATGTTGTTACGTTTCGCCTACGACGCGCGGTATAGCCGGCGCGGATGCAACGGACGCCGGGGCTTCGTTCAAAGCGGCGGACATTTTGGCCCGTTCAGCGCCGCCGATACGCCTCCCCGCCAAGCGCGTCCAGGCGTGTTTCAGTGCCACGTGTCTTCGTGTGTGCGTGTGTGTGTGTGTGTGCCACGCTTGTCAAAGCGCAGCAGCCGGGGAGAGGAGCTCCCCAAGTGTGAAGCGAGGAGGTCTGATCGGCGCCGGCTCGGCGATGCGTCACTACACTCGTCTCAACATGTCTCTCAGCCTGTCCGGGCCCAGAGTCACGTGGTCTCACCCCGAGACGTTCCTTCTTGCCCTCAACTCCGAGAGTATATAAGAGCAGCTGCCCCCGGACGCCGAGAGGGAGGCTCCGATTTCTTCTGCTGAGTTACGTGCTCTCCCGTCTCTCCACTTCGGTCGACCTGACCGGCCGCTCTTTTGCGATGTTAGAATAAACAAGTTGTTCTGTTACCAGTCGACTCATGCTTTGCCGGGACCTTCGGATGCTTCCACTTGTGCCCCAGGCCGCCAGGCCAACGCTACCCTTGGGGCTTGCGACCCATTTGCAACAACGGGTGTCAGCACTGAGATTGCAACAACTCGTGCCAGCGGTCCGATTGCAACAACGGGCGTCAGCGCTCAGATTCTAACAATGTTCAGCGCGCTCGGGTTCATCACATCGATTGCCAGGATGTTTCGCTTAGTGTTTATCCTGACATCATTGATCTCGTTCGGCACGGTGTTTTGTAGATACACAGAGAGTGCTTGTCGGTTGAGGACGTGCAGGTTGTCAGTAGCGTTCTGTGGCACAAACTGAATGGAGTGAGGCCATCGTTGAGCCGCTGTTTTCACGGTGTTCGAGCTCGACGCCGAAGATCAGTTGAGAATTCTTCGTCTGGCCTTGCGGTACTGGACAAGTCTAAAGCTGTCTTCCAAGGACTCGTCACCTGATGCAGAGTACAGCTTTGTGGGCTCGCTATCACTCGACGTATTTCCTGGCTTCCTCGAACCGATGTCCGTGGGTGAAAGGGAACCGCGAGGGTCCTCGGGGTGTTGTACATCCATCACCGCGATGGAGGGGGCGGTAGACACCACAGGTGCAGTGAGAAGTCCAGAAAAGCAGAGACGGGCGAGATGTGTTCCGCAAGAGAAGCACTTCGACCTCCTCCCGGCGAACAGAATTTCTCCAAGACAACAGTGTACGGAGGAGGGACTTGTTTTTCTAGTGTCAACAGGCACGAGTGCTGTCGGCGCCAGGGAGTTCGGAAAAAACATGAGCGGTCGTACGCAGGCTGTAGTCTTGCACTTCGGATAAAAAATTTAAAAAATTGTCATACTGACTTTCCTGTTGTGCTGGCTGAAATCCAACTGCAGAATTCTATCTGATGCGACATGTCATAAATAAGCGCTGGGCTCTGACACACTTAAAGCGCTAGAAAACAAAAACAAAACATGCAGAAGACAGGATAGGCGCTGATCCTGTCTCTTTCGATGTAGTGTGCCAGTTAGCTATAGCAACATAAACACTAAGTCGGAATAGTCAAACCTAACTGCCCTAGCGTACGAATGGTGCGGGACGAATTAGGTACGTTAAAGCAGCATCAGAGAAGAGTGCATGCGTTACACTCGATACCAGAGCAGCCCTGACGTGCAGATAACGTGTTTTAGTCCAATTTCTCCTGCGATCTGCTGTGTTGAAGTGACGAACTTTCTTGAGATACAATGTTTTAGGTGATAAAAAATTTGCTGGCGCCAAACAAACGCTTCAGGTCTTTAGTGCGATAATGTATGACTCTAGCTAGACTTTAAGCCTTTAAGCCAAGACGCGTCGTGATAAAACACAGTCCATAGTGAGCACACCAAGTCTGCTGCGCAACCGTATACATCGCCTTCACCGCTGGCTTCGACTCCGTCCCCAATCTATTTTGTCCGAAACCGAGACAAGAGGTCTCTGCCCACTGTTGCTCGGCGTAGTATTCAAAAGATCCTTTGCTTTCCGCGTCGAAATGGCCGACAGTACATAATGCCTTTCCTGGCTGCGGCAGCGAGGAAACTATCGTACGGTGTCTTTTGCCGTTGTCCTGGCTACAGCGCACACAGGCAGTCGCGCGCGAGGAAGTTGACCTGTCAGGTCCACCAGTCACATTCCGAGCAGACAACGCAGGAATGTCGGCCTGTTCAGATGTCGCACCAGAAATCGGTCAATGCTGTGCTGAAGTTTCTAAGCTCAAGAAACCTATTAGAGGCATTCTGATGCTTCCGAGTTCCCGGCATCGTCACCTTTCTTTATTTGTTCTTGCGCTTTTGCGCTTTTCCTCCGCCATTCCCTCAATCTTTCTTTGCTACATTAGCCCTCTCTTAGTGGGATGGAGCAAACCCAGAAGCCTCTCTTCTCGTTAATCATACTCTCTTTCCCATCTCATCTCTCTGCTGTCACATATTTATCGTAGCATACGTGCCAGAGAGCCCTCAAGTGGCTGCCATTGCGCCCATCAAGTGCAAACGTGCATGCGGCGTTTCCTAGATGACCACTTACTCGACGACGCAGTGGGCCGCTGTGAGCACCCATCGATCCGTAAGCAGTGCTCCTCCACAGTGGTGCCTTGAACCCATGGCCGACATCTTGCGCACTGAAACCTGCATGATGCGAAAAGGGTGCTGACAGACAGATACATGCTTTGACGAAGACGGCATATCAAGGTGGCTGAAGTATGAGCGTAATATGGTCCGTAATTGAATAGAAGACCAAAGCGATATTGAAGCAACAGTTTCTGCAGAACTGAGGGTTTAGACTTGCCTTTATCGCAGCTGATATGTAGTTTTGCTTAATGAATGTGCCCCACGAATCTCTCAACGCGAAACTGGATGTCAAATAGAGAAACAAACCATAGAATTTCATTAGTCTCCTTTTGCTGCTTGGTAAGTGATGTACTCGATAACTTCATTTCCTTTGTGTAGCGATCTACATCTGCCCCTACTTCTTCCTCTACTTTGGAGCCATCTGCGAAAACCTTGAAGCCCAATTACCTTCTTTATCTATGGATGAAAAGGAAAGCTTTTTAGCTGGGTGAAATTCCCGCATATCATATTTGGAAGTTATCTCATTATGTGTGAATATTCTGTCCTTTCAGACAAAATTGTTTTCTTGGTTTAGAATTTCATAGGTCAGGATAGCTGAAAAATTGAAAAAGACTTCATCCCAGCCAAAGCAGCAGCCGCAGGCCATAGAAACGCTGATGATTAATCCCCAAAAGGAGCAGTTACTTTGTCTACGTAAAAAAATGTATGCATTGGTGCAGTCACCAGAATCGTTTTAAAGGAAAATCCGGAAAGCCAGCAGCAGTGGCAGAAATACAGGAGGACATTGAAGATACACTTTGGTTGTCACCACAACACTAAGATGCCAAAGATTGATCTATGGTCGATGATATTGGTGAGAAAAAGGGCTGGACTAAAGGTTTCTTTAACTGCTCCATATTTTGTTGTTAAAACAACTAATCAAGAAGGACAGTTGAACATCATGCATTACGATGAGCAGAATAGAAAGTGCACCTGTCGGAATGTGCGGCCGTATTATCAGCGTAAGGACAATGATAGCCGGCCGGGAAAGTATACTTATCGACATTGCCAGCGGTCAGAATATACTTTGGGTACTGTAGCAGCATAAATTGTGGGACACAGTCACAGAAAGAACCAATAGACGTGGACGCGCACGCACGCATGCATGCACAACTAAGCTCCAATAAAAATGCAGCAATACGAGCATGCAGTTTATTTTCTAAGTTATTTTCTTACCCATAGCGCCATACACGCATTACAGTGAAAAAGGGGTCGGGAGGGGCTTACATATACAGCAAAGTGAAACAAACTAAAGCACTACGCATGATACACTTTTTTACAGAAAACAAAAAAGGAACAAATGCATTACACCAGAATAGTAACGCATTTCCAACATAATATGTAAAGAATGTGTAAAGAATGTGCCCAAGAGCTTCGGTAAAGAGAAAATGGCATGTAAAAACTACAAATTAATTGATGTGGTATAGCGTTCACCGCTCGAAGTTCTGTAAAACTTGGCACATGCGTTATTGCACTGTAATTGAGCCCCATGCCAACGCGGTCGCTAAAGCCGTCAATCTAAACTCCCATCTCGAGCTTATCAGCGAAATACAAAAGCCATTGCGCCGGATTATGTCATTATTTCAAAACATTGATTTCATGAGGATAAGTGACTTCTCTGCTTCAGGGATTCCGTTAGTCGTTGTTTTGGAAGAGTCGCTTAAATGACAACGAATAGAAGTCAACTTGGAGGAAAGCTAGACGTTAAATTATTATGGCATAGGGAGGAATTTGCCTAACAAGCATAAATGCTGGCTTGCGGGACCAAAAGTAATTTCGGCAGCGTACCGCTGTCTTTCCGGGGTAGCAGTGCGGTGATATTTACATGCATACTGCACTTCTATGTGTAATGTACTTTTCCGGAACTGCAGTATGATCATAGCGTAAATATAAGCTGCAACTATGTTAGGAAGCATAATTCAGCCACCTATAGGTCCCTAGACAAAGGGTGACATTATTTATAATGATTCTGATGACAACAATGGAACACCTGTTCAGATTGGGTGACATCGCGAAACAGTATAAGGTTAGTAACACCACTTTCTTTGCAATGGATTCTTGCAAGGCTTTAAAGAGTGCAGACTGGAAACAAACAAACATGCGGGCAGACAAACAAACAACAAACAAGCAAACATGTAAGCAAGCAATGAAACAAACAAACAAACATACAAACAAACACGTAATCAAGCAAGCGAATAACACAACGCAGCCCAATGAAGAAATGGAAGAACGCTGCAGCCCAACACCCGTTCGCTTCTACCCCCCCCCCTCCCCACCTTCTCGGCTCCTCTTGTCTGTTTCTTTGGCACGCGCATTCGTCAACATATGGCTAGGATAAACATGAAATAATACTTCGCATTCACAATGATTAGTGCGTATTCTCCTGGAGAAATCAAATTCCTGCAGTTGATCACAAACTACAGAGAAAGTTTGTTAAAAGAAATCTTTCGAAAAAAGCTGTAGGAACGCAGGAAAGCGAAAACCGTGACCATGTCGCAACTTACGCAGTAGCACCTGCTGGTCAAATAACAGTGTGGTCATAAACTTGAAAATTTAATTTGCATAGACAACAGCAATATATTCTTGCGTTGGTAACGTCTTGCAGTGGAAAGAGAGAGAAATGAAAGAAACTGAAGACAGGGCAGGTTATCCAGAAGAAAAATCAGATTCTCTACCGTGCACTGGGAAGCGGGGGACAGGGTCGCCGTGAAAAGGAAATAGGAAGATAGATCACTGCTGTTCAGGGTAGAGAATAACAGATAACACTTGCCAGTACTACAGTCGCTGTAGTACTGGCAGCGACTGGCAACACACGGTTTGTTGCCAGTAAGAACTGCAGCAATGCATTTGTACACACACACACACACACACACACACACACACACACACACACACACACACACACACACACACACACACACACACACACACACACACACACACACACACACACACACACACACACACACGCACGCACACGCACACGCACACGCACACACACACACACACACACACACACACGCACGCACGCACGCACACGCCTACATACATACTTGTGTGTGTGTTAATATTTTATGTACTTGTAGTGAAGTCAGAAACCATAGTACCAAAACCGCACATTATCGCTTTACCAGAAAGAAGGGATTGGGCAAACAAGGTGTTCCCTGAGGCGGAGGTGAAGCAGGCTTCAAGCACTCAGCAAAGTGAAGCAAAAAGTGCATACATTCTTTGGAAGCACACATACAACATAGCGAACCGCATCCGTTTCGATAAAGAACGAGCACAAAAGCATCCGGACCACATATTTGATGATATTGCGCTCCCCGCATAGACTTCCCGGTAAAGATGACTGTTGCGCAAGCTGCCGCCACAACGGCAGCTTGTGAAGTGGCGAGTGACGTCACTAGCCTTTCGTATACAAAAGAACCAGACTAGCAACTGATTTCATCGTTATTGCAGCATCGCTAGGCATAGGCAACGCATCGTGAGGACTCCCGAGAAGCAGCGTGAATAGAAGGAGCGGCAAAGGGAAAAAAGAAACGGCAATACGACTAGCAGCGACGTGCTGTCAAAATTTCCATTACTACAATTACTCTAAATTATCGTTACTGCGATTACTCAAAAGCAATAAAGCATTGCGTACCTCCCTCGGCAGTTGTTGTGGTGGTTTTTAAAGTTTCGCTGGACATGAACTTTCGCAGGGCCGGGATGACAAGTCAATTTCTTTTTTTATTTTCTTGCGTGGGAAATAGCAAGAAAGTTAATTATTTCAGAAAAGTACCGACGTCACCTTGTGGTGCCTCCCAATATTTAAGAAATATATATAGAGAGAAAAGGCGCGTCTGATGAACCAAAACCATGATCACTTGCTGTCATAACCAGCTGTAATAAACGATGAACGCATTTTTATTTATTCGAGCAAGTCTCAAAAGGCGCAGTATTTATTCTAAAGACGGAGTTTCAAAGACAAACAGTGTGCGTGCCCTGAGAAAGAGAACGAGGCGTACTGGGAGGACGCACACCGTTTAAAGCGCCATAACACAAACGCGTATCGTTCCCGCTGAAATATTCCGGCACACTATGGCAAGGAAACGCTTAAGTTTCGTTGAAATGACGTTCGAGATGTTTCATCTCGCACTTTGATTGACTCTGAGGTGCTCTGAACTGGTAGCGCATTACTCGTCACCGAAACCGGTGCACGCAAATACACATGCAAGTTAGCGAAGACTAGTTGATTTGTACAAAGCGAAAAGAGGCGATCGCTCCCCACATACGCCTCCTCTACATGACTGCCGATCGACGAATCGCTGCCACCGCTGCGAAACGTCTACGCTAATAGAATTTTACAGGGAAGCTGTATACCTCTACAGTCCAAGGAAATTTTCGTGTCGTTTTTGGCGTGGCAAGCAAAAAACTCCCTATATGTGGGCCGACCAGGAGATACTGCAATGCTGGGCCGACCCGCGGTGGAGGTGAAGCAGGCGTTAAGCAATCCCCATACGTGGGCCGATCCCGAAGATGGTGCAATGCCGGGCCGACCCGCGGCGGAGGTGCAGTTCGCCATTTAGGGGCCCACATACACAGCTTCGCTGGTCATCCTTCTTCACAGAGTGGAAGGGCACTAAGTTTTTATAATAAAGATAACGTTTCTCGAAAATATATATTAATTTCATTCGAGTTTAGTTAACATTTCCTTTGCACTTCTTGTGATAATTATGTTGTAAATTCTTTTGTTTATTGCTACTCTTAAAAGAAATGTTCAAAGCTAAGGCCCGGGAATTCTGTGTCATGTTATTAATTGTGTGCACACTGTAATACTTGTACAAAAAATTGGGACGCAATGTCATCAAGCGCACTTCTTTGGCGGTGTGCAAGCCGGCTTCCCGTTTCCAGTTTCCTGAATAAGGCGCCGAGTATTTTCGTATTACTTTCATTTTTTTTAAAATACGTTTACTGTTTGAAGTACACACACTAAGAATTCGGTTACCCTAATGTCCTCCCTGTCTTTTCAGCTGTGAACTTTTGGCGATTACGTAGAGTGTGCGGCTCAGCCAAGTGGCCAGCAATTTCAAGCTTCGTTTCTGTTTCTCAGAAGCAATGAAAAAGGAAGCGACGGAAGGGATCGAAGAGTCGGGCTGCCGGCGCAGTCGACAGTAAACACCTGAGTCAAGCGTTCGTGCGGGGCAGTTTGATTCGTATCGATTTTCTCATCGCTCGCTTCAGGTTACCTTGGCCCGGCTGCAAGTCTTATACGCGGGCGTCACAGTTTATCGTTGTTGTTTTTTTTTTTTCTTTTTGGTCCCGGTTGGCCGGAGGTATTTATAGCGACCCTGCAACGCTCGAAACTCGGCCACAAGTCAGCACCGTCCGGCGTGTTTCCGTTTCTGTTTTATTTAGTTTCCTGTTCACAGTTCTTGCGCTCCTTATTTTCCCTGTTCTGAAACGATCGTGGCAAAACTCACCTGCCAGGGGAACTCTCCTGGAAGCGCTGGAGCTCCTCCGATGATGTTGAACGCGGCATACTCTCGTTCTCTTAAGCCGCAGTCTGCAGAGGGCGTCGACAGGGCCGGTGGCATGGAAAAATGCAGCCGTGAAGAAAGTCGGTTTCTGATGAAATATTCGAAAGTGGTTGCTGGAACAGCCATGAGCCGCTTAGGCGCTCTGATCTGCGGTTAGGTCGAACGCAAACCCGCATACTGCATGGCCAACGAAGATGCGTCGCCTGAACTGGCGGATCAACACCAGTGTGCTCCGGACACCATGCATAGTTTCACTTTCGGTAAGGTGACTTAATTAGAGCTTAGCATTTGTAGGCGCGAGATAAATGTTAATTATATCTGTAAGGCCAACCAGGATGCCTTAATGTTATACTGCGTGACATGAGCTATTCGATACATATGCATTCTATTAAAAGCAAGAAACCTGTCGGAGAGAGCTAATATCCTGGTCTGACGTAGCTTAATGATGAACGCACCCTCAGAACCTTACTTAGGCATTAAAATTCAGTACAAGCTTGAGTTAAACGATTTACGAGGAGTCTTAGAGGGGTGGGGGTAGTGCAGCGTGGAGTATTATTTCGTACACATAGCTGGCATGAACAGAGAGAATCCACAACGCTAACAATGTCCAGTCATGTCATACTACTAAACATTTGCCTTAAATACGGCTGCGATACGTCGATAGCAAGTTATTCGTGCTTGGACTGATGCCTATTAGGGGCTCCTGGAGTACACGTTCGTCCGATGTTTAACCCGATGTTTAATCGTACAAATTATAGACATTTTCTGGCTTTGAATCTCTACTCTACTTTATCGCTGCATAAAGCTGAAGAATGGATTCAAGTAGGCTGTTTATTTTTTTTTAAAGCGAACTTTATCTGCATGCTTGTCTAATTGAATGGGTTTAACGTTGCCAAACTACACATCGATCTATGTGGGACGCCACAAAGGACGACTTCTGAATGATTCCGATCAAACCAGGTCGTTTGACATGCGGTACGCGAGCACTGTTGTCGTATGTATTCATTAGAGTACGACCACCGTAGTAGGGAACCGAACTCGCGCAATTGTGCTCATAGTCACTCAATCACTACTGCAAGTTCCATTCCGTCATCTGCTACAACGGCTATACGTGATCTGTCTACATTTAATTTCCGCACTGAAAATTCGCGACCAATGTTTTCTTGAACTGGCTGGTCATATACGTGAGAATTCGATACGCCGTGTTCACCTGCGGAACCGTGCTGTTCTTCGAAACACGATCTGCGACAAACGAGTACAACCGGAAAGCGTTTTACGGCAATGCAAGGTTCAAAGAAATAGCCGATCAACACGCCTCTCCAGAGCTTGCTGCATCTTTCAAGAGCACAAAAAGGAACGCATTATAACGAGAAGTGCACTACTACGGCGGTTAACTAAATAAGTCATGGCTGTGTCATTGAACCGCAACAAAAAAGAAATCTTTTGTATGTATAGTAACGCCGGGGACACGTACAGACCAGATTCATTCCCAGATGTTCAACTATCTAGCATGATTGTGGGCTTACTCCGACAAGTCTAGGGCTGCTCTTTGCGGTCTGGTCAGCGCTGGCGCGTTGCAGGTGCCTCAGATGGTTTCATATTTGCTAGGCCTACCTTTGTTCTCAGGCATCCTTCATAAGGGAAACAGCGGAACTCTCAGTAAACGTTTAGCAAGCGCTTGGGGAAGCGTGGGAAGCAAACATGCGTGTTTCCCATGTTTAAAATGGGTGGCGCCGTGCTGATCTGTACCTATCCAGTTGGACCATTTGTTACGATGATAGATTTGACACAGGCACTCACGCCACCATAGCTCTCGATTGAGTTTGTGCGCACGCAAGAATAGCGTCAGTGTGTGCGCAGTCCATCCGTGCGGCATTGTTTTCTCTACCATAACGGGGCCAGGTGCGCTGAGGTTGCTGAGGGAAATAACATGGAAAGGACAGTGATACAAGAGAACACCCGTAACAAAGATGAGCACGATATATCTCTGTCGCCGATCTCTTCAATTGACTTGAGCACGCCGCTAGGAGCTGCTATACACGTGTGCTGCATGAACCAGAGCAACCGAACAAGAAGAACATGCTGCCAATGACGTCACCGAGGAGCGCAATCTTTTGCCCTCTCGAACCACGCAATTGGGTCGGACCTTTTACGAGCGTAGGGTCGTAAGATTTCTATTACCCAGAAACCGAGGCACAGGATACAGTCGTGCCGGAGGCCGCGCTTAACGCGGAGGCAAACCTTTCCTGATCTTAACTGTATAGTTGAAATCAATTTTCTGCCAACTCACGGCTTGACAGTAAATTTCCCGCCACCTGTCGAGCCCTCGAGAACGAGGAACCGCGCTTCGTTCGGCAAGTCGTGCGTTGTTGCCTCGAGAACGCATCTC
This sequence comes from Dermacentor andersoni, assembly GCF_023375885.2. Taxonomy (NCBI): domain Eukaryota; kingdom Metazoa; phylum Arthropoda; class Arachnida; order Ixodida; family Ixodidae; genus Dermacentor; species Dermacentor andersoni. The sequence continues at coordinate 145,930,629 of NC_092818.1, read as the reverse complement.
GCGCGCTCGCAACCCGGCGGCACGCTGCGTAACCGGTGTTGTATGTTTTCCCCGGTGGCCGATAAAGGCGGCACGCAACAGCTAGGAGGAATAAAGAAAAGAGAGCCGATGTGGTTCCCTACCGTGCGAAGCTCTCGCGGCGAGGGGGCCACAGACGACGAGCAGCAGCAGCGTCGCAGCGGCGACGGCAGCGGTGGCCAGCATGGTTCTTCTTCGGTGACGGCGGCCCGCTCGGACAGCCGGCGCACTGACTGTTGCTGCAGTCCCCTCTCGATGGAGCTCCTCGCTGCAGCCGCTGCAGGTGAGCAACCGGCCGGGCTAGCAAGGGTCGTCGCCGCCCGCTCCGAAACGGGTTCCCCACCCCTGCATGCACTTAAGCATGTTTCCCAAGGTGAGCCCGCGATGCGCTGAACCCGACGTCGGAAAGCCGGCCAGCACCGCTGACCCGCTGTACCGTGTGTTCCTCTGCGCCATCAAACGATGACCTTTGCTTTATGCCAGGAGCGTTTTCTTCCCGACGCGTTGGTCACCAGCTTCCTAGACGCCACATGAAGCTAAGGCTAATTACAGCAGGTTCAAACTAACGTCGTAGGTCCTTTCCAAAAACTGATACATCTCCATCACTAGTACATACTTGGGGAGAGCTCTGTGGCTACGATGATTCGCAAGAGCCGTTAAAATCAAGGACAGCATACCTAATACAAGAAAGAGTGTCGCACACTTATAATTCCCGTCCGCGTGTTAAACGCTGCAATTCCTTGATGTTTTCTTTGCTTTCATTCGTCGCGGGTCTTGTTCAATGACCAGTTTGTTATCGCCTCGGCTTTTGCGTTTTATCCGCTTTGCGGCAAGAGACAAGCCCGTCCAGTAGATTTGGTATTCTTGTGCTCGGTGTGCCTGCAAAACACACCGGCTCTCCGTCAACTATACTTTGACGCAAATAGAAAGACGAACGACGACGCCTTTACCATACCTTCACTCGTTCAAGCCGACGGTTCTTTCAAGGAAGCCATGGTCATGTCCTGGCGAAGGCCGTAGCACAGTACTGAGTTGTACCTGACTTACTGATTGCTTCTTTCGAAGTTGTAACGAAGATGAGATGAACAGTAGATGTTAAATGTTACAATGACCACGACAAACTTCGCAAAGCCATTTCGTAACCACTCTAATGCAAATTGCTGACTGTAAATGCCAAGGACAGCGTGCATCTTCAGTCTCGAAGCTGACTACAGATGATTACTCTAGACGGCAGGCTGTATCGACGACTATCACGGGCACTTGGGCCCTTGGAGAATTACACAAGTGTGTGCGGTACGGATGTGCTTCCCAAATACACCGATTTTTGTTCTGACGGCATGCCACTCCCCAAAGCAGCCATTTTTCACCTCCGTGTCACACACCACACCTCCTTTCATTCACGCTTGCACTCCTTTTCTTCTCACCAGGTGGTGTTTCCTCTCTCCAGGTCCACGTGTGTAAACAGACTTGCTGCTTGATTAGTACTGTAACTGCGTGTGAGCGGCTGCCTCAAATAATTGCAGTCTCGCAAAGGAGACAATGGTGGTCCATCTGCCATCAAAAAGGAGGAAAAAAGAAATACTCCGATGAACTTAGGTTTCTTCACGCAGGCGCTTCTCCTTCTGTCGTGCACAGATAGATCGACTCATAATTACAGAAGCCTATATTTTTTATTGTCCAGCTGCAAAAAACGGTGAGCGGAACTTGAAGCGATCGGGAAAGTATTGCTACCAGATTTACATTGTGAAGGAATGTTTACCGCAAGAAGCTGCTCACGTGTGTGATCTGCATACGTAGAGAGGTAATCCTAGAGAGAGATGCAGACGTGTTCATTTGCAGAAAGGCTGGCTAGCTTATGTACTACGTACTTTCTTCCTCTTGCAGCACATTCACTGCTAAGCAAAAATATTTCTTCAGCATAGGAAGAAGGAATAATAAGAAACGACGAAACACGGAAACTCACGTTCGCAATAGTCAGCTCATGAGCTGCTCATGGCCTCACAGTAAACAGGCAGGCCTCGAAGAAACAGCGACGAACGCTCGGGAAATAAAGGAGGCAAAATGGTATTCGCAGCTCAATTGTGCTCGAGTGAGAAGAAAGGGGTACATTGAAACGCGAACGCGAATGCGTGACTCGCTGCGTCACGCAGTTCTGTGCTGCTGACACAAAAAATGCTAATAAACAAGAAAGAAAAAACGTGGTGCATGAGAAGGACCAGCGCGGTCGATGCGAAGGCGTCCGTAAATCGGCTGCGTACTGGGCGAACGCGAAAACACGACGTGACGGTGGTCCCAAATTTGCCCAAGAGGTTGCGGGATCCAAGGGGTTGGGGGAGGGGTAGAAATGAAGGTATGAGGAGCGGGGGGGGGGGGGGGGCGATTGTCCTTCACTAACATCATATCCGATACGATGCATATTGTTTTCAGGTGCTTGTATTGCGCTTCTCTATCACGTCACATTTTGACGATGAGCAGCTTCTTCGTGCGTTCAGCTTTCCGTGTGCGCTGCTGTTCATACGAAAATGCAATTCTGCCGCATTGTAGCCTGCAAGACGAGCCCCAATGGGGGAATGAATGAGAGCTTACAAAAAACCAAGGCGTCTAAGAAGGGAAATGTTTGTTTCTCGTGAGTCGTTGGGGGTAAAGCACGAAAGCGCACAAACCACAAATAAATAAATAAATAAATAAATAAATAAATAAATAAATAAATAAATTAATAAATAAATAAATTGCTTTCAGAACCACCACCGTGTTGTGGTGGACGTTGTCAACGCTATTTATGACCAAGACATTCGTAACGGAGTAAGTACTTTTGCCTTTGACCTTTATCTGTAACTGAGTCACGAAAAACAAATTGCTGCCCTCCCCCCCCCCCCCCTTATTTTTTGCACTCACCACTGCTCCTTTTCCTGTTTGATCTTTCTAGTGCTTGTAGTGTTTCTCTAGTGCTCGCAGTCCGTTATCTTTTCCTCAGAACACTCTGTCGTCGTTGATGTAATGTAAAAAAAAAAAAGAAAGAAAACGGGCCGGGAAGTTGAAACGTCACATAACAATGTCGCCTAACCACTTGCTAGGTCACCTAACAATTTAGTAACAGTCTGCACGCGCTTCCTTTCTAGGCGGCGCGGTACGCCTGTTCGCGACAGCACGGTCAACTTATGACTCGCATAGAGAACAGGATGCTCCTTCTATCTCCATCTCCTGCCTGGAACGCAACATCGGCCCTGCCTCGCCGACGAGAGTCCTCTGACCTTCGTGCTCAATGTAATCACGTGATGTGATTACTGGCTCGGTAGCCTTTGCTCTCTCTAGCGCAAGACAAGCCCATTCACTTTTCTCGTCACGGAAAACTACATTTCCCTGTGCCATCCGGCACCTGGCAGCTTTGAATGTCAAGCCTCGTTGGCGTAGGCGATCAGGCACTGCATCGCCTAGCTCAAATTGACGCTTTCCTGCTGTACATAGTAACTGCTTGCTCTCTGCTTGGCTTTAGTTTTTGCCTCACCTGACGATTCCGCTGCGCCAAACAAAACTTCCATGTGGAGCGTACTCTTCTGTGAGTGTCTCGTCTACAAGTCACCGAAAGAGCTCTGTAGTGATGCGTGCTAGCTTTACTAGCGCTTCGCACTTTTGTGCTTTCTGAGAACGTCTGGTTTGTACGATGAGTCTCGAGTGCCATCCCTTCACGTCTCTGTAACCTCTCTCTCTCTGTCTCCCCTTTTTATCGTCCCCTTCTCCTTTCCCCTAGCGTAGGGTAACCAACCGGACTCATGGCTGGTTAACATCCCTGCCTTCTTTATATCTCTCTCTCGCTCTCTCACCGCTTCATCCGCTGGCTTGTCTACACGTTAACGTATGTCGCATGTCATCGTAGGTTGCTCTGAACCGCGGAAATAACTAGTTTCTCTTGAACCTGGCTCCTCAGAGCACGTACTTGCATATTCTGGCGATACGAGTGAGGCACGATCAGCTGATCGAACTCCGTTTGCCTGCGTTCTGGACAATTTTGCTCCACCGCAACGCCTTTCTCTTGATCGAAAGCCTACATTATTTCGTGCTGCACCTTCGCTTACATTACCCTTTATGTAAGCGAGCTGGGTCGTCGTTTCGCTCTGCCAAAAAGGCGGAACTGCCAATCTCTAGCCTCTTTAGGCTCGCTGACGTGGGCGCAACGACCGACTCTGTCGACTCGTAAACTTCTTCGTTTCGGACGCGCTCTCTAGCGTTTGCTGCGCTTGAGCCGCATTAAGGTCGCGCGTGTTACGCGCCTACGCGGCTCCAAGGCGGTGTGGTTCCATCTCGCAGTGTGAATTATCTACACCACGCTCTACCTAAGAGGTGCTACCGATCTCGCATTGCGGCGCCTCTGATGGATCGAGGGAATTCAACGCTCCAACCACTGTATCTGCCGCCACGTCACTCGGCTCAAACGCGGACGCGCTTTCAATCTCGGCCGTCTTAGCGCGCCGCGCCTCTGACCCCCGCGCGCCGCTTGAAACGGCCGTTTCCGCTACTACTGCCTTTGCAGCGCGCTCATCGAGCTCTAACGCGGAGGCACATGCGATCTCAGTGTGCTGCGCCTCTGACTCGTGTTCGCCGCTTGAAACTGTCGGCTCCAGGATGACTGCTTTCGCAACCAGCTCCTTCGGTTCTTAAGCGGAGCCTCTCACAGTCTCCGCGTGCGTCTGGCTCATGTTTGCCGCTTGAAACGCCGTCGTTTCAAGTACTGCCTCCGCAACGAGGTCGATCGGCTTCGACGCGTGGTCGCTTTCGATCATAGCGCGCTGCGGTACTGACTCAGCTGCGTCGCTTGAAACTGTCGTATCCTGACCTAATGGCGATTCAGCGAGCTCTCAAGTGTTTGGCGGAACCCTATTCGTGGCTTCGCACTGTTTCTGTTTCCGCGCGTTCACGGTCTTCGCGCTCTTGTTCTTTGCGGCTCAACTCTTGTCGGAGTTCTTCATTCTCTTTATCCAATGTTTTCATTTCCTAGGGACGTTCTTCTTTCATGATGAGTGCCGAGCTTAGAACCATCTTCAAGAAGTATTTAATCTTCGGCCAATCATTTTTTGCTTTCCAAAATGGTTAAACTAATTGGGACAATCGTCAGATCTTCCGCTGCATCTAGAGCAAGCTTTCAACAGAACTCCAACAGCTCGGCCTTTCGCAACCTTTCCAACATGAAGGCACATTTTCTTTTGGACATTGCAAAAAACTTTCTCCTGCACCGGGCAGCCTTGCTGCCCATACGTGCTGCTCGAAGACGTTCTTGTTCATTATCAAGCCACATGACTTCAAGTACGATGTAATGTGACTGAAATCTGCAATCTGCAATGCAATCTGACTAACCAGACAATAGCAACCGTCACCTCTGAGGGCTGAAACTTTCTCCTCTCTTAGGGTACAGTAGGATTTATAAAAAGCGCCACCAATTGCCTGTTCATCACGTGATTCGATATAGTTACTTAAAGCACCGTGTTCTCGCCCATATGGCATCAAGCTGCTGCGGGCTCCTTCGATTTTTGCGAAAGAGAAAGCCTGTTCTTATTTCGATATTTCCTACAAAACAATGGCGCATTTATCGCTAGGATTATCGAAATCAAACTTCTCAACAACGAAAGATAAATACGACGTTGAAAGGCTAGTGCGCTGGTATGTGCCGCTCTTCTCGCAAAATGTGAAACCATATCGTTTTACGCAGTCGACGACGCATCGAAAGAAGCGTCGTTTGTCTCCGCAAACACAAAAAGAAAAAGACTAAAAAGTCACTGAATGCTTTTTCTCGGCTGGAATTGCATGACATGCGTGCTATTTCTTTGAACTTGTCGCCCGGGAAGATATTGGCGCCGCCATTAAACTGCGCGATACCGCGCCCCGACCTTAAACGGGTGGCGGCGGCGTTTTCGCATCTTGATGCTACAGCGTCAACCGTAATCCTTTGGTGCCATAAAACGCCTTCCAGAGCTCAAGAGCCTCTTTAGCATTCGCCGCCGCGGCGGGGTCGTCGTTTTAGGTGTCGTCATTGGGAATCTGTGTTTTCCTTCGAGTTTCTTTTTACCCTCGCACGAATTTGAGGCGATTGATTCGACAGGCAGCATGAAGAACACGTTCATTGCCTTCTGCAGTCACCGTAGTCTTCGGATGAGCTCTGCGCACTATGCAGAAAGCATCAGAAAAGCCATTAATAGGAGAAGCATAGAGTTTAAAAGTGGCGGAGATACGCTGGTTCAGTTGATGCCGCTAGTCTTGTGATAAGCTGTCAAGTAGGGGAGGAGGATGAGGAGGATGGAGAGGGTGTAGATAAGATTTTTTAGTTCGGTGACCCTGAGTGTTGGCCAGTAAAGCGTGGCGAAATGAGCGTATGTAAACATGTTGGTACTGCCAAATTACTTGGTTACCTGCGTTTACATTCTACGCGGGTTTACATGGTACGCGAACAGCTGGCACCCATTTCAAGTTTTTCTGTAATATGAGGAATTCCACGTTTGTTCAAGAGAAAAGGAACTTTTTCATAGACGAGATCATTCGACACTTCTCTGTCATTCTGACGATAGCATATGACAGCAGACGGTCACGTAACTTTAGGCAGAGGGAAAGCGACAGTGGATTACATGAGTGATGGAGTTTCATAGTATAATAAGTTGTTTACGCGTCCTCTCTCTACATCGGCATTCATAAATGCTTCGACTGAGAACCGGGCTTTAAAAAAATATCAAAAATATAACCGTTCCAGCCGGGCCTGTGTGCTCTACTGACAGTATGCGTTTTCACGTTCCCCACATAAAGGGACGCACCAATACTCCTGGACCCTGTGTCATATATAGGAGATGTACAAGCGTGCACAGGTTCCTGTTTTCTTAAAGGAGGCGCCTATCTTAATTTCTCAGCGTAGAAGGAAAATGGTGAAAGTGAGAGAATGCCCCCCTGAACAATTTCGTGAGGAGCTGACGAGCAGTCTATAGCTCGGTGTCAATATCGACTTGGGCATTCGAACGCATATGAACGCAAAAATGCTCTACTGACGCAACCTGAATACTTATTTGTATCATGTTTGTTACGTTAATGCTATTTCTGTAAGGCCACACACGTCAGCGAACTCACTGCAATTTCCTTCTTTCCTTCCCTCCTCTCTCTCCCTGTTATCTTTGTTTTCCCCCTTTCCCTTTCCCCCGGTGTAGGGTAGCCAACCGGACATGATTCTGGTTAACCTCCCTGCCTTCTTCTTATCTCTTTTCCTCCCTCCCTCCTTTGTTACGTTATTTTTTTTTTGCGCCAACACTTTGAAGCATGAGCTCCGGTTAGAGTTTCGATTTTATTTACATATTGCGGTAAATTAGATGAAGATAAAAAAGTTGAAGCATCAATTTTGCGGGTCTCAAGCTAAACCGATATTGCAGTTCTGTAAACTGCATCTGTAGAAGACGCTAGAGGGTAGCAGAGGGCACCGTAACATAACGCCTAAGTCACCGAGCGATAGTCGTGGGTATGTTGACGCGATCACGCTTAAAAGCAGCGAAATTGACAGGTGGCCTATGGTTCGTGCGTATTCGCATTGTTAACTGCGAATCGCTAAGCACCTACAGGTGAAGTGCCAAAAAAAAAGTTAATGGCACTTTTCTTATTCCGTGTTGCTTGAGACCTTACCATTTTGCAGTATATAAACAAAAACATGACAGTCAAGGCAAAAAAAGGCTTACATGAATGGCAGCGTTTAGAGACCAACTGTACCGAAATTTTGCTTTGGCCAAATTGCTTATCAAGTTGTAATACATACTATCGAAGGAATCTCGGCAACGCCGCCCAGCTTTTCCTAGTTCCCACTAACTTGGGAACTTGGCAACTGGAAAAGAAATGAAGCATTTGTTTCGTTTCTGGCAATTCGAGCATGCTTCGTATACGTACTATAGATAATGTATTGAATCATCTTATCATGGTAGCCTGCATTTAATTTATTTATCGCTCCTAGCGCCGAATAATTGACAAACACGATTCTTTAAAAGTGGACATTGCTTAGCCATGCATTCTGTCTTGTGCAAGAAGCGATATAACCTAAAGCTCGCTAATTCGCGGACCATTGAGACATTGCTTACGAGAAAGCTATTAGTGGGACTGTTATCTACGCCTAAAATCTCACTCGACCAACGTTAGGTAGGCATACGTTTGGTTCTTTTCAAGGAACCGTCTAGACGACGAGAAGCGTTGAAGTGATATCGAGAAAAAAAAAGAGACTGCAGGTTCTGTTTATTATAAAATATGAAGACGCCAAATAAACAGACACACACAAGAGAAGAGAACGGGACAGGGCGCCACTCGCAACTGTTTTATTTACAGTTGCGAGTGTGTGTGTGTGTCTTTTGTGTGTGTCTGTTTATTTGGCGTCTTCATATTTTATAATGAACAGCTACCAACTAGCCCAACAAGAAGTGCAGGTTCTGCTTTGCAGAGTGTTAAAAAGTAAAAAAATGTAATATGCCTCGATGTTCCCCTTTCAGTTATAACATTTAACTTGATATGCCTTCAGTAGCGTAGATGTGTTGCGTTACTTCGATGTAATCATCGTTAATTTTTCCTCGAATGATATCAATATCTCGAAGACATATCCACGGCCACTGGTAAGTGTTACGCCGAATCACGTAAAACTACTACTTATACTTCTACTGAACTTCTACTGAAATACCTAGTTGATATTTTTCGTACTGTAACCACCAGACAGTCTATGCGGAGTTAGCTCGCAATAATGTGGGAGATATACGTATACTGCACTTCCAATACCAGTGCGTCTATCAAGAAAAAACAAAGTGTGAAACTTTGCAAAGAAGTTTTACTAAGCGCAAGGTAACTGCAGATATCATCAAACGTATATTGTTCCCTTGTGATTCACGGAAAGAACGGGCACGTTGTGCCGAAGGCACTTTTTGAACTTCTTCGACGCCACGTAAACCTACACGTCCACGGAGGCCAATGTGCATTAGGATGCTCGAATGGAGAAAAAGCCGGCGATACCACTGAAAGACTTGCATGAAGCGTATACCTACAAATGCAGCACGCAATGGATATAATCTTTCAAAAGCAGTTGAAACGTCAAGCTCCATAAATTTAGCGCGCAACGTAGTTACAGATAGAGCGCACTTGCACGTAGCCATCTAATGAGAAGTAAGGGTTATAACGCTTCGAGGGAGACATTTGGAGTAGCTCGTTCAGGAGTTGCTTTAGTTCCTTCATAAATTCACGTCACAGATACGCTTAAGTTTATATGGCCGTTGTATGGGAAAAACGTGACACTCCTTCGAACTCTTCCTTCACAACAATGTTTTACTTCCTTCTCCTGATAAACTGTGCATACATTGGTCTTTCCTACATTGTTGCAGCCGTCTTGCAGCCGTAGCCTGCACAACGCTGCAAATGACGACGCACCGGGGGAGGGGGGGGGGGGGGCAAGCTTCAATTACAATTCTTTCGAGCGAGTGCGAAGCGCGAAGGATCAGAGTATTCCTTGCGAGCGCGAAGGATCAGAGTATTAATAAGCGTGTAAAGAAATGTTGCTGCCGCACTATCAACCGTGAATATTGAAGTATTGCGACAACTAGTAAGCGTAGTGAGTAAAAACCTAAGGTGAGCGTGCAAGCATACAAGCGTGCGAAACTAACTCAGCCACATACTTGACAAGTACTGCATCATTTTTAGATCCTTGTTTGTAGAATTTCAGCAAGTGAATAAGCGTTGAAGGAGAAGGAACGACGGTACATAATGACGAAAGAAGTTGCTGTCACACTGCCATGCCTATGAAGAGCTAATATGGCAGTGCTCATGGCCAAAAAACTTGATGTAAAAACGCATCACGTTTTAGCATCAAAATTCCACGTCCTCGATAAACGTGACACCTAAACGTTGCCACGGCGGCCGCATTTCGATGGGGCCGAAATGCGGAAACACCCGTGGTACTTAGATTTAGGTGCACGTGTAAGAACCCCAGGTTGTACAAATTTCCAGGGCCCCTAAGGCGTGCCTCATAAACAGATCGTGGTTTTGGCACGTAAAACCCCATAATTTTTTTTACACCTAATCTTTAAGCGTGACACACTGTGTCACATTTAATAAGCGGGACGCAGCTCAGCAAGGTGAAGAATACCAGAAGAAAAAAGAAGAGGAAGAGTTGGTTCAACTTAAGAAAGATGACCTCTAGGGGGTTTCTGACATGACCGCTCGCTGCAGCCTGGACTATTGATTGAAAGCAATTTTGGCCGAAGGGAAAAAAAATGAGCCAGGGGAATATGAGCTGACCTCCCCCCCCCCCCTCCCCAGCTCTCCGCGTCTTCAACCTCCTTCCTTTTCATCTCACCAGTTCTGTCTACCCTTTTATAGAAGCCGAATCGACCGACCTCCCTTGAAGGCGCAGACGAAAGTTGTGGTCTCGTCCTTAGCCGAGCGTTGGCCGAATTCCGCTCTTGATTGAGTGCACGAAACGGGCAAAAATATCGATTAATTTTTTGTTTACAGTGAGAAATCTATATGGCGCTGTGTTTCTTTGTTTTAAATTGAGGGAAGCATGGTTAAGGCTGGAGATGGAAATTGAAGAAAAGCAAAAAAAAAGAACGAGGCAAAATGTTCTCGTTTTGCTCATTTGCTGTAAATTAAAAGTTTATCGTTAAAACGAGCTCGTTCGCAAATAAATGCGAATTAATTTTATAATACTTCTTCCATCATGAGTCCAGCGCTCTGGTAAGCTGTCGAACTCCGTTTTCTTTCGACTTTATTATCTACACGAGAATATTCTCGAGCAAATGACGTTGGACAAATATCTGGGAAATGCTCGGACAAATAAATACCTGTGAATCTAAAGGGATACAATCTGTTAAGGTAAGCATCTCGTTCCAGTTTACCAGAAGCGAGAGAGCCCCATGTAAATGTATGAACAGACTGTCTAAAAGTAGGAAAAGGGTTATTATTTTAAGTCTGACCTCTCCAAGAAGAAAAAAAAAAAAAAGTTTTCGGTCTCGAAGATGTCCTGTAGCTAAGATAAAAATTCACGACAGATTCTTCCCTCACTGCAATGAAACTGACTTTGTTGTGCCTACAATACGTACGGTTTTAGGGAAGAATGTTTCGTTTTCGGAGCACGTATTTCTACGATTACTGCAAACAGTTGATTGATGGTTGGGGTTTCACTTTCTAAATAAACAATGGAACATTGAGAGACGATGCGGTGGAGGACGCCTGATTATTTTTTATCATCGCGGATTTTTCGGTGCGCACCCTAAGCTAAGCGCAGGAACACATTTTCATTCCGCTCACATGGGAATATGGCAGGCAGGGCCGTCAATCGAATCCAGGGCGCTGCACTCTGCAGCAGGACGCCATAACGACAAAGCCTCAGCGAAAGGTTATGACACAAAATTTTCTACTGGCTTTTTCATGTGCGCGCTTGCGCATGTCATCGTCGTCCCCCTCCCCCCCCCCCACACACACAAATGGGGGGGGGAGTGGGGAGGGGCGAGGCATAGATAGGAGTCCTAATCGCTTCGAGCCGTGTCAAGTGTAGTCTACGAAACCTGTCACGGGCAGAGCGCAACCCTCCTCATAAAGGCGGCGGCATTCATTACCAACTTTTCCGCGGGTCGTGTAAACACTCCTCTCGCGTTAAGCGAACGTGTTTTTACTCGCAGGCTGCGGCGTTGCTGCCAGGCCCCCAGCCAACGAGAGCCGAATCGTGGGCGGAACGCCGACCGACATCGACCAGTGGCCCTGGCAGGTGATACGTTACGCTTCGAACACTGCGCGGCGCACTGCGCGTTCATGAACAGCATGTCCGCTTCCCGTTAGCAGGCAGTGCGCTGTATACGTTCGGCAAAACCACACGGAAAAATACTGCCTGATGACAGTGTGAAGCTGCAATGCATAGAGTTGTGAGAAGCGCGGTAGCTCGCCTTCAGCGCTAGCCGCACGCATAACGTGGCCTCCCACCACAGGGTGCCCCTGCGTCCTCTGCAGAGACTGTAGTTTACAATGAAAATAGCGCACTCTAGCGGCACAAGCAAGGAGTAGAGACGCAGTGCTGTGACTATCTTTTTTTTTTTATTGTCCAGTTATTGTCTGCTCCTTTCGTCCTAAATGACCGCGTACCAACTGAAAAATAAGAAGAAACTCAGAGAAGATTGCTTACAAGCGCTTTTGCAAGCCACAACAATGATGGGCATTATGCAAAATAAAACTGGGAAGGTCCATTTATATCCAGAGACTGCGCACAGTATATGTTATAACAGCGGTTTTTGATAGAACTGCATGGGAAAGAAATGCATTATTTCGTAATAAGTAGAATAAGAATGCTCTCTGATGGGAGGTTGTGCGGCTTTTGTGTTATTGTAAGATTGCGGCGTGTAGGCTCCCTTTAACTCGACCATGTGCTACTACAGGAATTCGTATAGCGAATTTTTAATTTTGTTTATTGATGTTAAATTATGCGCTCTAACTTGAGAACCTTCTTTGCAGCGCATAAATGATCAACATATAGGATCCAAGTGAACACGTCATAGAAACTTTAAGAGGCACCGTAAGGTTCATCAGTATGATGATTAGCTTATTTCAGTCAAATGGCAGAACGACGATCCCTACGCCAGCGACTTCCCTCTCTTCTCCTGCGCTAATCGAATCTATTCTGTGCCTCCAAATTCTTCATCGCCCTTGACTGCGTTCCGTTGACACTCACTATTTTACGCTAGTTAACTATCGGTTATATGTTGCCCGCATTACACGGGCTTCCGAATAGCACTCCTTTTTTATTAACTTCAACAAAAACATCAGCTAGCCACGCTTGATTTTCATCCATGCTACCACATTAGACCTAACCATTCAAGGACGAAACAAAAACACCTGAATCAACAATTATTTTTCTCATTGAAATGTGAAAGTTACACCTAGGGTAAGGATATTCAATAAAAAAACCGTATATTGCGAAAACTGTCAGAAATAACCTTCTTGCCTGTGGACAACGCCAAGCAAAACACTGGAAGTGAGCTTCACTCCAGGGCCTTAAGGTTTCGTCTGGAACTTCCACACGCCGTTTTCGTCGAATGTGAAACAAAGGTGCACATTTCACTCGCTCTACATTACCTGTGTGACATCAGTGCGGCCGGGCATTTGGCATTGGTTTTTCTCCATGTTTCATGCATTCAAAAGAGCCGCGGGCCGAAATTTTTCCTCGCCCTCTGTCCCTGTTCTGTATCTAGCAAAAGATGATTGCTGCCTCTCATTCAGTCATGGCCGAAGAGATTTAGCCAGAAACTTCGTACTCCAAACAAATTTTCCAAGAGTGAGTGAGTAAACTTTATTTCGCAGACCAAGCAGTTGGTGCCCGGAGTTGGACGGCCACCCTATTTCAAGCAGCCGTGGCCCTGTGCCGATAGCCTAGCCCTGTCCAGCAGCCGTAGCTGGTACTCAGGACTGGGGCGTCTCAACTGGGCCTCCCACGGGCCTTCTGTGGGTGCTTCGATAGAAAAAAAAATATATTTTCTGCTGTGTCGCCTACAGGCAAAATTCTCTCATAAAGGGCGAACTATATGTATATGTATGCTTCCATAGTTCGTCCCTAGCTTTCTTTTTCTGTTGCTTTATTGTTATTCTCCTTTTAGTAGGTAAACAGCCGTCTCTTTATTGCCTCTGCTTTGGCAAACTTGAGCAATACTCGGAAGATAACGCTCCCCTTGGGCAAATAGTTTCACTGCTGCATCGGTACAAGGGCCACGTTGTGTGATTTTCTTGCTGTGATGCAACCGTAACGAACGGAAACAAGATCTTGCGGCCGAAGAGAATAACCGCCATGTAAGGAATGACTCGCTGCTTGCGATACGAGGGATGAAAAAAAATAAGCAAATGCGAACGATACCAAAACAGACTGGTCGTGTCTGCAGTTTTGAGCACGAGCATTCTCAGTGTGACAGGAAAAAAGCTCACTAAGAATTTCAAGCGATATCGTTGGCTTGTTCGAATTTCCTATTCTCCGAGGAGACCGCAATACTATATATTACATAGCAAAAAAAAAAAAAAAAAAGAAAGAAAGACGAAAAGTGGTCGAAGTGACCTTGTTTCTTTTTTTGCATTGTATACTAGCCTGTCGCGACTACGCGTCTTCACATTACGCCCACTAACCACCTCATTGGAAACTGCAACCGCTACGCCTATTTCTTGGCATCATAACGACTGATAAAATTGCAACCGTATACCAATTAGCAAGGTTGACTGAATGGGAAACTAAATGTTGTAATATACCGCTAATTTAATTAATATAAAATTCTCTGTACGTTGTTTCAGGAACCCGAACACAACCAGAAGATACGTATCTAAATTGCCAGTACCATCTCGGATAGCTTTTCCTCTCAGTGCAACGTTTGCTTGACGCCACGTGCAACTTTTGTCTCATTGGTGCCAGCTCGTTGCGTAATGCGATTAGGCGTCAGATGATAGACCAAGGAAAGAAAAGCACATTGAACATGACAGCCACGAGACCGTGCGCTCTCTTCATTCTCACAGCTTTATCCGTTAGTGCTCTTGCAGCGCCGGAATGCTCTGCTCCGGCCGTTCACTGACTGCAGTGCGCATTGCAGCAGAGCCCTCGCGAGCTCTGCATACATCGAGTCTCACATGGCCTTCCTCGACTGCGACTGGTGATGGCTCATGGCGGCAGACCTGTGTGTTCGCTTGCTCGCCTATCTCTTGTGCGCCGCAAGCAATGACAGTGTCGCGTAGGCTCTGAATCCTCTCCAGGGCATCCGAGCTTGAAGAAATAATCGCGCAGCAAGTGTTTGGTGCCGTGGTACACTCTATTGGCAATCGCTTCGTTTCGGATACACTGGATGGAGCTTGCACATTGGTTTGTAGAGAGCACGCCCTGGGGAAGAACCTCCTGGGTACCCGCTCCTTTTGGGATACCAAGGTGGCGGTTGGTGCAGCTCAGTCAATTGGAAAAAATATGTCTAATCTCGAAGAAACTGTGATCTTAAGGTATTGAAAACCAAAAAATTATAAACAAGAAAGGGGTCATTGATCAACAGTCAGTAAAATTTGTTGCATCGCGAGATGGTTTAAAATTGTTGAAAGCGTCGATAGCGACAGAGCAAAAAAGAAAGAAAAAGGCTTAAGAAAAAAAAAGAGAACAAGAAAACAGCTAGAACAAGAAAATAGCTAGCGCCCACTGTTTCTTTTTTTCAATACTCCTTTCCCAAGTCTTTCTTGTCTTGCTACGCTTTTATGCATTTCGTATATCAACAGGCAACAGGCCAATGATCGAGGGATCATTAGACAAGAAACGCGTCAAACAAGCAATTTAGCAGAGCGCATAGTTTGTTAACTTAAATGATATGATTAAATGAGAACGATCTCGTTGCCATGTACAATGTGAAATATGAATTATTATTAAATAGACTCGCTGAAGTGAGTGGAAAGACACAACTCATTGAATTTCCAAGATCAACTAGGCTGTTAACGCACAAAGAAGTAAACGAAGAACTTCTTTTTATTTACTTCTTGTATGGGGCTCCATATAACCATCTGATATTTGATCAGATAAAAATAGAAAATTGGTTTGTTTTACAGAGCGTGTGTGTTTTATACATTAGATTGAAGCTTTAGTTCGTGGCCGATTTCTATTTACTGCGTATTCTTCTAGAATTTGGAGTGAAGCTTATAGCAGAACGAATTTTTGCCTTTCTGCTTTTAAACTGCTGACTACGACTGTTACACCAGAGTTGCTTTCACGCGAACATATGCAGTGCGAGGCATGCCAATAGGCCAACCTAGAGAGTATGTCTGTCTGTCTGTCTGTCTGTCTGTCTGTCTATCTATCTATCTATCTATCTATCTATCTATCTATCTATCTATCTATCTATCTATCTATCTATCTATCTATCTATCTATCTATCTATATATCTATCTATCTATCTATCTATCTATCTATCTATCTATCTATCTGTCTGTCTGTCTGTCTGTCTGTCTGTCTGTCTGTCTGTCTGTCTGTCTGTCTGTCTGTCTGTCTGTCTGTCTGTCTGTCTGTCTATCTATCTATCTATCTATCTATCTATCTATCTATCTATCTATCTATCTATCTATCTATCTATCTATCTATCTATCTATCTATCTATCTATCTATCTATCTATCTATCTATCTATCTATCTATCTGTCTGTCTGTCTGTCTGTCTGTCTGTCTGTCTGTCTGTCTGTCTGTCTGTCTGTCTGTCTGTCTGTCTGTCTGTCTGTCTATCTATCTATCTATCTATCTATCTATCTATCTATCTATCTATCTATCTATCTATCTATCTATCTATCTATCTATCTATCTATCTATCTATCTATCTATCTGTCTGTCTGTCTGTCTGTCTGTCTGTCTGTCTGTCTGTCTGTCTGTCTGTCTGTCTGTCTGTCTGTCTGTCTGTCTGTCTGTCTGTCTGTCTGTCTGTCTGTCTGTCTGTCTGTCTGTCTGTCTGTCTGTCTAATCTAATCTAATCTAATCTAATCTCAAAAATGTAGCCTGACATGATGTCAGGTTCTAGGGTGTTCCTGAGTGCAACGAGTGCAGAAACGCAGGGGTTCCGGGAGGAGGAGGAGCAAAAACTTTATTGATTAATCAAAGGAGGGGAAGATGGGAATAAGGGAAAGGGTAGGGTGGTAGGGAAGCGGCTGGGTTCCGGGAAGGGTATCAATCAGAACTTTGGTAAATACGCCGCCTGTTCTCTGCCAACCGCAGGTGTCGCTGCACCACCGCCGTCCTTCGTCAGGCGCTCCTGGACGTCGTCTCTGCGCGGCGAGCCTCGTGTCCGCATCGTGGCTCCTCACCGCAGCTCACTGCCTGCTAGAGTGAGTGAGTGTGCGTGCGTTGCCGGTCATTTCCTCATCGAACAAACACAGATCGCTCTGGTCTCGCTGGGGTCTCGCGGCTCACTCTGTAGAAAATTGCGGCAGCTAAAATTACATTTTAGATCTGTACCTTACTTTGATAAAGTGACCATTGCGAACAGACCCGCCGTGGTTGCACAGTGGCTATGGTGTTGGGCTGCTGAGCACGAGGTCGCGGGATCGAATCCCGGCCACGGCATGTGGGCGAAATGCGAAAACACCTGTTTACTTAGATTTAGGTGCACGTTAAAGAACCCAATGTAGTCAAAATTTTCGGAGTCCTCCACTACGGCGTGCATCATAATCAGAAAGTGGTTTTGGCACGTAAAACCCCATAATTTAAAAATTGCGAACAGTGCAGTCAGAATGTTGCGGTGGAGTACTAATATATGTGTAAGAAATATCTAGTTGAGTTTACAGGATTAGGAAGAATATAGAAGTTCTTTTTTTTTTTTTGCTCGTGTGGCGCAGTTAATGAATAGAAAGGTTGTATGTTTCTTTCTTCAGCAGCTTCCTCATTTAAATACTTATCTGACACATTAAGCGCTAAAGCTATTCTTGTGTTGTTTTCACTCATCAATATACTTTATTTTGACTGTGTTTCTTTTGTTTAAATTGATGCAGCCCTTATCTAATACAAGTATTTGTTTGTTTCACGTCTATTTGTATAGAAAAATAGAAGCCGGTAACTACGCTAAAGCATCCCTGTTAAAGAAAAATCAGCGCTCATACTTTGTGCACAGCCCTCGTTGAAATCGGATTGAAGAGCATTCTATGTGGCTAGTTCATCCGCGTGAAAGTATGAAGGAGTTTATGTCATTAAACAAAATACGGAACGGCAACTGTCTTCTACCATGCTATAACTTATCACAACAAAGTAATAATATAACATTGTATTATTGCAGCCTCAGTCTGCTAAAGTGGTCGCGATGGTCCAAGGTCACGTAGACCCGTTAATAATAAATTGCCTTCCACAAGAATTTTATGCAAACGGATTTTGAATTGAACGACAAGCGGCTTTTTGTCGAATCGTAACGAACGTCCTAAAGAGCCCGCAACCTCGTTAAAAAGCAAAGCACCGAACTGTCAGCGCTGACACCGTCCACAGCCCCGCAGCGACCGACGGAGCAGGGCGCCTGCTGCCGGCGGGCCTGTGGCTAGCCTGCCGGGCCGGCAAGTGTGTGCGCCTGCGCCGGCTTGCAGTGCACGCGAGGTTCCAGCGTCACAACTACACGCACGACGTGGCGCTCGCCGAGCTGGTGCAGCCGCTTCCTCAGCCCGCTGCGCCCATCTGCTTGCCCTTGTCCTCCGGAGGGTCCGGGGCCGTGGGTCGGCGCTGCGTCATCACCGGCTGGGGCGCCCGGCGACCGCTGGTCGGTCGCGCCCCGCAGCTGCACCAGGCGGCGCTGCCGGTGCTGCCGTGGGACCTGTGCCGGCGTGCGTATCCGTGGGCCGCGGCTCTACGCCGCTGGCTGCTGTGCGCGGGACTCTGGAAAGGCGGCCGGGGTCCCTGTCACGTGAGGAGTTCCCCACTAACCGCTCCCTGCGCTTGCACGGTAGACGTGTGTCCCGAGCTGCTAATATAAGATGAAGGTGGACGCGTAAGATATATATTCCTGTTTTACACACACCCGCACCTTCGCACGGGCGCACACACGCGCAACTGTCCGTGTAGTACTAAAGGGATAGCTGAAGCGTGCTTCTCCTCACAACGTCTTCTATTACGGAGAAGCCGAATGTCAAGAGTGCTGTTTAGAGAACGCTTTTGAAGTGCCTCGCACAATTTGCGCTCTATTCCCAGTGTAACAGAGAGCTGTAGTGCATTCTCGCGATCTGGTGCCAGTTTGGTACGTGCCCCTCAAGGTCTTTTGACACGATAAGACACTTTATTATCGACAGCAGAGAATAGGCATAGCAGATGCGATTGCAATGTTTTCTTACAATGAAATAATTGTACAATGTTTACAATGTTTATACTTCCTCGCAGCCGCTTTCTAGAGATAGAGGCACAAAATACAATTACATAAATGAAAAAAAGAGTAATTTCCTAAACAAAGATAGTCGCTTTAATGAAGAAACCACTCTGGAGCCATCGATATCTTTGATGTTCATCTTTAGCATATGCGCACTGTGCAGGCGTTCCTGTGCTATCAGAAACACGAAGCGAACGCACACTTCCCCGGTATTGCCAATATGAAGAAACCATGTCGAGCCACAGCCACGGTAGAGCCACACTAACCACTACATAGCGGCTAACCATGGCACCAACAAAAGTCGGTAAAAGTCGCCGTGGCGATAACGCATGCAACTGGTGAGAAAACCTGAAAAGGAAAGGTGCAAACGGTGATGCTTGTCACGGTGACGCACGGGCATGTTGCTTCCAACGAGGGTGATTACTTCAAGACGCTCGTTCGGCTTCATACAGTTAGGTTCATAAATTGAAGTCTCCATGTCTGAAATACCGACTGTTTTTCAGACTGCCACAAGATGCGAGATGGTTCGCCTGCTAAGTTTAAGTTTGTTCAGTGCGAAAACATGCGAATACAAAGGCGTTGTTTTCTGCTAGATGCCCGCTTCAGTTTTCCTTAAACGAGTGTGCAAATTTTATGCTGGTTAGAAAATAGTGTGAGAGTCATTTTGGATATTATTACCTCGCATATGAGTATTAATAGTTTCAATACCATTGTTTTCCTTCGGGTGAACGAATTCAGGCTATAAAAGGAATCCAAAACCAACCATTCGTAAGGCTGCTGTTCCGTTTAAGAGATTTGCGTTTAGCGACATTCTACTGCACAAATCTGTGCTTCGGGATAAGGTGCACGAAATAACAGCCAGGAAAGGTGTTGATCTTCCTCATCATCCTTGATCTTGTTTGTAAAGCGGAGTCAATATTACGAAAGTACGAGCACTAAACTTGCTTTACTTGTTAAACAATAATCAGAAGTGTAATAGTTCAAGGAGATCTAGATGTTTTGTACATTACCTGCTTTTCAAGGTATTATTCAGTGGGCGTAGTTTGTCTTTCGCACATCCACAGCATGAGTATACGGACCAACGAATCCGCCATCTGATTTCAATACATCGAAGCAACCGATTCCAGGGTGACTCGGGAGGGCCGCTCCAGTGCCAACGCAGCGACGGCCGCTGGCAGCTGTCCGGCCTCGTATCCTGGGGCGCAGGCTGCGGTCGTCCCGGCCGACCAGCCGTGTTCGTGCGCGTGGCCGCCTACCGGCGCTGGATACGAGACACAACCAAGCGCCTGCAGCACCGAAACCAAGCCACGCCACGCGACAGAGACCATTGGCCGCAAGATGCAGTGCGCGAACACGGCACGGGCCGCCCGCTTTTCTCGGTGTTGTCGTTCCACGCTTTCGTGCCGTGACGACCGCCGTGTGTCGATGAGTTTGTGCGTCCTCCGTGCCTCTCGCAGCGCCGCAACGCTCGCACCTTGCGCAGGGAATACGTACTCCCAGCTCGGATGCTTTTCTTTTTCTTTCCTTTCCTTTTTTTTCTTTTTTTTTTGGTGGTCCGAAAGAGTTTCAATAAAGACGGCGTCGAAGAGATCGCCTCAGGTATTCCGCCGTCGTACGAGGTGGTCTAAGCAGGGAATTGTTCAGTTTGAATTTGGCTCGGTGAGATTAATATAAAGTGGACAAGCTGAACTTCGCACGTTGCGGTTGTTCCAGGCTTTCCTGCAAACTAAAAAGAAAAGGAAAGAAAGAAGAAACTGATCTCGTATCTCTGGCTACTCCTATTTTCTTCTTTTTTTATTGCGTGTTCACTGCCGCAAGAAATGTTCGAAGGCTGCGGCCTTTCAATACACGAGTATTAATGAGTGTTGCGAGTTTTATTAACCTGCTCCAGGCGCACACAAAAATCCAGAAGTTAACGGGATTAAACGCGTCCGTTCACATCGGCTCTTCTTTTTTTCTCTTTCTAAAACCACTTTCATCCACCATGCTTCCCACCAGCCTCTCTTTTCTTCGTTTCCACCCAACATGCATATAAAGAAAAGCAATCTGACCCAAGCCTCTACGTCTTTCGTTAAAGAGTTCCCGGTCGCTTCCATGTGCTTCTACTCGCCTATACAGGTGCACGCGTGTAACAGCAACTATTCACAACGTAAACACACGCGCGCGCATAAAGGGAACGAATGCCGGCGCCGTTCTGAAGGAATTATTTATGCGCATGCGTATGGCGGCCAGAGGTAAGGCGGAGGCTGTCTGCAAACTCTCTGGATGCATTTATTTTGTTTCGCGGAAGAAAACATACCACACTTTATGTGATTAAATTGCAGTGCCGGTTCTGTAATGAAACTTGAACGATCGTTATGCTTTCAGATAGCTTGCGGGCAAGGCTGCAGAGGCGAGTTACAAGGCCGCACAGGTCTCAGCGTGCAGCTATGCCTGTTAAACAAGCATTCTGTTCCTGTTTAGTTGGGACTCGTAACCGACTCGTAAGGCTGAGAGTTTGGTGCTCATTCGGTGTCGCGGAGAAGTGCACTATTGGTAGGCCGGAGCAGTAAATGACTCTGCTTCGATTTTGACGTTGTAGTAACGTAAATAAGAACATGAAATGTTCGTAACCAACCGAATATTGCTCGAAGCAATGGAACTGCTTTACACTGCCCACGTTGCATTCATGCGTCCTTTATATTAAATTGGAGAATTTGCCGCAAGGTAACTATAAGAAAATTAAGTATAAAATTATGATGTAAGAGCGGGCAGCTTTGCATCGCGCAGGAGCTGCAGAGTATGTGCGATGAGACTGAAGGTGGCTGAAAATACCGGAACATTGCGCTCTTCTTTTCCGAGCTGTGTCTTTTACCGCCTTCTGCATACCTGTAACGGTACTGTGTGGTCAACGGCTACTTGAGCATTGACTTGGGAGAGGAAGAAGCAAGAGAAGTTAGGAGGCTCATTCTAACAAAAGTCCGTGGTACGAACCATGACAAGGTAACGCTTGCTAATGCAAGTGTTGTACCTTGTCACTTTGAAACGCTATATTATACGTGCCCTGTTATAATACCAAGATCTAGCGTTATCGAACTGCTCTTAAACTTGAAAACGAAAGCATCGCCAGGTCCTGATAAAATTCCAAATGCTTTCTTGCGCCGGTATGCCGAAAAGATTTCATAGTTTCTTGTTGCTGTTTTTCGCGCATTAAATTCTTCAGCTGTTATTCCTTCAGATTGGAAAATTGCACGTGTTGTTCCTGTTTTTAAGAAAGGGCATGCCTCATTGATATCGAATTATCACCCCATATCACTCACGTCTACCTGTTGCAAACTGCTAAAACAGATCCCTAAATATATATTTGGTTTTCTTAATGACAACTTAATCCTTTCTGGTGTACAATATGGGTTTAGGAAGAGCTATTTTACAATAACACAGCTAACATCGGTTGTTCATAGTTTCGCATCTTTTTTTGATGAATCTGGCCAGGTTGACATTATTTTTATGAATTTCAGTAATGCATTTGATCTCGTCTATCATTCTAAACTAATTCACAAGCTTCAACAAGTCGGCCTGCCTAACTGCATAATTAAATGAATTTCAGCTTAAGCGCAAGATATAGTCCGGCGTAACGCGCGCGCGCGGTCGCGCGCGGCGCGGTTACGTCGGTGAAAAGCGTGCAGTCTACAGTCCGGCGTCACGGCGTAGCCGGCGTGCCCAGGCGCGCTTGGCGAGCACAACGCCGCCGGCGCGGACATAGAGCGTGTTCTATTTCACGCGGCTGCCGCTAGACCAGAATGCACTGCGCGCTGCAGCGGCAGCGAGCAGAAGGCAGAATGGCGGCCTGCGGTGCGCGTATTGACAGTGCGGCTGTGGTTTTTTCAACATCCGTGTGGGATGACAGCGCGAGTGAAGACGCCTACTTGAAGCGATTTGCAACCTTCCATGTGTATACGATGTGAAACGCATGGACTACCGCGACACAGAGCAGAAGAACAAGGCGTGGGAAGCTATACGAAAGCAGTGTGGTCTCGCCACAGGTAAGCTGCATTTCGCAGCTCCTGTACTAGCTGGTGGTAGTCGCCGAGTTGAGGACGCTTGTCGAATAGCTTTCGCATGTACATACATGGTCCGCTTCCGTTTTTGACGTAGCCGAAGTACTAGCAATATGAGTGCGATGTTCTGGCTGTCAGGCACGGCGGCCGCATTTCGATGGGGGCGAAATGCGAAAAACACCCATGTGCTTAGATTTAGGTACACGTTAAAGAACCCGAGGTGGTCGAAGTTTCCAGAGTCCTCCACTACGGTGTGCCTCATAATCAGAAAGTGGTTTTCGCACGTAAAACCCTATGTTTTCTTTTTCTGGCTGTCAGGACAAGTTAACGCCATCCCGCAAAAGTTTTCGTTTTAGGCGCACAAACAGCGCGCGGAACGAGAAGCGCGCGCGCTACCCGAGCGGCGAGGGTATATGCAAGACGCGCATGCGCCATGTAAACAGCTGTTCGCCGCGGCGGCGAAGTTGCGCTCCCGGACGCACAGATGGCGCCAGCCTCGACCTGCGCGCGCACGCCGAACTCTAGAGGAAGCAAATTTCTTGCACCCCTGGCGTCGCTAGCGCAGCGTATCCGACTTCGCCTGCCGCGGCCTGGCGCGCCGAGAACGCCGGACTATATCTTGGCCTTTACTGTGTGGTCGAATATATGTTAACGACATTGTTAACGTAATCATCCTGTTCAAATCAGGCTATTTGCATGTGACTGTGTTTTGTTTAATGTAACAACGTCGTGAAGACCAGGTCTTACTGAACTCGTGCCTAAAAAAGCATTTCCGATTTCTGTAATCTATGGGACATGAAACTTAACGAACAAAAAAGTGTATTTATGAGACTAACCAACAAAAAGAACGGTCTTTTGTACCCTTACGCTCCTCCATCATTCCCACTTTCTGAGGTAACCAAATATCAATATCTTGGCCTGACGTTAACTAACAATCTATGCTGGAATAACCATGTAAGTAATGTACGCGTATCAGGCCTCCGTAAGCTTGGTGTCTTCGAACATAAACTCAGGAATGCTCCTACAGACCTAAAATATTTAGCCTATTCATCAGTAATCAGACCCAAGTTAGAATACGCATGCGTGGTCTGCGACCCATTTACTAAAACTAACATCCAAGCACTTGAAATGATCCAGCACTACACGATCCGATTAATCTTTTCGAAGTACCGCTCACCAGACTCGCCTTCTGCAATAATGCGGGAACACGGGATTCCAACCTTACAACTAAGACGAAAAATCCTCAGATTAAAATGACTTTTTCTTCTCAAACATAAGAAACTGTCAATGAGCCCAAATCCTTATATCGAACCATTTTCCGCAATGCAGTCATCGAGGCATCGTCACTGTGATTCAATAATCCCATTTGCCGCCAGAACTAATGTTTTTAAATATTCCTTCTTCACTCGCGCCATTACTGAGTGGAATTCCTTAGCCATTGCAGCACTAACAGACATAAACACCATTTAAAAAATAGAACACTGACGTTTAGAAACATGTCAATCTGGTGCTTCTTGTATCGTTTTCTATTGCTTTGCCCCTCCTGCAAGGGCCCAGAAGGGCCTGCAGTGTTCTGTAAATAAATAAATGTTTTGAGGCAATAACAACAACAACAAAAGTTCGTATTTCCAAGAATCTGCGCCTACATCTACATCTTGCTGCATCGTATCTCGTTCTCGACAGCTTCCTGCCTCAAGCCAGGTAAAAGAATTTTTAGTTTTAGTACTCCAGCATTGGGTGCACTTGATGTAACTACCTTTCCTTTGAATTCGGTAGACGCGACAGGCGTAGTATGAACGCGTGTTTCATTACAGCGAAGCTGTATATGGCTAGCCGATTCGTCCGTCCGTCCGTCCCTCTGTCGGTCGCCCGTACGCCGAAAACTCCTCCGGCGGAACCCCATGCGCATGCGCGAAAAAAGAAAGTGGCACGCGATTAGCCAACACCACGTGGATAGCACAAGGTCTGTTTACTCCGATCCATGACGTCACGCTACCTAGCCCGAAATTTGCACTGACAAGGCTGGCGTGAGGAAAGCAGTGACGTCAAAATCACTGCTGCCTACTCGGGAGCATTCCCATTTGATTCTATGACATCGGGCCAGGTAACATGGTGTCATGGATCGGAGTGAAAGGCTTTGTGCTATCTGGGCGGTGTTGGATTAGTTGGGCCACTAGTCACGTCGTTGCTTTCTGTCGCAGCCCAGCGCGTGCGCAGCAGTTTCCATCCGGCTCCGAACTGGGTAGGCCACGCGTCATACGTACTTCTGAGCATCAGGCGGCTTTCGATCAGCAACGCCGCGAGCAGAACCGAGAACGCACTGGTCTACGCCGTGCCGATGCTGCAGCCTGGACGCAAGAACAGGCTCGTGCAGCCGAGCGCAAGCAGCAACTGCTCACTGAGGATGCGGCAGCCCGCCAAGCCGTCGTGTGATGAACTGTCGGGATGAACCCAGTGATAAATACTGGGGCCACACGTTTAAGCTTCGCTGGTTCACCATCTGTACGGAGTGCTTGGGCGGTGATTTTTTCTTCCCTGTTATCATCCCTTACGTTGCTGCACCATGCGTAGCATAAGTAAAAGAAATACTGGGATATAAACGTGAGTGTGATGCCCTGACTTACAAGAAACATGGTTTCTTTTGACGTATCCGTTAGTTGGAAAAGCAGATACTGTGGCGTTCATATGATGCGATGGCATTGCGGCTGCTAAAAGAATTTCGTAGTGGCTGGAGAAGTGAAAGACGCCGCAAGAACAACGATACATTCCCCTAATGGGAAAGTGCTTCGCTGTACTAGCGATGACATGCACGGTGTAGTTTTCGTGCGCCACGCACGTGCGAGTATTGTGCGACGTGGACTCCTAACTTGCTCGGTGCACTTCTTGGTGGGCACTCATTTGGAAAGCTAGCCCCACCAGTGTCATCGAGACGATGGCATGGCTGCCATGGCAGCGTGGCATCTCACCGTATCCGCAATTCTGTCTCCCATCCAGGTGGCCAGGTAAGGTGCTGTTCGATACTATAGGAATAGAGCAGCATTAACACATGGCGATTGACAGAGGTCGCGTGACCGACCGCGACTGGCGAGGAAATATCTACTCACGGCGACCGATGTCCGCATTACCAAACGCGACGTGCACTTCGCAACACTGAAATGTCTCGTGATTGGTGCTATTCCCGTCTGTTCGCACCGCCACCGCCACGTAGAATAAGCATCAGCGTCTGCACACTCACCGCTCCAGCGCTGCCGATTGGTTCAGCAGCTGTGGGACTCCAGCTGTGGGCTGGAAATCTGATCAGTGAGGAATTTCGCATATATGATCAATCTCTTTTCGAACAAAGCGAGCGTGTTAGACTTTATTCGCGCTACCTCTGCGACGTGCCGGTGTGAATGTCCCATAAGACTTCTGTGGGCTTTCTGTGGTGTGATTCGCATGCTTCAAGGCTTGTTACGAATGTATAATGATAGCGCAGGCCGTGTACTTACGTGAGAAATTGTCTTCGCAGAGAAGGAAAAATGCTTGAGAAATGTAGAGACGTCTGCCGGAAGAACATGTCCTTTGTCTTCTACTGTGCGCATAGGGCGAAGAGGTGTGGCGAGATGGATGGGGAAAATAAGATTAGGAAACCTGGATCTGGAATACAATAGCGAGCGTTAGTGTGACCACGGAACCACGTCGTAACTGAGGCACCATTTATTTATTTATTTATTTATTTATTTATTTAATCTGGATGATTACAATGCGAATTACAACAATCGTGCTTCCACTTTTGCTGAGCGCGCGCATGGGTCTTATTCATTCATGGGCCTTATTCGAGCGCTTAACTTTTGCATACAGTTTGTGAATCTTTCCCTTGGGGAGCAGTTTGGTCGATACACATATTCAGCAGACCATGATGATGCGCACATGTCTGCTTGATTTCTTTTTTTGGACCAACTCGCACAATTGTGGCTAGAGACAAGGCCATTTCAACATATTCTGCGAATCCCACTTGTCGGCGGGGAACAAGCGCAAATGAACGAATAGCTGGTAAGTACTTAAACTGTGGAATAAGTTGACTTGCAGGCATATGTGGCTTTACAACGAATAGATTCGTGACTAGCACGAACTGTATCTAACCTGCCTCCAGTACATTTATGTCACAGGCAAAGAAAGAAAAAGATTTCTCTTGATGTTTAAAAAAGGTCGCGGTTTCGCCAGAAAGGCGAAGCATTGATAGCGATAGCAATGTATAAGATTACTATCCCCAAATAAGATTGACAGTTTTATCGGCTATGTAAATTGCAGCAAACATCGCATATCAATGTAAACTAAAAGCATTGTATCACGCGCATACAGTCAGACATGAACAGGTGTCCCTCGACTACCTCGACCACTCGATGTCACAACGCTGACGTGAGGAGAGTGCCGGCAGCGAGTAGTGAAAGTTTCAAGCTGCCTCTCGCTTCAAATCGTCTTGAAAACTTGAGATTACGCGACCTCTCAACACTAAGTGCACGGGAAGACCGTGCACATAATTCTACCAGCTATCTCTGCTTGCCCGGAATTTGCACCCGCCACAGATTACGTCCAACATAGGGTGCGCGGGCAGCGTATGCGCTCAACCACGCGACGGGCGCCCACGGTCTGGCTAGAGTTAGCATTCTATGAGGGCTAGAGGAGGAAACACCACACACGCTCGCCTGCCCCCTCTAGCGCGCTCTAGCTCAAGCTGCCGCGCGCTCACATCGTACACTCCTCCCCTCCCACTTTTGCGCGCACTTCACCACGTGACCTCGGACATTCGGTGCGCGGCGGGACGACGCACATCAAGCCACCATCCTTCTCGGCTCACCCTCACACGTTTTTCCTCTCGCACCCACAGCGGGGCGCAATCTTGTCGATCTTGAACTTTATACGTAACATCATGCCGGCGCCGTCATTGATGACCACAGCGGAAATTCTGCTGGAGCGTTCTTGGGCACGCTATCTCAATAAAAGTTGAACCAGTGCCACAGACGCAGTACAGTGGGAAATACAGCGCTGACTTACAGCGCCGTACAGTGCAACTGCCAGTCGTGGTTCTGCATGCTGTATATGCCAGCGAAAACATAGAACTGAAGGATCCTGTGAAAACCTATGACGCATGCTTATGAATGCGCAAGCTCAAACACTTGACAACGCTAGCTCATCAGATTTATTTATTCTATTACGTAAGCCAACTAAAATCAAATAGCGACTGGCAAATACAACCATAAACGATCTGTTTTTCCAGCCTGAGTCAAAAACGACAAGAACCTTTCACCATGGATACGAAAGAAGCCCACGCTCAAAGAGCAAGTGTTGTTTTTTGAACTCGAGTGAACTCGCCGGAATCGGCCTTGTTTATCCGAGTAAGTCACGCGCCACCAATACTGCGTGGATTCTCTCTCAATGGCGCAGCGTGAAAAGGTTCCTTTCAAGTTCCCTTTGGGCAATAAAAGGTGACCGCCTGTTGCAATCGATGACGGCAGCGGTTGACACAGATGGAGGAAATGTAAAGAAAAAAAAAACAAATGAGGAAATGAAGCCTGACTTGGCAGCACGCACCCTTTCACGTGCGTTCAACCACCTGAACCCACATGCAGCATTTTATGGGTTTGTTTCCCGCTGGAAGCAAGCCTTCGCATTGAAGAAGTAGATCCGTACGAGCGATATTTTATCGAGCAAAACACTAGTATTGCCCAAGGGGCAGGAGAGTTATGTGTGGGCGTTCCTTCTCTGTCCCGAGCCCACTGGGCAGAGCAGCATTGATGTTTCTCATCAACTACCAACATAGAAGCGCCAAAAAAATTTCGTGCTGTTAGATTGTACTTTGGTACGGAGGACTGCCAATTACGCTGCAGTAAATGGTCATTGAAGTCACCGTAAGAGTCCCTGAAGGCAAATAAAGTCAAAGGGATAACATAATTAATCTCTTGCTACATGAGAATCGAAAATGTTCGTTTCGAGTCCATATTCTCTTAAAACATGCACACTGTTTAAATCTATTCTAGTAATACAGTATGCCAATTAAAGCACAATTCCCGAAAACATTTGGGAACCGTATCTTAGTTTTGAATGTAGTGGCTCTGCTTTTTTAGCCTCTTCAATTATTGAAGGACTTTGGTCGCCCCATGTGCTCGTATTTATCGTGCTGACGAAGAAAAACTATTATGCAAATCCAGCGCACAGGTAGGCAGTTACGTGTAAGCTAAGAGTTAGTTACATAGTGTGCAATCAATTTATTGACCCTATAATTGCCCTCCTGAACACCTTTCTTGGCGTCTCATGATCCTCCCTATGAGTGCGCTTTCGAGTGTCACATGACTGTCGCTACGATTGTGTTTCGAGCGTCTTACGAATGCAACTAGATTGTGTTTCGGTTGTGCTATGGTTGTCGCTGTGATTGTATTTTCGAGTGTCTTGAGATTTTCGTTGTGGTACGCTTGTCGAGTGTCGAACTGTTATCTTTATAATTCTCTTATTATAGTCTTGTTTCATCAGGGCCAAACTAGTTTCCAGAGTGCTATATGAGTTACGGATACGTAAGCTTCAGCTACGAAAGCTTCGCTTTAATAGGCTTATTCGTATAACAGAGTGAGTGCAACGTCCATTGTGTTATCCTCTCCCCACAGCTCCACTGCAGCACCAAGTACGCATCGCACGGACGCGCTGGCTTCCTGGGGCAGCTGGAGTGCGTGGAGCGAATGTTCGCGCAGTTGTTCCCTCGGCGTCCAAACGCGAACGCGACACTGTCTCTTTCCTTCCGGTGAGCACCACATCCGCTTTCAGTTTTACAGACCACGCTCTTTATACTCTGCATACGCATAGACTATGTACCCTCCTATTTACATAAACCCGATCAAATGGGCTCGATTTGACACAACTGACACACTGATTGGCTGGTGTTTCACCTTCTAAACCAACACGGGAATGTGAAAGCCACCATAGATGAGGGGTTCGGATGTAATTTCGACCCCGTGTATTTGTTTAATGCACATCACTAAGATTGGCGTTTTGCCATTCAGCATCGCTGGGTAGCGCGAATAACATGGTCATAAATCAGTCAAACGAAATTGTTCAACTTCCCGAAGGTGCCCAGTTGCTTACCCATACCAACGAGCACTGCTCGGCCGGTTGGTTCCCACTTTATAATTTGTATCGCGCTAAAGAAGACGCTAACGTACTGTAGTCCACGTTAGCGCGATGCAAATCGTTTGCTGCACATTTGACTCTGAGGAATGCCTTATAGTGGAAAGCTCCAGATCACTTTCGACCATCTGAGGTTCCTTAACGTGCACCTAATTCCAAGTAGCTCACGGTCGTTTTCTGCATTCCACCCCATCTGAATACAGCCGCCGCGGCCTGGAAAGTACCGAACCCTCAACCTCGTGCTCTGCAAGAGAATGCCATAGCAGCTTCGACATTGTGCCGAGCCTCAGGTTCTAATTTAAGTCAGCTTAAGGGGCCGAAATCTGCGCGTCGGACTGAGCGATCATCGTGTAGGGAAAGCATATCAGGTATTGAGTAAATAAAAAAAATCAACTTTCGGGGGTCAGGTTGACTTGTCCCTACCCGCTTGGCAAGATGCATGCAAATGAGGTTGTGGGTCGGTTGTATGCGGCAAAGAAGAAAGCCGCAGAAGCTGCGATCGCGTGTACCGCTTTATTGCCTCGACGCTGGCTAGCACTGAAATCTCGGCACGTAAGAGAGAGAGAGAGAGAGAGAGAAACCATATAAACAGCTTTCCGTAAATTGAGCAAGGCACATCTTTGTACTGACTCGACCTGCACAAGGCTAATTCAATGAAACAATGCAATCTGCACCCTTGTCGCGCTAACTAGGAAAAATGTGATGCTGAGGACGCGGTGTTCCGAGGAATTTGTGGCATTCATGTCGCGGTCATCAGTTCGTTGTATCGGCATAAAAAGCTGAAAGACCGGGACACTATTTCCCGTGCTTTGAGAAATATAGTCAGGTTGTATATTTGGATTTCTCCCTCGCAGAAACGTCTGGCTTAATAACGACGTTTGCGTTTACGTTGTTTCACTCCTGGTATAAATCGCTTCAAATTTCGGTTTTCTCATTACTACCTGTGCTCTGACTTGCCAGTTTTATCGCCGGGCTGATTGTGTACGGGCACAGTGCGCACCAGTTATGCATTTTAGGCATCGTAGTTTTGACTGGCACATTTATTCTTATAGTATTAAAAATAGCACTGTATAGTTCCCTCCTGCAGGAGAGCAATACTAGGCGTGTAGCGCTGCCAAATTTTGATAATTTCTTAATCAGCCTCGTTAGTTTTCGTAAATTTCGCTGGCGCGACAGTTTTCTTTTTTTTTATTTTACGCGCCTTTAGATACAGGATCCGAGTGAGTTTTGATTGAGGTCTGATTCAGGTGCCTTATTTTCTTTGAAATATATACACAGAAATATGTACAGGAACTAAAGGTATAGCAATACCTTACCAAGGCCTCTGCACCTATTTTATTAAAACTGCAGCCTTTGAAATACATAGTGACAAGTCGGCAGCGTGTACTAATAAACATAGCACATGTTTCTAAAGAAAAGCAGAAAAGTAACAAAATTTTTATTTATGAAATGAAAAACGTAGTACATCTAAAGTCAGTTTACTTAAAAGAAAACAAACTCTAACATCAGCACTGATGTAGTGAGAGCTTGCGTACGTACACTTGAAAATAGCCAATATGACAAACATTAAATACAAGACGATGTATGTAAAGTACACTTTATATCAAACAAAGTATTTTCATTCGCATTGCTACGTAAGAAACACAGCTTAGCTGTACAAAGTAAACATCAGCATATGATTAGTAAGTGAACGTATTCTTTATCGTATTTTACTCTTTTCTTTTCGTATTTTACTCTTTCGCACTTAGTAAAGGGTTATCTCTCAATGAATTTGACTGTCTTATAAAGGCATAGTGTTTTCGTCAAGTGTCACTTGCTTTTCTTTGTCGTATCCCTTTTTATTTATGTTAAGAATGAAGATGTGTTGTCGCATCATTTTATTCTTAATTGCACTTTTTTGCTCTGTCGTATTGCTCTTCGGTAACGGACTGGATGTTGAGTAATGGAAAGTTTTTGAACCAATAATGTTCTCTGGAGCGTTAATCTCCTGCAAGCTCGCACTGATCTCTCAAGCATGGAGTAAAGTTCGAAGTTAACGTACGTGACGTCGCATCGGGCACTGCGCTTTTATCAACATTCACGTTTCATTTCCTCTCAAATTAACGGAATGCACGCGTCGACGGCCATGCATTTACTACAAAACGTTTATACGACTAATGCACGGGTGGATACTCAAATATACCAATTATTTTTGTTATTTTCTTGCCTGCGAATTATAGATTTGGTATAATGGGTGAAATATCACTCTGTGTCTTTAGCGAATTGGACACATTTAATATTATGTTCTGTATTTTCGCAGCTTTTAGAGGCTTTCTATAAATAGTTCTTCTTTTTTGTCTACCAAGGTTTTCCTGACCTCCGCCTGAAAAATGACCCGCGTCCACACGGTACATTTATTCTCTGCGAGACGGGGAATTCGCTGGTGAATAGAAGCAATTCTTTTGTGAGGCCGTGATATAGGAAATATATTTTTTTACGGCACCACTTGCAGCCCGTAATGGCTCACGTTACAGTAAGCGCAAGAATAAATACATTTAATGAGCCTGATCTACTGACGGCGGCCTATACTAAGCGAACGAACAAAGACGCCCCACCGTGCGACGCCTCGGGCTGCACCGGAGCGGAACCCGATACGAAGAAACCCGTCGAGGCGTTCCTCGTGCAACCGCAGAGACCGGAGGAAACAAAGACAGGGCGCACGGAAACCCATTTGTCTCGTGCCTCCCCTTTTTTTTTTTATCCTGCCACTGTGTCCGTTGGCAATCTAAGAACAGAAGAGGAAAATGTGTAATCCTAGCGCCGTTCCCGACACTGGAATGGTGGAAGGAGGAAACGGTGACCGCTCAGTAACATGCTCTCGAGCGAATTGCTTCCGCCTTGCTATTGCCGAGCAGCGCAGCAGTAGTGAGAGCTGGCGTTAGCTAATCAGCTCAACAACGATTTATTTTGGCAGTCTGTGAAAACTCTATGTAGGTTTTTTCTTTTTTTTTTTAAAGCGAAGATTTGTTTGCCCTGCTACGGATGACCGTTGTGTTACTTTGGAAATCAATCAATCAATCAATCAATCAATCAATCAATCAATCAATCAATCAATCAATCAATCAATCAATCAATCAATCAATCAATCAATCGCCTGTACTTTCTTCCACTAAGCATACAATCACTCGAGCGCAGCCAGAAACGTTGCGAGAAGGAAGGAAGAAAAAAGTGGAGAAGGAAGGGCAGGGAGGTTAACCAGTTTAGCTCAACCAGTTTGCTACCCTATATATGGGAGCGGGATGGGGGGGTGAAAGATTGGGAGGAGAGAGAGAGAGAGAGAGAGAGCACATAGCACAGCACTTGAGAAGGCGCTTGTTGTAGAGATGTGGTAATGGGACTTGGACGTAAAAGACAATATAGGATATGCAATAATTAAGGTCAGGTCACACAGCGTGAGCACTGCGCCCGGTCGGTCCCGCAACAGGAGCGCACGCCGACTATCGCCTGTGCGCCGGCGGCCAGGATCGGGAACGACGCGTGTGCGACTCCGGTCGCGCGTGTCCCGTGGACGGTGGCTGGGGTCCTTGGGGACCATGGCGCTGCGCCCGACGCTGCGGCCGCAGCCCCGGCAAGCGAACGCGATGCTGCGACAATCCGGCGCCGCGTTGGGGCGGCCGACCCTGCCCAGGACCGCAGTGGGACGTCGGACTGTGCCGCCTTGCTCCCTGCGTGGACGACCTCGCCGGCGGTGAGCTGACTGTTGGCAGTATAGGTCGGGGCGGTATCAACACACTGACCCTGCACGGCTACATTCCCCACCCAAAAAAAAAGTCTATCAGCGAGGTTTTACTTGTCGCCTAATGTGTAGAACATGCCCGACCAAATATTGCCAAGAAATAGGCGAGAATGGGTTGGTCGAGTGTTCCTACTACTGCAACAGGAACACCGGCGACAGAAAGAGGAAGCGATATAAATTTATTTACTTGTTTACACCATCAGATGCCCAGTGAGCGTCTTTGATTATGAGAGGCAACTTACTGAAGAACAAACGCCAACAAGCTAAGGAGAGAGAAAAAAACGATAGACAGAGAGGTTACATTTCCTAACTTAAACGCGCCATCTTATTCTCTGCCGCTGTCGACTGCGCTTTCTTTTGTTTGTAACTCAATTTGCAGAGAAAAAGAGCAAAATTATTCGAGAAGAAACAGGCCAACCTAGACGCAATCACTGTAAAAGCGGATCTTTGAATTCAGGCTAGTTCTCGCAAAGAAATAGGCAGCTTTAGAGCAGAAAGATGAAAATAACATAAAAGTAAGGAATGACAGGCGTAACTAGACGGATTTCAGAAGCCAAATTGAAGTGGGAAGTAAGGGACAGCGGCAGCAAGTAGGTAAGCTCTGCAAGTAACAAAGTACTAATAAAACAACAACAAATCTTGAAAGTGTATCACTTAAAAACAGGTAGAATTCTCTGAACTGTCAAAGCTGCAAAGCAAGAAGAAAGTCGGTGATATTCGAAATAAAAATATTGCAAAGACTGAGGAAGAAGTCAAAGACGCGGACAGCTTGAAATCCGTGAGAAACTTGTAAAAGGACAGATCACGATGTATGTAGTGAAAGACAGATAAGCAGGGTAATGTCATCAGTAATTCCGACTTAAAAGGTTAATCATAATGTATTTTTATTCGGGCTTGTACGTGCCACTTGCTTTATCATTTCTACAATTACTGCAGGTTATAATGCTTCATCTCTGACAACTCACGTATGAACATTCTTCCAGGTGTCGCTTCCAACTTCCAAGGTGAGCTTGTACGACAGCGTGCCTTTACTTGATGTTCACGCGGCATGCATGTCCCCAATGACACTCCTGTAATGATATTATTGCAAATTGATTGTGGAGTACTCGATGGAGCAACTAAGCGAAGCGTTAATTAAGATCAGACAAGTACTTCTATCATATGAAGTGCTACCCATCTAACGAAGGGATCGTTTCACCAGACCATAAAACAAAAAGGTGGTGCCCTTGTATCTTCGAGAAATGAAACAAGCTGATAGCTTATGTATATTAGTCATTGGTTCATCATACGAGCTAGAAGGAAAATGAAAGCTGTTATTCACTGGCAGGCCCACTGTACTCACAGTTCAGTCTCTGCAAAACTTCATCCACCTAATCTGCCCGCAAGAAGAAGAAAAAGATTTTCTATGGTTGCAACGGCGTCCGTGTAATAAATCTATTGCAAATTTGTTGATGTTTTTTCGCTCGTAACTAGAATAAATTGTTTAGGAAAAGTAGTTCAGTGTTTTAACATAAAGGAACCGCTAAAGCGAAGTCCAAAAGCACCATCGTACTAACCAAAACACAGGCAACAATAACACCATTCAGTTGTCTTCGTGACAAATGAAACAACCTGACTGTAGGGCGCGTTCTCTTG
Source organism: Dermacentor andersoni (assembly GCF_023375885.2). Classification (NCBI taxonomy): domain Eukaryota; kingdom Metazoa; phylum Arthropoda; class Arachnida; order Ixodida; family Ixodidae; genus Dermacentor; species Dermacentor andersoni. Next base: position 145,895,154 of record NC_092818.1, on the reverse strand, counting down.
CCAGGTTTCCCGCAAGGTCGGAAGAAAAATAAACTGCCAGGGCTTGTGCTGCTATTCTTACACCAGGAAACCCACAGTATTCATCATTAGGACTTAGCGAAATCTCAGCCGCTGAATTCAGCTAACAGAAATAAAAAAGAGCATCCGGCAAATAATTCCATCATTAATCGTGCCCCAGACACGCCGTTTTTCACGTTCAAGTCTGGGTGTAGCGCATGAGCTGAAACATAGAGAGAGAGAGAGAAAGAGAGAGAGAGAGGTAAAAAGTGGAATAGTGGACCGAGGAGGAGCCATAAAGAGTTGGTGAAAACTTCTGACTGTTGTCTTAGGCGTCAAAACCAAACGCACGCACTGCCGCGGCTGCTCATTCTCAGGCTATGCGCACTCGTAGGGCGGCTGCGGGACGCCGCGCCCTTGGCCACCCCGAGACGTGATAGACACACCAGTCACGCTCTCGCACCGCAGCACAGGCCCGTCACGTATGGAGGGGAGAGGGAAAGTATGGAGGGAAGAGCGGGAAAGTAGCCTCGCTCTTCCCGAAGCGCTGCTGCATGTCCGCAGCCTCTGCTTGGCTTCCCGAGGATTCTCTTTAGCTGAATGGCGCGCTGATTGACTGTGCAACCCTGTGACCCGAATGACGAGAGTACGCGACGCGCCACCACGTCCAACCTCTCTGCGTGCGTTCTAAAATAAGCCCTTGCATGATGGCGCCTGCATCACGGGGTCGTGCTCGTTAATTGGGCGCGGTTTAAATTTGACCGACTTGGGGATTCCGCCCATTTTTGTTTTGCGGAAGCGGCCACGGTGGCATTGTGCGTGCTTTAGCCATTTTGGGCGTTCCGCGCTGATAAAGGATGATGCATTAGACTTTTTATTGGGCTGATTGTAAACGCGAAAACAAAACAAAACAAAGATGCCCGTGAAAGCGTGTATGTTGAGCAAGGATTTCTTCCTTTTTGGTTATTACTTCGATGAAAAGAAAGAAACAAGGAAACAAACAAACACACAGAAAGAAAGAAAGATTCATTCAAGCAGCATATCCAACGCTGGATAAGATATAGTAATGCGCTAGGTCCTCATATTTTCTAGTGCAGTCTCTTTTATCTGGGGAATCTCATTCTGAAGACCAAGCACTTCATCCCCATCATCTATAGTAATCCTGAACAGGCACCACAATATGAAGATCTCTGAAGACGTCGTAGAAGTTCTGACGACTTGCAGACTTTTATGTCTAAGCCAGCGCCATACACTCGTGTAAGAGTTTTCCTCCATCCATAGAGTTGAAAGAACGCCAAAAAATTTACCCGTAGTTTTTTTACAAACAAGCATATGATAAGTGGTTCAGCTGAAACTTTAAGTGTTACAAGGCAGACGATCCTATTTTCGAAAGAATAGGCACGACAACTTCCTGGTCAAATAAACGGCTCCGTGAATTGAGCGATGCAAGCACGACTATATCTACATCAAGCCGAAAGTGTAAACCGCGGCAGAAAAGCTGTAGACCTGCATGTGTTAGTCTCGCATGTCGTTAACGCCCGTAGGCAAGTTTGTGCCACACACGACACGTGCAGGCTCTGAGCTTGGCGCAGGGATTGATCGCACGTGTTCGAATCATTCAGGCGTTAATGGGACTCATGTGTCTAGGTCGCTGACTGACGTCAATTATATCATAAGCCTTCGTCAAAACGCCGTTGACGCTGAACATCCACACTCCGGCTCATTGGCCAGCCGATATAAGGAGGTAAATTTGAATACTGCGACAAGTTGTAATGGTATCAATGTCTAGCACAAGTGGAGCGGCTAGCACAAGCGTCATTAACATTTACAGCACCAAGTGCAGAGCTTTACAACGCCCACCTTTTATATATCCTCACCACAGACGCATACAGCTTGACACACAAGATTCTTGCTAGCTTCTGCATGAAGCAGCTCTCTCTTATTCCTTGATGACTTTCTACAATTGACGGAAGTACTACGGCTGCCGCCGCGTAACGACACTACTGAAGAGTTGCTGCAAGCGTTGCCAACCTTGCTGTATCAGCTAGATTTGCTTTCTTTCAACCGTATAACTAGCAAAAAAAAAACTCCAAGTTGAACTTGAGGCTGTATAATCTGTTACAAATTAGCGTGATACTGAACTTAGAGAAGACAAGAAGAAAAACAAAGAAAGAAAGCCAGCTAGCGTTATCTAACCAGTAGTACAATCGCGCCAATGTAAGTTTCGCTAGACTCCGTGTGGCGCTCTATTACGCGCGTCGCCTGCTCAACCTCATGCGCAATCTCGAGCACGAGCTCGGCCACCAGAACACGCCTGGAGGTCGGCTTCCGCACTCAGAGTCATCTGTGCGGCCAGCTTCGCGCAGGCCAGCGGGCAGCAACGCGACTTTGCACTGCACCGACGCCGGTCGACTACGGAGCCGCTTTCCCGAGGCAACGTTGCACTGGGAGCACGACGGCCGGCGGCTCCAGCTCGACCAACGCCGGCAGCTCTTCACCGGGGGACGCCTAGGTGAGCGCAGGCGCACACTCTCTTGAATAACACGCGTGTACCTTCGATTTTAAGTACACCAAGTTTTGCGGTGCTGATTAAGCTACTTCGAACCCACGCCTTATGTAATATGCTCTGTTTGCTCTTTCTTGAGGGAGGGCTTGGTAGTGGTATTAAATGTTCTTTTTTTTTAATTTGAATGAACGCATAGACAGCTTTAGCGTGGATGTGTATGTATTTCACTTTACTGGATACCAGGAAACCGAAGACATGGGCTTTGCCAATCTAGCCCTCTCCCTATATGCATTATGTTGCAAAGCTAACTATATTCCTGTGACGATGCCGCTGCCATCTCACCCCGACTTTTTTCTTTTTTTTTTTTCATCGATACTCCAAACATCTCTTTCCTATCTAGTTAACGTTCCCATCAGCTTTGAACCACAGTGTTTCTGGAAGGAGGAAGTTCCTATACGGTAATGGCTGGGTGAATATCTTGACGTTTCACTAGAATGTGCTTGTCGCCTACTTATTCCATTTTTTTTCTGTGGCAGCCTCATTCTGTAGAGAATATTTTCTCCTGTACGTTTTTGTCATCAGGCTGCCAATTCGGGCCTCAAAAATCAAGGCACTGCCCTCACACAGGAGGATGACGTTGCTTATTGCAAATCAGTTCTGCGGAATCTCGCAAGGTGGAGGTAGTGTCATGAAAGGAAAAACTGTCATCCACCCGAACGTAGCACGAAGCTACAAAGCTATCCCGGACCAGGGCGAATTCTTCTTCAATTGCGAAGCTTTCTTCCTGAGAAAGCGTATGGGCTTCCTCTTTAGCTTCACGCTACATTCGGGTGGATGACATTTTTTCATTTCATAATGCTGATGATATTTACTGATATCTCTTCCGAAACGGATCGCCGACAAATAGTCACTTAGCCTGCTTGACCTAATGACGTATCATATCCCTCAAAGATTCTAGCATTTTGTTTAAATCTCTTCATTAAAAACCTTTATTTCTATGTTGTACAGATACCTATGCCTGTAATCACTCCGACTTCATGAATACCTTCTCTGCCTCTAAACGTCTCTTTCTTACCTCGACTGATGACCAGCTAATGCTTCTATCCGCTTTGAATCCCCGCGTTTCTTGAAAGTGAACGTTTGTTACGGTTCTTGCTTAGTAAATAGCTTGGCGTTCTATTAGTATGTGATGAGTCCTCTCAGGACTTTTCTGCAGCAGACACATGTCTCATCCTGTTTCTAATATTTTCTCTGGTATGTTTTTATCATCAGACAACCAGCTTGGGCCTCAGACAGCAATGTACTGCCCATTGCGTTGTCGTAAAAATTTTACCTCCTGATTTCTTTCTCTCCGTATTTGTAAATCTCCGTTTTCCTTTTTGTTTCCATCCTTTGCATCCACTTCACCGTCTCTGTTTATCTGACTTTCTCTTTACTGACTTCTGGTTGTCTGTGTACACTTTCATTTACCTTGTGCTTGGTTGCCAGCTTTCTTGACTTGTTCCTTCATTTTGTGTCCATGATCTAGAGTTACAAATAGTTGTGCACTTTAGCCGCCCTTTTCTTTTAATCCATGTTTCCGAACATCTTTTTTTTCCAAAACTAGAGTTATTCTGCGCTACTACGACTTCAATATAGGCCCAACTTATGTCACCCTGTACAGTTATTTGTGATTTTATTGGTGGTTTTACAATGTGAATCGGCTGATCGACCTTTTATTACCTTCCAACGAGGTTGCAGCAGTACAGTCCTACACAAGCCTTATCAGAATCTGACTTATTCGTTATTCAGTATTTTCATATGACAAATTTTATGTGCGAGGATTCGTTCACACACACAAAAAAAAATGTTTAAGTTTCTGTTATAGATAATGTCTGTTATAGATGATGTAGGTGCCGCGCCAGCTAACTCAGGTTTCTCTCTGCATAACCTTTTGCCCATACGTGCAAAACTGTTCGATTGTTTTTGCACAACGTCGTGAACTTGTGTCGCTTGGTAAAAACAAGAACAATCAGCTGTGACATAGAGCCCATCAGTGTAGATATTTGGGCTTGTTGGCGTAACATTTTGCCGTTTTTGTTGTAGCGCAAAAATCACAAGAACGTAGAATAGAAAACAGGCACACACAGGCGCTGTGTGTGTCTGCTTTCTCATCCACGTCTTTGTGCTTTTTGTGCTACAAGAAAACGGCATAGAGCTTTCAGCGCCAGTCAACGTTCAATCGTCACCTGTGCTAGCCGCAACAGCTGCCGCTGCGTTTTCAAGAAAAATGCACGCAGTCATCTCGCGGGTGATTTTGGCAAGACGTATGGGAGTCTGCTACCCAATATCTGTGTATAACCCAACATGTGTTTCTGGACAACTTATGCAGTGAATAAATGATTTCGACGAGGATCACGGCGAGAAAACCTGACGCAAGCGATAATAAACTGATGCATGGTAGAGCTGTCGAGTGACAAGGTTAAACCGCTTTCTGCAAGTGTCACTCAGTCACGCGACAACTTTTCTCGCGTCAGCTTAGTGTCATTTGCATATGCGGGTAAATTCGCACACAGGTAAAACGTTCCGTACAGTACGTCCCGAGTTTTCCTGCTCCCACGATACTCTGTATGGCTGATGCCGTGCACGCAGCAGTGTTACAGCTGCAGTCATGTAACTAAACGAGATTGTAACCGTTAAAGTCAAGTAATGAAGGGCCACGTCCTAATTTTCGTATATTAACCGTTTAAAATTGGCACTATCCGTTCGTTGGCCAAGCATGGGTCTCACTATAAGCCTTACTGACACTACTGCAAGCGCTTAGGGGATTCTGTCCCCAACTACCTGACCTCCGACTTTCTCTCGAGAACGCCCCACGTTTTTAGTATGCAAGCGCTTTGATAATCGGTAGTGACTCGCCATCGTAACATGCAGTTGAACTGTGAGGCTAACAATGGTTTCAGCGCATCAGGCTACCCCAAAAGCGCCTCACAACTGTCATTGTCAATTTCTGAACAGTGCGCTTCCTTGTCATCTGGTGTAGAAATCGATTTATGTAGATTTGTGTTGTGGTTTCTCGAGCACACACGCCGAATAAATGCGCATTTTCAGCTACAGGTCTCTATGTGAGGCCATTATTAGTTCAGGAATGTTGTAAGAGTTCGTAAGCGGTTACAATAAAGCATCAGGATAAGTCTTGTACGTGCCTCTCGGTCCTGGTTGGAACAATCCATTAGGCAAGCGTTCTCCATGTGCAGCGTAACGAAAGAAAAACATGAAGGTGTAGGCACTTGCATGCGGCACTTGTTCTTGACTTGCAGTGCGTCGTAGAAACTGCGGAGAGTCGACACGCAGTGATTCTTCTTGCGCAGAGCTCACGGACCTTCGGCCCAGCGATGCTGGACATTATGCCTGCTGGATGGAAACTGCTGGGCGGCCGCTACCTCCTGTTGCCCTCGTCTCGTTAACTGGTCAGCCGAACAACAACCGTTGCCTGAGCTCTATTGGTAGTGCACGGTACGTGTAATGCGGATGATCTGAGTTCGGTTCCCACCGGCGGCAAGTCGGTTTTTTTTTTCATGCCATTTCATTTTCTTTTGCCTTATCGTTTACATATTTCAACTAAAACCGCAGTTAGCTTCGTCTATGATTTCCCTGGCATCATTATACATCGGCTTCAAGTGGCTGTATCTAACAAAAAAAAAATGGAACCGCCTTGGCTCCCTTTTTTGTCGTTCACAAGAAAGTGAACGACAAAAAAGGGAGCCAAGGCGGTTCCATTTTTTTTTTGTTAGATACAGCCACTTGAAGCCGATGTATAATGATGCCAGGGAAATCATAGACGAAGCTAACTGCGGTTTTAGTTGAAATATGTAAACGATAAGGCAAAAGAAAATGAAATGGCATGAAAAAAAAAACCGACTTGCCGCCGGTGGGAACCGAACTCAGATCATCCGCATTACACGTACCGTGCACTACCAATAGAGCTCAGGCAACGGTTGTCCTCCCGGTCGCTTTCTTTGGTTTCATAGCGGGATTTCCTTGCCTTTATGATCTGTTAACTTCACGTGGTCTTATGGTTGTGCACCACCACTACCGCTTTATAAGTTACTTAGTTTGATAAACTGGTCGAAATAAACCTGACGCGCACAAACCGTAACAGGAAGCTGTAAGGACGTCCTGCCAATGTAGGAAGCATTGTTTACAAATTTGAACGAATCATTGTTTTCGGCCGCAGTGCCCGCGCCTCCTGTGACCGTGGCGCCGGGTTCCTGCCTGGTGCTACTCTGCCGCCCTCCGCCCCCTTCTGCAGCTCAGCTGGTCAACGCGGGCCGCTTCGAGTGGCACCTCAATGGAAGCCTACGAGCAACCACACGCCGGGCTGGAAAGGTTAGCGCCTCTATTTACTTAACAGCACCTGATGCAATTTTATCTATTTGGTTTTGTAATGTCTCCTAATTTGAAGTTTATTGATTTCCATAACAATGCGCGAAAAAGAACATCAGAACGAAAAGCCACAAAAGTTGGCTTGAAATTGCTGGAGGCCAGGCAACAAACACGACAAATGGTAGCACATCGTAAGTGTACCAGCATCCATATTCATGATGAAAAAATAAAGCAAGTCAGCTGTGCACTCGTCACATAAGTGAGGTCACCTCCTATACAGGAACAAAAATAAATAAATAATGATTAAACAGCTTATGAAGTCAATGAAGATGCTTATTTATTTCGACGTTAGTTATTAGTGAATTGTTGTGATAAAAAACTAGACCAGACAGTAACAGCGCTAGTACTTAGGAAATATTAATATGGAAGTATTGCAAATGTGGCACGAGTTTACCGCACTGTGAATGAAATGGAAGGAAAGGAAGGAAGGAAAAAGTAGAGAAGGAAAGGCAGGGAGGTTAACCAGTTTAGCGTAACCGGCTTGCTACCCTACACATGGGAAAGGGATGGGGGCGATGAAAGATGGGGAAGGGGGAGAGAGACAGAGAGAGCACATAGCACAGCACACAAACATCGTCCGGTAGAGTCTATCAATCTGGCATTGTACGTGATACCACTGTCAGAGCCGCTTGTCCAATCCCGTCTCTTTCAAAAACTGAAGTAGTCCCTTCGTCGCCTTCACCTGCGATGTCTTCTGTCGGCGGCATGTGAAAATCGTGTCGAGGGACAATGGTCTAGTGTCAAGGTGCGCGAGAACGGATGCCAGGGACTGTCGCTGAACATTATATTCAGGACAGTCGCACAGAATGTGTTGCAGCGTCTCCTCGCAAAGACAGGCATTGCAGAGAGCGTTGTCGGCCATTCCAATGCGGAATGAGTAAGATTTCGTGAAAGCCACCCCTAACCATAAGCGATAAAGCAGAGTCGCCTCGCTTCGGCGGAGTCCAGTTGGCATATAGAGATGCATCAAAGAGGGCAGGTGGTATTGACGGTTGCTCTGGTTGGTCTGGCTGTTTGGTGTGCACCATGAAGAGAGCGTCATCTCCTGTGCAAGCAATGATGTTTGAAGTGCTTACGGACTAATGTTAGATTACTCGTACTTTTTATGATGTCACGGACATTGATTTCTAGAATTTGGTTCCCAAAATTGGTCCAATTTTGGCAACCAAGGACCTAGTGGGACCGTCCACTTTTCATTACTAGGTGTTGTGGCACGCCTCTCTTTAGATTTTAGCTTGGTGATTATTTTAATAAAATAACAAACGTATGGCGCAGAAAATCGGAGGTAAATGATATCGATAAGTAGCATTCATAATTTGGGTTGATTATTGATACTTATAAAGACCAGATAACGCAGCCTGGATTAGAGAGAAAACGGGAATAGCCGTTATTCTAGTCGACATAAAGAGAAAAAAAGATGGAGCTGGGCAGGCCGTGTAATGCGTAGGACAGATAATCCATGGACCATTGAATTCACAAAATGGCTGCCAAAGGAAGGGAAGCGCAGTCTAGGACGGCAGAAAATTAGGTGGAATGATGAAATGAGGAAATCTGCAGGCGTAAATCGGAATCATTTAGCGCAAGACTTCATCATCATCATCATCAGCCTGGTTACGCCCACTGCAGGGCAAAGGCCTCTCCCATACTTCTCCAACAACCCCGGTCATTGTTGGGAGCGCAAGACTTGGCGCAAGTTAATTGGCTATCGCTGGGAGAGGCCTTCGTCTTGCAGTGGGCATAAAATGGGACTGATGATGATGATGAGAATAACACAGCGTTGATTTTGAGTTAACTCATCTCTCGGAGTTCCATATCGAAGTGTTAACTTTGTTTGTCCCACGGGTTAGTGTTTCCTCAAAAACTGCCTTTTCTTTATCAGAATAGCAGACAGGCAATCAGGCTCCCAATTCGATCACCCCGATTTCTTCTGGTCACAGTCTTTGACTTCCCTCTTCTGTCTATTCGGCTCTTTTTGAAGTGTACTTAACGCACGGCACTAAATGCATCTCAAGCTGATCATTTTCTCAGCGCCTCGAGGCTTTAAGTGTTGTTTGAAACTAGCGACAATTGCCACTGAATTACATGTTGCGACCTGTAGCTAGACCTTTTATTACGAACATGGCTCTCCTAAAACTTGACTTGACCGCGCCAATCCACGGCATAATTGAACCCAACTGGGTGCAATAGAACAAGAAAGGCGCGTTACATTGGATTCGCCGTCGTTGAGCTGTGCTACAGCTTCACTGCATTGATAATTTATGCAGTGAAGCCTTATTTACAAACAATTAGTGTGCCGTAGAGTGGGGATTGAAATGGCCGAGAAGATAAAAAGATACAAAACAATATGTCGTCTAAAAGGGAAGCTTACTAAGATAAAGCTTCCGCGAATAAATTTTGTTCTGACCTGCTGTCAACGTATTGAGTTTGGTGTGTTTGTGTGGCTACCACATGCGCCGCTTACTCTACGGGCATCGGCGCCTGTGCTGCAGACTTCTGACTCCTGTTGGGAATGAGCTTCGCAGATTTCGCGGTTTGAGCCTTAGGTCAGCAGTCACATAGTCCGACAGATAAACGTCAGGAGCTCAGAGTCACAATTTCAGCGCGATTTCATTCATAAAGAATGGACAGGAACTATAGCGCGTCCTAGTGCCCCACACAAACTTATTTCTCCGCGTCTTGCAGTCCTTGTCATAACGCATTATGGAAAATGATTCAGCTGTTAGGTTCGTGTTATGACGAGTTTTATTGGGTAAGACAGTTACATTAAGCGCTGCTGGCATTCCTACTTAGAAAACTTCTGATTAGAGAGTAAGCGAGCTTCGTTAAAACAGGCATGTTTTCGGTTTCTGTCGAGCATCTGGCATAAGCTTATTGCCGGGGTCACGAAAGCTTCGTGCGCGGGCATTAGCGAGCGAGCGTTGCGGCACTGTTTAGCAAGCCAATCCGCTTCCGTGACGCGCGTTCCCGAGGGACCGAGTGCGCAGGTGGTACACTGCGGCCGCGGATCACGGAAGCCGAAGCCTCATTAAGCTTTCCCAAAACGCTGTGGCGCCCTAATCAGATCGTGCACGCACACCACCTCGCTTACGGGCGGGCGCGGAATTTTACTGCCGGGGCGATGTCGGATCAATTCCGCCTTTCCTAAAGCTTCAGACCACTGTTTCGGAGTGAATTCAAAATAAATGAAAGTGCTGCTGCGAGAATAGGCTGAAGCAATGAGACACATTAACGTACAGAAACAGAAAGGAGCACGGCTTTATTGTGTTTTACACTCGCACAGCTATGTTCCTGTCGACCACAGACTAATTAGCCTACAACAGATATCTTGTGCGTCCTCGCTTTTTTGACGCATTTGCGACAGAGGCGAGCAGAATTGGAAAGTAGTGCCATGGTACCAAAGAGCACAGCTGAGCAGCCTGGAAGCTCTACTTTGGTTTATTTGAAACCGAAGCCCGCATATATACATTGAAGACGCAGATATGCTACTACAGATATTTGAGCAGGGATACGATTTTTTGTTTTGATACACGCCCGTATACTCGCGCGAGAACAGTCACACTATCAGAGCGTGGTGATACGTCACACTACACAACAGTTACAACCTTAAAACTATTAGACCGCTATCACCAATTCAAAAATCACAATACTTTTTTTCTGACAGAGAGAGGGAAGAAGTAACCTACACTTGCAATTTTGCTGCTTCAGTTATTATTTTTCTTAGTTCGTCTTTCTGTCTTGACAAAGCCAAGGTCCTTTCCAAAGACTGTTCCAATTCACGCGTGCTATAGTGCAACACCAGACGCCAATCGCTACATTTTCCCGACATTATTACGTTGCTGTCTTAATCTATAATTCAGGCGACGGCTTGTCAACTTCACTGGCTGCCGCTTCTGATCACTATAGGGTTCCCATGCTGTGCTACCACGCTGCACGTCGTTGCAAATACTTGTCTAAGAAAAAAATTAAGACAGGCTGCATACTGGGTATTCATTCGTTGTTACGTAGTAGCACCATGTGACGGAATACGCAGAAGCACTCGTCGCATGTTTTTTCTCTGCTTCCTCGTCACACTTCTAATTTACAGTGCAAACAATCCCGAGGCCCGTGTGCCCAGCTGCGTTCGCTTGTCGAGTTCCCCAACTCGGTCCTTGCCTCCACCAGTTTCCATAAGTGGCACTTCGCAGTTGCTGACTTCAGTGATATTTTCGCCCTCTTTTACCCTCGGAGCTTCTTGCTGTGCATCAATCTCGCTGACACAGCTCTGAATATGCAGTGGTTGGGGATCGATAGAGTCGATGCGTGCCACGATCTGGCCTTGTTAGTCAAAAAAAGGGTAGCGGCTGACCACAGACGGGGAACCCGCAACCGCCGACTTTCTGATGCAGCACATTTCCGCAGCCGCAGCGCAAGCGCATCGTGTAGCGCAAAGCGTTCCCAGCTTCACTTCAGCGAACTGCAAATGCTGTACGAAGTCGAAGTCGTGGAGGTAGAGTTTTGCGAGAGTAATATTCCGGTTAAGCAATGTGTTTCTCTGTAGTGTCATATTAAGCCTCTCGGTGACGTGGAAAACAGGTGAAACAGAAGATAAGTCAAGTCCTAAATGTTTGTATATCTTTCGGGGTTTCAGATGCAAACATTGTACCTGCCTGGAGTGACTGAAGCCGATAGCGGCCTCTGGGAATGTGTTTACACGGGGCAAGATCAGTCATGGGCACTTATGGAGTTCCTTCTCGAAGGTAACCGCCATCTAAAGGTGCAGCTCACCCTTTACAGCCACCCGTCGGCTCAAGTTTCTAGTTTGCCGGTCAGGGGCGGCTAGAACTTTCCTATATTTGCTCTGTCTTATTTATTCGTTTCATGTGTGCACGTGTCATTTGCCCGCCCCGGTATCTCAGTGTCTATGGCGTCCTGCTCGAAGTGGCGGGTTCGGCTTGCTTTTTTTGGCGGCCGCTTTCCTACGGGGCGGAGTACACAAACGCATACTACGCTTTTGGTGCACGTTAAAGGAGTACTGCCGTGACATTTCTAACTTTCTTCATTTCTTGGGTCAAGTCAAGGTCCTGGACCTCGAAACACCTGAAAAAATGCTGGCAAGCCTCAAACCATCATAAATAATTCACCACAACAATTATTCTACGAAACACTTTCGAATTCATTTCCCAGGAGGAGCATGTGTCGTGAAGTCATGCCACGGAAGGTGGTCATGCGGTATCAGGACGTCACGACGTTTTGGCACACCCTCCGAATCGCTTGGTCGTCGGCTATGCTGCGGCTCGTTGCGCTGCCCGATGAAGCAGCGTAATTAATAAACCACCGAAAATGCTGCGGGCAGTGCCAAAACGTCCCGACGTCCTGATTCCACGTGGCCACCTTTTCTGTAAGGAGTAACGACAAAGACATTTCCTGGGACCTTAAACTAAATCTGGCTCATAGAAAGGGGTGTGGTAATTTATTTAGGGCGCTGTGAGGCTTCCCATTATTTTTTCTAGGATTGCAAGGTCAAGAACCTTTATTTAGTGCAAAAGAAAGAGGTGTAAAAAATATAATCTCTGTATTCCTTAAGAGAACCCCAGCGGTGAGATCTAATCCTGAGTTAGCGTTCTCCGGAGGACTTGTGTTGTCTTGGGGCTTCCAAATAAATAAATAAATAAATAAACAGATCAATCAATCAATCAATCAATCAATTGACAGTTTTATTTAGCAGTATTCTACTATTCACAGTGCCCACCAAACTGCAATATAAAACCGCAATGAACTGAATAAGAAATCCTGCTTGCGATCTATTCCACCACCCAATCAGCTCGGGGTATTATGTCTAGAAATTAGAAGAGCGTCTCCGCTCGTTCAAACTCTCGAAAGTCCCCTCCTCATTTCAAAGAAATGAGTCAGGCTTCAAGTAGAGCAGTGCTTGCAGAAGTTCTATGTATATGATTGTAATCAACGGCAGAACTGTGACCCATTATGACCCAACAACTGTATATGCAAGTTCTAAAACATGCTATGAACAAACTTACTCTAATGGCAGATGCAAATCGCTTCCCAAATCAAAAATGCACTTAATACTACATTTTCCTGGGGAATTTTTTCGTTGTGCATTGCGTTTGGAATATCGTGCTGTAAAACGCGCATTTCACTAAATGTTCCACAGTTACGCTAGCGTTCAAGAAATTCCGCACCTTCGTGAAATTGTTTTCCTATCTCTAGACCATGGAAAAATATTTCTTCGTCTGTTGAGACATTGCTAGGATTAGCAGCGCCGAGGATTTCTGTCGGCCTCTTTAGAAAAGCCAGACAACCAGTCTGGCTTCCTTTCTTTATTATTAATCTGAAGTCGGGCGGAAACAGCCTCACCTAAAAAAAAACAGAAAATGTTTTTCTAGCGCTGAAAGCGATGAATGAATTAGAGCTAGCAGCTGCTCATCGGGTGACATAGCGGTGACTGTATTTGAATACTCAGCGTCCTTCGCTGCGAATTGTGTGCGACTAGATGCGCATGGTGGGATTATATGTTTGCCGCAGTGAAAACGGAGCCGGCAGGGTGGACCGCCATCACCATTGCTACAGTGGTGTTTGTGCAGCTTGCCACACTGTTCGGCTGCGGCTGGGCTTGGCTTTCCAGGTAATGCACCCAGCTTGAACAGACAAGGAAGCGTGCTCTAAAAGAAGCCGCCTTACTCTTATTTGCCTACGCTATACCACAAGCATTGCCGCGCACTGTCTCCTGACGACGCTTGGATTGCGATTTTTGCGTCTAGCCGTATTACGAAATCCGCAAGCCATCATTTCTGCAAAGCTCGACACATCACAACCTGCCTTACTAAAACATTCGGGCGCTTTGAAAGATACAGATGGAATCAGCCAACAATGGGTCATGTTGACATAGCTCCATGTAGGTAAGAATGATTTGCGATTGGCCTGGAACTTGTAATTGTTCATATTTCATATTTATTCTATAAACGACAACAGTTGACTAACGCCAGACGTTACAAGGAATATCCGGGGTAATATAAAGTACCTTTCAAGATGTGGTAATGTTATCAGCGTCCGTGGATGCCCACGAAATTCAAATGTATCCTCCTTGACATTCAGGGATGTAAAAGAGATTGTTTTAGTCAGCCATCGTTTGCATTTACAAAGAATCAAGTGCACATTTTTTTCTTTTGTTTGTAGAATGTGGTATGTCGTGCTCTTGCTCCTTGTCGTTTGCTCGTCTCCTATTTGTTCTTACCGCCCATCCTCTGGCAAACAATATGGGCGAACTTTAAAAAGCGTATGACAAATGCTCCCTCGGTACCCAGCGTTGCCTTGTCGTCCGCCACCTCGTGTTCTCCGTGCTTCTTCGCTACCGGCGTAAGAGAAATGATTTCATGTTCGCCCAGTACGACATCTGCTTAGGTGTAGCGCTGACACTTCCCCCTTTTCACAGCGAGCTTGGAGCGCACGAAGAAGCGGTGACATATGCCGGCGCGGGGATGGTGGGGGGCATCAAACCACTAGAGCCAACAACCCTTGTTTGCCTTCCAAACATGCATTTTCCGCGAGCAGAGGAGCGAGTGCCCCTTATTTGCATAAAATATTCGAGTACACGTCCGGATGTCCCTGTCTTCTGCGCTAGAAGTATGTCACGGTTTTCTATCGTCTTAAGAGGTGCACTGTACGAGAAAACAGTAAAGTGGTAAACTGCCTTATTTATTTGTTTACCTTCGTCGGGTTCGTTCGGAGCAAGAATGCGATTTCTTTTCTAATAGAAACGAATGTGAAAGCTAAATTTGCTCATGTCACGTTGTTTCGCCGCGTCAAACTTATGGCAGCGAGAACTTCACCATAACCGGCAATAACCGATTCCGCACAGCGCTTAGTAACGTTGTATGGTGAAAATGCAATTCATCATCTCATTCACCTTTCTACAAAATAGTGCAGTTTTCTTTTTTTTTTTTTTTATAAATACGTGAAAAAAGTACACCATTAAAAAGAAACAGAACATAAAACCAGAAAAAACCTACGGTAAATTACCTGATGTCCTTAAATGAAATGTAGAAATAACGAGGTAAAGGGAAAATGAAAGTGATCGAAAGGATAACTTGTCGCAGGGCAAGTGAGTACAGAACTAGCATACTCCCCATTACGCGTGCGTGGTTTTTAATTGCCAATTAAACTACCGCGGCGATCATCCGCCCATCCACTTTCTTGTGTTTTCGGTATGTGTACAAGGAAGGATGTACAAGGGGCGTCGTATGCGCGCTGATTTATCATTCTGACTGACTCCCCTATAAGATCTACTGTGCACCTTCCTTTCAATGACCAGTCCACACCCAGGCTCAGTTGAAGAGCAGACCATCGATGACGGCCCTCTCCGTCCGCACAGCAAATCCTACAGGCACAATCTGAAAAGCCACCCGAGGCTAAGCCTCCCTCCCCCTCCGTGTCCCCAAGAGAGAGAGAGAGAGAGAAATAAATCTAAACGACGAACGTGCCAGATGACGTATGCTGCGGAAGAGACTCTCTTTCGCGTTCAAGCGATCCTCCCGAAGCATTTGGCGCGTGCTGATGAGGGTGCGTCGAAAGCTCGCGCTCTCTGTCCAGTTAATTAGGCCAACTACGCGACGATTATTAGGCGCGCAGAGCGCAGGCGCTCCCCCCGTCTCCGACTAATACGCCGGATTTGCCTCGCCGTACGCAGGAGAACGCGAGCAGGCGCCAGGCGCGAGATGCTCGCGCTCAGCCGATCCGGCCCGATTAATCCCTCCGCGAGTCCTCTTCGGCGAGCCTGTCTTTCGGCGAAATGACGGTGCTTGGTTCTGGTCGGTGAGAAAGCGCCATCTGCTGCCTGTCTTTTTAGTTATTTTTTGTTATGTCCTTGATAAAAGAAAGAAAGCTTTGCGCGCACGGATTCCACGCCGGCTACTTCCTTGTCTGAGGAAGAGCTAGTGTTTTTCACTTACGGTGTCGTACGCTCTTACACTCTTGTACATGTAACATATTAATGAAACGTACTGTACGTGTATGGCATGCACATGTAACGCACACACATATAAATTACATTTATTGCTTGTCCCAGCTAACGTTAGCCAAGTTGTTGAACGAAAAAAAAAAGGAAGGTCTAGAATACACGCTGAGAAGTACAATTTTGACACCTACGGTGCACGGTCGTCAGAGATCTAACGAAGGGACACCCCGAGTGTCAAAATTGTGCTTCGCAGAGTGTTTTCTAAACATTCTTTTCTAAACCTACGGAGTTCCTACAATGCACCGTGCCTTTGTATTCTCTGTCTGCGTTGAGCAGCTTGACTAACGTTATATAGGGCACACGGTATAGTACACTGCTTATCTGCATAGCATGCACTCTTCTACATAACAGTGTAAACGAAATAGCGTTACGAAGAAATTAATAAATACAACAGGGCAAACAAAACAGTGCTACCACACAACATAACGCAGGATGGCTGTAAAGATAAAACACTCCCGTTAACTGGCCCTTCCTTAGAAAAAAGACAGTGCGTCGAGTGTAGATCCGTTAATACCGCGGGAATACACGGCTGTCTACAAAACACGTTTTTCAAAGCTCTTTAACAGCAATATTCCATCGAATTTGTGGGCCACAACTTGTTTTTCTTCTTCTGCAGCGGTGGGCGCAAAAGAACTTGCACTTCCGCAGTGACAAGCATTGTGAATCCCTCACCGCATGCAGCCATACATTCCCTTTCAATGAGCATTGGAAGCAAACTGCGCATACCTAATTTGCTCCATTGTGCAACCTCGGAGGAGAGAGCCAATGGGGCTCGTGGATTTTATTGACTTCCGGGACCTTGGATTTCGACATGGTCATTGAAAGCGAGCGTGTGACTGCGGTATTAATTTGAATTTTATTCGCAGCAAACATAAACAAATGCATTGCTGCGGGTGACCACGAAGGATGCTGGTTAGGGCAGCTTGAGGAGACCTGGCTGCCGCAACACTGAGCAGCACACGGAGGATTGGTGAAGGGTGTAATACAATGGAACAGCACACATTGCAATGCAACAACAACCTTTCATCTTACAAGTTCTACAAATTAGATATGTGCTTAAACATACAGAAAACAAAACAAAAGGAAAGCAACTTTAAATCACACATGAGATCGTAACAGAGCCATGAAGCAGTACATTATCATAGAAAACTTTGAAAAAATCAACACACACAAAATAGAATTGTATCACAGGCTTACAGGAATTCACTTCCCGTGGGCTTCTGCTTATAAATGCACCTCTCAGTTCGGTTAATGAATTATTAGTCAAGTCAACGTTTTTCTGATTGTACGTGGTATTCAGTATTGTGGGCAATAAGAACTGCAGCCCTTGTTTACCATAGTTTGGGCGGCATCTTAAAACGTTCCACCGTTCCGAATTCCGTGTATTATATATGGTCACGTTTTCTGCTAGCTAGGCTAACTTAATTAGCGCGTCATCATTATTTGCTATGGCGAGTTTGTACTGTCTGCATAGTTTTTAACTGTGCATTGAATGAACCGGGATAAGATTTTTCTCTGAAAAAGGCCCGCTGTGTGTGCAAGGAAAGGACGTTTCGATATTAGGCGGATAATTCTTATTTGTAAACGTGTAGTTCTATTCAGGTTTTTGTCTGTTGTAGTTTCCTGGATGAGAAGTCCATGGTTAACTTGGGGTAGGAAGAGGACATTGTATAGCATTGTGTTGACTGACATCAGAAAATGAAGGAGTGGCGACTCACTATGCCCACAATTCTGGACAATTTACCGACAATATACTTAACATTATCATTCCAAGTCACGTGTTTGCCAAAGAAAACTTCTAGCGTACTTGCAGATGGCACTAGATATATATCACAATCATTTAGCTTAATCGGGAGGAGCTTAATAGATTTATTGCATGGACAAAAGAGGATTACTTTGGTTTTATTAACGTCATTGTTTAGGTAGTTGCCCAGTCACTTATTGTACTTAGGGCATTATTAGCTCTTAATGCTAAGTGAGCACCTGATTTGCCTGTAATGAACAAACTCTGTCGTCCGCGTACATTATGCATTTAGCAGCTGTATCTACATTAGTTGTTTTATTTATGTGTAAAGTGTAAAAATAAATGGCCCCAAGATTATACGCTGAGAAACCCCGGACGTCACTGTTTTTTTTTTTTTTTCTGAACAATCACCTGCGGTGCTTACAAATTGTGACCTATATTGCAAATAAGAATAAAAAAGAATTTGCGACTCCCTTAATAGCATATAATTTTATTTTTTAAATAAAGCGCCATGATTAATAAGGCCAAATGGCTTCGTGAAGTCCAAAAACAACCTGAGTACCATGTTCTGGGTTTTATAAATGTTCTAAGATATGCTCCTTTTGTTCCAGAAGAGCAAGATCAGTCGATCATTTTTTTACGAAAACCATGTTGTGCCGTTCATGAGATTTTGACGGTCAGCAAAATCTGTCAGACGTTTTAAAATGGCATTTTATAAACCTTTAGAGAAACTCGGCAAAATCGATATTGGCCCGTAGTTAGCTATATGTCATATTTATTTCCTTTTTCATATATTGCTGTGACTTTTACCATCTGCATGTTATATGGAAAAATTCCTGTAAGCAAACTTAAGTTGAATATGTGCGTGAGAGGAGGTGCTAGAATATTAATGGCACGTTCCAGGGGTTTTATTTTAAATCCTGATGCATCAGTCGCCTCACTATTGCTTAACTACGCAATTTAAGCCATAACTTCGCTTTCTGAAATAGGTTTGACAAAAACCGTGTGATCAGTACAAAAGTCGACGTATCTTAAGCCTTCAGTAATGCTTGGACCTGAACTACAATAAATAAATAAAGTATTAAATCTGTCTCCTAGTGCCCAACCAGTTAACAGAAGACCTTGTTCCAAAATTTCTGTCACTGGCTCTGGCAAAATACGCAGCATCGAGTTAAGCGTCTTCCAAACAATTTCAGATGTCTGACGGACGAGCTAAACAGATTGAAGGGGTAGTGAGGCTTAGCGGAGCGAAGTTTCTTGGTTACAAAATTTCTGCATTCTTTGTATGTCGTAGGATATTGAGGATATTTGCTGATTTGAAGGATTTAAATTGTTGATCTCGTTTCTTTATATCGTTAAGTAATTCCTTTGTCATCCATAGCCTACGGCACTTCATTTGAACGCGCAATGATTTTGAAAAGAAACGAACCGGAATATGCTTCACAACAAAGTTTTGATCAAGCTATCATAATCAGCGTTGGCGTCACTATTCTCGAGCACAGCGTTCAAACTAATTCTGCACAAATAAGTGTAAGACATTTATGTTCATATGTCTGTAAGAAAAAGTTGGTACTGTTTTCTTAGGGTCGGTTGAGGTTAGCCTTGAACTACCCTTGCTAGTCATCGTAAAGCGACCGTAAAAGCATACTGGGTTTTCATTACGCCTTTAGTGTTGTACATGTTCTCATATCTGCTTTTTTTATTCATTTATTCATATCCTTATATGTCATGTACTGTTCCGTTATCCTCTTTACAAGTAACTGTTCCATCATTACTTTTACTTATGCGTGAGAGAAGTCACTAACTAGGGCATCCAGTTCGATTCACGAATTCAGTAACTTTCATTGTCATTCTCACCGCAATCGACAATACGCCACCACTACTCGTATCAATGATTTGGCACCAATTCCACTTTGCTTCTATTCTCGGCTATTCTGCGTTAAATGATACCACCGTATGTATCCTGTACCTTATTGTTGTTGCGAAAGCGTCAACTGGCCCATTTAGCGAAAAAGTTGGCGGCATCTGTAGCAGTGAAAAGGGCGTTCCCGCACCCGTTTCAATTAGACATTGAGGCTTTTGCATTCACAACTCGTAAGAAGGGCTTCGATACACACGGATTTTTTTTTTTCAATATAACACTGCGGCACAAACAAGCAAACAAACAGACACCAACCAGCCAGCCAACCAACCAACAAACAGACCAACAAACGAAGTAACCAGCAAACAAGCCAACCAACCAAAAATACCTAAGTTCGAGATGCTTTTCGCTGCCGCACATTCGCACACTTCGTCCTATCTGCTCTTCTTTTTTTTGCGTTCGTTCGACGTTCTAAATTATATTCCTCTCACACAAGGAAAGAGCAATAGATGGTGCCTGTTACAGACATCAACGCGTCCTCTTCAATATGTGATAAAATGAAAGAACCACCTTCTGCCCATTTAATTATTGTTAACTTACAGGAATCGCACATATCTTTCGTACGACAAACTATTGCGCTCTTGTCATTAGTATATCTTGTAATGGAGGCAAAGAAATAAAATTCTTTATAAAATTTGTGTTAATCTGTTCTAACGCGCAGAATTACAGATTACCTTTTAAGGACATTTAAAAAAATTAGAGTTGTGATAAAATTGAGGACGCGAAATTTAAATGTAAATGAGGCACCTTCGCACTTCGAAGTAAAATATTTTGTACATAGATCGCTGGTTAAAGTGGACATAAGCTAATTTTAGTGCTGCTGCAGTACTCGTCTTTCTTTCCCGAGAAAATACTTGAAATTATGACCCACTTTGACCAGTGGCCGTTTTTAGCATAAGATGTTCGGTAACTCTCAGGGAAAGCAAGTATCAGTACTATTCATACTTAGCTTTCATAAATCAGTTCTCACTGGATATATTTATCAGCGCTATCTACGTATATGCGTTCTATAATGGTTTCACCGCATTACAATATTATAACGTGGCAAAGCTTACGCAGGCTATATTGATGAACGGAAGTTGGGAAATCAGGGCCCTATATTCACGAAGAAATCTCTTACGTCACTACTTTTCATAAAAACAATTGCCATCCAATCGCGATGTTCTACATAGTGTTAGCCAAGGTGGCCAGCCCATGGCAAAGAGTGCTTACGAGCAAACAGTCTTGTGAATTCGGACCCAGTTTTGTCGGACATTTTAGGACGGCGTTTGACGTATAACACAGTCGATGTGGTGACGTTTAGCGAGTATACTTGAGCTTTCAAAATGTAGAAGTGAGTCGGTGTGCTGACGCGGGTGCGAGCGGAAATTTCGACCGGTTATCAATGAACGAGAGAAACAAAGGGAAAACGAGGTCACGCTCGAAATTGACGCGGCCGAAAATGGAAGCGCGACGTATTGCGTGCCCATCCGGCCTCGCAAGTGGGATGGCTCTCCAACACGCGAGACAATAAAACCTGGAGCGATGCACTTTTCCACGACACGGTGAGTCAAGGGCGTTCGACGGCCATTCGGGTTTTGCTAAACAGTTCCAGGGACTTACGTACTCGACTTACTCGAGAGCGCAAGTGGGCATTCCCTCCCGTCCGTCTTTTCTTTTTTTCGTAGTGCTGTAGTCTAAACTAAGTGGCGAATGCCACGAAATTTCTTCTTTGTTTTGGAGCATATAACATAAAGAAGGATTTAATTTTTAGCCTTTTAGTATTGCTTCGATGCTCTATCTCTTTAACAATGATGGAGTGTGAAGACACTTCGTGTCGCGTTCTTCTTTTTTTATCTTTTTTCTTTCACTGGGCTTCAAAATTTCACATGTCTAAATCTATGACTTTTGATGTGAAAGTGTATAGCGTAGGTACAAGACTCCTAGTGAGTTACTGCGCACCTTTAGAACCTGCAGTTATATTGAAATCTGACGAGAACAAGAAAATAAATAAATCAACAAGCCAAGCGTATCACACGTTCCTGCTAGCACTGGCGAACGCCTGAAATATGCTCCTCGAAACTCGAAGGCCGACCGTGCTGACCCATAGCAGTGTTCTATACTGCACAGGGAGTTGTTTGATTAATTTATTAGGTCCGATTGATTCAGGGAACGATTTACTGATTGATTGATTGATTGATTGATTGATTGATTGATTGATTTGTTAAATGGTCTACGAGGTGTTATGTCACAAATTATAACTGGAATAAAAAAACAACGTAGCAGGCCGCTACAATTTTCGGCTTGACGTCCTCGCAGGAGCGTAGCTTCTTTCACTGGTAACCAAGCCTTTTGTCTAGCCTATTTATCAGCACAACGCCAGAGCCACTCATCTCCCGTGGTGGATAGCTCCACAGAAGAGAACAAACCGGCGTGGCAATTGGGAAAAGTTTTTTTTTTTTTTATCGAAAGTATATTGCTTGCTGTTGCAATATTTCGAGCCCTTGCGCGGAAGCCACTAACTTTACTCGTATTGGCAAACATGGTGCAAGGAAGCGTGAAAACAAGTAGCCTGTTGGGCGTGACGCAAAAACAAACACCTATGTTATATATTTGTCCGAGTTCACCTCTTGAGCAGTATTCGCCCGAGTGAATTCAAATCAAATCAAAATTTATTTCGCCACTGAGCGAGAAAAAAAATTCTGCTCAATCTAATTGATCTAAATCTATATCAAATGTAATTAGCAAAAATTTAGAGCCCACAGCTTAGCAGAATGCACTCCGTACAAGCAGTTCAGTCGTTGATGAAGTCACCGGGAACGACGTCATGGTTGCATATGATGAGAATTTAGTAATAATATATCTACTCCCTCCCGTACATCCAGGCCCCCGCGGCCACCTCCTCCCACCAAGAGAAATAATGTTTAATTTTGTTTTCGTGATACCAAGCACGTTTAGTGCTATGGCAAGTAAAGCTGTATGAGCAATGTGTGCAATTCCACCTGTGTTTACATGGAGGACAAGTAATCCCTGAAAGGAATTCGGAATGTAAAAGCGCGACTCGAAGTGAAGGCAGAAACCTAAGAGCGAGCAAGGACAAACGGCTTATGACCTCTTCCCACGTCGTGTTGTTACATTTCGATACATTCAAGACCACGCCCACTCTTTGACATTACTTGAAAAAAAAAAAGGAAAACAAAGCCTTACAGGCATGTTACAATGGCTTCACTGTAGTACAATTAAGTATTGCGGAGAAGTATATGCAACGTATTTTGGTAAAAGCAAGTGGCAGTTCGTGGAATTACCGAGTGTAAACATATCATTAGTATACTTTGACGGCACCTGCCGGACACCAAAAAGGCAGCGGAAACACCAGCGCTGGAACCCGGAATGGGTCCAGCTTCGTTTCTCTCGCTGTCCCTTGGGTGCCCTCGATATGCTGCGCCACTCGGCTTAATATAATCTCAGGTGCTCTCCTGAGGTTTCAATCTGCCGCAGTTATTTTTGTTACCGTATGCTAGTCTCACTACATTGCAGATGAGTACTGCAGCAAAGCTTACTAAAGCACATTCCTCTTTGCGGCACGTTTGTAAAACCCTTGCAGAAAGAAAGACGGTAAACACGTATTGGCCTCAACAGAAATAGAAAGAAACTAAGCAGACAACTGGATTTGTAGACATTCCGCGGAAGTCGCGAATATTCTCTTATCCAGCCTCCTGCAAAAAGTAAATATGAGAAATCTGCCAAGTCCGATCAACAACAGCGCGCATAATTAGTGGGCGAAATAGCAGGGGCTGTTGGTCCCAATTAGGCAGACGTCAGTTCCACTCTTGTTCGGCGAGCTTAAGTGGCAACGTTCACCGTTCTTCGACCAACCTGCTTTGGCGGGCAAGGTTTCAGCATTCCCGGGCACACAAGAATTAATGTAAAAATACGCCCGCGCTTGTTGCTACTTCGTTCTCGTAGCCCTCACGGAGAAGCAATTACTCCTGCAAGCACATGGCCAACTTGCCGCTTTATTTTTTCTTTCAATATTTAAAGAAAGTGGAACAGATCCACTGAAAGAAGAATGCGGAACATTCCCGCAGAGCAAACGAATTTAAGAGTGCTTTCTTTTTTATTTTTGTTTTCAGTCTTTCCATTATACTATACCCTTAGCGAGTGAACAGCGTCGCATGCAGTAACGGTCAGCAAAATTTCACTGTTCCTCACGGCCTTGCTGAGTCGACGAGCCTAGATCCGGGCATCATATACCGTATGCATGCGAAGAACGTGGCCGTGTTATTACTTTCGTTTTCTTTGATTCTTTCACATTCGCATAACGATGTATCCGCCGAGAACATCTCCCGCTGCATTTCGCTGCCCGAGCTACACAGCGCCAACGTTGTTTATTTGCTTGCCTTTATTTTTCGGGAGCTTTTGCCGCAAGTGGCTTCTTGCTTTCATTTCCGGAAAGTACGAAACTCTTATTTTCCTGCGTTTCCATCACGCCTTCCTTCCTTTCGCTCATAACTGGCTCCGTTCCTGCATCTTTTCTTCTTTTTTTTAAACCCTACTTTGCAGAGGATGCCCTAATGAGGAATAGCTGTTTTATTTACCGATTTCTTTCTTCTAAATGTGTAAATG
The DNA here is from genome assembly GCF_023375885.2 of Dermacentor andersoni. Lineage (NCBI taxonomy): Eukaryota > Metazoa > Arthropoda > Arachnida > Ixodida > Ixodidae > Dermacentor > Dermacentor andersoni. The sequence continues at coordinate 145,870,949 of NC_092818.1, read as the reverse complement.
GATTCTATAAGAATAACGCAGCTTATTCTTTCAGAAATGACAACGAGAATTTTGCTTTTGAATATATTGTTGCAAAGAAAGTCGTAATTCGGCGTGACGTTAGGAGCATGAAGCCTAGAACGTGGTCATTAAATGGGGGAATAATTGCGCCATAGTTATTTTGTGCTTTGTTATCGCGAAAGCACTGTATGCCCCATTACGCGAAACTCCGTCGGCGTGACCAAAAGATGGTGCCAAAAGTGCTGACGCCGCAAAGACTAAAAATACGCCACCACGTAATGCTTGGATTCAAGTAACATTTCTCAGGGGAGTTTCCTGCGAACAAACTAAATTCATGCATTCGAAAAGAACATTTGTTAAATTTTGCTCTGGGTGGGAATCGAACGGGGGACCTCCGGGGTGCAAGACGAGCACGCTTCCCCGACACCATGCACGGTGCATGCGCGGTTGTGGTAGCCTAAAGGTGTGCGTAATCCATGCGTCGTTGCACATGTCGCGTCGCAGGCGTGCAAGCGAGCGCATTGAGACGTTCGGCGCGCTTTGATTTAACCTCACTCAGGTGCACATAGAACTCAGGCGAGAGCTTGCGCGGACGAAGAACGCACGGAAAAAGAAAATTCCAGCAGAGGAACTGTAATGCTTTCGCTTTTCCACACTTATGCGGACTTAGGTGTCTTTGCCGAAATTTTCCCTTATAGGGAAGCCTTGCGACACTTATAGGGGTGCCCTGCGACACTTTTGTCCGGCGTAGTTGTTTGCAGATAACACTTTTTGCTTAGTCCCAGTAAGTAGTCACTTTTTGAGAAGGAGGTCACCAGGGAAGACTGAATGCCGCTAGCTCCTTTTTTTAGACTCCCCTTCTAGAGTAATTTGAATGTGTAACTCGCGAGATGCAGTTACGACGTCGCTGAAGGGAAGACAAACTGATGCAGCATGGTCACTTCAACAACACTCAGTCTATGACAGCTCAAACCTGGGACAACATGTTACCTGTAGAGCCCAGTTTTACCTACCGATCCCGACGCTTAGAAAAAGCGAAAAAGGAAACAAAAGAAGGAGTTGAAAAACGTTAAAATAGAATGGTGCGGAGGAAAAGGAAGAAAGGAGGCTAGGAGGAAAAGCAGAAAGCAAGGAAGTCAGAGACTCATGGGCAAAATAACTAACAGGCAATGAATGAGGGAAGTTTTAAACGAAATAATGGAGGCAGCCATGGAGGCGGGATGTAGCAGAATTATGGAGTAAAATGAAACAAATTAATGAGTGAACGAAATAAACGAGTTTATCAGGAGATAACAAATAACACCGAGACGCAAACGAGAAACAAATAAAGGAAAAGTGAAGAAAAAAGAGCAGGAAAAGAAAGAAAGCCACGCCCCGCATGGTGTCGGAGTGCGTGGCACTGCGGCACAGGGCCCGCTGCTGTGTCGCCCGTACACCTTCGCGCCAACACGTCGGGAGGCGGCTCGGAGGACCCAGGCTGCGCCGGGTAGCGGCGGCCGGGCTGCGGCACCATCAGTGACGGCGAGAGAGGGGGAGGTGGGCACGAGGCGAGCGCCAGGGAGCGCAGCCCCTCGCCGCCGGTGGTGGGCCAGCTGGGGCCCGGGGCTCGCAGCAGATGGCGCCAGCCGTGGGCTGCTGCGCGCCGTCGCAGCAGGCGTCGTCTCCGGCTCGTTCGGACGGCCAGTGAGCAGCTGCTGCCGCGGAATGGCGGGCAGCAGGGCGCGTCGGTGACCCCCGTGGATGCCGCCCGGCGGGCCGGCGCCAAGGCCAGCGGCTCGGAGGTGAGCAGCAGCTGAGCACGTCATCGATTGCACGCCTCCTGTCCCAGACAGCCTCTGGCCCCGAGGCACGCCCCGCTTTCTTTTGCGGCTGACCCCGCAGCCGCAGCCGCGGCTCACACCACCCGAGCGATCGCGAGTGCACTCGTGTTGTGATGCCCAGCTACGTTTAGGTCCCTGCCAGCAGCTGCGCCACGGGCTGGCCCTGCTCGCGAAGGTCGTGGTGGACGTGAGCCAAAACTATGCGAGGACACAAATGCGTTGTAGCCGAGCTCCGCGCTGCCGTCGCCTGGCCGCATGACTTCGCGCGAGCGATTTCATTCAGCGCTGACCTCCGGAATCGCAAACTGAGAGCTGCCGTTGTTGTCGCACGGTAGGTTCCACGTTTCTTTACTTTCCCTGGCGAGCGACCCGTGCACGTTCGCCAATGCAACTTGCTCGCGAATCGGCCCAGAGTGTGCTGTGTCGCACCCGTTCGGTCCCGTGCACGCAGCACTGTTACGTTGCAGCGTTACGCACGGTTCGGCGAGTCGCTATTACCTGCACACTGCAACCGATGGAGACCCTCTCGAAATAACGCAGTGATTTGGTTGGCATTGGCAGCGCCCGGTCCCAGCACCCGTGCTCTTGCGCGCGACCACTGACATTGTCCCGACAGAGAAGTCGAGGCGTTCGCCAACACCCCGGCTCGTTTGTTTCGTTCCGTGAGTGGTCGGCCCTTCGGTAGCGCGTAGCTCGTGAGTTGAGTAGCTCGTGGGCCTGCTGCCAGTGCGTGCAATGCGACAAAAACACAGGAGGCGGTGTGGGGCGCAGAAGATTCGGGAGCTGCCGTCCTCGACAAACGGATCAAACTTTAGCCAGCCGTTGTAGTACTGCTCCCGGTCTGCAAGGGGGCGTCTGCTGCATCGTGTGCCAGCACTATACGCTCCTGTACCGTAGTGGACTCATCTGTGCGCGTCTTTTCGTGGGGTGGTGTTGGTCGCGCCTCGGAGTAACCACCGTAGAGCGACTTCGTCGGGCGGATCACGCTTCCATTACACGCGTCGGACCCTAAATTCGCACCGTCCCAGCCTCTCAGTCATATACTGGAGCGTGCAAACCGCTAACGCGGCCGCGCCATGTACAGTGCGGCGCGCGCCATCAGCGCTAGGTGCGTCGTGGCGCGAATCGATGTAGCCGAAATAGCGTCCCATCGACCGACGCCTGCGCAGGGCGCTCGCGCGCTCACATGGCCGCCGCCACTTTTCCGGCACCACCCCCCGGCGGCTCACCGGGGACCGCCGGGTTTTACAAACGCTGATTGCAATTATCACGCTGTCACGTCAGGCGGACACGAACCCTGGAGGCGAAAAAACGTTCTGCGCAGTCAAGCGACACTGTCAGACGTCAAAATAACGTAAAGGCAAAGCCTGCGTCCAACTTTCGCTTATTGTGTTTGATTCGCTCAACCCCGTTCCACACCGCTCAAATTGTCCTTTCTTTTTTTTCTCTCTCTTTCCTTTCCTTTCTTTTTCTTCTTGTTTTGCTCACTCACGTGCTGACTTGCTCCATTAGTCAACACCTTGTTCTGTCGTCGAGCGTTCGTGCGTGCGCAAAACGTCGATGCGTGGGATTAGTGCACGGAGAAAGGCACGTATGCCACGCACGAGCGAGCTTTTTTTTCTTTTTGCGCTTCGTGCAGTGAGGAAGCAGGAAGTAGACTGCGACCTTCAAGCGACACTACCCGAGAGGCGTGATTCTAGGCTAATAACCGTTAGAAGTGCTTCGTATCAGTTTGCATGCAACACTGTGTTGTTGTCGTTCCGTTTTTGCATCCCTCATTTTTTTTTTTTTTGCACGAGAGCCTTGATAACCGACACAGCGCAGCTTGCTTGTCTTGTTTATTTTTTTTAACAGCACGGGGTTCTGTAGCACCATCACATATCAACGAACGTTCTGCTATGGAAACGGAAAGGTGCTTTTACCACGTGAGCACTAGTTATGCGGCAAAGCAACAAATAATGGCACAGATTTTGCGAGGATCATTACGAGACCTACTGGTTTCGTTCGGGACGCATTACGGCAGCAAATCGAGTCACAGTGAGTCAAGAGCACTTTTTGGAGACGCTCGAAGGTGATTTCGGAATATGGGAGCACCTCAATTCCAACTTCACGCGTACCCTTTCCCACGCGTCTTTTCAGTTTGCCCGTCAAGTTGTGACCTAAAATCACTTTTAGACATCGAGCAGCATGTAGTTTTAAGGAAGCTTAGGCATTCAAGCACTTAAATATGAAAGTTGGCAAGTAATCCAGAACTATTACATAGTTGTGATAAAGACTTTCAGCATTTTGTGATTATGTTCATTAGCTCTTTATTCTCTCTTCAAACTTCTTAACATGCAACCAGGATTTTGTTCTGACACTTAAGATTACGTTTCTAATAGCGAGTCTTCAAACAATACGGTTTACCAGGCAGCCTATGTAGACGATTCTCTTGGACATACAATTCAGGTTTTTGATGCCCATCTCCTGATAAGGGTCCGCATGTTCTCATACGTAGAGTGGCCGTGCGTCAGCGTCTTGTGCGCTCTTTATCGACCCAGCGTGCACAATTTTATAAGCAGGCAACAGTTGCATTGTAAATTAGGAGTTCGCATAAACAATAAAAACAATAATATCAGCTCACATCAAAATTTATTACCATGAATAACTACAGTATAAATAGTAATGCACATGCATTTATAAATATTTCAAAAGCCATTCAGCCGTGTCTCACGTTGTGAATTTCCAAATTATTATAGATGGCGAATGAGTTAATGACGAAAGTGAATTCGTTCCCCAAATATTCAGGACATCAGAATCGATGAGCTTGTCAGAGCGGCTCAGCTTTTTCATAACGGCGCGTCTGTTCTCGCATCAGCAAAAGCGCGCTCAAAAAGAAATCCTCGCCTCTTTTCCCTGCCGAACTTTCTAGGTTTTTGCGAGGCATTTAAGGAAAATGGAAGCAGCCGAGCAGTCGAGGGAGCGACGAATTTAATCACAAAGGAGGGAGATGCCCCACCGGTTTTGTGCTTCAATTCATTGTGGAGCCAAGAGCCTTGTCGTTTTTAATTATTTAACTGGCTTTGCTTCCTTTGGAAGCTCGTCTTTTTTTTTTTTTTTTTTTTTGTTCTCCAGCCTTCTCGACGCGCCCTGTAAGGTGTCAGTGATTAATGTACATCTGGACGCGAAGCCATCGAGCAACGTGTAATGTTTTAGTAATATGAGGTCTTATTGACGTTTATTGGTGAAATGACGAAAGAGACGTGTAATGAAAGAAGATAAAATGATGGATTCGTTCAATTACAATTATCTTTAGCGCAGAATGTGTCTTGCGATGCTTCTATGAATAAAAACAACTGTCTGGTCTGTTAGTTTAACCTCGTGGAAATCAATAAGTTCGAAAAAAAAAAGAACACGGTCGACGAGATAATCAGACAACACGCGCGCTGTACACTACACGTAACTCACTATACTAAAATTGATCAATATAGAAGTCGAGCAGTATGTTTCTTTTCTGTGTTTTTCTTTTCTTGCCTTGCGGTGTCTGCTTCTTCCTCGTTCTTGCTGCACAAACACACATTCGATTTCATTCCATTCTGTTCTTTTCTAAGGACCGGTGAAACTAGCTCGACAGGTCACATGAAAGGCAGTTTGCTTTTCTCAGACTTCAGGCTCGTTCATTGTTCGGGGCGTCTGCTCGCATAGTCTGAATTGAGGTGGAGTAACCACATGCCCCGCGCTGCGAGATTGGCTCCTATTGTTGTTCTTATGGCTAGCGAGTACTTCGAAGGGTTACTTATCATATTTAGAGCACGGACAGGAGAATAAATAATACAGAGTATTGTGAATGTGAATGGCGGTTCTTTAAATGAGTGCATTTCAGCGTGTCAGTTAAGGTGGCTGTGGCTAAAAACTGAAGATGTAAAAAGAAAAAAAGATAGCACAGAAGGATGTTTCCTTTAAGTATACTCAGTGCAATAGTTCTTTCATGCATCTGAAACATTTTCCATAGTTGTTTATTTGTATTCAGGCGTATTTCTAAAAAAAAAACATAAGGGCCCTTCCATAGGGTAAAATTGTATTCATTTCTGTTTGATTTCGCCTTTATTGCCGAGAAGATGTTTCCAAAGGAAATAAACTTTATTTTCGGTTCTGTACTATTCATTTATGTAAATATAACCTGCATAGATTTCGTCATTGTGTGCCTAATCATGAATAAATTTCGGAGCGTCGTAGCACACATAAAAAAGAAAAGGTACACGAGGATAGAAGGTTGCATGAATAAACAGGAAGTAGCTCTGACTCTAGACACCCTTGTGTGTGTGGGAGAAGACGAACGCCAGGCGTAGTAAATGCAGACTCAAAACCTCTTCACCAGAGAAAACAGGACCTCTTTCTCTGTTTAAAATCAGTACAATTACTAAAAAGTACAATACCGTTGATAAGTACCGAAAGCTGAGTAAAATTTTTGTCGAGCTAACATTCACAGTTCGCTCTTTATACAACGCCACAATATCTACTAACCACGTGACTTAAAATCGCGTTAACGAAAGCAACGTAACATAAATTTAGAAATCAGTCACTGCACCTATTGTTTGAATATACGCAACGATATGGACATAAAGAAGGTCATGTGTGATTTTCGCGTAAAGATTGCAATGGCGATAACGAAGGAGGCTTCAGCAGGAGGAATACGCGTAACGCTGCCCTTGTTTCCATTTTTTTCTTTTCCTCTCTTTCTTTTTTTCTTGTATAGGTGTTGTTTTGAGTAGAGATAAGCTAATATAAACTTTTTCTAATACGAATCGAATACGCATAGGAAGTATCGAATATCGAATAGTCAAACACACGCATATATTTATAGCGGGAATATTTGTTTCGGTATAGTTAGGTACCACGCCTGTACTTACTGCTGCAAGAAAGGCAGCTAACTATCACGGACAAATGATCAAATTTAAGCACAGGACCAGTAATTGTCACAAAAAGCAAGTTGCACGAATAGCCTGTCAGCAGAAACTTTCCAAGAATGAATGTTACTGTATCAGAAGCTTTATAACAGTGGTGAAAAATGTTTGCCGAAATTAGATCAAAAGGTGTGCGGAAAAAAAGCGGCTGATGGAATTGTGTGCCATAAAAACACGTAAAAGGGTCCGTTGCAAGGGAAATATTGCTGGTTGTAGCATCAAATATAATACTGCTACATGACTAAACTGCCAAAACACTAAATAACAGACTACAAGCAAAAATCACAATTTGACATGTAGGCTTCTGTCGCGAAAGCGAAAATACAGCTTGCGTCACCCATTTTGTTTCTATATTCTTTCCAAAACTTTTGTCGTATTTGTCTTCTGATAATTTGCGATACTTTATTTAAGAGACAGATAACAGTAAGACAGGCTTAACGGTCGGTTGTTGAGAAATATTTGGTCAGCTTCAAATATTCAAACATACCGAATAGTTTCGTTCCGTCTACGAATATGAATGATTAGTGTGTAATTATCGATTTACGTACGAAACTTCGAATATTCGCTCAGCCCTAGTTTTTAGACATCAAATTCATATCACATTTCGCCTAACATATATATGCACTAATCTCGTATAAACACGTTTTGTAAGTGATATCTTGTTTGATAAGGAATTATTGGGTGAGTGGTATGTGGGATAAATGAGATTTTATAGATAAAAATAAATATTAGGTTGTTTCTATTTTACTTATACATATTATAGCCGACCCTTTCTGTAGTACTTAAATTTGTTGCTAAAATCGCTTGCAAGCATAGAATAAGTTTCATTAGTAATGATTGAGTTCACACAACCGATCTGGAAAGAAATGCATATGGTAAGTGTTAGAAACAGAGAGTATAGGTATGTTGGGTTACTGATGTTAATGACAACAGATTTATAAAGACTTATATTATTGCGGTAGATATCGACATTCTGTCGCATCAGAGAGAGAGAGAAAGAAAATAGGAAGAAAGACATGGAGGTTAGCCAGTGTAAATACCGGCTGGCTACCCTGGGCTGCGGAAAGGGGTAAAGTGAATAAAAGCTGAAAGAAGAAAAAATTCAGAAAAATTCACACAATAACGCGATGCTGCGCGCTACAACATTCAAAGACGGTCGCACAATTCACAAGCCTTTAAAAACTTGAGCAGAGTCCTTAAGGCCTTGAGTGCCGAAAACCGTCTGGGCCAGCGTCCTAGAACTTTTTCTTGTGTGAAGGGGGCGATTGTCCAGTTTTTCGAGCGTGGTCGCGAGCGCTTTTCTTGACACATTGTCACGAGCACATGCCTTTCCTGCAAGAAATCTGAGCACATTGGTTAACATGACTAGTTTCCTTTTTAGGTAGGAGACATGATGACTCAAGGAGGGTGCTCGATCTATTATCACTCCTAGAAAGCGGTGCGTCTTCTCGTAGGCAATATGTCATCCATTAAGTCTGACAACGTGCGGTCGCTTTGCTTTGCGCGTGAAAGCGATCGAGCGATCGTATCGTAGAGAACTTCTCGGAGGACACCTCCAGACCTCGTGCTCGAAGATAACTTGATGTTATTGTGGCCACTTTTTGGAGTCTTGCGCGTAGCTGGGGACGCGTCCCTCCTGATGACCGAATGCATATATCGTCTGCATACATCGACACATGGACAGAATGCGGAAGGGTATGAACCAGGTCGATGAGCACGAGGTTAAATAGAGTGGGGCTCAAGACTCCGCCTTGTTGTATCAGGTTGACTGCTTGAGGAGGCGGATACAATGTGCATAATAAACCGCAGATTGACTTTAGCTGACAACAACCTTTCACTAATTACTCCTGTAATTAATCACTTTAGAGCACATTTCCCTAAATTAAACTCGAAGCCGAGCAGTAACGAAGAAATATCAATTTAATAGAAATCTTGCGCTTAGCACCAGTTCCAGGAAAGGCGTCCTCAAAGCATATGGCGAAATACCTACATTTACGTTCCAGTTAAAACTTATGAACACTTATTTTTCTTCAGGGCTGATAACTGTTAAATGGAACAATAGTTTATTTCCCCATATACTTTGAAGCCGTATTTCTCAATATCTGTGCTAAACAAAGGATTTCTATACTAAACGGATATTATTTTGTGATTGTGCGGCTTCAGTTGCGTGATTGTTATTTATGTCATTAAGCTACAGAGCTCAGTCGCTACGTTAAACGGCTGGATGTTCCCAAAAGAGCCCCCCCCCCACCCCTTCCCACGGGAAAGACACCTACGACTGATTACTGCACCTATACTTAGAAGCAGTACAACCAATGTACTTTATGTACAGCAATGGAAGCACGAGATAAGGTGCGCTTATTTATTTTTAATAAACGTTTTTTTCTCTCTCTCAAATCCTCAACTGCAGGAACTGCTTAAAAGTGGTCAATTACGAAACTAGTTCTATAATTTTTTGAATTAGTTAAGATTACTCTGAATTTGCTTTGCAGATAGTCTCGGCCTCTTCAAGTTAGCTAGCTGATGTGAGAGAATTGGGATGCCCACCGCAGGAGATACTGAATAAGTCTGTTTCCAGTAAAATAGATGACCCCAGCACATTGCACATCACAAGTAACTTACGTTGAACTAAGTGCTTTTGTCGAAGGCTTACGACGAATGGTGGTGCCAAGAGTTCTTTTCATTTCTTTTTCCGTTGGGATTATCTGGGCGAAATGGCGATTAGATATGATTATAGGTAGCCTTAAACTGAGGAAAATCTATACTGGGGCTGTTTAACATAAAAATATTTCAGTCTGACTTTATTTCAATTTACTGACGTCAAATTGACGTAACCGCCGACCCAAGCATTGGGCAGTTACCCGCAGCGTTGTCCCAACCCAACCAAATGCTCTCCTCGTTTATAGGAGGTGGCTGTTTGCATTGAAAGCAAATAGCATTGCTTACCTTGACAGGCGTCTCTTATCTAAATGACCGACAAGAGGCGAGGAGCACGTGCAAGTGGAGAGGGTTTCGCCGGGTCCGAGCTAGCGCAGTGAAAGTATATAACCGAGTGAGGAGAGTGGTGCTGGCGTCAGCGATTGGTCCCCTTCCCCTTGCTTAGCTTGCGGAGGCTGGTTGAAAATTGCGGCGGCGTGCAACGGGAGGTAAAAAATACCGCTAAGATCTCCAGCGAAAAAGAGTTGGCAGAGCAATGGTGTATATGTACGTAAAAGGCTCGACAACATTATACTACCACCCAAAATTGTTCTTATATGAAGAAAAACCCTCGCTTGCAGCTCCGAGTTGCCGGTGCCAGAGCGATCGATGGGCAGCCATCTGTTATGCCTTTCTGAACCTAGCGAAAAAAAAATTAATTTCGGCATATTAATGTATCTTTACTGCATACACGTCACTTTGATTTAGCGAGTTCTTGCGGATGTCTGACGTCGTTTTGAAGGGGAGGCGAAGTGAATGCAGCTCGAAAAATTTTGGCTAACGGTGTAGGGCTCATGGCGAAGGAGGCGTCGGGTCGTGAAGAACGCTTTCTTTTTTTGTTTGGCACATTCAAGTACAATCAGTATGTACACATCATATCAGATGGAGTTTTCGTGGTTTTCGTCAGGTTGCGTGACAGTCTAGTGAAGTGGGTGTGTCCCGAAAACTGTTTGACCAATCGTGGAGGGCTAGTGGCGGAAATGGAATAGAAACAGTCTGCAATAGGCTTTACGTTATAGCGCCCCTGATCTCGTCACAGTCTTCTGTCGTACAAATGAGCCCTAGACGCCAAGAAAGTGTGAATATCTCATGCCAATCATATTCCGACTAGTTTAATGTAAAAATATCAGCTTCGTGACAGCACCAACTGTGCGCTGAAAACTATCTCAATATATGATCTCGATGTATTTTTTCATTCCAATTTACTCCCTCCGTATTCCGCCTCCGACAAAACCATACCTTCAGTCCCGCAAATGTTTGCTTACCGTGTCGACTTGACCCTTGCGTCATTTGCGCTACGAGGGCCACTACAAAAGGGCCCCACTCCAACATTCTGTTTTATCGACGTGAACTGAAATAGCCGCCGCTCACGGTAACGTCACAAACAAAGAAAAAATGAATAACCGCTAGGTTTGGTAAACCGAAACACGTACCGTATGTTTCGCAACTTTAAGCCGCTAGCTAAGCACCACTGCTCTTTCACTAAAACGGATGTCCTAAGTCAGAGATAACAATAGTTGTTGCAACAGCAATTAAGGAACGAAACAAAAAAAAAAACCTTGAGGACGCTTAAGCTTCGCCTTTAAGGGTTGAACGGGATAATATTGAAAGGTCCCTGACTACTTCTCACAGCTTATGTAACCATAAAGAGAGAGAGAGAGCAAATGATAAATGAAAGGTAGGGAGGTTAACTAGGACTGAGCCCGGTTGGCTACCCTACACTGGGGAAAGGGAAACGGGGACGGAAAGATTAAAGAAAGAAGAGAAAGTCCACCGGGGATATCGTTCAGTCACTCAGTCCGGATCACAGACGCTGACTCAATCCTGTATCTTTCAAATATCGCAGCAGCGCTTTTGTGGCCTTTTGTAGCTGCGATATGCGAGGCCATGGTCCCAAGATCTTGTTCAAGGTGAACGGTTTTCTATCTAACTGGTTGAGAGCTGTGCAGAGTTCTTGTCTTTCATTTTCAAATGATGGGCAGTAGCACAGTAGATGGTCTATAGTTTCTTCGACACCGCAGGCATTGCACTCGGCGCTATCAGCCATTCCAATTAAAAACGTATATGCATTCGTGAATGCGACGCCCAAGCGTAAGCGGCACAGCATTGTTTCCTCATTACGCGGAAGCCCTGGTAACAGCCGCCGTTGCATAGATGGATCGAGGGAATGCAATCGATGCTGATTGAAATCAGGTGTGTGCCACTTCTCCAATGTCATACGGTGCGCTAGCTTGCCTAAGTGTTCGGCTGCGTCAGTCCGCGATAAAGGTATAGAAACAAGGGTTGCTCCTTCATGTGCTTTCTTAGCAGCTTTGTCAGCGACATCGTTGCCGGAGATACCGCAATGGCCAGGCAGCCACTGAAACACGACGTCGTGCCCTTTCGAAATCATGTGATGGTGCATTTCTGTTTTCAGGCAAATGCTGGCGGCGAACGCTATGCACGAAGGCGAGCTTTCTGGTAGAAAAGCGACCTCTTGCATGGTCAGATCCCGTAGGTAGTGCACAAACGTGCCGAAAAGAATTACAACATTTTCACGTTTGTGTTAATGTTTAGCACTTTTACTATTTAAGCCTGAAAAGATTTAATACGATAGGCATGCCGATGTCGGTGTTTTGTTTCATGACATTTATTTGTAGGCTGTCATTGCCAAAATTCCGGGGAATAACTTTGTCAAGAATGTAAGACAAGTTATAAGCAACTTTAGTGATTGGGTGGTGTGGAAATACAACCCGAATATACCGCATGCCAAATAGCAAAGCGTGGCATACACATATACCCAAATATGCCGTATACGGAAATTTTCGCTCACGGGCAACTCCGCCGACGCCGACACCGCTGGCGGATTTTCTGCCTCTAACGCTATCGTGTTAACACGAAAGCGTGTTTATTTATCCTCTAGAAGGATAAATAAGCTCCCGCCATCCGCCTTCAAATGGGTGCCGAGAAATCTGTCCTTTTTTCTTGACGACTCAAAAGCGAAAGTGTCGCACTGGCGTCTAAGAAACTCGCCCCAATCTCCCAATCGCTATGACTGCTTCAGAGCACGGTGTTCTGGGTTCGATTCCCGGCCAAGCTTGGCGGCCGCTTTCGGATGTTTGTGGAATGCAATATCGCTCGTGTGCCGCGGCTTCGGCGCATTTCGATGAACTCCACACCAGCAGAAGTAATACGGAGCCCGTTACTACGCCGTCCCTCATCAACTGCGTGTTACAAAAGACAAAGTGATTGGCGAGTTGGTATTACATTATGCGAATGCTATGTGCACAACGTAAACGGGCCACAGAAGGCAGAAGAGAGGAAGAGGTCGAGACTAGCAAGATAGAATCCATAGAATCCATAGAAACCATACAATCCAATGCAATTTAATGCAAGTTAAGCTACCACTTGAACCGCAGAGCTTAGTTCAGAAGCTTCAACTTCATTACGCTTATGATATCATGGCAAACGCCCGCGTACGCCTGTTTTTTTTTTTTCAGTTTGGCTTTGTGTAAGCAGCCAGCTTCGTAAAAACCTGTGCGCTTACAGTATTTTTATTCTAAACACTATAGATGCCCAAGAGATTTACCTCTTAGGAGCTGGCTGGTGCAATCACTTGTGTAAGTCGAATACACAATGAAGATGTTGCGCAATGGCAGTAAAGACGAAGCAAAAAGTTTGGTCCCGAAAATTATGTTGTTGCCCAATCCCCCAGTTTGGATATGTGGCACTTACATCTTGTCGCGACATCTGCATCTACCTTTATGCATACTTGACGGTGGTTACTACAAAGCACTCCTCGCCATAGGATACTCTTTCCTGTGCTGTTTTGTTCACATTTCCATCTATTTTCCGTATAGACGCCTACCTCCTAAATTTATCTAATGTTTTGTTCTAACGGAACACTTAATTGTCAGCACGCTTATCTCAGAGTCTCTATTTTCTATTTGTGAAAATATAGTTTTATGATGCGCAGAATGCCATCACCGATATTTCACTGTTCCAACGGTAATGAAACGCCCTCGTAGAAAAGGTCAATTGATTGGCCGCAGGGCATACATTGCGTCGAAAAAAAGAAAAAGGAGGGTAAGGGAGGAAAGGAGACTGGACTGCTAAAAACTCAGCCGAGCGCAGCGAAGCGGAAAAGCGTATCAAGGTTGGAACCAAAGGTCATTTGAGCGTGGCGGTGTCTACGCTGCCGCTGCACTATGCCGTTTATACGTGTTTCACGCCCCCATGATGAGCTATGGGTATGCTCGTAAAAGTTTAATCGCGCTGCAATGTTTCTCCCCTGCTTTTTTTATATATATACTTATGGTATGACCATGTTTTTTGTCTCTCTAATGCGCTCATATATGAGCCACGACCAAAAAATTGTCTGTCGTAGCCTGTAACGTACTGCATAAATTAATCAGCTTGAAGATACCGTGTTTTCCGGATGTAGACCTCACTTAAAACAAATACACATGTGCAGCTGGCATTTAATTGCCGTAATCTCCCACAAAATACCGAGAGCTGTCGCCGCAGCATGGGACAGTATAATTTTATAGCGGCGTTCGACACTTCACAACACCGAGCGGTATTTTTCCAACTAAGATACCATATAGCGAACATTCGGATAATACAAAATGTATTTTTTTTTTCTGTTGGCTCATATTGTGCTATGCTGGCAAAGCTTTGCTTCGAACACAAAATACAAGTGATAATCCGAAGGGAACAAACCTTCACAAAAAGAAAGTTAGACATTTTCGCTAGCTTTTCTTCTACGCTGACTTCTGACAGGTTGTTGTATTCCTTTATGTATTGTTAAATTTTCTGGCGTCAACGTCACAAATATATACATAGGCTTTGAGGGCTAATAATTGAACACCAGTGCTCGCAGAGCCAATGCATTGTGCAGAATTATGTCTGTGAGCATTGGAATATATCCGACAAACATACAGCCACTTAATTAACTAACATTGTCCCTTTTGTTAAGGTGAAACACCGTTCAATGAAGCAACCAGCCTGTTATAACGACGGTTCCCAGGCATGGAAAAATAGTGCAATTGTCGTGACGGTCCTTTGGAAGACGTGTCTCTGTCAAGACTCTATCCTATTTTCATTCCACATGCTACGCACCCCTAATATTTTGGAGTTTTTTGTTGTGATTCTTTCCAAGTAATCAGATCAATCTTGTGTAAAGACAGCATAGGATTGTCCCATGTGACCGAAGTGTTTCCAACACTCCGTCTTTCTAACAATCATGTTGTTTCTAACACTCAATCGAGGCAAAAAGTATGTTTTATTGCATATTAGATCCCTTCAGGTTATCACGTTGAAATGGCCAACCCTGAAAGCAATACTATACGTGACGTCTGGTCTGCATTTCCACACAGTCCGCGTGTCATAGTCGGGGAAATACGGCACTCTGGAGCCCCAAGCCTAGCGCATCACGGTTAATTACTTTCCCTGTCACTTTCCTCCGTAAATTGCGCAGAGTCCTTCTTATTCTTATTATTTGATTATTTTGCTTCTTTAAAACTTAGATCGACAATGCGGCAGTATTCGCGACGAAGAACTTTGTGGGAAAACTAGAATGTTACGCTTTGCAGTCACCATAAGCGCGATGCTTTTCATTTGTGAGAAATCTTATTGTTTGCCAGCTGCCTTTGCTAAGCAGATGATACTTATTATTATTGACCGCTGCTTGTTCTTCCGTACCAACATATCGGGCAAGGGGCACCATAGACACGTGGGCAGAGACTTTGCAACTATATGTAGTTCAATGTGGCACACTGCTTTTGTCGAACAACTGCATGGGCCGACAAGAATTTCCTTGAAAACGTTCTTGTTCTGACAATGTAGCCGCAGTGTATGCCGCCCTTCGTTTGGGTCTGCTACAATTTCTAATATTCAGAGGTCTTACCATGTAAGGAGTACATTCGTTTTCCACTCTTGTGACTCTTCCTCGTTGGCTCACACGAAATGACGCCCTTCATTCGCGGTGCCTGAGCCACTCGATGGTACGAATGAAATTAAATAAACAAGACCCGTGGTTACCTACACACACATAAAGGACACGTTCTCACGTTAGTACTATTCGTAACAAGAGGTACCGGCCATTCCTCATATTTAACATATTACGTATTAGCGAAGGCAGTCTGCTAAGGACAAAACGCTGTTACGAACAAAACGGTTTGTGAGTTCGGCCCCGGAATAGAAAGGGATAAATCCTCACGCAGTGCGCCCGCAGAGCTTTATATGTGCGTTTAAAAACAAAGGTTAATTTATTGTGGTGATTTAATTATTTCACTAATGTACTAATTTTGCCCTTCATTTCTTCCGCGTAAAACGCACTGAAGTTGAAACATGCGATGTAAGAAGAGCTCGAAAAGCGAGCATTGAGGTGCGCGATTCGCCATTTGGTGCCATCTATACGATCGTGTAGTGGAGTACTTCAAGCCAACCAACTTGAAGGGGCCTGCAGTTCGTGCAAATTTAGGGCACGGAAAAGGACACAGATGGGTCCCTGGAACCCTGGACTCCCACCGCCTATTTGTGTATATCTGGGCGATTGATCGATTAACCTTCCAAATAATCAAATAAGGACTTAATCGTGACAAAATTTTTTTTCGAATGTCATTATTCGGTGACGTTCACGTGACGAAAATCTGACGAGCTCCGGCACTGACGCCACCGCAATTTTTTTTTTGTTAAACTGCAATGAGTTCCTATTGCACCCACCCATGCGCGCTGCACTTGCGGTAAAATCTGTTAAATTGTTTAGCTTTTCTATGGCACTTCGTGCACACGTGTGCGCAGAATCTTTTTTCTGAGGCAGCTGAAGAGCATATGACCAGAGGCTTCCTTCTACCGGTCATAACGCCAGTTGTAAAGACTGTGATGTGCGTCTTCGCAACATCAACGCCATGCGAGCGCGTCATCTCTGCAGCTGGGGGGAGGGGGGGAGGACACTGTTCAAAAGCAAAGAGACTCTGTAATGTCGGAGGACCTTAACAAGTTTCTTCGCCTGCGCATCTGGACCTATGATTGCGTTTTACTAAGTTTGACATGTCTGAATATCTGTTTACTCGGTGTCCTTAAAGCAATGATAAAACCAACTGTCGATTCGAATAGCTTGTCTTTACAGCGAAGCTGTATGTGGCTACCGATACCTCCATCCATCCGTCGCCTGTACGCCGAAAACTCCTCCGGTGCAACACCATACGCATGCGCGAAAAAAAAAAGAAGAGAGGCGCGCGATTGGCTGCGCCAGTATTGACATCGTTGCTCTCCGTCGCAGCCAAGTGCGCGCGCAGCAGTTTCTCTCCGGCACCGAAATGGGTAGGCCACGTGCCATACGTGCTCCTGAGGAGCAGGCAGTTTTCTATCAGCAACGCCGCGAGCAGAACCCGGAACGAGCTCGTTTACGCAGCTGCGTACCAAATATCCGGCAGCGTATACGTATACCAAGCCGCCGTTTAATGAACCGTCGCGATTGACCCAGAGATGTACACCGGGGCCGCACGTTTCAGCTTCGCTGGCTAACCATCTGTACGGAGTGCTTCGGCGGTGACTCTTTGAAGTGTGTGTATGGCGACAAATCCCCAACTTCGATTTTGTTTCGCTTATGTACCTAAATCCGCAATTCTGGTTACTCGATTAACCGATTGATTAAAAGGTACCGATTGATCAAGTGAAAAAGGTTAATCGACGCCCAGCTCTACCTTAATGTATTTCACTAGTTCTCAGTTAGTGTAACGCCAGGATCGTTTCCGTTCCCTGCGGAAGAGATGTACCATTTGACAATTGCCAGCGGCTTAGCTTTGAGGCTGTTAGAAAAGCTATTCGTAGCTCGGGAGTTTCAGGAAATTGATTGATATAATATTGTCCGATTTTATGTGATTATCGAGAGTGATACAGGACTTAGTATCAGAAACTACGTGGTTGTGGAGGGTTTAATTGTAATTTGGCCCCCCTCTTCTGTAATTAGGCAACAAAGTTTACCTTATTCTACTGTATTTGTCCTTCTTCAGTGGCTTGCAGGCTATCGTCGTCATTATTTTGGACGCAGCAGAATACGAGATAAGTATCATCAAAGGAAAACAACCGGTGCGTTAAAGCATCATAAGGTGTATTTGACGTGCATCAAAAAAACCATTACACAGATGTGTTTGCATTCCTTTTCTCAGGTATCTGGCCGCCGTGATTTCACCTCCTTACAATGAACTTGATTACATATTTATTACTCGCCTATTTCATGTGGTATTGTTAAGTTGATGGATGAATTACTGAGTGTTAGTAATGCAGGTCATTCTGCGTGGAAGGCTCTTCCAGTCGTTAATAGCTAAATGTGAAAAAGAAATCTCCTGAGGCTAGTGCGTACCGAAGGGGGGTGTAACATTAAAATCGTGGCCGATACCTGGACGTATATGTAGTGCAGATTTAGTTATTGTCGGGTAATTATTAGGATAGCGATAGAATCTATGGAAGAAAGTAAGCTGGGATATCTCGCGCCTTCTTTCTAACGTGTCCAGATCAAAGGATCTATTTGAAATGCTTGCACATGTGTAATAACGCCCTGAAGTAAAACGAGCAGCTTCGTTTTGCAACAATTCCATTTCGGTGATAAGATACAATTCATGAGGGCTCTATATAAATGAAGCACATTCAATTTCGTGAGCTTATGATATAAGTGTATGCAAAAAAATTTCGTCTCCTTGTTCGCGCGAGGCAAGGAACGACGAATGAATCCAAAGGTTCGACAGGTGTTAACAAATGTCGGGTCTACATGCGTGCTCCATGCAAGTTTCGTGGTTTAATGCACTCCAAGATAATTTAAATCATCGAATGCCTCTATAAGCTCAGAATCTGTGGAATATACGCAAAAAAATACATCACTTTGCGTGCTAAACCTCGCAAGCTTGGCCTTGCTAGCGTTAATATTCATTTGCCATTGAGCACACCAATTGTTAAGCTTATCCAGGACATTTTGCAATGTTAGGTTGTCGCTAGGAATAATTATAGGTCGATAGATGACGCAGTCGTGTGCAAGAAGCCTAGTTCTTCAATTCTGTTGATGCAAGAGTCAGTTCTACTGAAACGCAGGTGGTCGCACGGAAACGCAGCGCTTGCAAACAAGAACCATAAATACACGGGCTACATCCCGCAGTGACCGGGACCGGTACAGTGATAACGGATTCTTTTCGCTCTATCATATTCATTGATATCATCTATACCCTTTCCTCGTCGGCTGATCGCGGTAATAACGATACTGTTGGCGGAGCGCTGTTCGCGGCCCGGACGAAGAGTGAAACGGAATAACAGTGCAATGGAATTGCTGCATCATCCCAGCCGATGACTTGTAGTCGTGGTGTTTTACAGCGAAAGCTGCATATGACTAACCTTGCGTATTTTTTATGGCGTCCGGCTACAGAAACAGACTTAGCGATTTCTAGCAAACCCATACACAATGGGTTTCATTGCTCGCTTTGTGTGCGATCACGTACACGGGTGCAGTGCGGCGGCGCAGATGTCAAAATGTGGAACAGATTAGAACGCTCGCCGGCAAAAATAGCGTGACGTCAAGGTTATCGCAGTATATAAGCAGGAAAGGTATCGGCGCTAAAAACAGCTGCGTTCTCGATGGGGCGGGCACGTACAGTTCCTACACCCGAAGAACAACATGCGTACGAGGAGCGCCGGAGGGAACAGCAACGAGAATGCAAACGGCGCCGGCGCGAAACGACCACCGACGAAGAACGTTCCCGCGATGCTGAATGAACAGATGACACCCATTCCACTCCGTGAAGATGGAATGGCAGCGAAAGCACTTCGCTTTTCATTTGAGAGATTCGATTGTCGTCAGCTTTCGCTGCCATTCCATCGTCCGAGAGTGAAATGGTTGACATTTTTTTTATTTCGTACTTTCCTATAGCAGCGAATACGCAACGGTGTAGCACGAAGTATTGGTGGCTCAGGAAGCAACGTTACTATGGCTCTAGATTATAATGCAAAATATTGCGCATCGTGCTTTAGACATGTCTGGTTCAGCGTAGCCGCCGTTGCAGGCGCAGCGCTGGTTGAATGGGTCCGGCGCTGCACCATTCAGCGACCTTAAAGCACTCAGAAGCACCAAGCGTGAGAGGCAGGAAGGCTGCCGTAGCATCACCTCATGAAATAGTCCGGTGGTCACTCGTCGGAATACGGAGAAGGAGCGTATGCGCGGACGGGAGCTGCACCCGTTTCGGACTCCACCGCTAAAAGCTTCCGGCCTCAGTCGACTGAGCTTTCAACGGAAATGAGACTGGCGCACTCAGAACGATGGGAGGTCCGCGCGCTCGACTTCCTCGAGCTTGGGGCGCCCCCGGATCGACTGAGCCAGACAATGTACGCGGAGATACGGGCTCGATTGAAATGGTACGTTCGTGGTCAGTGGTATGCGGTAGTAGGCGACGTGTAGCGAAGAATGCGGAAGCTAGTTCGTACTTCTGCAATCAACCTTCTGTAGCGTTCATGTGACCAGCATGCAGTGTGCCCATAGATATCCTTACTTTTTTTTTCTAGCTTCCTGTCTGCACAAATTTAAATAAGTTATAGTGTTTTACGGTTCCGAAAAATAATCTGACTATGACGTACGAGGTATAGTGGGGGACTCCAGAATAATTTTGGCCACCTATTTTTTTTTTTTTTTATTTACGCGTATACAAGTACTTGCAGCGCCACAAGGGTATTAATGCAGGGGGGAGGGCAAGGGGGAATGTACTTGCAGCGAAAAGAAAAAGAAACAAAGTTATTTTTGTTTTTATTTTTCCCCATGCTTCACTTATATACGCTCAGACATACGAACATGACCACACACAGGTGAGTTGACATGAGATAGAAACGACGCCTGATGGTATATAAGAGAAGCATCGGGAAAAATAAAAATCAGTTGCGAGTGTGCGCCGGGTGTGCGTCTCTTTTATTCTGTTGTGCTCGTCTTACTTTCTGAAACTAAACCATTTCTAAAAGCCATGTACCAACTAACCCAACAGCAGACGTTGCTAAGCAATATTCAGCTGAATAAGAAAAATGCCGACAGCGAGGTACAAACGCAACATAAAAAAGAAAAAGAGAGAGAAGAAAAAGCGGAGCAACAGGCTGACAGTCTTATTCCCATCACAGAAGAGGTTGATTTATCGCACTAAGTGCAGTGATGCGCGCGTACGACAGGTTAGGCGATAAATTTATTTATTTTATTGCGTCTAATGATCAGTGCACGAGCATTCCTTTCATTCTGAGCCCATGAAAACGCGGCCACTGTGGCCCAGTTCTAACCTTCTGCATTTCGCTCAGCAGTCCAACGCCATAGCCGCTGAGTTAAGGCGGCGGGTTCTACACAAATTTTAGGCAACGCCATTATCCCATTAGTTTCTACATAAGAAAAGCACATTTCATCGACAATAGTTGCTCAATATATATATATATATATATATATATATATATATATATATATATATATATATATATATATACGAGATCCTATAGCTGCTAGGCTGTGCAAAGACAGAGTACAAAATTGTATTAATTTGTGCACTGAATGGCTAGTTATTGGACTATCAAGATGCATTCCGTGAATTATGGGCAAACAAAAGAAATTTCCTGTGGACAACATATGCATAGAGGTTAAACAGGAAACACATGGTACGACGCGGCGCCCGATATGACGTGCGACGTGTACGAAAGCTCACGGCTCCGACTCCTGAAATCTGCTGAAACTTGGTTCCTGTTCGAAACTTGCCGAATTCGTCAGCCGATTTGGCAGTTCGTACGTCGGATCGCATGCGCAGTCGTACTACGTGTCATCTGCGTCACGTTTATCGCTTATACACACTTTCCATTATTAGGTGACAGTTCTGACTTGCTGATTCATTACGAGCAGTAGACGTAGTTCGTTGGGAACGAGTACAAGAGAGCGGCGGGGCCACGCATGGCGCCAAGTGACGTGTCACGTATTTTGTCCTCGCCCGCAAAGCGCTACATCAACTGCACTTTTAATACCCTGGCAAGATGTTTTTGCATCGGTTCAGCTTGCGACTGAAACGTAAAGTGGGGACCGTTTCCCGCGCTTCAACGTGGTTCACAATTGCTTATCTTACACCACGTTTCTCTCACCCTTTATGTGTACCTGTATGCGTCAGACAGGATGAGCTGTCCTCCACTCGAAAAGAAGAAAGTGTCTCTTCAGATAGGTGTAGAGCAGTCGAAGCTTCTTTGACCCTGCTAAGCCTAACCAGTCATCAAAGGGCCTTGACCTAACATCATCTTGCTAAGTGAGAAATTTCCGTGAATCACAAAAGAATTTACTACCTTCCCCTTCCTTCTCAGCCATAGCCTAAACAGGTGTAGTTGCTGAACTTTGAATGAATGAATTTTGAGATTTCACATGCCAAAACCACGATTTGATATCGAGGCATGCCACTGTAGGAGATTCTGGATTAATTCTGGCCACCACACGATATTGAACGTGCCCTAAATGCACAGGACACTGGCGTTTTTGCATTTTGCCCCCGTCAAAACCTGGCTCAAATCCTGAGGTCACGTGATTTGATCCCCCGACCTCGTGCGCAGCAGCGCAACACCATAGCCGCTAAACCACCGCGGCGGGTTTGTTGAACTCTGTTGTTCGATGCACGGAGTCGAGCATCAGAATCACTTTATTTTATCAGAAAAAAAAAACGAGGCTATACGTGAGCTTAGCCGTGTCAAAATCTAGGCGGTGGAAGCAGAGTGACACGAAACGTGCTGCTCTATACAAGGCTACCGAAAATTATGGAAGAAGAGGTTTCAGAACTCCTGGATACATCTGATTGTCCTTTTGCCACTTACTGTGCAGCAGTGCTTCTGCAGTCAGTGGGCGGTGCCACCTTACCGCTACACTTTCGCCAAGACCACGTGCAAAGCAACTTTGGTAAACGCACTCCCCCCCCCCCCCCCGCCGCCCACTTCTCACACACACAAAAAAGAAAGAGCCATTCACACACAGCTCACACGCACCGAATTCGTATACGGTGCACCATGATCACTGCGCGACCTTTCCGTCGCTAGTGCAGTGGAAACCGTCGAGGAACTCCGCGTGAGCAGTTTGTCCCGAAATGCCTGCAGGCTTTCCCCCCGTAGGCGTGAAACGCTGACGTTCGTCCTGCAAGCGCGGTTGGCAAGGCGACTCTCTCGGAAGCGCCTTCCGTTCGTTGACTGACGGAAGGTCGGCCGTCGCAGAGGCAATTGAGGCGCGGTTGTGTTGACACTCCGCCAGTGTCAACAAAGCGACGACGGGAAGTGCAGTATTATAGCTAGACGCTCAGCGAACGGGAATTGAGCCCCGCAGCCGGAGCTGTGGGCGTTCTCGGCGCTGTTGTTTCATTCTCTGCAATCGATTCTCACTATACTCTCGGCATCTCGCACCTGCTCGCCCAAGTATAACAGATATAGCAAACTGCGTTGTGATTCGCTTCCGCCTTCTGTATCTGTGTGTCCTAAATAGCACCGTGTAGGTTTATCGCGTAGCTTTACAGTAGCAATCGATAGAGATGCGACTAGAGCACAGAGTGATTGCCTCGCAATGCTTTTTCTGCTCGGAACAAAACAATGGTAGCTTAAGGTATTTCACATCTGCAGAAACGCACGCCTACCTCAACAAAGTCATGTTTACTCGTTGTATGGATGGCTACGTAAGTAGCTATGAAGGCGCATTATGTTTAACCTTTATCTCGTAGGTTCTGGATAAGGACGACGCTAATACGGGAAAACGTCGCAAATGACGAAGCACTCGGCGCAAAAGCACTCGGTTGAAGAAGCACCATTACGGTAAACCACCGGTACCTCCTCAGTGTCGGTTCAAACCTCGCGGCAGCTATTTAGCGCTACAGCGGCAGAAACAAGAATATGTGTCAATCAAATTGATCTGTGATGAATGGTATGCATGACAACGTCGGCTGAGATTCGGACGCAAAGTATCGACCAAGTGTCCATGCTAAAGAAGACAACGTCGACGTACGTGGCTGTTGTTCAAGTGATTCAATGATTAAATGTTGATATGTCCTTATCCTGCTTCTTTTTCATGTTTATTGTTCACTTACTCTTTTTCCATAACCGTATTATATTTCACGCGTGCTTACGATGATGCCCATCGAGTCTCCTTGGGCGTCCTGCAATGTAGGAGTCGCTCGTTGTTCTCAAGTCTCGGCAGCCACGCATTCGTGTTGGGCAACTCTCTTCCGCCATAGGACCCCTAAGCGCTGTTCGATGTCCTGCGGCTCCTGTCGGGCACGATACGTATGACGCATTTGGGCGAGACGGGCCTCGCGAGCTTCGGCCGTCATCCTGGCCTGGTTGGCGCGTGTTTAATGCACGTCGCCACTCTCAACTTCGAACACGCACAGCCTCGGCGCGCTTGCGTTTCCTCTCTGCAACGTCGACAGCTGCCTTTCGACGCAGCGGCATGTTGCCATAATGAATCCCTCGGGAGCAATTTATAGTCTGGCGTTTTCAGCGTGCGCCAGGCAGCGGCCCGCGAAGTCGGATACGTCGCGCCGGCGACAACAGGATCGCCGAAGATTTGTGCCCTGTACCGATAGGCGCGTTGACTGTGGCTTGCAGCAGTGCGGCTAGAGTGTACTCTCTAACGCAGCCCATGCTCTCGAGGGTGCGATTAGCGAGCGCTTTTTAAAGCGAAAGCTTTACTAACCGCGTCGAGCTGAGTTTCACCGTCGCCAGCAATTTGACCTTAATTTGACCGAAGCTGCGCCGTAGCCTTTGCAACACATCACGTGACTCGCCGCGCCGAGCTACGCCGGTGCCGCCGGCTTGGCGCATGCGCTCTCCGCAGCTGGGTCGCCGCCTGATCACGTGACTCGCTGCGCGTCTGGCTAAGAGGAGCTTCGCGATCGCCTAGTCAGTGCGAGCTTGGCCATTGATGAGAGCGAGGTCGGACCTTCTTCTCTGAGCGTTGCGGCGTCTCGTCGCCAAGCGGTGTCTGAGCACCCCGCGGATATCGCCCGGCGAACTGATTCACTGGAGAGGGTCCGGAATGCAACAGGCGTCGCACCGTCGAGATCGATGTAGCGATCGCGTTCGCACCCTGTCCGCTTGTGCTTCGACGCTGCGCATGTTCACGAGTCTCGTTGCATGTCTAGCACTTGCGCTTTCCCTGTGGCACAGCAGGGGTTGCACCGTCGATCGATGCGTGTCTACCCAAGCCTAATCACAGTCATGTCTAGCCACCGACCTAGGTACAACCGTCACACCTGGCTTAACGATGATGGTATATCTAAGTACAATAATGACTGCTAAACCAAACGTTAACCAAGTGAAACAAAGACTTAACCAGGCTATACCAAGCTTTCGCTTTGCATATCCAGGGTTAGCCGCAGCCAATTTTTGTTTGGCTAAGGCGCAAACCGAGGACGCTGTATTCGATCCACCGAACAATAGGCGCGCGATGCATTCCGGTCAAGCGGCTTCGGTGTGGGATTGGACATGTGCCATGTTCTATTCTCGCGTCAAAGCGCGCCGAACGCCGCCAATCACGCTGACTGCGCCAGACTGTACGAGTGTCTACTTTTTTCGCCGGCGTAGCGCAACTGCGCCGCGTGGGCCACGCGTCCGTGCCTATACGCTGGAGTTTCATTTCACACGCTGAGACTCCGCGCCACGTTAGGGCTTCGTCAAGGCCGGCCACTGAGTAGAGGCCAGCGAGGCCGGGGCGCCGCTTTCGGCGACACAGAGGGGCACTCAGAAGCGCTTGTCCGACCCAGTTCTCCTTCTTCCTCAACCACGGGGCGCCTCTATGCGCGCGCCACAGGCTGCTGCTACGCGCGCTCCTGACTTTCGCCGAGGCCGTCGGCCTTACCGACCGCCTCTAACTACGTCGCCTTTCCGCGACATGCTGCTGCCTCTGATGCCCTCCCATATGCTCCACTTTCATTCACCCCTCCCTCCTGTGCAGCGTGGTTGAGGTGTCCTCTACTGAGAGACAGTTACTGCGCTGCACTGTACCCAAATTTTTCACCTCCCTCCTTAAGAACCTCCTACTCCCTCAGCCCGTGAGCGGCAGCGCGCGCGCAGAGAGGCACCATGCTTGTGATGATGAAGATTTACTGCCATCTCTTTTCAAACAGAGCCGTGACAAATATTCACCTATACTGTTTGATCTACGGCATGCTATACATGCTTTTCAGTCCATCATTTTGCCTACACCTCCTTAATCTTATTTATCTGCTTGAAAACTTCTTTATCTACTTTTTACCCTTGACACTACACGGTAGATAAAAAGCGTTTGAAAAAGAAAGAAACATATTACCTATGCCTGTAACGGTCCCGGTCCTACCAATCTCTTTCCTGCTTATTTTCTACCAACATTCCAGTCGTTTCTTGCTTATCTCGACTTCTGACCGGTTACTGCTTCCATCCACTTTAAATCCCAGCGCTTCTGGAATGTGTACGTTACCTACGGGTTCCGCTGGGACGTTACCTTCGCATTCCGCTAGGATGTGCGGAGTTGCCTCGGTATTTTTGCTACAGTGGACACATGCCTCATCCTGTTGCGAGTATTTATTTGCTCCGGCAAGTTTTTGTTCGAAGGCAACCAGCTCAAGCCCCAGATAGCAAAGCAATGCACCCTGATGTTGTGGCGATTTTCCCTTCTAATTTTTTTCTTGCCATCTTTGTAAATCTCCACGCGGTCATTTTTGTTTCCGTCCTGTGTACCCAGTTTACTGTTTCTGTTTCTCTCACTTCCTTTTTGATGACTTCTGGTTGTCTATTTACACGGTCAGTTATCCTGTACTTGGTTGCCAGCTTTCTTGACCTATTCCTGCATTCTTTGTCAACACATTCTTTGTCCACGTTTTGTCCACTAGGTTTCTGATGTTTCGTGTCACTCTGCTTCCACCGCATTGATTTAGACATGGCTGTGCTCACGGCTACCCTTGTTATTTTCTGATAAAAGAAAGTGATTCTGATGCTCGACTTCGTGCATCGAACAACAGAGTTCAACAAGCTCGCCGCGGTGGCTTCTGCGTTACTACGTAAAAACGTAAAATAGTCTTTATTTTCAATTTGCGTAACGTGTATCCTCATGTTCGGGTTTTCTCACGGCACAAGTAACAAGTTTCATCTGATGCAATGTTTGTGTTCGGCAGGTCATGTCGCCTAGCTCTCAGCAGTGTTTGACCGCTAAGCGCAAGTTCAAACTTTTGTTCACTACGTTTGGCGCGTGCCTCGCGCGACCGATATAGTGCCTGTACAACGCAGATATCACAGATCTTTTTTTTTCCGCTGGCATTTGAATGTTCCCTCCAGCTCACAATGTCGCACGGTGTTCTATAAATCTCCCGTCCTACAACTCTCCGTCTTATCGCTCGCGTTTTCTCCTCGAGGGCGCGGGAAAAACGTCGCGCTTGATTTCCCCGGGTGATGCGCTGGCTCCGCTACGAGATCGGCTGATCTAATTACGCGAGCTAATTTGTTTGCCCGCGACGAGCGACGCGCGAGAGCGAAGGCCCGAGCAAATAGAATCGAGCCGTTACTCTGATCTCGACGACAAAGCACTGAAACAGTTAGTCGCGAAACTGACGCTGCTGTCCCAACTGCAATCCCAGGAGACGAGCTCGCGTTTTAGCGGCGCAGCTAGGGCTGTCTTGTTTGTAGTGGAATATTCGAGCCGCGTTCCTTTGTTTTGCAACTGCATGTCCGCCGTGGTGACGTAGTTGCTATGGCGTTGAGCAAGTAA
This sequence comes from Dermacentor andersoni, assembly GCF_023375885.2. Lineage (NCBI taxonomy): Eukaryota > Metazoa > Arthropoda > Arachnida > Ixodida > Ixodidae > Dermacentor > Dermacentor andersoni. The sequence continues at coordinate 145,843,755 of NC_092818.1, read as the reverse complement.
GCCCGAGGGCGCGGGATCGAATCCCAGCCTCTGCGGCCGCATTTCAATGAGGGTGAAATGCAACAACACCCGTCTATCGTGCATTGGGTGCATGGTGAAGAACCACAGGTGGTCGTAATGAATTTAGAGCCTCTCACAACGGCGTGCACCATAATCAAATTGTGGTTTTGGCACGTAAAACCACCCGAATTTAATTTAAACTTTTGCTGCTGCATGTTTATGTTGAAATAGATTCTAAGCCCTTGGACCAGCACTTTAATAATATTGATCGATTGGCAGTGTTCACAAAGTACTAATTTCTGTACTTCTCTGTTTAGCTTTCTCTAGATATGTCGTTTACAAGAAATAGTTTGAGCCACACTGTGATGTACTAAGAACAGGGGCCACTGTTCGACCATGCCTGTATCTGGAGTTAACGGAAAGAAAATAATTTTCGTAGAATGCTCTGGAATACTTCTCGATGCTCGAATGTTCATGCCGCTCCGTGTTCGTTGTAACATTGCAAATGTAGCTATGGCCGTGAACAAACGCACCGAGATTTTCAGATTCTATTTCGTATATACCACTTGCTCTTTGAATAAGTTATTTTTAGTTGAAATTTAGACATAATAACTTTGTTCTTACTAAAGTGGCAAGACAAAAAAAATTAGGCAGACACATCTCTGATGCCTTTCCATGTAGGCGAGGCTTTCTTAGTTTTGAAGATCGGGGTGATGAAGTACAACACATGGTTGACATAATGTGCAGGTATCTTGATTTACAGATTACGACGTGTCCATGATTTCCAGTCATTTGTATTGTTCTTGTTCCGCAGCTGCCTGGGTCTTCAGAGGCGGCGCCATTCACAACTGTGAGAAAGAGTTTCATGTAGCCTCTTTTATATACGTCTGATGACGTCGATTGCTTCTTTCTGATTGGTGCTGCCGAAAGACCCCGTGCTGACGATTTCCGCGTGGTTAAATCGCTTACTATTACGCGCAAACGCTTAAATCACGTGAGTCAGCTAAAAACACATGTAGCGCACAACCTTTAGTCAAACACCATAGTCGACCTGGGCTGATTCAGATATTTATTATAGTTAAATGTGGAGAAAGGGTGCGCGAGTTGTGGTTCGAATTGGGCACTACGTAAGCCTACGCAAAACTTTATGACGTCGATGTGCACATGCGCAGTCGATAGAGGTTAGAAGAACAAATGGACACCAAAGTCTAGGATTTATGCCCAAGAAAGTCTTGCACTGAAATTTTATTGTTTTGCACTTCGCAGATTTTGATTTCACGTGCTTTCAAACAAGGTTATGTGCATTCGCAACAACTGAAGCAGAAAAACAAGGAAAAGCTTTAGCTGGTTAAGGAACTCGAACCTAGCCAGGTAAAGGTTTTGTCCTGCTAGCCGAATATGCGTTTCCTGGATGCAAGAGATTTTAAAGCGTTCCGTTGTTCCTTGGGAGCGTGCGTGCAACCGCCCTGCGTGTGCAGGAATTGTTGCGAATCGGCGGCCCACCGCATGCGAACAAAGTCGTGTTCTGCGCATGCGCGGCAAGCCGATCGCAGCTCTCCTGAGCAGATGGGCGAGTTGCGTGTGTGTCTACTATTCCGGCACCGGTGATGCTCTAAGCAGAAAAGGAATAGCTTCGTAGTCGTCATCACCGAAGAAAGCGTTTCGAAAGGGGTGCCTCGATATGTTATCGACCGTGTATAAAAGGAGCAGCTTTCCTTATTGCCATTCTTCCCAAGACGAGCTGGTCCCTAGCCCGCAGCAAGAGGAGTAAATACCACTGAATTGCGGTCATTCGTCGTTGCGCAAATGGGTATAATGGGAATACGTTGACAATAAAATTAGTGTAAGGCCGCCGACCGAGCGATGGGCCAACACTGACCGGCTTGAAAAAACTCGGTCGTGCTGCACGAAAGACAATTTGCCCCGCACGCGATCTTCAGAGCCGTAATCAGCAGGTAAGATGCAGGTTTTCGGCACGTTCTGTGACAAGCGCAACAGAAATTAACTTGCGGAGGAGTAACATGCAAGTTGGCTACCTGTGCTGGCAGTAGTGTAACCTATAGCGAGTGGAGGGAGAAGCTTCGGGCTGTTTCGCCACGTCACATGAAAACTCTTATATAGAGGTTCGAGTGTTCATTTCCGAATGCAGTTGTAGCCACGGGGGCACGCACAAACACTATGAGAAGGTAGTCCCGATCTCGGATATTTGTCATCATCACAGTAGTTAAGGGTTATTCGAGAATTTTTCTACGGCTTCGTACGAGGATTCGTTGAGAAATAAATTTTGAGTTACTGTGCCAGGTTAATTTGCCTTGACTGCTTTTCTTGTTTATTTTATTTTTTGTTTTATTTTATTTTGTCTGTCCTTGCCATGTTTCTTAAAAGCATTCTAGCTGTCTTTTTTAGTTTTGTCCTTTGAGAAATTGTTCGTGTTAGCTTGATATCTTGAGCCTGTGAATTAACCACAAAGATAGTACATTTGTCGATAGTAAGTTAGTCACGTTGCTCAGCCTCCTATACTGCATGCTGACGGACGCATTGATGCCAGATTGCTTATTATTGAGTAAAAACTTGGGGCAGGTCTGCTTCGACACTCAGACATTATCTATAGTGAGCACACATCTCACTAGAGGGAAAACAAAAATGCATATGCGGCCATGTATAATGTTGTATACTTTCATCGAATCCCATGCGGTCGGCGTGGGTAACTATTAAATGAACGTGATGATGATATCTATAGGCATCTCCTTCGATACGAGGCGGTGACAAATGCCTAGCCTGCTTGAGCTAATCAGGTATTATATAAATACACTGTAGTCTCGTGTTTTGCCTATCTGGCCTTGATCTTCCCTCTATTCATTAAAACATCCCCTATATTGCACAATTACCTATAGTTGTAACGACTCCGGCTCTATCAATTTGTTGTTGTTGTTGTTGTTTTGCCACCAATACTCTAAACGTCTGTTGCTTATCATGACTGACGAATAGGTAATGATTCCAGCTGCTTTGAATACCATCGCTTCTGCAAAGTGGACGTTCCGTATACGGTTCTCGTTTGGGGAATACCTTGGCGATCTATTGCGATGTCGTGTCGGAGCATTTGCTGCAGTAGACACATCCATCATACTGTTGAGAACAGTTGTTCCGGTATGTTTTCGTTTTCGGGCAGCAAGTGCCGGATTCTTATCGTACGTCACGGCCCTTTATATTATCGTATAGATTTTCTCTCTTGATCTTTTTCTTGTCGTATTTGTAGTTCTTCGTGGACGTTTTGCTTCCGTCCTCTTTCATCCAATTTGTCGTCTCTGTTTCTAGCATTTTCCTTTTGATGACTCTAGGTTGTCTGTTTACAGCTTCAGTTAACTTTTATACTGAAACAGCTGCAGCGCCATCTGAAGTGGAACTGGTTTGCATTGTGCCATCTGTATTGAGCACATTGCGATTAGGCTGTAGTGGCAGCACGTCGTGAGCTTGTGTCTCGTGGTAACGGCGAGAAAGATAAGCCGTTCCATAGAGCTCTCAGCATTAGCGAACCAATCTTCACCTATGCTAGCTAGCCACATCAGTTGCCGTGGCGCCCTGCAATAAGCGCGCCCGCAGTCGCCGCGCTGGCGATCTTGACAGTTCGTATAAACTTATAGTATCGTAAGTAGAAACCCATTTCCACAGACAAAGACAAAAGCTTGTGGACTACTGATCCAGAAAAGAAACGGCTTATTCACAGTTTAAACATGTATTCGGGAATTGAGAAGTATGATCGTGAATGCTTATAAAATACAAGTAATATCGTGCACCTCCTCATATGTGACAGTGCTAGAATTGCACGACGTAATTCAGTGAATTCTTTTATTGCGATAGCAGTTATTGGGACACTGGAGGCGCGATCGCGCCGTCGGCGCAGCCGCCGCCATGTTATGGTAGAGGGTGCATAAGCGGCCTGCGCGTTGATGCTTAGAATGCGCTCAGAGACACGAGAGATGCGCACCGGATTTCGCTGTAAAAGCGAGGGTGGCGTTCTGGATTCCGCAGCTGGAAAGAGTGCTGCACGTACAAACACTATAGTGTTCGTGGTTTGCAGCTATGTGCATACCATTGATACTATGGTATGCACATAGCGGTACAGCGGCGTAGTATATGCACTTGTCTCTGAGGGCAGTAAATTTGAAGCCACGGACGTTTTTCCTTCCAATGCACCTCGTGCACTATCGATGCGGGTCACCTGCAGCGCCGCTGGCAGCGCTTTTCTTCAGGCCAGCGATGTGAGACGCCTGGTAGCGACCAGGAAGCTGTTACAGCTGTGCAGATGCATTACCCGGTGTATCGCGCCAGCATGCCGCCAGGCGTATATTATAACACTGGCCAATGAGCTCGAGCACACCGCTAAACGATGAAATCGCTGTCAATGCTTTCCCCTTCGGGGGAAACTGCGAATTTTTTTCTTTTGGTACTAGTGAACTTGGGCTGAATTCACGAAGCTTTTACATCGCAAGTGCTCTTTGCCATTGTACCACCGCTTTCGCTAGTGATATGCCCATAATCAGTATTTGCTGAAGCTTTTTTTTTTTTACGAACAATTCTAGCTTAAAAGCTTACTGAGCATACGGGCCCTTGGATTCACGATCGCCCATCCTCCTCCAGTCGGCCAAAAATAAACCTAGTACATTTGATTCCTTGGATATTGATGGAGCCAGTAGCACGGTTCAGGAATTGCTTTTAGTTGCTGTGGTGTTAAAGTAATTATTAGCGGCCAAAGTCCTACGTGGCGACGCAGGTTCTCCGAGTTAGAACATACCTCATAATAGCTTTATTTTTTCGGCCTAACACGTGTTTATATGGGCACGTTTGTGTGAAAGGCTCTGTACTTTCCGTTACGAAGCAACTTTTTAAGTCAATCCCTCTTAACCGCAATTGCATCATTGCAACAGACGCTTTATAAATAACAGTGGTCGAACAAAGAATGTCGCTGGAGCCACGTTTCAACTAGCGAAGCAACTGGTTTCATGAAGCAGTTCAGTCTCTTATATGCACTCCTAATATGCAGTACCTTGCAGATAACGTGCAGAGGCTTCAGTGCATAATAGACAACGAGGCATGGATGTGTCATAGCGAATAGTTCCAGTTTGTCCATGCTTTAGTAGTAGCTATCTTCCCCAATTACAGGATCTGCATGCATTGTAAAACCTGCAAAAGTCTCCTATCAGCTTCAAGAACAGTGCAGAACTTTGAGTTCCAAGGCGGAAATTTCGGCATCTCGCCATCAAATCCCACCTTGACTTCCCTTTCTATGTCTTTCTTTTTCACGGAGGCGCTTTGACGGAGACTATGAGGCACAATCACGCCGGGGTTTCACAGTGAACTGGGTGCGCTACCGACCCCACATTTGTTATGCGACTGCGTGACACTTTTTGTAGAAATGCAGAGATTACAAGAGAGCGACAATGCATTCCTCAGTGGCTGTCAAACGTAGAACCCCCGACAACGCTCTGGGAATGTAAGATGCCAGTTCAGCTGGAATGATGGTTCATACTGTATATTCCAGTACGGTAGAAACTTGACCCAGTTGATGTAGTATAGTTCAAATTCTGACTGAAAAGCGCTGTGTACTGATTTGGTATTTCTTGTTATATAATTGTAGTTATGTATTTTTAGTTAATGTTTGCTCATCGGTGACCGGCAATAAAAAAATTCACCGATGAGTAGATACTCCCTCAGGCGAAATTTGGGTGCAGCTCTATACGTGTTTTCATTTCGCGATATATTGGCTGGCGCGGACTATCCGTCTCGTGCAGCACGTTGCAGACGGAGCAAAGTGTGGCGCGACTGCCTCGATAATCTGGAGATCACGAGAGGCAGCGCGTGGGTTACGCGTGGGCGCGATTCACAGCAGCCGCCGCAGACAGAACTCCGCTGATGCAGCGCTTTGTTTCCGTTTACGGTATCGGTCGACGAGCTCGCCGGGTGAGATGACGGCGCGCTACTCTGGTGCCATATCTCGTAGCCGTCGTCACCTTGGAACCCATCTTTCGCCAGCCCTAAGGTGACACGCGCGGCACTACGCTTTTCTTCTCACGCTTTCGCCATGCCCTCCTCCTCCGTTTTCCTCCTCGCGTTCCCTTCGCTATCGCAGTCTTTCATCCTCCGCTGCGCCCCGCGTTCGCTTTTATCCTTCTCTGTGCTCGTTTACGCCGACGCCTACGCTCAACGCAGGAACGGGCACTTAAGAGCTGCCCTTTAAAAAAAATGAAGAAGACACATACGTGCCCCTGTGCTTTAAGGTGACGACCAAAGCGTGCCTTGCATACATGATGCCTCGCAAACCAAACTTATGGATCCTGTCCCCAAAAAGACGCATTCTAAGTGACTATCGGAGAATTTCTATACTCGAGGCTATTGTCTAAGCATCTCAGTTTGTTTTGCTACTCAGGACGCACTCTAGACAATTGGCACGTGGAAATATACTCAAGTCGACGAAAAACTGGACGAAGGGCGAAGCTCGTACATAGGCAAGCGTTGAGCGCGGAGCATCTCGATGCATCGTGAGCATTATTCTGAGAGGACAAGGCTACGCAAGCGGCGAAACTGAAAGACGCGCACTGCATGGCCAATACTAGTACCCGGATGTGCTCTCATGCGGGAATTCACAAACGATTGGTCTGGGGTAGTATGCAAGTTTGGGTGTGCGTAGGAGTCATGGCTCACTTAACTCTGTGACTACGCTGGGTTTCGAGAGAGCACTCTCAAACTTACGCTCATGGGTATTTTTGAGCACACAGTGCTGGTGCAGCGAGAAGCGAGAGAACATCGAAGCAGAAGGAAGCAGTCGTACATCTGTCGCCAAAAACTAGAATCTAGCGTTATTTTCCGTGCATAACCTGCAAATGAAACACCACTGTTGATAGCCTCAACTAGGTCTTATTATGTGTCATTTAATGTAGGCAAATAGAAATGCGTATTATTTTGGCTTTATTTTTCTTTTCGACACGTATTTTGTTGGGGAACTCTATACTTTATGTGCATAAATACTACAGCTAAATGATGCACATGCTCACAAAAGGTTTCACAATTGGGTGCGAGAAAAACTTGCACAATAGTTCAATTTCGGGATTAACAAAACACGGTCAGGCACGTAGCATCACCGCAAACTCGGCATGGTCAATTCTCAGCTTTCACGAAAAAGCAGTACATATGTGTGCGTGTTTTCGTTATTTGTTCTTCTTTTTAGGGGGGGGGGGGGGTGGGTCGTAGGGGGCTGAGAAGGCTGCGGAAATCAATATAACAGTAGTCCAATATATGATATGCTTAGCGAGCTTGGTTCCTTCATGTGGCGGAATGGCATGCGCATAAAAAACGTAACCATTGCTAACGTAACCATTTATTCTTCTATATAGCCCTATAACATTGAATGCACGGTCCCCAAGTGTTCAACGTCAATTCCCGGTATAACTTCACTTTACCGCCACTAAGTAAGGCGCAACGAAATAACCATTATCCTGATCCGGAATGGTTTTGCTGCGACGAACTTTGCTTTATTGCCGCATGTATTATATGGCACTATTCATTGTCGCCTTATAGCTGGACGTTGTTCCTGCAACATTACTCTGTAAAACTTGGCTGGCTCTAGTGATCAGAAGCTAACCATGTAAGCTACTAACAAGGATACTGTTTTGAAGCTGTTCTCCGTGATGCATTCATAATAACCACGTTTTTCTTCTTGTGTTTTACTTGTACGTTTTCATTCTTTCACAGCTGCACCGATTTGCTCCAACATATTCACAGTAACGTTGTCCTTGTATTCATCCTTCATCATCCAATACACCGCTCGAGAACGAACTGTATTGGCACTGAATCAACGGCTTTTTTCTATTAGCTTGAAGTGGCCGAGCGTTTCTTAAGCCGAGGAGGTACCTAAGGCACACGTCAGTGTTTGTTAGTGTAGACTGTAGCGTTTCAATAATGTGAGATGCGGATTACAGTTCCAAGATAACTGCAAATTATGGCACGTCTCCGTACTGTAGAGTGACATATTGATGTAGATCTGTCGCTGTTTTTGGTCACACCTATATTGGTAATAGTTTCCTTGTCAGGAGTGTGGAATGATAAGAAAAGCGAAGGGAAGTATTTAACGCCTCTCGCTTAACTGTATGTGCGGCTTTGGCAAGACAAAGTATGCAAATAACGGCTCAAAGAAAAGCGAGACTTGGGGCATGCAGGCTACATGACTAGATAGTTACGCTAATAAAGGTTTGCCTGACCACCATGTTAGGTGAATCGCTAGAGCACATCACGCGACACGATGAAGAAATTTGTTCATGTTCCCAGTGCCGCACGCTCCTTTTTCTACTAGTTTGTTTTTAGGCAATTAGAATGTTGACACAAACATAAGTTTAGCCTCCCCTTGGTTCTTAAATACTTTTTGTCAAGGCAACTATGCCTTGACGCGGATATTAAACTTGGTTTGAGTCAATAGCGTATTTGTTGCCCACTCCCTAATGCAGAATTGTGAGTTCCTGCCAAATACCCATTCGCCTCGTCTCCAACATGGTGCTTCGCTCATTCATTCCGAAATAAGCTCATTCTGCGTGATCTGTCCAAACATTCATATGCTCTTTATTAAGAAGGAGAAAACAGTGTCTATAGCATTAACATTGTTTCTCGGCCTGTGCATCTTTAACATATTTAGCGCAATGTACCAAAAAACACGATATGCCTATTGAGCTGAAATTATTTAGTTTTCATTTACCGTTACACTCGCCACTGAAGATCTGCCATTACTCACTTTTATGTATGTGCGTTTGTGTGTGTAGCCGTATTTACGGCACGTTCGTGTTAAATTTGTTTTGATATCTGTTTTTGCATTCACTTTTTTTGGGGTTGAACTTGTATCTCAGTTAAAGTTCTTTATTGCACTAATGTTTTCACAGTGTTCAAGATATCTAATCCTTAACAAATTGACGGTCCTACTTGAGCCGGATACATTTCTTTATGTAAGAAATAACAAAGTTAGTGCCCTTATTGCATTACATCAGTGTGAGGTTCACCGGTACTAAAAGTAGGTAAGCGCTTCTCACATTCACAAGCACGTGCATCGCAAGGCCTCGAGAAGGTCAATAGCGGTCGCCTGACGGCTGGCCGGGCTCCAGCCTTTATTCTTGTCTACACTGCGCCCTGGTGACCAGCTCGTGATTGCTTCGACACCGTAAATGGAGGCTTGCGACACTGCAATTAGCTGATTCAGAGAAGAACTTGGCGGGCCAAGCTTTCTCAAAGTCAAAGAACAAATTTTCCTGGCTTTCTATTCGTCCGAACATTTTGTAAGTCCGGCTAAATGCACATCCCTTTGCTTACTAGCTTCCACAAGTAAACTGCCTCAATTACTCATCTGCACACTTGCATGTACTGCGCCTGGTCGCCACACTCACTCACTCACTCACTCACTCACTCACTCACTCACTCACTCACTCACTCACACACTCACTCACTCACTCACTCACTCACTCACTCATAACTAACTAACTAACTAACTAACTAACTAACTAACTAACTAACTAAAATCTTACCGATCAAAGGAGGTTTGAATAAATGAAGAAAACCTTCCAAAGCCCTTGGGCATAAACTAACTAGCATATTATAAACGAGTGGTTCCTTCGTGCTGATTAGCTTGGGTCTTCCTTTGCAGTCTTCAACACCCTTGGTGGTGTAATAAAAACCAAGCGAGACTACAACACTTCCAGCACCCGAAAGCGCGATTCGTTGCTCGAACTATCCTCTACAGCGAACTTAGCCTTCAGCTTGCTGTCTTGCTTTATTCGGACGGCATTATTGTCAGTGGTATGAGGTCTTTGCCTCCGTTTGAGGGGTGCAAATCCTGCAAGAACAGTCAATTTCAAAGTCGTTCCTGCTTTGAAATGCCTGAAGTGATTCAGGCATTTTCGAGAGGCACGTGCTGGTTTCGAATTTTGATAACGAATCCATGCAATCAAAGATGATAAGCATGCCCGCGCTGGTGCAATACAGAGCACACCTGAATGAATCGACATGGTACACTATCCCACTTATTTGCTGGCATTTGCCTGCAGCACCCTTCCCGATCTCACACAGCAAAGATGATCGTACTTTACTAACATCGTTCCTCGCAGTTTTTAAGTAATTACATTTCATCTTCTTTTACTTATACGTGTTCGCGTAGCTACAAAAAAAAAAAAAGCCTCTAGGACTCTGTTTTGGACGCACCCGCTACTGTCAGACTGCTAGGCAGAATTTCCGCCCATTTACCAGGCTTCATAAAACCGCAAGTTTTCCGCAGAGTTCACGTAACACAAAGCTTTTGACGACAGTTTGCGTAGCTTATGCTATTGACGCTGACATTGGGTGCCTTCAAGTCGCCGCAATCTCCCGTTGGAAAACGTTTCGACTTGTTCGTGCACCTTTCTGAGAATGTTCGCTGGCGGGGTGGCTCCGAATGCCGGCCTTGTCACAATCCCAGTTGATGGAAAAAGCAAGCGACTCTTCGAGTGACGGTGTTTCCCTGGCCGCAGGCCAGCTCGGCCGGCATGCTGTGACGGCTGCGCGAGACCCCCTCCTCGGCGGCGGCGTCATGCGGCTGCTACCGCTGCTGCTGCTGCCCGCGCTGCTGCTGCTGCTGCCGCCGGCGTCGCCCGTGGCAGCCTCGGCTGACTCGCACCTCATCAGGTAGTACAGTTGGGAAACCCCTCCCCCCTCTCCCCTACTGTTCTCGTCTTCTCAGTGCTCACTCCCTTCTCACCACTCGTCCCCTCTTTGATTCCCCTACCCGTGTGCAGTGTGGTTTATGCGCCCTCTACTGAGAGACAGCTACAGTAGACAGTGCGAGACAGTGAGACAGTGCGGTGGACGCACAATACATCTACCGCACTCACCGATCGCCAACTTTCGAGAATCTTTGTACACTACGGGGGCGAACCACAAGGGAGTGCGGGGTTCGAGCCAACGCTTTCGATGCGTTTTATTGCCATCCTTCTTGCGTCCGAAGACGCCGGTCACGAATTAGGAACGCAGAATTTCAATTTGTTGGCATGTGCAATGAAGCACCCAGCCCCGCGAAGTTAGTCTGTCAAACATACTGGGAGTGCAAATTCGGCAAGATGTTAACGATCCACCTTCAAAAGCACCGCTTATACGGATGGGACGAGCAAAGAGCACATGACATATGCTGACTACCAACTGAGTTTGTACGTGTGTTACAACAGCTTATATTACCACAGCGAGACCACGTTACTCCTGCAACCCGCTATCCCTGTTGTAAGCGGTCCTGTTGAAAATGAATGTAATGTCACCAGCGCATACACGGCTGGACTATGTAAAAATAGAGGTGGTGAAATATTATGATACCTGGAAGATTATTTGCCGCGAGGAGCATGTGACGGTAATTCACACTGTGATTTAGAGGAGTACGGAAATTGTGTATTTTTATGAGTGTTCGCAGTTAAATACTACGTTGTTATAATTGGACTGGCCAAAGCCTGCTTAGAAGGTCATTCTAGGTAAGCCCTGTCATGTAAACGCGGTGAGAAAGAAAGAAAAGTAAATATCTTCTAAGATTTAATGTAGGACTGTGCGATCACAAACATTACTTGTTTCATTTGAAGCAACCAAGAATTAAGGTTGGAATTTTAACCTTCGGTCTTCGCGACGCGGTTTCTAGACAGGGATGAACATTTCGTCGGAGCGAGAGAAATAAAGAAAGAAGTCGCTCGTGCTGTTGGCGGCGGCGTTCGTTCTCTGACTCACTGCGGGCGTCGCTAGCACCGTAGCTACAGCGAGATCAATACGCAACCGGTGGGGCATTGGCCGCAGAGACATCTGCAGCAGCTGGCGATGCCGATGCTAAAAGCAATGCAAAAACCGCCTCTGCTGCTGCAGTAGAGTAGTTGCATCGCAAGCATAACTTTTAAAAAGGCGCCTCATTGGCGCGTGCTGCCGTGCTTGCGAATGCCTGGAGAGGTTGACAGGCATGAGGCGTGGCTAGGATAGCGGCGAAGGAAACTCGCGTGGAAAAGCAAAGAGCATGGCTTTCTCGTTGAAACCAAGTATAACTCACTTTCTACGGAATCCCTTCGAGTGTATTTTCGTTTGGTAGAATGTTTCCTGCGTGATGTCTGAAAGCCACGCCTCCGGGACGAAGTAATCGAGTAAATTTGGTTCAAGAGCCCTTCTTTAAGGCTCTCACACTGTTACCAGACGGTAGTCTCCATCTGTAAAAGAAAGTCGGATGGCAGGGGAGGAGAAGTAACCGAATGGCAGGAGCATTGACCTTTCGTGATAAACGAGACATACACACATGCCGGCCTCGCTTGCGCGGAGCACCGAAATATCCGGCGGATCTTGCCGCACGACAGTCCGCGGGGCGTCGGCTTCTATCGACGACGGCAACGAACAGATTTGAAACGAGCCAATGCATGCAGTTGAATCTGAACCAGAGCAGGAGAAAGGGCCACAATTCAGTCGGAGCAAAATGTGGGCACTGCGACTGCTCCTTCTGCGGCACAGCAGAGATGTTTGAAATTTAACATTGTGACGTCAGTTACAGCCAGATCGATAAAACAGACAATGAAGCCATCGAAAACATAGAGAAAATTATTATTTTTTGTTAAATGAATATAGATGTAACAAGGAGACGGAAAATTAACACGTGTGAGAACACAGTTTGCTGCAGGTAAGTGCCGCACCGACGTCTGCCGTAATACACGTGCGATGCTCGAGCTGTTGCGGTAGTCATTCTCCTGTCCGCTTTCTTGTTCATTTGTGTACGCGTACAACATTAGCGCTGGGCTTTTCAGCCTGTGCCACTGACGGCCACGGCGACGGATGTGGAATATCATTCTAACCGCAGGCGTCACGCAGTACGTGAGATTGGCACCACGGCAAGTGCTTCTGGAGCATCCTAGAAAAAAGGACCATAACATGCGAAGTTAAAATATTTTGCACTAGCGTGTACCGGGCGATGGGCAGGCGAACGAGTCGCGTAAATCGTGCTTGGTAACAGTGAACTAAACAGAATACCAGAGGAAGAAAATGAATCGGCATGAATAAGTGTATGAGACCGATGTGGCATCTGCACGGCTGCGTAATTCACGTCCTTTAGTCATGCTGTTCGAAGTACAACGTTTATAGACTATCTTCAAGTGGCGCGGGCGTTTATAATGTCCATTTGGGCTAACTCTATTTTCGCATTTATTATGATGCTAAAGCTAAGATGGTTAAGTAAGAGTTATGATGGCACCGTCGCCACTGGCGACACAGAAGCCACATATTTGTTACTGCATTTTATACAGCACTTGCAGTTCCTCATTTGTGTAACACGTATAAGGTGCGACTTTCAGCGGCGGCCACTCGTGGATTCGTGCGAAGTAGTAATGTTTTGAGCGCAGGAGCTCACACAGCGCTAAAAAGAGGCTCCACTTGCTAGAGGTCCCACACTTGCATGTGTGATTGCATTACACTAACCACTCCGGCTTCCCGTCAAATACTGTTTAGAAAGAAAACTCTACGCTCACTGGTTATTCTCGCGTGCCCATAGATTAGCGTAACTAAGCTGTATTACGTATTTGTGCGACGATTTTTATATTCTATGAATCGATAATGGTGTTGCTGTAGTTACCTGCCAACACGACCTCCAGGTGGTGCACACCTTTGTTAAAGAAAAAAAATACCCGTCCAACAAAGTGCCACCGCCACGCAATACATATTTGATGTAATTCTATTTAAGGTAGCTTAGCGGAAAGCTGTTGTCGAAATTCGTGCTGCTTAGCTACGAGCCTTGTCTGGAAAGGCGCCAACCAGAAAAATAAAATGGTCGTGTTTGTATCCACGCTTCCTGTGTTTTCATGTGCAGAGATGAGTTGGTTGTGCTTATTTAGAGAGAATTCTGTACAAGGTGAACATCACTTTACATTTGTTTTAGCACACCCGTGCCTGCAGAAGGACGTACCTGTATAGCCACGCTGAAGATTTCTTGTAACAAATGATTGTGGATCTCAGTCTGCGAAATGTAAGAGTAGGTTTGAATAATAATAGGCAGAAAACAAATTTAACGTTCAATAGCCTCGCTAGAGAGCGAAAATTTGTTGTCGGCAGTTAGCTTCTAGAATATGTGCAAGAGTAGGTCTATCTAAGCCAAGCACTCACACGGGACCGTTATCATAAAAGAAAACTTTTCAGAAGAATAAAAGTGGGTTGAAGCGCAAGCTGCTGGCATTATGAAGTTGTGATTGGCAGCTTAACACTATTCTTGAAGAAAAGAAAAGTGCACATTCATTGCATTCTATCGCTGCTAACATGTGAAGAAGAAACGATGGTTTACAGTGATGCTTTAAAAAATGTTAAACGCGGCACAATGAGCGATGGATCGAAAATTGATAGGCAAGAGATAGGAAGACAGCGGTGTAGACTAGAGAGCTAACGGGTGTAGCCAATATTCTAGTCGACAATAAAGAGGACGAAATGTAACTTGGTAGTTAGGGTAATGCATTCGGCAGATAACCGCTTGTCTATTAGAGTTACAGAATAGGTGCCAAGAGAGGGTAAGTGCAGTCAAGAACGACATAGAATTGAGTGGTGGGATGAAATGAGGAACTTTGTAGGCATAAAATGGGGTGCTTCGCTGGCACAAGACAAGTGTAAGTGGAGATCGCTGGGAGAGGCCTTCGGCCTGCAGTGAGAATACAAAGGATGATGATGATGACGATGGCGATGACGACGACGATGATGATGATGATCTGCAGAAGAATACTGTAAACTCATAGCAACAAAACGTTGTTTATTAAAGGCTATGTAGTTGAATGACTTACCGCAAAGATCGATGTTTGGCTCACTGGTACTTTTTACACGTTACTTGAGCTAGAGATCACTGGATGTTTCCGAACGTTCTCGTGCAACAGAAAAGCATCTCCGCACAGAAACCATGCTCTACCAAGGCTTCCAAGAGGCGTGTTTTGCGCAGTGCGTGTGCCGCACAGAGTGCAACAGAATACAATTACTAGAAATACCCAGATTCCAACTGCTCTCTGTACTTTTAGTTCTCTTCCTAGTAAGCCGGCGCGCACAGTGGTGAAGCGCCCTGCACGGCAGAATACATGCGCAGCGAGTTTTCGGTGTAGACGTAAAGCACTCTACGAATTGATGCACCGCCCATACTGTCTGGGCGGCTCTTATCGAAAATACATGGACGCTGAAACCATTTGCTTGGCTTTCTCTACGAATACCCTTTACGGAACCACTGGGCCTCGCTTGGCAACTTCTTCTGCTGAATGCGTAATGACATTTTTCTTTCGGCTTGAGTCTTTGGCTCGCTGAGGCGGGGTGTTTTTCTTTCTTTTTTTAACCTTTTTCTCGCGAACTTATAGTGGCGACTATTAGATTTTGCGCACACTCATTCTTCGTATTTGTGGTCCTTGCATCCTCGCGTCTGGTACTTGCGTCCTTTCTTTCTCTAGCCACCCCTCCCCCCCCAGCCTTCTTTTTTTGTTTTTTGTTTTTTATCCCGTATGGTGACTTCTTGAGATTGAAACCTTCCAAAAAACCTATAGGCATTGTGTGGGGCATATGATTTCGATAGCCTAATGCGCCTTTGTTCTTTTATATAACGTATGTTTAGCCTCTTGCGACCAGTTTGTTTCTCCACCCACAACTCACAAATATATTTCACCATACTTCAATGAATGACCACGATTCTGATGTTTCGCAGTAGTCAAAATTAATCCAGAGGCACCACAGCGGTGCATCACATATCTGGATTGGTTGTTTCTGACGTAAACCTTGTCAATCGATCTTATAATGTTTTCTGTGTGCTCAGCTCGCTGGTTAAGTTTTAGGTCACGTGGTTTTCTTCTCCCCTTACACATATTTTGCATGCATGTACGATGTACGTGCGTATGTGCGTGCGCGTGTGTGTCAAATCTACATGAACTTCGGAAGTTCTGAATCGACATGAAGGACCAATTTTCGGAAACAATGTTGCTGGCAGATTGTGTTTCATGTCACTTGCACAAATTTTATGCATACATACAAATCATAAGAAGCCAACAAGCAATGACACCAAGGACAACATAGGGGAAATTACTTGTACTTACTAATTGAATTGAAGAAATGATGAATTAATGGCAATGAAAGTGGATGAAAAAACAACTTGCTGCAGGTGGGGAACGATCCCACGTCTTCACATTACGCGTGCGATGCAATTGTTTTTTCATCCACTTTTATTGCCATTAATTTATCATTTGTTTAATTCAATTATTAAGTACAAGTAATTTCCGCTATGTTGTCCTTGGTGTCTTTGCTTCTTGGCTCCTTATGATATGATTAATAAAAATCGGGCCCCTCGCTTAACCCCCTTCCGTCTCATTTATGCACACATACATGTTATGTACAAATATATACATACCCGTTATCCCAGGTGGCAGTATCTATTTATTAAATTTATTAATATATATATTTTTTTCGAAAGTCAGCACCCCCAGAGTCAGAATACGTCAGAAATGTTCTCACGCAACAATTGTTCATACGAGCAAATATTTATGTCGGGCATATCATTAGCGAAGGCAGCTGGACATCGGTAAACATCACTTGCGAACGAAAAAGTTGGTGAATGCGACCCAAAGATTCGTTCACTTTTTGTACACTATATACGGACTTGTAGAAAAATGCGTATACTGGCCCTGTGGCCATGAAGTTAAACAAGCAGCAGCTTCCCACGACCGATCTGCTGTTTGCTTCTATAGACTTGATCTGTGTGACTGCGCTGCGCACTACGTGGACAACGTAAGCCGGCCGAAGCAGCCCACAGGCTTCCGGAAGCCTCCAAGGCTGGCAGCTCGTCGGCGAACCTCGAGTTCTCGGCTATGTCCGGCGCGTGGTCCTGGGTCGCTCGATCGCCGGCTTCGCCGTCCTTGAAGGCGCCCCCAACACGAGAAACGGCTTGATGTCAGGAGCTTTGTGCGCGCCCCCCATGCAGTTGCGTTTGTAGTACAACTGTCACGTGCCACCGCGTGCATCTGGAGACGGGAAAAGAGCGGAAAGCGTGTGGTCGCTATATAAAGCACTTGCCTGTTGTGTGTGTGTGTCTGTGTTTTAGGTACGGCGAAAGATTGCAGATACCGAAAAAAACTCACTCCTCCCGGGCGCTGGGCCAGCAGTGAGCAACTCTGTGGCTTCAACATGGGCCAGTATGCGCTCAGCTTCCAGTGCCATGATGCTGAAACAAAACAAAACAACGCGGGGAGAACCTTCAGCAGCCTCAAAAGAGTGCTCGCAAAACAAATGATACTCTGTTCAGCGTTCTTTCACAGTTCTCCCATTCTTGATTCAGTTTTGTCTATTGTGAATTGTTTCAATTGCGTTGTTGTGACGCGGCCCGTGCGTGAAATTTTCCTGCTTCGCACGCACAGAAACGAAAAAGTCCACAACTCGGGGTTGCCTTCGAATCGTGGCGTATACCTGGAGTTGAGCTAGTGTTCGCACGCTCCCACGCGAAGCAACCGTAAAGTTTCGTCCTGACTTCGCATACCCGCAGTGTAGGATGGTGTAGGCTGCAGATGTAGGATGCAGAAGCAGTTCTACACACGCGGCCAAGAAAGAAAGTCATAATAAAGACAATACATCAATGAACAGTGTGCAATATACGCCGAGCTGTGCGTCTTTACCGGCGAAGGGGCAATAACAATGCCCACAACGATTCTGGTTACTTCTGGGTGCTATCTATTACTCTTGTTCTTTTTTTTTATTCTTTAAGCTTAATAAGCGCTCGGCTTAAGAGGAAGGTTTAGCTCGGGGGCTCCTATCTAAATACGTGAGAAAGCAGAAATCGCTTTTCTCGGCAGCCATTACGCTAAATTGGATGAGATTTGTTGCAATTGAAGGAAAAAGTTGAAATCTAGTGACGGCTGGAAGCAAATTTTTATTTAGCCTGTCAATGTTTTTATAAAAATTGTTCGAAATCGCAAATCTCCGGAAAACAAAACTATCAAGCTAACAACTCAACTATCGAAAACGATATCGCATTTCTATGAATTGCATATAATAGTGCACGTAAAGTGGACCAACTGGATGCAATATACATAGCTTTCAAATACACCACTAATATGTGAGTAATACTTGTGAATACCTCTGTAAACCATGTAACAAATTCATGTAAGATATGATGTTCCTGCAGGTGCAGTTTACAAAACTGCGGCACCTATTCTTGTTGTAGAGTTACGGATTCGTAAATTTCCTACTTTCTTTCTCGAGCATTCCAATTTTCGGCAATTTTCTTGTTAAAAAAATACTTCCACAATTCAATATCTTGCTTCCGACAGTCATTAAAATTGAACTTTTAACTCTCAAGTGTACCAGATTTTATTAAAATCGGAGCAATGGTTATACCAGAAAAGCATTTCTGCGTTTTGCATGTAGTTGAATGCGCGGCGTCGGCGGCTCCATCTTGAGCCAGCGCCATGCCTGTCGTCATTTTCCCCCTCGTGCTCCGTGTGTAGTGCTGCTTCACCATCACTCTTAACCAACTTTCCCACCAGAGTTCTTACGCAGTTGATTCGCAGGTTCCACAACTACACGGACAAGCAGATCCTCGATTACCTTCTAGACCCGGTGCGCTACGACTACCGGATACGACCACAAGGTGAGTGCGAGCATGCTGCCCACGGCACCAAGTTACAGTTATGTATTTCTACTAGGGGTACTCCACAATGGATCACATTCGTGTCATCGATCAGGTAATCGAGAAGTCTGCAGAGTACAATCAGCTTCTCTGTGGGGCTTTAATAGATTACGGAAAGGCGTTTGATTCGGTACAGATACCAGCAGTCGTATAGTCATCACGTAATCAAGGAGTACAGGAGGCTTACGTAAATATCTTGGAGAATATCTACGGAAATTCCACAGCTACCTTAATCCTCCACAAGAAAAGTAAGAAGATACCTATAATGAAAGGGGTCATGCAAGGAGACACAATCTTTCCAATGATAGCCACTGCATGCTTGGAAGAAGTATTCAAGCTATTAAACTGAGAATGCTTAGGAGTGCGGATCAACGGGGAATATCTCAGCGACGTCATATACATGAATGTGTTGCTTGTGCAACTCTAACAATATATGTCTTCATATTGTGAAACGCACCTGTATAAATGCAGGAAACGTTTGAAATAGTATTGCAACGTAATAATCCTGTTATAATTAGTTTTCAAATGTTATAATGTTAGTACAAATATTTTGTTTGTATCAGTATTGCTTTGCTTATGTGACATGCTTTTTTTCGTAATTATACTAGAATGTAGTCCAACAAGCCTCAGGCTAGTGATTCAGACACATTATTGCAATCCCATTTTTTCGTAAATTATATTATGCCAATAAAATTGAGTTCAATTCAATTCAACCTTCGGTTTGCAGAGGACATTGTCCTGTTCAGCAACACTGGGGAGAAGTTACAACAAATGATTGAGGACATTAACTAAGACAATGTAAGAATGGGGTTGAAGATTAATATGCAGAAAACAAAGACAATGATTAATCGCCTGGCAAAGGAACAAGAGTTCAGCATCGCCAGTCAGTCTCTAGAGCTGGGAAGGAATACGTTTACCTAAGTCAGTTACTCACAGGGTACCCTGATCACAAGAAGGAAACTTGCAGAATAAAAATGGGTTGCAGTGCATACGGCATGCATCACCAAATCCTAGCTGTAAGCTTACTTCTGTCATTGAAAAGAAAAGTGCACAATCATTGCATTCCACCGGTTGTACCATATGGGGCAGAAGCTTGGAGATTAACAAACAAGCTCGAGAACAAGTCAAGGACCGCGCAAAGAGCAATGGAACGAAGAATGTTAGTTGTAACCTTTAGAGACAGGAAGAGAGCGGTATGGATCAGAGAGCAAACGCGGATAGCCGATATTCTAATTGACATTAAGAGAAAAAAAATGGAGCTAGGCAGGCCATGTAACGCGAAGTTACATAAACAGTAGACCATTAAGGTTACAGAATGGGTGCCAAGAGAAGGGAAGCGCAGTCATGGACGGCAGTAGACTAGGTGGCATGATGAAATTAGGAAATTCGCAGGCGCTAGTTGGAATCGGTTGACGCAGGACAAGGGTAAATGGAGATCGCAGGGAGAGGCCTTCGTCCTGCAGTGGACGTAAAATAGGCTGATGAGGATGATGACTAGATTTTATTTTTGCTTGACCACGGGATATGACTCAGTGTGAACAGTACCTCTTTGATTCAGCACGACTAATAAAGCGTGGGCATGCTCTGAGAATGCCACAGCCCTAGGCGGCCGCGCTCAGGAAGCCTCCCATCTCGACTGTAATACTGAAAGTTTGACGTGTAATGAAGAACACTGGACCGTGTGGGTTGCAATAACCGCCTTACAGTATGACTTAGCGTTATCTTCCGTCATACGCACTGCTGCCTGTTACTCCTTTCATCTATATTTCGGCAAGCAATGCACCCCAGAAGTCGAGGGAGTATAGTTTTCTTATACTTGATTGAATTGCGTTTATGGGCTACATCACGAAGCTATCGTCTTTCTTGATGGCTTATTATGTAGGCTTCCTCTTAAATAATGTCACCGAGTAGAAAAGACGGCAAGAAATTAAGGTCTAGATATGACGGATGAGTTTCAAGACGTGAATGAATGGGAAAACAAGGACAGCATGAGCTCTTGCGTCACCCTTCCCTTTTCTCTACCTGCTGGAGCGCTTGTATACATTCAAAATGTACAGCTTCATTAATTACACAGTATTATATCATAACAAATTTAGGACGAAACTGTAGTTATAAAAAAGAGCTAAGGCATGATTTATGGTTGTACTACAGGTTAGCTTGCTTGGAAAGCTTAGGAACTCGAGCTTCCCTATGAAAGGAAGGAAAGTATTGATTTGAATATATTTTGCATTACAGACTACGGATAATAGGGTGCATGGGCATGTCTTTCCTCAAGGTACAAAGAAAAGAACAACCGTAATTTGATTCTTTCAAAAGTTTGTTGTATATGGAGGAGAGTCAATGGCTTGGAGCTTAGACTGAGCGCTAAAATTCTTCCAACAAACCATGCTTCCATCGATATACTGTTTCCTTGGCGGCGGAGTGTTAGCAGACCTTCAAGTGTAATACATTTAAATCCTTTGCAGAGAATTGAGAGCCAAATTATTATTTCTGCGAAAGATTGTCGAGCAGTGCGTGGATATTGTAAGACACGTGTAGTAAAACAATCTCACGCTTAGTTGTATGACATTCGTTGGTGTCCACACATCTGAACTTGATATCAATTAGAGGACGACGACTGTTCTTTTTTTTTTTGTACATCCCCGTGTTTTGCATTCACCTGGATTCATATATTATGCTAGGAGGAACAGCAAAGCAGTTCTTTCTAACCAGTAAAACCACTCCTACTGTAGACGATTCTTTTTAGGTGCTTACGGTAACGTAACGGTGCGGCATCGGCAGTAGCTTAATCGGCCCAGTATCGCAAACAGATAGGCAGTCGGTATGCACAACAAAACTAGATATAACATTAGCCTACTTACTTTAGAATTCCGAAAGAAAATGATGGCCTTAGCAGTAATGTCCCAAGGAGAAATTCGCGCACAGAGGTGCCCTGCGAGCCTTGAATCTTATCCCTATATACACTGGAATTTGTCGTTTGCCTTACGACAAGTACCACGTTCCTTCCAGCCGTCGTCTTCTGGAGGGCACGAGAAACTTACCGCGTGCCTTCGCGCTGATGAGCGCCTCCGGGCGCAGCAATGCCCTCCCCCCTCCTTCTTTTTTTCCTTCTCGTTCCCCGGATGCTTGTCAACAGCACAGAGGGCCACGAAGGGAACCGAACATTAGTGTCTCTTCCGCACGTATCTCTCTGCTTGAGAGGCACCGGCGCCGGCGTGTTCATTAGTACGTCGTGTCGTACGGACGTGCCCAAATGTCATTAAGCAGGAATATTGCAAAGAACTAGTCACGATGGTGACCGAAGTAAAAGCAATTCTTCTCGTCATAGTGGACGAGCTCTTTCCTTCGGGCCCACTCCCTTGTGAAGAAAAAAAGGCTTTGAGGAGATCATTGTACGCACAAGGCTTCCTTTTAATGAGCACTCGCAACTGAACTTTGGTGTGTCGTCTGGATACTTTCTTGCGCAGCAGTTTCAGACAGAAGCCAACTTTACTGCTGTGCATATAGGATTCGCGGCATTAAAAAATTAGGAATAAAGTATTTCTGCAGCGTTTCAGATTGCGTTTGCCGAAATATTTTACACGTGGACCGAGTTGCCTTCACATACTCAGCGAGCAAATAAATATGCTCGCAAACCCGCAATGCTATGTATGAGTGAAGCAAAACTAGGAGCAGCAGAAAAGCTACTCACAAATTATCGGATAGCGCGCTTTGTCTTGTTTCATTTGAGGCTGGTTCCGGTGGAGTAATTAAAATGTATTGAAACATTGACATTCCGGTGACGCACGTTTGGAGCTGCTTGTTACAGAGGCAAGCATGACGGAACCGTCTCGTTCAGACACTTAGATGTCTTGTATGGGAAGCAAGAAGCATAAATATCCTTTTTCTAATCGCCCATTATCTACTACCCTTATCTGTTCACTTGCCTGCGAGGACACATTCCTGCAGCTTCAGCGCATCGCAACCGTGCTGCAAGAACCTCGAGGAAGATTTCGTTTACCACTCGCTCACATTCAGGAACCAGTCCTTGGAGTGATTGTGCCCGTTGTGGTCGCACTTACGATGGAAAAATGCAAGATGGCAAAGTGTTGCGAGCTTCCTTTTCAAGACGCTGCGAGCGTTTTTCCTTACCAGTAACGCGGCGAGCTCGCGCAGGGGAGGCTGGTCGATCGGCTGGAGCGCGTGGTATCGACACGCGTATGTCGAGGAGCCTTTTTGCCGTGAACGAATAGCGAGCCGCGCGTTAAACGAATCTTCGCATTTTTCTCCCCACAGAGCGGACCCAAGTCAACGTTAGCGTCCTGCTGCTGACCCTTTCTTCGCCGGACGAGTCGAGCCTGGTGAGTGGGTGTCGCTTCCCGCATGTGATCGTGGCAGGTTTCGCTATTACGCAAACTGTGGGAAATGTGGGCCTCCTGAAAGGCCCGCCGCCTACAATACGTTGGTGCCGGAAGGAGTCGCTGGATAATCTTACTTGGTCATTTGCTCGATAAATGCTTCGTAACATTGGTTATTACTGCTGCTAAACATCGGTTACCGCAAACATGCCGCTCAGTGCAGTTACGTCACTACAAACAAGAAAAGCATAGGGGGAATTACTCGTTTATTTAATGGAAATGTATAAATGATAAGTAAAGGGAAATTAAAGCGGACGAAAATACATTTGGCCGCAGGTGCGATACAAACCTGCGTCTCTGCATTACTCAAGCAATGCTCTTACCAAATGAGCTACCGCGGAGCCGTTTTCCCGTCCACTTTCTTGCAATTTTCTTGTTGCGGTTTATTGTGATTTACTGAAACCGGGTCTGTGGTTGCCCTTCTTCTCGTTTGCTGCAAACATGTCATTGAAAACGTATCGTGGAAAATAAATAGTGAGTTGAATGCACGCGGTGAGGGAACATTCATTAGGGCTACCCATGCCGACACTTTCCTTCATTCCTCTGAAAACGATTCTTTTTCCAGTGGTAAGTTAAAGTGTCAATGAAAATAATTGTCATGAATAGGAAGCTATAGCCAGCCATTTTCCTCACTTTTGAGTTTCTATCTACAATTGTGATTCCGCGCATATTCACTTCAACAATAACAATAACAAAGATCTACCTGGTAAAAAGGAAATTTGTCTCTACTGTAGATGTATGAGAACTAATAAGTGGTAATGGATTCAGAAAAATGTGCTGTGTCGGTTACTTTCAGATCGAAAGTACCGTTCATATAGACATTAGCTATGCAGCTGTACCGATGGTCTGAAAATGTGAACGCCATATCATTCCTCAATTCGACTGAACGAAAAATGCGATGATATTTTTTTGTTAATTTCATCGTCATTCAGGAGTCGGTTTTATTCCACTAATCTGTAATAAAATTAAGGGAATATTATGTTACAGTGACTTCGTGTAACACACGGGCTGCAAAGCCCTTCAAATCTGCTGTGTCTGTGGTATCTTGTGCGAGATATGTGACCTTGTTTCCCTGTAACTATGAATGAGCTGTTGTTGCTCTACAAATATGTTATACGACCGCCTTATGGTAAAGCTGGCTGCGTAAGAAACACTCTTCAGTTAACTGAACTTTTCATCTTTAAAATACGGAAATAAAAACTCGACTTCTCACCAAGACCGTTTTAAATTTCATGTGTCAAATCAGCATTGCTTCGTGCAGCAGGAACTCAATAAAAATGCAAATGTCACTGGAGTTAGTTATCTGCGTTCGCTGTAAGAAACGTGATAATTAAGGTTCATCCTAAAACGTTGGCTATGCGATGATAGAAAACACTCATTGAGATACTGTAATGTACTGCCAGCACAAATGGAAACAGGAAAACTCGGGAACTACTAAAATGTTTTGTTACGTTTCCATGCCTTATATTTTTAACTGTGGCCTAATTCAGGCTCTGAACCATGCTTTCGGGATTATTCAAGCTTATAAACCACCAGAATAGCAACTGCACATCGCAAGCATGTAATTACGCCTAGCAGGCGTACTCATCAGCTCCTATTTTTTTGGCACTTGCATATCCGCTGATGGTGTCGTGTTAATATTCTGTGTAATTGTAATCATGCTTTAAAATTTGGTGTGTTAAAGCAGCGTTTCATTTCAGTCAACAAAAACTAACCAAAAAGCACGAACGCTACTGATGTCGCGTGTCTGTATTGGTTCGAGTAAAAGCGGCAAGCCTGTTTCTCAAACATCGGCGGTGAGAGAATAGAGGACAGTCTTCGTAACTCTGCAACGTATGCACTTATGCTACGGCGTTTTGTGGGAACACGTCATTTCTGAGTGCGACCTAACGTGTTCCGTTTTTCTCGGCGCTGCGCAGAAATACGAGATCGAATTCCTGCTTCACCAGCGCTGGGAGGACAGGCGGTTGCAGTTCTTCGCCACCGAGGGGGGCGGCAGCCACCTGAACGGCCTGCTACACGAGGCTCGCATGTGGAAGCCCGACATCTACTTCCTCAAGCACGGAGAATTCAAGACCCCGCTGACGCCGATACACATGGGCCTGCGCCTCTTCCCGAACGGCACCGTTATGTACACGCTCCGACGTCACATGACTCTAGTCTGCCAGGGAAACCTCAAGATATTCCCCTTCGACAACCCAAAGTGCCCCTTTGCCGTAGAGAGCAGTAAGTCTAACCTTTCTCTTGTTTCTTAAATTAATTTTTTTTTTTGCAAAAATACCTATTTGCGGATGAGACCACATTTATAGAAATACGGCCAAGTTGCTGCTCGCGCAAGTTATTATTTTGACCAGCTGAACTTGCTGCCGTGAAACGCTGATTTTAGCGCGCAAAACTCGAGACAAAATATATAGTAGCGTTTTAACATGCTGGAGCAATGTTCCAGCTATGTATCAGTTTTGGTTTGGAACAAAGGTGATCAATTTGCTCTAACTTTCTTGAAGTGGCATGTGCTGTGGCTTCCTGGAGTTAAATGTTGCGTGCTGCACGTACCCCTTCAATAAACTCGCATGGTTTATGATGCATACGAAAAACGACCACGAAGCGTTGGTAAAGACAGAAGGCCCACTCTCTCGAACATTCAGTAACCATCAGACCAGCCACCACAGTGTCATTTGTAAGTAGCGCTCGAAGCCGGGTCAGTGCAAACCCGAAGTGGACAATGCAGAACCAACGTTAGTCCCGTATTGACCGGAAATATTGCGCTAATTGGCTTAAACTATGCTTGTCTGTGCAAGGCCCTGGCTTCGCACAGTGTCTGGGCACGAACTGAATTAACGGTTGACAGCAGCGGGTTTTCTGCAGCTATGCGCCGTATTTCGCCACTGTACTGCACATAACTGAGAAGGGCTGCCGTATCTTTATTTTTTTGCTTTCTAACGCCCTCCCGACGCGATGAAATTTTGGCTTTTGCAATAGGACTCGGCTGTTCGCCGAGTAAAGCAGCTCGCAGTATATTAAAAATGTAGAACTCGACAAAAACGAAAATCCGTGGCTTGAGGTCTTGCGACGTTTCGTTTTTGGTTCCGAAACCTCGTTGCGGCCCTACTATCGGCCTCTTTATTTTTGGATAACAGGAACCATCGAATCTCCAGTTTCATTATTTGCTTCATCCTGACAGCATGAACCGAACGGAAGCTGAAGCGGGAAGCAGTTCGGTACTGGCGCTGACTATTGACTGGTCTCATTAAAGATACATTGCTGGAGAGTACATCCCACGCCATAGCGAAACATTTATGAAAACAGCCGGGACTGTCACCGTCTTTCCCCTACAAAATGCTTCTCGGCACGCTGCCTCGTTACTTACAATGTAACATTAGCTCTGACAGGATGTACAAACGCTGACAGCAGAGGTTGTCAATGATTACAGCAGTAAAGGCCTTTGTCCTGGATACGCAGCGTGGCACTGAATTACGGACGCCTGGCTAAGGCTCTATTCTCAGCGTTTGTTGCACCCACAGCGGAGATGACGAGTGACGCAACTGTGTGATGTCAGATATCTCGCGTTAAGTTTAAGTATGTGGGGCACTTGTTCTACCGCACAATGCTAACAGATTTGTCATTGGTAGTAGTATTATCCTCGTTTCAAAGCCAGTACCTCTGTTAGCATACAACAAATGATTACCTAGACTTGGTCATTCAGTGGTACAACCTAAGCCATCCCAGGGGTCTCCTTTAGGAATTGAAAATTGACATCGCTATGCCAACTGAGCAGATAATAAGTTCGTGTTTACAGTAACTTCATACGCTAAAGCTTTCTCTTAAGAGCAGATGACTTTAAATCATGATGACGGACATAATATTTTCGAACGCGGCCGGTCAATGACTAATAGAGTTTACGAACGAAAAGCTTTGTGAATGCGGCCCATGATACCTGGTTTTAATAATACCGACACATTGCACCGCGGCAGAAGTGTAAGGCTGTATCTATGTTTACGTAATCACGCCCTTCACTACTTCTTCAGTATCGATTTATTGGGTCAACCCAGCTATGTGAATCATTTAAGCCAATGACTTCTTGGAATTTATCGGTGAGTACCGCTACGTCGGCCAGTGCCCTACTTTATCAGACTGCTCATTTCGCTTAGTCGTCCGGGGTGTAATCATAGGGTGATCATTTTCTTTTCCCTCAGTGTCCCTATTGCAAAAGCTTTAGATGACAGAAATATATTTTCAACGAAAATAGCGCAGAAAAAAAAAACTGTTCAAGGAACAAAGACAGACAAAGAGCTGTCTGACTTTCTTTCATGCCCCATTATTTGCTCTGTTTCCGTTCTGAATATCACGTAAAAACGAGCACAACAGCAGACTTTCTTGAAGATCGCAGGGATGGTTGATTGTCTCCAGCATGCGATTAAAGGTCATCCATTTTCCGTTTTAGATGTGTGAACAGACCGAGCAATACAGCGCAAAAAGTTATGGAGCAGTTAAACGAGCACACTTGTCCGCGATAATTCAAGTACTCTGTTTTGCCAGCTTCACCCGGCGAAGTGACCACACACTGAGTATTGGAGTGCACTGATTTTCACCGTTACCCTCTGCCTGTCCCAGTGTCATACGAGGAGGGCCAGCTGAAGATTGACTGGTCACCCACCGAGCCGTCCATCAACACGGCCACCTCGCTGAGGGCGCACAACGCTTACCTGGCCAAGAACGAGACTGGCTACTGCGACACAAGACACACATGGAGAGGTATAACTCACCAGGAAACACGACTGCGTCGCACTATTTGCAAAATCGTGTGCTGGGATCCGTACTGTTCCTTTTCTTGTTTTGGCTACATCCTTCCTTTCTAGCCACGTAAAGAATTTAAATTATGGTCAGAAAAATAATTTTTAAAAATACTAAAGTTAGAATGCTCCTACGCATAGCTCACAGAAAAACTTCGATGTCCGTAATGCGTAGCGTTACAGTTAAACTAGTGGCAGTATGAGTCAGAAATCACTCACCGTAAGTTTGCTTCCGGAAAAATAAATTTACAATCACTACCCGTGAAGTTCATACATGAATAACATAGGCGTATCACAACGCGTAATAATAGGTATATTCCTCGTCAAAATTAGGCAACCATTGTGAGTTTCGCGGAACTTACCTTTGAGTCACGAAGGAGGTCTATGTAAAATATTTTTTTGCTCAATTATCTCAAACAGCGAGATCGAGAGTTTTCGAAGAATTGCTCGCTACATGAGCCTAATAGCAGATCTCGTCAATTGCGGAATGGTTTGCAATTTTCGTTACCCGCCGTGCTGGCTTAGCGGCTGTGGTGTTGCGCTGCTAAGCACAAGGTCGATGGATCAAACCTGTGCCGCGGCGGCTGCACTTCGATAAGAGCGAAGTGCAAAAACACCCGCGTCTCGTGCATAGAAGGCACGTTGATGATCCCCTGGTGGTCAAAATTAATCCAGAGTCCCCTGCTATAGCGTGACTTATAATAAAATTGTGGTTTTGGCACGTAAAACCCCGGAATTCAATTTATTTCAATTTCCAATTTTCTTTCGCGAAAGCTGCAGCAAACTCCACAGAGAGATGAAGAACCGTTATGTGATGTTAGGGTATGGGTCGGCCAACATCAGGTGAATACGAATGAAAATTCTGCAGTGCATACGACATGCGCGTGGTAGTTTTCAAGAAAAATTATTTTCTTCAGAATGGCGTCCAAATTTATCGCGCATTCTTCGGGCTCTGCACACCAATGTGCAATAGTAGGTGAATGCGCACACTATGATGTCGGCCTCTACATGAATACGATGCTCGAAATGTTCTGAAAACTAATTGCGGAGCCATACCAACACTATATGCGTGTTCCCGTAGTAGACTGACTGCGGAAAACATAAGTGCCGTGTCTGTGCTGAAAGTGCCGCCGATGTGCGCGGAGTTCATTGATTCATGTGGTTTCACAGATGCCTCAGAGGAGGGCGAAGGCCTAATTTTTTAACACCTGAGATTATTTAGTGCGCATCTAAATCTAGGTAAACGAGCGTGCGTGCGGTTCGCCACCATTGAAATGTGGCCACAGTGGTCGGGACTCGAACCCGCGGCCTCGCGCTCAGAAGCCGCACGCTGAGTGTCGAAGAGAAAATTGTAGACCGTCTATCGGCCCACAATCACAAAGCGGTGGGACTAGAGATGAGGTATTCAAGACGTAAAATTATTAAGATATGTTGTCGGCTCATCGGGACATACATTTTCATGAATCAGTCATTAAAGAAAAACATCAACAACAATCGGATGCTATCATCTCCTGCAGCCAGCAGCTTCACATCGATAGTCATTGCACGTCAATAATTAGCGTAGGCGCCCCCGTGAGCACCTTTATTCAGCATTCTGTAGAGTTGCACACAAAACGAGCAGCTTGGTATTTAGCGCTTCGTTAATTCTACTGTGAACACGATGCCCAGGCATTGTTACTTCCACAAAAAAAGTAATAAAAGACTTTGGAACGAGTAAGGAAAGAGGCTGTATATACAGAACGCTTTTTAGGCGATCCAAATTATTTTGTTGAAAAGCTTGGGGGCCCTGATGATGGTGTTTGTGCAGATGAGCTCTTACGTGAGGCAAACATACTTTGCCACTAATAACGTGACCTTCAGAAGATTAATTGAGGAACATTTATTAATTAACTTTTTATTCCTTCCTGGCGAGCAATTTCTTAAACTGATTTGGAAGCAGTCACATTTTAATGCAACCTCTTTTTCTTGTTTTTGCAAAAATAAAGTCTTGAAAGTCGCACATACTTCAAGATAATTATAATCAACTATACACGGTAAATCCAGACAATATCGAAACTCAGCGTGCCGAGAGCGCGGAAAAGGCCGATTCGTTATCAAATCAAAAGGAAACACCTCGTGACGAAATGCGGGACGTAGTTTGAAGGAAGGAAGGAAAATGTGGAGGAGGAAAGGCAGGGAGGTTAACCAGTTTAGCTCAACCGGTTTGCTACCCTACACATGGGAGCGGAATGGGGGGGGAAGAAAGATGGGGAGGAGAGAGAGAGAGGATATAGCACAGCAGACACATCGAAATTACAGTCCGTCACTCTTGCATGGTACGTGACATCACTGTCACAGCCGCTTGTCCAAGCCCGTTTCTTTCAAAAACCAACGTAGTTTGAAACTGAACGACTCGGCCAGTCACGGCAGGTACCGGTGCGGCACGCTTCGCCTTACAAGAATTTCAGACTGTGTGCGGTATCTCGATTTGCCGTGGCATGCCATCATCCAAACACTGTCCCACACTTCCTTACAGGGCATTTCCATCTGCTGTAACAGCGGGAGGCGCTCGGTTTCGATATTGCCTCGACTGAGCTTTGAAATTCAATGACAAACTTCTCGAATTAGGGTCGATTTGGAAAATTGATAAAATAAATATGGGGATGTGGTAAAATGTGACTGCCTCTAAATTTGCCACTTAAACAACTGCCCCCCACGGGTTAGGTTGCAAGGCATATCCACTAGGAACGAATTTCGAAAATGGCGCGGGTTTCGAGACATGCGCTCTCAAATTCACGGTAAACATGCACTGTTCTTTCACTTACTTGTTTATCAAAGCTCTCTTTTAAGCATCGAAGCACCAAACTAAGAGGAACGGCTGTCTATTTCGTCGCATATTTTGGCAATGAATAACTCAAAACGTGTGTAATCCTGAAAATTCATTCTAAGTGGATACGCCTTCTAGACTCATTGGCTGCAAATTATTAATTGCAATATGTGCCCTAAAGTAAATACTATGTTAATTAGAGAATTCTGGCAAGTAGTTGAATATGTTTCGGTTTCTTGTGCAAGTAATGTCCGCCTGTTTGAATATTCCAGCTGAAGGAATAGAATACTGCTACTTGCCACAAGTCATATTTAAGGTTCTATAAAACAGCGTATTTGGTTTCTAAAATGGAAGTTTATTTATACAAAACTACTTCAGCAGAAGCAGGTCACATGCAAACAATCAACTATTTCATGCTCGTTTCAAAGACTAGTCACTCCGGCAAGCTGGTATTCTAGTATTTCCACTCCTCGAGATGCGAAATCGCTCGAGATATGATTGCGGGTCAATTCACCCGTTGGCGACACCTGTCTTATCGCTAAATTGTTCGCCAGCCTGTCACCAATTTATAAAGAGGTGACTGAACGAATTTTCGAAGTTACACCGAAGCGGAGGAGGAAAAAGAAAAGTAGAAGGCAGGGAGGTTAACCAGAATAACGTCCGGTTGACTAACCTACACTGGGGGAATGGGAAAGGGGAGGACAAAGATCACAGGGAGAGAGAGGAAGGAAGGAAAGAAGGAAATTGCGGCAAGTTCGCTGACGCGTGTGGTTTTACAGATATTGTATTAATAGTAACAGATGGTCGCACAAACCCGTCGTCCTTAAAAAATAAGAAACACAAAAGCGCCTTTACCGCTTTATGGGCCGACGGGTGATGGGGGCGGTGTTCCAGCAGCACCTCCACGGAAAGCGGCCGATTGTCCAGTTTTTAGAAAGCTTTGGCAAGTTCTTGTCTCTGTAGGGCATATCTTGGACAAAAAAAAAATACGAAGTAGCTACAGGAGACCATGCAGTGGCGTAGCCAGGCCGTCTGTGGCACCCGGGGCCCATAGGTCTTCTGTCATATCTCGCCCTTCCCCCCCCCCCCCCCCGGGCGTAGTCAGGAAGGCGAGGATATCGAAAATTTCCTGGGAGCGGGGGGGGGGGGGGGGGGTGATGTTTCAGCACTAGCACAGCCGCCTTGGACCCCCTCCTTCGCTTTCGTTCTCAGAGATCGCTAATGTAGCCGGTATACAGGCTGTTTTATTTTTGGCACCAAATAACACAGGTTACTGCGCTGATAGCTTGTGATAAACGCATTTGCACATCTGCTGTCAGAATGCAAGGCTTGGCAGGCAGCAAAGATAACGTTTTAATTAGCGATTTTAGAGGCAATAGTGCATTGTGGTATGGTAGCTAGCTGGGCGAGTCGGTACATCTGCATTATTATTACTTACAGCGCACACTAATAACAAGGACGAAGAAGATAGACGAAACACGAACGCTGACTCACGACTAAAAGTTTATTGCTTTTAAACAGCCATACAAATAGGAAAACTCGTACATGCGTACACCCGCTCACAATGCATTCCCTCAACCAAAAGCGAAACAAGAAAGGCAAACGCTAAAGCAAGAAGTCTGATCATTCTAACGATTAGATGCTTGTAAAAAAACATTTTTCTTTGCTGTGTAGTGCGAGTGGCGCCTGGCTTACGCACCTGTCACCACATTTATTGATTAGGTAGGCCTCTGAAATCAGGCAGGCCTTTTCATTTTTGTTTGTCCATATTACGAGTGTGCGATCAAGAATGGGCTTGCAACTGCAAACTGCACAATGGGTGGCCAAATGTGATAGACCTGCATTCTTCGATCTGGAGGAATGTTCTTCTAACCTTTTGTTTATACACTTTCCCCTTTGGCCAATGTAACAAGATACACATGAGAGGGGAATCTTGCACACAACATTGTTGCGGCACGCCACAAATTTAGGTCTATGCTTTACCTTACATGAATTGTGCGCAACCAAATCTGACGTCTGTGTTCATGATTGCACAGCCTGGCACAGACTAGATAATTTCTTCGGACAAGGAAAAGCAACTCTAATACCATACCTGTTCACGAAGTTTTTGAGGCCATGTGTCAGCCTATGTACATCAGGAATAACTGCTGGCCTTTTGCGATCACCAATGGCATTTCCATGGCTTGCTCTTTCTCTGCTTTTTAACCATTTCGCGAGTTTTTGGGCAGTCGTCCTAATTGTGTGCTCGGGCTAACCAGCCATGGTTAGCCCATTGACTTGATCGTTAGCCCCTTCCAGAAAGCGGTGCTGTTTTTAGTTGAATGTTTTTTAGAAGCATCTAATCGTTAAAATTAACGGACTTTTTACTTTAGCGCTCGCGTTTCTTGTTTCGCCCTTGGTTGAGGGAATGTATGGGGCGCGGGTGTACGCATGTGTGAGCTTTCCTATATATAGGGCTGTTTAAATGAAATAACCTTTTAGTCGTGAGTCAGCGCTCGTGTTTCGTCTCTCTTCTTCGTCCTTGTTGTTAGGGTGCGCTGTAAATAATAATAATATTGCATTTGCCAAATTGAAGCCTGACAGTCATATGTTGCCCAACAACAACTTCGCAAAAATCGTCGGAGGTACTGAACCCAAACGAAAATTAGGTAACGTGTCAGTGACGCTGATCTCCCCACCCTATTATAAAATGCCACCTGCTTCCTTGCTGCGCGGGCGCCAATGCTATGACAATTACGGGTTCTCTTCATTCTGATCTATAAAGCCTTTCTTTATTTGCTGCTATTGGCAAACGCGATCATCCGAGCTGCGCTAGCGCCACAAGATTGGAAACGGAATAGAGCACGCTCCGCGTCGATTCCTGGCGTCACCATGCAAAAAACAAGAAGGCCGCGATGAAGCCCGGGTCAGCGAAAGCTTGAGCTACTGTTCGTCAGCAATCGCAATGGGGAAGGGGGAGATATCGATGTCACTGGTGCACTGTTTCATATTTCTTTCAGTACTGCCATACTAGGCCGCCCGCAGTGCCAAAGTACTGCAGGCTCTAGCACCCAAGACGATTTTGTTTAGAGAAGTGTTTGTTGAGTGAATAATATCGCTTTGCGTCCTCAATTCCCGAACTGGAATGTTTCCTCTATAATTGCTAATTAAGCAGTTACTTAAGATATCCTTGTTAATTATCTTCCATATTTTGCATGATACCGAGTTCCTAGTGGTCAAAAAGACGCATAACTTGATAGAATATCGGGAGATATCCTCATAAAATTCACCTTTTTGTAAAATTCCGTGCAGCTGAAACAGGACACTATATTTGTGACATGAAGTCACAAAACAACAACAACGACAACAGGCAAAGGAGGAGGAAAAGAAAGAAAGAACGGTGGGAAGGTCAACCAGACGCACGTCCGGTTTGCTACTCTACACGGGGGAAGGGGTTTAAGGGAAGAAAAGAAAGGATAGGGAGGAAATAAGGTACAATAAGTGCGAACACGTGCGGTCGTCCATAACGTCATGCCTATAATCGGTCGTTAAGGCCAGTCGATATTATGAAAGGTAGCAGTGCCCGCGTCACTTTGCAAGCCTGCTACGCGTGGGGCCATGGTCCGAGAATCTTAGTCTCTGAAAATGTTCCGTTGTCTAATTGGTTTAAGACCCTCGAATTCGATTTCATAGAGACCACATAAACACAGCACGTGCTCGATCGTTTCTTCACATTTGCACGAGGCACAAATCAGTGTGTCGGTCATTTGAATAAGGAATGAGTAGGCTTTCGTAAAAGCCACCCTTAACCAGAGGAGGCACAGTAAAGTTGCATCTGCAGCTTCTATGTAGGATCCAGCCTGTGGAGGCGGCAATTGGAGAAATTCGGGGTGTTCCACAGAGTTTCAGCCTTGGTTTGAGCAAGTAAACGAAGACCCCTCGCAGCGTCTGTCCTTCATAAGGGTATAGGAAGACTCAGGGTTTCTTTATGGGCTGACCAGGTGGCATCATCAGCAAGGTCATTTCTGACGATGCTACATTGCCCCGGAAGCCATTGGAAGACTTTTGCGTGTCCGTTTATGAGGGCTTGATGGAGAATCTATCTGGTCTCAAACACCAGTTCTTCATGGGTCTTGCGTCGTAAGGCTGACTGCAGACTCTGAAGGGCTGCCTTGGAGTCACAAAAATGCCCCACTTTCGAGGTTTGGCTTGTGCGTTGCAATTAACAGCAGCACGTAGAGCGGCAAGTTCTGTTTCCGTATAGGTCATTATATGGGACACTTTGAACGTAATTGTAACTTGTAAGGCCGGCATGATAACAGCGCCTGGGGAGCTTGTGGCTGAGACAGATCTATTGGTGTAAATTTGCGTTCCTTGTTCATATGCCTTGTTCAGTGATGACAGTGTGACCTGACGTAGAGTCACTCTTGAATGAATCGTGAGGCGTGCTTGTGGCTGTCGTAGGCACCAGAGGGGCAACAGTGGTTTTGGTGCTGGTGTAAAGCCAGGCGGAAGGTAGCCCTGATGTGTCGCAAGAAGTTTGGAAAATGTGGGTTGAGGTCTTTGTGCCAGCACAGCAGCGATATAGTGACTGGGCACGCGACACAAATGTCGAATGTGTGCTCTAAGTTGTCAATCGTTATATATGTTGGAACCAACTAGTGTGTAGCAATCATGATTGTTGCGTGAATCGAGGCGCATCGTGGTAGTCCAAAACATATCCTTAGAGCCTGGCCTTGCGAACTTTCGAGGATACGAATGTTTGTTTTAGACGGGTTCGCCAAAACTGGCAAGCTGTACCGTAAGAACCCCAGAAACAGTGCTCTGTACAGCTGCTGTATCGACTGTACCGAGGTGCCCCAGGTTTTTCCGCACAGGAACCTCATTATATGTACAATCGAACTTCGTCTCCGCTTCAGGTAGATGCAGTGGGGGCTCCATGAAAGGTCCCTGTCAATAATCACACCTATGAAGTGGTGAGACTTCTGGTATTTGATACCCTGGCCATTGAGAGAAACCAGGTACGGTGCGATGGGTTTGCGCGTAAACTCGATTAACGATGGACTTATCGATTAACGATGGACTTAACGATTTTCGATGGACACACTAAGGCCTTGTTTGCGGAAATACGAACAAGTTCGGGGGGCTTCCCGCTGAATTTCTGTGCGCACTCGAAGGCAAGGCACCGCAGAAGACCAAAGACAAATATCATCAGCCTACATTGATAGATGATTTGTCTTTTCAGCAGGGCCAACCACAGCTAGGTTAAAGAGAATAGGGCTCAATACCCCGCCCTGTGAGAAGCCATCGTGACAACAATAAAATGACAGAGACGGTTACCTATGACTTGCTGTGACAGCGCTTTTATTCAACACCGCAAAACTGATACAAAACTAATACAAACGATACAAAACTGATAAATGGAAGCTTATACATACTGACAACACACAAACCATGGTGGGACATGAGCGCACCATACGAGCGCACCGCGCACTAAACGTTCCGATAAGGCGAGTAGTTTAGCGACCACTTAGCGAATTAAATTTTTAGCCCTAACATTCGTGCAATTATGGCGTAGGATGTTGATAAAGCAGCAGTCGACAATTCTGCGGCACTACACATCTGGTACATCGGGTAAATGAGTGCGGGCTGCTTGTTACCGGAGTATTCTTTACCATTTACGCCTAATCAAGCCGGCGGAAAGAGGTGGGTCTCCAGAGATATTTGACCACCCCCCTCCAACCTGGCACCTGGTACCCGGGGCCCACGCTCCCCCTCCCCTCCTCTTTACTACACTACTGCCAGCATGTCAGCGACCAGCCCATGCAGACATTTAGTACAATCGCCGTGGGAAACTGGGCGCGGCGCACCAGAATCAGCTGCGACAACGTCAAGTAAACTACGTTTTGCGTGGCTGTATGCCGTTTCCTTCTTGGTTATGCTTGAAGTTGATATATTAAGCGGGCGTAAGTAAAGGCTACCAACTTTTAGAGAGCGAATACCTTTCTTTGACATTTTCGCCCGTTTTCGTGGTGGTTGGCGGTTGAACTTTCACCACTCACACAAAGGCACCGGTACAAACGGCGCGTGCGTTCGCGCAACACACTTGTGGAGCACGCTCGACGTTGAGCGGCAACTTTTGTTGCTCTATCAGACGCACTTGCCCTCGCTAAAGCTTTGGGTTGTCTGAAGGCCTACGAGTCGCCTTGCCCGCCGGTGCTCGCGCCACTGGAGACAACGCACGTTTCACGAATCGGGGTTGTGCTCGTTAATGGTCCTCTTCTCTACGGAATTAAGCTACGAAACAATAAACGCTACCTAAATATCCTCACTGCAACATTTAAATGACCCCTACTAGCATATGGTTTCTCTAATAAAGCGAAATGTTTTAAACTCTGAAAGGGTTCAGCTATTCGTTTACACTTACACTTATCGTTGACGGTTTCTGCACTATTATTATTATTATTTTACGGCCTGCAGATTTACGCACTAAAAAACCTCTAAAACTGTGTTTCACCGTTATTATTTTGTGCTTCTGACGAAATATGAACAACTAGTATAAGAACTGTTGCTCACGTACAAAAACCCGTATAGTTCTGCAATCGTATCTGCAGCGCATGAATGATCTCACAAACGGATTAGAGTCGCGTTACCTGGTCACGTGTTCCTTTTGTGCGGTAGCGTGACAGCAGGCACTAACATTCTGTGTTTGCAAGCGTGTCTTTGTGGCTTTGTATAGTTTTATCACTTACACACAAACAGACAACAGCTGGGAAGAATTGGACAGGTCGCGCAGTAGCAAGAGAAAAAAAATACATTAATCATTACTGGAGGATTTATAAGGTAGCTGTAATAACAGTGGCTGATACGATAAACTGCTTCGGGAAACCCCGAAAACGTTGGTTCATATTGTACATTAAGATTGTTCAGCAACGTAACGACGTCGCTCACTCCTATCGAGCCGTAGGCAGCGAATCATGATTAGGAAAGAATCAAACACGGCGTCAATCTTCTTGAACATATCTAAAAAGTTACTACGTCAGAATCTGAAATTAGACCAAAGCAATTTAATGAATATGTTAAAAGTTCAAGATCAAACGCAGCAGGTAGATGTCCGAGTGATCACTAAGCACTTCACTAGGCGATTGAGCTAATTTTACGTTTATTTTATTTTATTTTTTATTGATGCAGCAGGGCCAAACTCAACAATAGCGTTCAAATAACAAAGCAAACGGAGATTCATTGTTAGTTATTGAGTGATTTCCTGACTGCGTAGTTTTGTGCAGATGGATCAGTGCTTAATGTCTTTGAACAGCACGCTACATACATTTAGGTTCCTTGAACAAGCATTGACAGTAGTACTTTTCTGCAACCTCTAGTTAACTGTGATAACACGGCACATGTCATGTGGGGCTGCTTGAAGTAGCAACATGAATATGCCACCGAGTTGTAATTCGAGAGCCGGTATTCACTGCTCTAACGAGCCGTTCAGCTGCTACGTAAGTGGTTTTGTTACATACTGGCTAGACACGCAATATTACGTTATCGGTTACTTTATTATATAATAATCGCTGTACAGAGTGACAAAGCTGATATAGAGAAAACTCCATGGTGATCTGTTAACTGTGCAGGCCTCCACTGTCATATACGTTTGTAAAATTAGGCGCATGCGACAATTTGCGCTAGCTGCATATGTATGGACAAGAGCTATTTCTGGTACGAGCTACTTGCTTAACACAGGACATGGCGAAGTAATATTTTTTTTCCTAACTATCCATGCGTTACCCATTTTCTACTTTCAAAATTTGTTTTACGAATAAATTGAGTTATTTATTTTTATTGTCGCGGTAATATATTAATGCT
Source organism: Dermacentor andersoni (assembly GCF_023375885.2). Classification (NCBI taxonomy): domain Eukaryota; kingdom Metazoa; phylum Arthropoda; class Arachnida; order Ixodida; family Ixodidae; genus Dermacentor; species Dermacentor andersoni. The sequence continues at coordinate 145,805,232 of NC_092818.1, read as the reverse complement.
GTCTCCACCCCTTAGGATACAAAGTTACCAATTGGTACACTGCAAGTTCAACTTGAACATTAAACCCAGCTCTATCAGTACGACAGGAGCATATTTGTCTCAAAACGGACGGCTTATCGTGCTGCCGCCAACATGAAAGAGAGGTGTGCATCCTTGTATGAAAGAAGACAGCATTACTGGCATTATTATATTTTTCATTACATTGGGTTGACGTAACATTTGCCAATGCTACTGCCTGTAATGCTACGAAGAGAGAAAAGTTTATATTTTGATTTGTTTTGCATGACGAACCATCTGGCGCCATTACCGCTCAAGTTTCTCAGAACAGCGCAGCTTGAACTCGGTGGCTGTAACAGATCGCAGAACCACTATCCTTTAAAATTTGTCTTTTTTTAATCGGTCTCCAAGCGCGACATCCAGTGCTTCCTCACATTGCGTCTTCGTTTGGCACAGGAAACTACAGTTGCCTACGCGTGCTCCTGGTGTTCACGCGGGACAAGTCTTTCTACATCAGCACCGTATTCGTGCCGGGCATCGTGCTGGTGACCAGCTCTTTCATCAGCTTTTGGCTCGACATCAACGCCGTGCCGGCCCGCGTCATGATCGGCGTCACCACCATGCTCAACTTTTGCACTACCACCAACAGGTGGGTGAATAACCAGCGACGCGACACTTGAGATGGGCACGCGGATTCTGCTCCGGCTTGGCCCATTGACCCGCAGAATTGAGTTGTGGATAGTAAACACTCTAGCAGTATGCATTGTAGGTCATCGACATCGCCGAGGAGCCTGCTTGGAGGACCTACACTTATTTCTCATTAGCGAGTACGTGCCGGATGTTGTGAAAGCATGGTTGGGTTTTGTTGTAGGGCACTTTGCTCAGACGCTTTGCAATTCCCGCAGTCGAACCTGCCTCAAATGCTTATCACTTCCAAGCCGGGAAATAGAAGCCAGGCAAATACTGACTGTCATAAATGAGCCAGGCCTTGATGGTCCTTTCGCTCCTACCATTATACGATGAAATCCCTAGATTGCACAACAAAGCGAGCATTTCCTCCGTCAAGGCTGTCCAAACGAAAGCTATATGTGCCAGATTATTTATGGTTTCATCAGGATGCATGTTGTTGTCTCTGACAATTTCTTATAACTTAGCACTATTGGAACGTGTGGCGATAGAATTTTTCTCAGCACTGTGTCTAAGAAACAGTTTTGCAGTGTGCTTGTGCTATACTTAAAATAGGAGCAGCTTGTACAGAAACGATTTTTCGCTTAAACACTTCAAAAGCCTATGACAACGCGTGTCCAACAACATTTCCGGTTCCTTCAGCAACAAATTGCCTGTAGTAAATGTTCTGTGTTGTTCGGCTGGCTCTTGTTGTTGCATCACACTGACAAATAGTGTGTTCATATCGGAACCACCAAAACTGTATTGTAGGAGAACGTAAACCCAGCAGTCTAAATGAAAGACTCAAGACTCAGCAGACTCAGCAGACTCAAGAATGAAACCTGGTTGGTTATGTCGCTTATTTGTGCTATATTAGATGCTAGTTCTGCATTGTTGCACTAAACAATTCATACGAAATAAAGCTACTTTGGTTAATGCCGCTGCCGCTTTGGCAGCTGTGCCAAATGAACGCTGTTGCTTGCGCGCACAGTCAGTAATGATTCTTTGTGAAGGGCTTCTAAGCCGGGCGCGATCTCTTCTTTGACCCTCCTGACATTGAACATAATTAACATGCTCTTCCTGGAATGAAAACTGTGGCGCATAGGGGTTCCACTGAATTAAAACCAATATAGTTAATGTAAACTTATTTTACACAGTAAACTGTACTATAAAGTATGTACTATGCAGTAAATCAATTTTACTGGTATACTATGTGATCAAGTGTGACAGGTGTAGAAGGGAAAGAAGGAAAACTACAAATTTGATTAAATGCAGATGAGAATCGCTTCGTGAGCTATGGGTAATTTTAAGCTGAATGTTTTTCTAGGAACTGCAAACTACAAGGACCGCGTGGATATTTCAGTACAATGCGTCGTGACCCATCACGTTAAGTGAATTTGAAGTGCTAAAAAACTCAGTTTTAAGCGAGTTATTAAAATTATTCGATCTTTGGATGCAATAAATTGCCGTTAAACAGGTCATAAATTGTTTCAATCTTTCTTTAATTTACAAAAAAAAGAAAAAAAAAGACGGGCACTAACGGCTGCGGAACCACGGAGCTTAAAAGGGGCCCATATTGGTGTAGAGGGCGCTGAGTGCCTTGTGCTCTCTCCTGCGCAATCCAGATGGCGTCATATTTTGTTGTAAAAGAGGGATTTTTATTTCGTTTTGAGCTTGTTGCTGTTGTGGTTACAATCGAACCAGCAAACCATTAGCATGGCTGTAACAGTTTCGCAACCGCAGTGCGCTGAGATACATTGCAAAAGAATAGAGAACCACTATAGGCTAATTCGCACTTCGTAAATGCTGATTGTCGCTATTTTGTCGAGCCTCAAGTGAGTCCTGCGTGTTCTGCTGGATAAAAACAAAAGTCGTAAATGCCCTCATGGAGATGCAGCTGAGATTGTCTGCTACCAACACGACCGCTCACCACATGTCAGAACTTGCGACGGGACTCTGAATCCATGCACTTTCAAGCGCAGTTCAAACAGTTCTTATTTTAGGAACTAAATCAAACAAACGTGACTTCAATGCTCAATGAATCATTTGTCTTTCCAAATGAAAAAGTCATCAATATAGCACTGTGTAAGAAAGCCTGACGATGGCGAAACCATTGTTTCTCCATTTCTGTAATGTGCAAAGCTGGCAAGGATTACCGGGCGCGTAACAGTCCCGCTATACTAAACTATATCTTTCTCATGCCAGACACCATTCATGTTATTCACGCTATCTACACGACACTGTGCATTCCGTCAGCAGGGACGGCGGCAGGATACAAGTACTGCCAGATGGCCATTGTGGCAATATTAAAGGAAAAATTGCATTACTAAGATCTTGATGAGGGTTGGTTGATATTTAGATCTGAGGTTGAACAGCGGGAACAGATCCAGGAAACGAGGAAACAAATACCTCAGACAAGTGCAGACTGCCAACTGGGATTTTATTTGAAATTCTCCAGCCATTTTATACCTTTTTCAGCATAGGCATGCGTACACCAGTCGCAAAAACATCTGCAAATCAGCAACATCATAATCTTTCATCCAAAAAGGCTATTCCTTTTCCCGACAAGGTAAAAGAGGGAGCATTTGCACATTTATCTCCTTCATTCCTAATGTAGTAAGCCTCTATTATTTGCTTTTTCCTCTTACCTTTTCCTTTCCATATTATTTTGTTTTTTTTTTTCAAATATGGGAATGCAGGGACACTTGTTACAATGTCCTGCTAAATGACTCCCATAGCCATTCTTTAGGTTACTGTTGTGCTGACGAGCTCTTTCATTGAAACGTGTCCCGTTTGACCTATATCGGTTTTTTCACAGCCAAGTGGTATCAGATAGATAACGTTGCGCCTGCAATCAGTGAAACGAGATTTATGATTTGTGGTGCACAAGGGCCTTTCGCGCGTTTTCATACGATTGCATATCGAGGAAAGCTTGCGCGGGGCACTGAAAAGCAAATTAACATTATGTCTATCGGAAACTTTCTTTAGATTGTGTGACAAGTTGTTCAAGTATGGCAGCACGTGCCATACTTGCACGTTCTGTAATCACTTCAGTGTGCAAAGCCATCTTGCCGAAAGAAAAAATAAGTAGTTCCGAACCATCACAGAAAGAAAAGAATAAAGACAAGAGACCAGCGAACGTGTTGCATACTTGCACAAGATCTCACACAATCTAAAGAAAGTTTCCAATAAACCTATTGCGAACTTGCTTTTCAGTGCCCCGCGCAAGTTTTCCTCGATATGTAATCGTATGAAAATGCGCGAAAAGCCCTTGTGCACCACAAATCATAAATCTCGTTTCACTGATTGCAGGCGCAACGTTACCTATCAGATACCGCTGAGCTGTGGAAAAACTTATATAGGTCAAACGGGACAGTGTTTCAATGAAAGAGCTCGTCAGCACAACAGCAACCTAAAGAATGGCTATGGGAGTCATTTAGAAGGACATTGCAACAAGTGTCCCTGTCAGTGTCGGCTGAACTCACGTCCCGGGCAACAGATTTGTTCATGGCAAGTGAATCACGTTACTGGACTCCCAGTGACCTACGAACCTGTTTAGAGGAACAACCACACAATTATTAAGGTTACCGTGCACAAAGACAGTATGAAACAGGTAGATGATCACAAATAGTGGGACTTCCTTTACTCTCAAGGTGCATTCGCAGAATTCGCGTCTCGGTCCGTACCTTTGTTCGCGGCAAGCGCATCACGTGATTGCGCGCCCTCAATAGAGCCGAGCTCCGCCCACTCATCCGCGAGAGGGACGGATGAAAATAGCCGGGATCCTTCCTGCCCTCTCATTGCGGTGGCGGAACGCTCAAGTGCGAAAGTAAATAAAGCGTTCGTGCCTCGGGACAAAGCTATTGTTTTCTTATCGGTGCCAAAGCGACGAGCACGGTTCTTGTTTGTCGGCACCTCGTGCTCTATTGTGTTTTCCGCACACATCTTACACTAGGTGCCAGAAAAACACCCGGGAGTCTGGCTCGGATTCAAAATTATATTTCGTTGATACTATTTCCGCGGTTTTTGCGGCGCACGAATGATATCAGTAGCGAGAGATGTTGCCCATCCAATCCTAGTAATATTAACACTATAATGAACGCTACGTGAACGAAAAAAAAATTGTTTTCAATAAAAATAACTTTTTTTTAGGTTTCCGCACACTGCGCTACAAATGATGCCATTCTCATGCATGTGCAAGTATGTGTTAGCGACTGGTCATGAGATGTGCTAACTAGATGCTTTTTATCTAACGGTAAACCTGCCGCAGTGTATATAGTAAAACATAATGTGCAGTTGGAAATCGTACTTTGCCACCAGGTGCAGTGGAAGTATTATTTTCAAATTTGTGTACACGACAGCACTGATGCGGCCTTGCAAACGTAAAGAGGATTGTTGTAGTTGCGATGAAAATATGACTATATTACTGGCTCGACTCCACAAGTCAAACTTTGGGATTCGTTGGGAGCCAACCATGTCTCACTGAATTTCACCTGATATAGATATGACAGCAAACTACCACCAATCCCTTCACTGTCAGTTACACGAATCCATGTTCTCGTCTCTCTTTCGAGATATAGTTATCAGCGCGCGTTTATTGGCTGATAAAATGATGCCCGTTGGCCAAATAAAAGAGGCTTATCGTTGCGCATCGCGGCCAACGGAAGATAACATTCATCCGAAGTTGATTGATCTGCAACGGGTACAGCTCCTGTTTCGGCTACTCGCGATAATGAAATCCTCACCTTTCCCAACGAGAGCATCGGTCGACACGACTGCCTGTAAAGGGTGCACCACCTCGCACAGAAATGATGGGCGCAGAAGCCGCAAGAACATACGCAGGAGTGACGATATTGATCTTTAGCGAGCAATGGATTGGAAAACACGGCACAAATAAATAAATAAATAAATAAATAAATAAATAAATAAATAAATAAATAAATAAATAATTTTTTTAACACAGTTTCTCGAAGTGCAATTGCTTCAATACTTTGCACTGGTCGAACACACACACGTCGGCTCTACAACTGCATTTCGATCAACATTATCGGGCTGCGCAGAAAATAACATCGCCGCAGTATTGCTTTGCAAACTTTTGCTTGTGATTCGACATACGTTGTTCCTTTGCATTTTATGTTGCAGTGTTCCCAAATTAACACTGATGTTGTGCGTGCGCAGCTTCCGGTCCACCCTGCCCGTGGTGTCCAACCTGACCGCCATGAACCTGTGGGACGGCGTGTGCATGTTCTTCATCTACGCGTCCATGCTCGAGTTTATCATCGTCAACTACCTGTACCGAAACCTGGGCCTCAGGAAAAGGGCGGCTGCTGCCGCTCGGCGACCCAGTCGCCCGGCCTCAGCTGAGCCGCTGCGAGTGCCTCCGCTGAGGCACGAGCATCTCGAGATGAAGGTACACCCTCGACACTAACTCGATGGCTTTTGTCTGATCTCACATGTTACGCGGGAGCTTTTGGTGCAAGCTGCTTGCTATTGCGTTCGAAAGTGTCTGACTTAGACGCGACGCTTCGGCAGCTAGAAGCCGATCATCTATATCACACGATACACTATGGCATAGCTCGTAGTCTCAATGGGTTGACAAATTCCACTCAAGCATTCGAGTTTTTATAATTCCAACCGCTATAGGCAGTAATCGTGGATGGCTCTAATACCGGCAACAAATAACAGCTCGAGTCAAGCCGGGGGGCAAAGTCAAGCCGGGGTGCTTGAAGTGCAGCTCAAGCAGTGACGTAGAAAAGAAAAAAATATGGCGGAGAGAAATTATCTGGGGTAAACGAAGCTGCTCCTCAGATTATACTGAACAATGCAGCTTTCACTTTTTTTCGACAGCTCAGGTATTGTTCTCAGGTCTCACAGTCCTACATAACTTAATCACTCAAAGCGCTTTAGGTTTTAGAGATTGCTCATTTCATAATGTCTTACAATCGACTTATCACTTATTGTTATGAAATGGCGCTTCCTCTCTATGCATTCTTACGATTCTGTCCATGCTTCTAAGGACGTGCTTCGTTCTAAAGGTGCGAGCTCTGACATTTGATTTTAGACACAGGCGGCCTGAATACTTCTGCCACGCATGTCTATAGTTTGAGTGCTTATATGGCGAACGAGTCCTTACAAGCTTAGCTTACAGACAGAGAGTTCTACCGTAATTAACTAGTTTTCCTTTCTTGAATATAAAATGCCAATTCTGTCTGTCCCTCTCTCTCTCTTTGAAATCTTTCTGTTATTGCTGCCGACCTGTATACTCAAAGCAACCAGGAGTTGGCATGTCGCATTTACAGAAAGCACCATCGCATATATAACAAGTGGTTTTGGCACGTAAAGGCCCATAATTTTTTTATTTCACTCTGTTTTCATTTCAACGTCATGCTGTCAGACTTACGTAACCGCTGACGCAAGCATCGGGTGGTGCCTCGCAGCGTTGTTTGCACCACCCAACCAAATGCTATTCTCGTTTATAGGAAGTTGTTTTTGTTTACTTTCAAAGCGACTGGTAGTGCTAACCTTGACAGATTTTTTTATCTAATTGGCTGACAAAAGGCGAGGAGCACGCAGAACTGGAGGGGGTTTCAGTATGGCCGTGCTAGCGCAGCGAAGGATGAGGAGGGTGGTGCCAGCGTCTGCAATTAGTCCGCTTCCCCTTACTTAGCTTGAGGTTGCTGGTCGAAGATCGCGGGAGCATGCTACGAAAGGCTAAAAATGCCGCTAAAACTGATCCTCAGTGAAAAATAGTTGGTAATACGACGTCGTGTATGGGTTGAAAAGGCTCGAAAACGTTATATTGTCACGCAAAAATGATTATTATACGCGAATAAATCCATTTTCCGCGGCAACTGCGAGTAGACTTTGCCACACTGACTGGTAGGCAGCCATCTTCTATTCTTTTTGGAGTATTAAAAAAAATAATTCACTTTTATTCGCCGTATTATGGCGTCCTAAAAGCACCCACGTCACTTTGACGAGTGAGTTTTCGCGATTTTGGGACGTCACGAGGCAGACAGGTGAAGTGTGCGCAGCCCGAAAGCTTTTGACCAAACGCGGAAGGCTAATGGCGATAAAGTCGTACAATCGGAAATAATTAATTTTCTTTTGCTCGGTCTAGTCATGCATCATCAGTGTGCACACGTTGTGTCAGATTGATATATCTGGCAGTTTTCGTGACGTCACGTGGCATACAGGCAAAGCTTGGGTAGGCCCGACATTTTTTTACCAATCATGGAGGACTGAGATGGAATAGAAACACTTTAAAATAGCTTTACGTTATAACGCCCCTTCTTACAGATTCCTTCCGAGTGTTCCTCTTAAAGAGGAGAGTGCTGGAACTGGGACCCCCAGGAACTACGCTGCCTAAATACTCAGACAACACACGCCGTCGAGTTCGGCTTCCGAGAACTCCTCCAATTGGGCTGGGATGTTAGTTCCGTAGTATGCTCCGTCGTTTATCACGTAGGTGTTTCCGTGACAGGACTGGCACAATCGAACGGTTCAGTTCCAACTCGCTTGCTTTTCACATTTTGGAAATGACTCCGAATGGCGCTCTACCTATAGCAGGTCACCGCAATCGACCGGTCACGAGTCGTGGTTCATAGTAATATAAAAAAAAAATATCAGCTGAATTGAATGGTTACATTGTACCAGTCCAACTTTTAGAGTAGTTAGGGCCAATACACGTCTGAAAGCGTCGCTGATGCCTAAATTTTGCCTCGTATACCCTATCCGCCAGCATCTGTAGGCACCAATTCCAGTTTTATTTCATTGACACAGTATGAATCGCGCTTGTAGTATATTATTCGACACATTCGTCTTCGGGCCTCTCCTTGCTTTTCCTGCTGAAGTCTTCGTCAGGCCGATCGCCGCGACATCTTCATCGTCTATAGTCCCCACGACATCAGCGGGTCTTCCTCAGTTACCCAATAGAGCCGATCATTGGTCCATGAGAAATCACCTGTGTCATTCTAGCCACCATATTTGCGTTCCATGACACAAAATCTCAGACCTTTAGTAAGCACGCCAGCACAGGCCTCAATGCTTCTTATTATCCCTGTAATACACTCGTGAGTTCTGCAAGTTGGCTGCCCAGTTATTCGAATTCGTCTTTGGAAATTCTATCTTTCGCTCATTGACAGCTGGTGAAATGATTTCAATTTTTAGGATCTTTATTTCAGTTGAGTTCCGAAGCACTGTGTATATAAGACAGCGTACTGTCATATGAAAATGACCTAACAGTAGTGCAGGCTTATGCTGGAAATTATTTGAGATGAAACGCACTGCGTCATCATTCATATTGTGAAATTTGTGCGTGTTGTTTTCATCCACGTATCTGAGCGCATTAACTCAGTTCTGGCACCCGTCGTAAGGTCGACCAAGGCCCGTTCCTGTTTCTCTAGCATATTACGCCTATTAAAAGTGGTTATGCGTGCCCGTATAAGAATTGACCTGGCACTCGCAAAAAGGAGCATCCTCACGACACGGCGAGGCAGGCTAAACGAGGCTCGATTTTATTGCTCACCACATCATGAATCAGTTGTTCATTCCCTTATCTTACATATGAAGCCCCAGCGGCCAAACTTTCTTAAGTGATTGCCACATCACGCATTAACAATTATAGGAGGCAAGCCCATATGAAATGCCAGCAGACTCGTGCTGCCCAGCAGAATCACAGCCTAATTTTCAGATAAGCTGTTTATTTCGAGCAGTTACAATAGGAATTTCAGTTACTTGTAGTTAAACCACACACTTCCACATGCTTCCGACAGCAGTCCCATTTAATGTTTTCAAGCACTTCTTAAAGCATCTTTTATAAAGGCAGTGACATGTTCACACACGCTCTTATTTGCGAGAAGATTGGCAATAATGTTGATCCGATTTTCACTACATTTGATCTTGGTGACGTTTATAGTTAGCCCAGGTCAGCGGGTAAAATTTCATGCCGTTAATAAAACTTGCTTTTACCGCTCAGGCGTGCTTGTATACGTAATTTTATGCAGAGGCCGCAATTAATTCAGACACATTAAGTTCCCATACATACCGCCCATAACCCACCCCTGAGTTTCACCAAATATGGATAAGGTGCCTCAGTTAGTTCACTGGGGACACCAATGAAGCCTACTATATTGCTTGAATATGAAGAAAAGAAGTGAAGGTTTGCTTATAATTTTCAACGCTCCTAATTAAGTTACAAGCGTTAAAGTATTGCCAAACATGGATGGATGGATGGATGGATGGAGTAACTTTATTGAAAGGTCCTGCGAGCTACGGGGCGCATGGTCCCATAGAGCGGGCTACTCCCACGTTGGGACCGGGAGTTTTAACTCCCTGGACGCATCGTGGGCTCACTGGACAGCCCAGAGCTGCTCCGCCAGGTCCGTGCTGCGTAATGCGTCTTGTAGCCTGGCGGAGTCTTGATCCTTGTTTGCGTGGGTCCGACCACACGGCCAGAGCAAGTGATGTACGTCTAGTGTGCTATGGCAATTTTCGCAATATGATGTTTTGTATAGGTCAGGCATGTAGTGATGTAGTCTGTTGTGCGTGGGGTACATTATCTGCAGACAACCCCTTTTCACGTAAATGTGATCTAGCAGTAATTCCACTCTTTTCCGTGACACTGGGCAATAGCGTCAAATGTGCTATGGCAATTTTCGCAATATGATGTTTTGTATAGGTCAGGCATGTAGTGATGTAGTCTGTTCTGCGTGGGGTACATTATCTTCAGACAACCCCTTTTCACGTAAATGTGATCTAGAAGTAATTTCCACTTTTTTCCGTGACACTGGGCAACAGCGTCCAATGTACGTATAACGCACTCAAGCACTTAGTAAAGAATTTTTTTTTACAAAGGTTATATTTGATCCACACGCATTTACTTTGGCACACATTTTCGAAATATCGTTCTGCCCAATCTTTCCCTAGAATTCATCTCGGAGGATTTTCTCGTTATTCAAGGGCAGCGCGCTAAATTTCGTCGCGCTCGTAAAACACACTTGTAGCTCTCCGCAGAGCTTGCATACGTAATTTATTGGATTGGCCGTAATTAACTTACACAGCTTGAACTTTGTGTACACATTACCATTAACGTGTCCCATGTGTTGACCCAACACAAACTTGGTATCACGTAGAAGTTCTCTGGGACATTACGAAACGTACACGATAACAGTCCCATAATACTTTCCAAACATGCTTCACAATGTTTTTGCAAAATCTGTTTTAATCCACACGCACTTAACTTTGAATGTTAAGTTGCCATATTAGCCTCCCTATTTTGTTAAGTGTTATCTCAGAAGCGTTTGTAGTTATGCCAAGACAGTGGGTTAAAGTCAAGGGCATATTCTGCGTAACGCGTAGGCAAAGTTCAAAGAGTATGGGTCAACTGTGGTTTTTGCAGTAAATTACGTATGCAGGTGCTCTCGAGCATTATAAGTCTGTTTTACCAGCGGCGCAAAATATCTCGCTTCCCTTGCATAACTGCAAACGCCACGAAGATCAAACTTAGCAAAAAGAAAGGGACCATCATGGCCAATCAAAATTCTAAATCAAATGCATGTAGATGACTTATAGCCTTGATAGAAAATTACTCATTAAAGCATTCCAGAGTGCCCCACGGTAGTTAATCGCAATGATTTCCATAGTCCTAAAAGAATTGTGCATGACACTGAGTGAGTTCACATTCAGGGGATGGGAAAGGGAGGGAGTCATGTTTAATGTACTGTGTGGCGAAAGTTTTATGTTTCGGGCTTAGTTTAGTGCGTGAAAGCGTTGCAATCAATCATTGAACCTTCTTCATTTCCTCTATTTTTATGTATTATGCGAGATTTTCAGAAGGTTTCTCTATTGGTCACGATGAACCAAACAAGGCACCTGACGTATATTAAAGCGAAGATTTCTTTGTCCCTTCTCCCGACTTTTCGGGCGCTGCTGTGATGGTCTTGCCGCGCGTGCCCATGGGGTTTCTTGCAACACCAGAAGATGGCGCTAGCCTCTGCGAAACCCGGCCGGTGCCGCCGCAGCCCGGGCTGCGCAGTTTGTGCGTATGGCACATGCTGTACTTGCTTTTCTAGGCGACAAAAATGAAGAGGATGGGCTGTGGAAGTCACGTGCTGGGCTGTGATAGTGCAAACATTACAATCGCCCATTAGGTTTGAGAGAGTGCTTGGAGCTGGCGTCTCAACAGCGTGCTGGTCAGATACGCAGAAGGAGCACATAAACACGCAAACAAAGAAGTGGCTCCAAAGCTTGCACTCAGCGTCGACAACAACCAGGCCCGAAAGAAGTGTCGCGTGGAACAGGAGCGCCTTCGCTATGCAGCGAAACGTGGTGCATGCAGTGCATACATACAACTTCGTAATAATTAACTGAATTACCTACAGCCCCATAATTCAGTTAATGTTTAGGACTTATGCCACGATACGATATGCCATGTGAGGCAATGCTGATGCTCAACTCTCTGAGATTAAGAACAATGGCGCACAACAATGGCTCAAGCAAACACGTCTCCCTGTGTGTTAAGTGGACTACGCAGACAAGCAGCAGTGGTGCACGCAAGGTAAAGTTTAAAATCAACACGCCACTCTCGTATTGGACTAAACGCTGAAGAAATTACGCATTCGCCGCGCACAATTTACCCACCTGCCCTGGGAAAAATATACAGAACATTGAGACCACAGTTAGCGAGCGAGAAAAAAGATAGGGAAGGAGGGAAGGGGAGGGGGACACGTCATGGCCAATGTTCTGGCGAAGTAAAATGTCTGATAATTTTCTGGCGAAGTAAAATGTGATAAATTGCTGGCATTTGCAAAAACTCCGTAACGAGTGCTCGAAAACGTTATATGCCGGCAAGATTTCAAACGAGTGAGTCATATGTGAGTAAATGTTTCAAGTATCTAATTTTTTATCAGGCAACTGTAATTCTTAATGAAGTGTGCCAAGGAAACAACGTCGCTGTAATTGCATTGTGATCGCAAAAGTCTGTTGTTGAAGTCGATGATGATGACCCGACGCTTGGCACTTCATCGCACAATGGCATTATTTGACTGAAAGCAACGTAATAAGAACACACTCTATCTCACTATCATTTTTAATACCCTACAAAGTGTCTTTTATGCGCAGGCAAAATAGTTTTTTATTGCCACCAATTTTTTGAAAATGTTCTGTGGCAGTTAGTGCAATTATAATCCTTGCCCTAAATTACTCAATGAGGCGTCCATTACTTCTACGAGAAATCGAGATCCCTAACTAACCAATTAACTTATTTACTCTCATTAACATTTTAATTACTTACTGCATATACTTCTATTACTAATTGTACTTAGTTATCATGTAAAACATATCAACATAGATGAATTCTGAAGATGGCACCGCTTTCGAGATTTCCACCCTCAAACTTGCGGTAAAGGTGCTCCCCGCTGTTGAGCTTACTTTTTCAAGAAAACGCTCTCTTATGCATTCAAGCAAAAAAGTAACTGAAACTCCGATGCATTTTGTCAGGCAATTTGAAAATTAATATCTCCAAACTGGCGTAGTCTTGAAAACTTGTGCCACGTCGATATGCCTTGCCTACTCACCAACTAAAATTCGTATATTAAAATACGGGCCGTAAAGTAATTAACTAAGAAGCTTTTAACACTAACATAATAAATATTCAAATAGGCGGTGTGATTTTTTTGTGGAAGTAATGGCTGTCTTATCGAATAATTTAAATCGAGGGCTATCTTGTGCTATCATTGTGATATCTGCCACAGGCAATTTTTAAAAATTTTGGGCAGCTAAAGGAAACACCCTGGCAACATGACACCAGGCAATCGGACTGGGCAAGCCACCGTTTTTCATGCTGTTGACAATAATTTCACCCGCTGTGGTTGCTCAGTGGCTATGGTGCTGGGCTGCTGAGCACGAAGTCGCGGGATCAAATCCAGGCCATGGCGGCCGCATTTCGATGAGGGCGAAACGCGAAAACACCCGTGCACTTAGATTTAGGTAGACGTTAATGAAACCCAGGTGGTCGAAATTTCTGCAAGCCTTCACTACGGCGTGCCTCATAATCATAAAGTGGTTTTGGCACGTAAAACCCCTGAATTTAATTTTAACAATTATTTCTGTGATTTCTTCCGCCGATTCCCGATTCCGCCGATTCCACTGCTCGCGTGCTGGTCGCGTCGTCGTCATCTTTTATGATCGGACCATTCCGGCTCGTAGTAGTGCGCTGCAATGGCAAGTGGTTTATTAGAGAACCGTGCAAAACAAAAACAAAATATTACAATAAATTTGTATGCGCACAGCTTCATCACGGCAAACAAAAAGAATAAGCAAACCGCAACTGGCTTCCAAACGGACACACACACGCTTCGCTCGCGTTACCCGTACCTCCTTCCCTGGTGAGAAAGACCTCCTAGGGCTGGCGTGCAGTAGTTTCCTTGTTTCTGCCCAGAATCTTAATCCCGCGAAACCGAGGTTCAAACCGGCGAGCCACGCAATGTGCAGGCAGACGCTCATTCTCTTTTTATTACCCTACTGTTGGATATAAGGCCGTGACATATTGGGATTTAAGACACCACAAATACAAAATTGGGTGTTACAGCAATAATAAGTTGCCAAACATACAAACTAGGTGTTACAACAGTAAATTGCCCCGATTAAATGTCACTCATAGAAAACTGGTAAAAGTGATAATTTCAACAGTAGTAAAAAAAATAAATTGGGTGTTACAACAGTAACTTACGTCACTGAAGTGCACATCATAGAAAACAAGCATTCTTAATTCATAGTTCGTGCTCCCATGCTTGGTCACTAACGTACCGTCTAATCTTACCGATATATGCCTTCCCACATGAAAGCATCACCAAGTAAACAGTGCCAGTTGTGCACTTCGCGTACTGCCCGGCGTGCTTCTTCTGGCATCCAAGCATCCTGTTCTCGTTTAAAATGCGCAGGCCAGCAAGCTTGTGCGGCGCCGAAGGAGCCACAGGTGTACTATACCTTCCCAACACCTTCTTGACATTGCGGGACACCTTAGGGACGTAGGGCACTATTTAGGGCCCGGTCTCCTTTTCGGCTGAGACCACCCTTCTCTTCTCGCTGATTTCATCTTTGGCAAGACGGTCTCCCAGACCACTTGCATGGCCAAGCGCGGATAGCCGACTACAAAGAAGAAAAAAAAAGACGTCAATTGTTTGTGGAAATGGTCATTCGTTCTATGTGCAGCGGCATTCATGAGTGCAGATAGATTCTAGGCACAGGATGGCGAAGTTTCGCCCATCAGTTGTCGGCGGCATCTTTGTTTTCAAAGGCCGACACCACTTTAAAGCTGTGGGTAGGCTTGCGTACTGGGGCTCCCACATTCACGCGTAGATTTCTTTGCCAGCTCTCCCAGTCCTTGCGGACCGTGCCTGCCATAGTATTCACCAGTAGCTTACAGACACTAAATAAAAGAAACGATGTTTCCAATTGCGCGATCTAAGCAAGGTGTGAGACTGCGCTAGTTGACAATCCACGGTGGTGGGCACAGCGCAACAGGTTACAAAATACGAAAAGAAGCGCTTGCCCCCGTCGTTTCTTTCCATCCTTTGTTCCGTGTCCAGCTGTGCACATCGGTGTTGAATCGAATATAGCTCTCCAATCACAACAGCCCCATACTCTAACCATTAGTGCACAAATGCACGCAGACTTCTCACTCGGCGATGTCAACTGGCTCTTTGACACAACTGGTGCAAGCGTCGCCTTGCCTATAACACGTGCCAGAACACGTGCGTTTGCCAGCTTTCGTAGGACCAAAGCGCAGGAATGAAAGGTGCCGGTAATAGTCGCCATTATCACTTTCTTTCACTGTCTTATCACTGTCTTCCCTCAACAAACATCAAACATTGCCTTCATCATTGTGACGTCACTGCGTCGCCATATGACAGTACGCACTCGCATGAACTGCCGTTTGCATTTCGGCATAGCTATTAAGCTATGATATCTAATATATTAAGATATTAAGCTATGATAGCTATTAGCTATCATAGCTATGATATTAAGAAGCTTTAGCTCGGGCCCAACTCCGATGTGGCCTGTTCGAATACATGTAAAACGCAGAAACGCTTTTCAGAGATAACCCCTGGACATTTGTTGCAATTGATAGAAGAAGCTAAATACTATTGATTTTTGGTAACGGAATTTCAATTTAAGGCATGAGTTGTTTTAAAATAATTTTCAAATACCCGAAATCTCGAAATATATAGAAGCACGAAGTTTACAAATTCATAGCTCTGCATTAAGAACACCTATCACGGTTATGTAAACGGCAGCCTTTAGATCATTCAAAGAGGACAAATTCAATATATCAATTTATACCTTACGTGAATTGGTTACGTTGTGTACAAGGGTTCTGCAAAAACTATATTTCCATATTGCAAAATTTTCTTGTGATTCATGTGTAATATATCAATTTTCTCCGCTTTAGATGTGCTATTAGATGCAACACACGGAATCGATATCGTTTTTCATTGTTCAGTTACAGAGTTGTAAACTTAATAGTCTCATTTTCTGAAAACTTGCTATATTTGCCAATTTTTCTTAAAATAGTGACGACAAAATCGATAATTGGAACGGAACAGTCACCAGATTAAGTTTTTTTTTTTTAATGCAACAAAACTTATCAAATTTGTTGCATGTTGAAATGTGAACATAGCCATGCTGTTTAAAGAATCACGTGGCGGGCGCCCCTCGTGGCAAGGAATTCTGCATCTCTTGATCATGGCATGAATCGTTGTTGCAGCCACTTACGGTCTTGGTAGATCACGAGGGATGCATGTAGGATGGTTGGTAATGCATCTTCAAGGGCTGTATGGTAGCGCGATTAAAATACGGGACAAAAGGAGACACACATGGACACACACAGCGCTAACTTCCAACAATGTTTATTATCGAAAACCAGGTCGTACTTATACACTCAGCCAACATGAGTCACAGCCACGTGAACAGATAAACCATCAGAGCGAAACATTTTTGTAATTGATATGTTAAGCCATGCGCAAAAATTTCAATTCTTTTTCAGAGTGAGCCAGTCACGATTTGCTGATACATGAATGTCCTAGGGCATCAATCTGCTCGGCTTCTATTATAAGTCTAGTGAGTTCGCACTTATTTCTACTAGTAATGGTTGTTGATTCGAAGAGAGGGGAGCACTTATGTTGCTTACAATGAAGGGAGAGATACCCATCTGATACAACCTTCTCGACTTTATTTTTGTGTTCGCGCAGTCTATCATTAATGCATCTGCCCGACTGTCCGACGTAATACCTCCGACACGATAAGGGTATACGACATATAATTTACGTCTTACAATCTCTAAACTTCTTCCTGTGTTTAACTTGGCAGCTAGGAGCACTTTCTTTCTTTTCTGGTTTTCTTTTCCTGCACAAGCTGATTAGTTTGTTAGGTGCAGAAAAAAACCGCATCAGTGTTACCTCGGCGGGCAATTTTCTTCAGGTCGTGCGACAACCGGTGGATATAACGTATAACTGTTGATCTTTTTTTCTGGCGTTTACTATTTCCTTCCGCACGTTCAGAAGTTCCAGATTGCTGCACTTGCCTAAGTATAACATGTGCAACTGATGCCAGAACATTATTGGGATAACCTGCTTCATGTAGTCGCTTGGCCTGTTGTGTGAAGGCTTCGTCAGTGCAATGATGGCATGATTTAGTAAGTGCGTTAGTAAAGCACATTTTCACAATTCCTTTTTTTGCCAGTTTAGAATGGGCTGAATGATATGACAACAACGTTTTATTTGTCCTGGGACTGTAGCACCAGCAAGTTACATCATCACCGAAGGTAAATTTAACATCAAGAAACTCGATATGTTGTTCTATGGGCACTTCGAACGTAACTTCAAGTGGACAAAGGCACTCGCGTATAATATTACTAACAACTGTACATGCTGTGTCAAAATTGTCTAGCTTAACATTGACAAACACTAAAGAATCAAGAAATCTAAATATTTTAACAACTGTTGTATCATTGATGCGTGAACACAGGTCTCTGTCTAGCTTAGCTAAGTACAGGTTGCTTAAAACATGCGCTAAGCAGAATCCTATGCAGAGCCCTTGTTATTGAAGGTACGGAATGTCATTTCTTTACACAAATGTTGACTTCATGTACAAGTATAAAAGTTCTAAAATATATTCAGCGGTTGTGCCCACTTTCGTACTAAATATTACAGCCCCAAATGCATCTATACATGATTGAACACAACTTAACAATTCATTTTGTGTGCAAAGAATAAACAAAAAAATTTGCGCATGGCTTAACATATCACTTACAAAAATGTTTCGCTCTCATTGTTTATCTGTTCACGTGGCTGTGACTCATGTTGGCAGAGTGTATAAGTACGACCTAGTTTTCGATAATAAACATTGTTGGAAGTTAGCGCTGTGTGTGTCCATGTGTGTCTTCTTTTGTCCCGTCCTTTAGTCGCGCTACCGTACACCCCTTGAAAGTCTTGATAGACTAGCGTTTTTTCTCAACATATCAAATTTTACGGTCCGGGTCGTTGAATATAACATTGGTACTGTTGATCCCTGGCCTAAAAAGAGAGCATTCCAAATTGCCTTCGTGTAGGCCTCTAGGTAATTGGCGTTCAAAATATGGTGGCTATGACGCTACCTGGTCACTTTCGTCGTCATTTTCTGAATAGCAAACCTTGACCTTATACACTGGTTTCCGCTATTTGCTGGAGTATGCTATGTGGACATCATGATGGTGTGCAGATAAATACAAATTCGCTTATCTTAATTTCTTAAAAACTGGGCAACTGAACAATCTCGACCATGTGATGCGATGCTGCTACAAAATTTGAGCAAGAACAAAGCAGCGGCAAGCGCGATATCTTCCTGGTGTAAAGTTTCTTTGAGAATCCTCTTGGACTTTTCTGACCATGGCTACTGGGTGCTACTGCCCTGACGAATAGCTCATAAATAAAATAAAATTCAATAACGTGCTTGATGATGGGATCTAACCTCGGCCTCCCAGAAAAGCAGTCCGATACTTCAATAATTCGGGTCGCAATCACAAGTATACTATTATCGTGTCAACCTTAACTAGCTTCAGAAGAACTTGAGTTTGGGCTAGTTGGTGTTTACTGCGTATCACATTGACCGCTAAGGAAGACGACGACAGGGGAAAAGAACACAAAACGACGACCCGGGCGGTGACTTTCAACTGAGTCATTCACGGCAACCCGTGGCACTACATAGGCAATTATACCATGCGCAGCACGCAGCAACAAGATCACATATCAGCCTATAGGAACAACCACTTATCAAAAAAAATCTTGGCTCTGATTGAACCAGCCTAATGGAAGTAACACTAACACAGCCTTGGCATTTCTTTCTTATATATAGCTTGTCCCCATAATCTTTACCTTCTTGGAACGTGGTTTACAGGGCAGACATTGCAGTGCGTAGGCAAGTGCGCCAATTCGTCTTTAGTCAACTTTTGTTCATGTACCCTGGCTCGACCATTCAGTCACCATCCCTTCTGTCGTATATAAGGCTCGCCACATGCCAGGGGGATTTCATAGACAACTCCTACGTTGGATTTGGCATACGCCTTGGCATGCTTCTTGCCACAGCCTTACCTTCTTTTAGGATCACGAACTACTCCCGAACTTCCACTTGAGAATTTCCTGCGCTTTTAGACCTAAACATTTCCTTTGCTAAAGGCCACGCTTGCTGGCATGACTTCCCTTGGGCACAGAAGGGTTTGATGCCATATGACTCCTCCCAATCAAAGATTGGAAAACGAGGAGTACCAATGTTCTGCTTATAATCGGCTCTCCGGAAATCGTACGTGCACAGGTTACAGCTCGCATTTGACAGTCAGATTTCCCGTCTTAAGACGACAGGTTTCCCTGACTCGATGGTAACGCCAGCGGTGGAAACCCTCCAGCAGAAGCTAAAATGATTTAGGAGCAAAGCAAGGGTGAAGACGACTACTATGGCCGTAAGACCTCAAGTGGTACCGCATGTTCACAGTGTCACTCAAAACCTAAGGAAGGTGGCAGGCAGTGTGGAGTCCCCCTTGTCATCTCAGCCCCTTTTAAGGTGGCGCGGCTATGCCCTCGCACCAATGACCGAGCTAGGGAACATAAACAATAGTTAGCAAAACAAGAATTGGCGCAATTGCATGCGCACTGCAATGCCTGCCCCTGTAAACCACGTTTCAAGGAGACAAAGATTCTGGGGAGAAGCCAGGACGAGATTGCACGCGAACTGATGGAGGCATATCATATAAGAAAGAAGGGCCAAGACTGTGTTAGTGACACTTCCATTAGGGTGTCTCAATCGGAGATAGTGTTTCTTTATAAGTGGTTGCCCCGCAAGGCTGATGAGTGGTCTTGTTGCTGCGTTCTGTGAATGTTAAATTTGTCTATATATTGCCACGGGTTGCCGTGAATACATCAGTTGAAAGTTGCGCAGCACGTAGAACATTGCGTAGCACAGCACGTATCAGCACGGCGCACGGCGAGATAGTTTTGAGCGAGAGCACATGTGTGCGTGCAAGTTTTCTTTACGCTAAGGACGCAAGAATGAGGCGGGCAAATTTATACCATATGATTAACCGCTTCCCAAAAACTCCGCTTTACAGATATTTCTATATGTGCTTTGTATCTGATTTTTTTTTTTCGATGATGTGAAGGGGAAAACGCGTGTCTCTGTGACCTGTGACTAACCAGCATTGTTGACTAACTCTCCCTTCGTCTCCCCCCCACTTCCGCCCCTGCCCGCCACAGGAGCAGCACCCAAGCACAAACCACAGGGCGAGCCCGGGAGGCCTTTCGGCGGAGCAGGAGAACAGTCTGCTGCGGCCTGCTGCGCCGGGCCTGGCCGGGTTAGACACCAGCGTCAGCGCGACCGATGATCTCGGAGGGGGCGAACGGCCCGCGTCGTCCTGCGGCGTCGGCCCCGTGGGCAGCGGCCAGCGGCTGCGCGCCGTCGCCTCGGTGCTCGCGTGGCTGCGGCGGCCGCAGCTGCTTCCGAGGCAGCTGCCACCAAAGCCGCGCATAGCCAAGGCCATCGATTACTTCTCGCGTACCGTGTTCCCCGTCCTGTTTGGAGTCTTCACCTTCGGATTCTTCCTGGCGTACGCCGTGATCGGCCCGTCGGCCGAGGAGAACTGGAAACTCATCGAATACTAGACGGCGCTAAGGCCGACGTGCACGCGTCATCGTTGCCGTGTCGTACCGTCGTGTCGAGGAGTGGCGGGGAGCCACCAGCGACGCCCGGTGAAGGTGCATTCGAGAAAACTGTGCAAGACGTTTACTGCATTGCTGAAGTTGAGCATGCTCGAAGCGACAGGACCAACACTGACCCCGTACTTTTCCCAGCTCTGCAATCCCCGTACCAGTCCCCATATGCAGACTTCTTCGCGCGACCACATAAGTTAGTATGTCAGATGCACTCACTCATTGAGCAAGCTTATGCTACCACTATGCTACTTATTTCGGTGTCTCACTGCGCTTTACATGCCTGCATGCGTTAAGGTTTCGGCAGAAGGGTAACCTCAGTGCAGCCTGTTTAGCCTATCATCACCCCTGAATGTCGCAAGGTGACATCTCTAACCCATGATTCGTCGCAAGACGTCAGAAACCAGCGCTGGGGCTCCCCGCCACGCCACGGCACAGCGGTAACACGGTAACGATAATACGCGTACGTCAGGTTACAGACAAACACACACAGCAAAAGAAAGAAAAATATCTCGTAACTAACCAGAGGCTCGCCCTTCCACCCACCACCCTGCCGAAACCGCCACCCAACGACCGCCGCTCCCCGTTGGCATCACTCCTTCTTACCTCTTCGCAGCAGCCGCAGCAACAGCAGCAAGTAACACTTTGCGTTCGCGCTTGGTCTGTGATGTCCTCTCCTGCACACTGACCACCTCCACTTCCCGCTGCTTTTTGCACCGTGCCTTGTTTGTTTGCTGAGTCCAAAAAAGGGTTGTGCTGGGACGCTTCGACAATCTCCCCGCGTGCCTCCGCGCTTTCCCCCAAACTCCCGGGAGACCGCTTGTTAACTGGCCGCCGCCGACGACGTGCTGCGAGTGGTGCATCTTTTTCTATATGACTTTTTACCGATACTGTTACGTTATCGACTCATCGGTCACAAACTGTATTGTTGTGACACCGACGGTCAAACGACGACCCGGAGGTGGCTTTGTCGGCGAACGCGCGTCTTTCTGCAGGAGAGGTTTTTTGAGTGCCCGCTTTGGGGGAAGTTGACAATAAAAGAAGGTACATAAATGTTGCAGATAAATAACTGGGCCAAGCCAAGTTTATAAGCGCCAAGAAGACGAAGGGGAAGAAGAGGAGGCTCAGAAAAAAAAATAAAAAGAAAGAAAGAAGACGTTTACACCGACTAGGCAGGAACGTCATCGTCGAAGGAGACTCTGCACAGACGAGGCCGTCGCTCTTCTTCCGCCTTCTTCGCTGGCCACCGACTTTCCCGTATTTCTTCTACAGAGGTTTCAAACTATAGAGCATCTTTTTCTCCTGTAGGCAGACACCTTCCACTCTTGTATGCAATTCCGTTCTCGCATAAACACATGAAATAAACCAATTTTTCGAATTAACGGGCTGTCTTTCGAACTTAGTTCAGCCTGCGACTGTCTAAGTAAATGATGCCGACACGCGCGGCGTTTCCACGCAATCCATTGTTCGCGATATGTTTCAAGATCGGAAAAGGATGGATCAGTGCGCGCTGTATTTTGGCAGCATATGCGAAGAGGTGCTAAGTATTGTGCACAGTAATCATCACATTATTGAATCAGTGAACGGTGATGTGACGCGCCCCACTAGAGTAACTGACTGCAAGCGACCTTCTTCAAACGTTGTGAACGTTACTGTGGCGTTATAGTGTGCTGCATTTTAGTGCCACTGCTTCGTATTTCGATTTAAACAGCTGTTCTTTCTACCCTCCTGGATACAAAGGAGATCGCACATGTCTACTCCGATGTTAAACGGTTGTGAACAGCACGAGAGGCAAGCGTACAACGGATACTTCTTAAAATGTAATGGTGCATATCGGAAATGGCGTTGACATGGCGTCATTTATCAACTGGGCCGAACATGTATCCGCAACAATGTTCAGTGACAGAGAACAGAAGGAAGTCTTTCGAAGGCTTTCGGTACCCTAAAGGCAAAGGTTAAAGAAACAAAACGCAAGATGGGACCAGTAGATTACCTACTTACGCTAGCAGTGTATACAGGGTGATCATCTTTAAGTTTTATGGGATTAAAGATGAATAGCCTGTTCCAGATAACATAATTCTAGGCCTTGAGCTGGATTATTCATAGGTGTGGACATTATTTGCACAAGAAATCGAAATAAATATTCAAATAATTAACAAAAGTTCACTAATTATCTTTCAGATTGGCACAAATTGCAACTTACGAATTGTAGCCGGGGAGTTTCAGAATGACAGCAGTTTGAAGATATGCGTCATCAAACTTTCCGTGAAAAACGCACTGTTGCTCCACGTACTATTTTAACAAAATGCTCGTTTGTGCATTGAAGCACAAAAGTAACTGGAACGCCCATGTATCTTGTTCCACACTCTGGGAACGTCTCGAAACTGGTGCCATCCCAGAAATTAATTTCAAGTGGATACGTATTATAATTTCACCAGCCACAATTCGTAAAATGCAATATGTGCCGGAAAGTAATTAATTAAGAAGTTCATTAAAACATCATTATTAGTAAGTTGAACATGTGTTCCGATTTCTCGTGTCAGTAACGTCCGCCTATTTGAGTAATCCAGCTCAAGGACAAGAATTATGCTTGCCACAGGCGATTTCTTAAATTTCTATAAAATTATTAATAATCAGCCTGTACACTGTCGGAAGCATCTAAGTTTGTTTATGAAAGCTGAAAAGAACTTACCCTAACACAACAACGAAGAAGAAATTGCCGTGTTTGAAAAAAAGAAAAAAAGATGAGACGCATTTTTGTACGTTTGCACCTTTTGTTGCCGTTCATCTTTTGCGACCGGCGGGAACTAAATTCAGCAAGCCAATTAATGGGACTGATTCGTTCATGCCAAATTTTTTAATGCGCGCGCAAACGAAATGCACAACACGAAGAACACCGAAAGGATTGCAGGTGCAGGACAGTGCGCGGTTAGCAGTTGTCTAGACTCTTATGCGTCGTCATATGTATATCATTGTGCATATAAGACAGGACAGAAATCACAAGACAACACGCCGCTATACATCACATCATTCCTGTTCGCACACGAAATCAAATTACTTTGTGCAGGTGATAAATTTAGAGATGGTGCACTGACACAAGCTCCTACACCCAGCTAAAGCGTGCTAACATAGGCATGAAAACATCCATGCATTTTGTTCTGTCCCTGCGTATTTGTCACGGTTCTTCGTGCTCTTCTGTTCACCTCAGCACCATTTAGGAAGGAAGACTACTTTTTTTTTTAATTCTCGCAGTGTCCCTAAAGCAGCTTTCGTGTAAAACATCTTGAAGACTGAAGACATCGCCGTGGCTAACAGTTTCTGATTTGCTGGTTACGGCGTACGTCTCTTTGGCAAGGTACAGAAACCTGCCTAAGCGAAAGTTTACAAAACAGGCAACACTAATCGAATTCGAAATTCCAGCATCTGCAGTTTCTCTGGAATTCTCAATGGTGTTTTAAGTTGCATTTACAAAATCGCGATGCCGCATTCCACAGTTCCACTTTAGGCTCCGTTTCGCCAACTTGGACGTTGAGTTCTCCAATTATCCATCCGGTCGGGGCCCCGGTTCTGAGCTTTAACCACCTTCCACTGAGTGATTTCATTTGTGACACAAACACAGTGCCACACTAATTTGATATTATCTTTTTTCTTGTCTCTAAAATTCTGATGCAAATTCCGAGTTTTATTTCTTGCATCTTCGAGCAATGCTGCACGATTTCGCTCCTGTTTCTTTTCTACGACGTTTTTATTGCTTTTTATTTATTCATTTGTAGCTTACTGTAAAAGTAACGCCCACATCTTGGAAGATAGCTTGTTGGGGGTACGTGCCACATCTGCCTTCGCTTTAGGCACACTACAAGCAACAGCAACAAACATCATCATCATTAATAGTTAGGGTTAGCAAGCACATTGACATCATTAACATACAGGCCATGACTTGCGTGTCGGAGGAGCAGCAGCGAGAACAGCGATGGCGTGCGCTGAGTGAACAACTGTTGTCGGAGCCAGAGCTTGCGTTCCACGAGCAACGTGCCCACGACCTAATCTGTGCGGAACTCGCGCGCGAGGGATTCGCCGTTCGGCGCAACTACGTTTTCAGCACGGCCTTCCGCGCAGAGTACCAGTTCCCGCCTGAGCCAGGTGAGTGTGCTGCACTGCTGCTCTCTCCATTGTTTGCAGCCGAGAGAAGGTGTGCGCCTGGTAACGTCCGTTTCCTTCATTCCACAAATGGTAGAGCCTAAGGCTCGAGGAAAATGCTGGCCAGTGCAGTCAGAGCGTGAGGGTATAATTGGTTCATTGGCAGCCTTCGGTAAGGCACGTATCAGCTAACTTTCCAGCCAGAAGACCCTCTTTGTTTTTTTGTTTTGTATTCTTCCCTGTTTTCCCTCAAGCTTCTTGCTTACGCGTGTACATTCCTCCGCTTTTCTCTTACACTTATTTGATATCGCAATTTACTGAGGTAAATTGCTTCTTTGGGATCTGCCTTTCTTAGTGCGCGTTGATTTGGCAATTTCTGGAGTGCCGCATGGCGTCGAAAGGGTGGATTAGGATAACGAGAAACGTCCATCTCCTCGTTAAACTGACCGTCTCGATAGCCCTCTAAATAAAAGACGACGTAGAGCTGCTTCTTCAGATTACGAACAAGGCTGACAGCTGACAAGTACTGGTTCATATCAAGACCACATAAAAGCGTTGATAATACTGCTTTATGATTTGTCAATTTGTCAACTGGACTTGGCCTCCCATTAAGGCCACCATAGCCTGCTCCACATTCATTTCTCTGTAATACCTGCCGTTTAGATAAATTTACGTCGGAGTACAATGCATTGATCGTGATAAGAGATAGAGTACTAAGAAAGGGGGCAAGAACGGGGGCAAGGAGAGATAGGTTTGTTGTTCATTGCCATAAAAAAATGGTAAACGTTGAGAATGGGGTTGTAATTAAGGTTAGCCAATTAGGGTTAGCTAAGGGGGCCAGCTAAAATTAGCAAATCTTTTCCACGAAAAACAATTGATTAAATACATGGTGCAAGATATAGTTATAAGACCTACGGTGCTCGGTCTCTAGAGGACTGATAACCGAACACAGCAAGTCTTGAAAACATACCTTGCATCATGCCTTCTAAATAACTTTTTTTTTCGTCAGACAGCTTGGCTAACGTTAGCTGAGACACCCCGTATAATAGGTGAGACGAATAAAGGGGAGAAGAAAGAAAATCAATAAAAACCCGTGCAATAGGGATGCTTCTTCCAGAGTTCCTGCTAGAACATCACGAGAACTTTTGAAGGGATGCAATATTCGAACGTCGAACAAACAATTTGGTAATTCGAACCGCTCGCAATGAATAGGGTGACTTACTTAGGGATGCAAACTTGCGCTAGCAATCTCAAATGTAATACATAGTGTGACACTACCGCCAACTTCGAAGAAAGCTTACAGTGAGGGCACGACAGACACGTAAGTCGCACCAGCACCGCGGTGGGATAGCAGCATCAGTCAGAAGTTACATAGAAATACTGCCATAGCGGTATCAAAAAAAAAAAAAAAAAATCTCTCGGTGCCCTCGGCGTCCCATCGTGGGAGGCCTAGGCCCAGCCGACTGAACTGCTGGTGCTCATTAAAGTTCACTCTCTCTCTCTCTCTCTCTCTCTCTCTCTCTCGGTGCCCTTCTACTCTGTGAAGAAGGATGACCAGCGAAGCTGTGTATGTGGGCCAGTTAATGGACAACTGCACCTCCGCCGCGGGTCAGCCCGGCATTGCACTATCTTCGGGATGGGCCCACGTATGGGGAGTGCTTAACGTCTGTGTCCCCTCCACAGCGGGCGGCCCTGTATTGCGCTATCTCCGGGATCGGCCCATGTATGGGGGTTATGTGTCTACGCTCGGACACGATCTTGATGGAACTAGCCCTTAACAGTTTCACTGTAAACTAATTATACATGTCCAACTTGTATTTTCTTGTTTGTTCAGATGAAGTGTATTTACTTTTCTGATAATAGTTTACTACTAATTACGAATCGCATATTATGCGTTGTGGGAGATTGCACCGTATTCCTGAAATTGCGACGCTATCTTGAGCTAGTGTTCATCTTCTCGTCTATAAAACATCTGCCCGCTAATCCAAGCAATATAATAGCGCCTAGTATTTATTCTAAATCTTCAGCTTGCTTTACGTGCCTATTTATTTGACTTCAGTGCCCGTGACGGCGATACGCCTAACTATGAGTACCTGCTGCTGCCAGTTCAGGTCGACCTGCAGCATTTTATTTGCGGAAGTGCACTTAGGAAAGCACATTCTCATTGGCTGTGCTCCACGAGGCGTCGAGCCATGAGCCAGGCTCCAATACTCATGTTGCCCTACTTGTATAGCAAACGGCGTTAACCCGCTGTGGTGGCTCTGGCATTGGCTTTGTGCACGAAGATCTGGGCTCGATTCCTGGCCACGGTGGACGCATTGCGATGACAGTGGAATGCAACATCGGTTGTGTGGGGAACTGATTGCGCATGCTAAAGACCTCAGGTGGTAACAAGTGGCATATTTATTGGATTCTAACGCGCCTTCAATTGTAACAAGCATACTGATTTTCATACTCGAAGGAGTTATGAGTACAACTCTTTTAAATGTTCGCTTGCCAATTTTTTTCTTTGTTTTAGTTGTGTGTGAGAGAGAGAGAGAGAGTAATGCCGATTTGTTCTCACGATTGAATAAAAATATCATCGCACCTGAGTTGCAGTAGACGGGAGATCAGCCATCGTCACTGACGGAGGCCTCCTTGTCGTCTTCAGCCGTTCGGAGCATCTCATCTTTGGTGCCGTCTACGACATTTGAGATACTGCAGCTCTTAAATGCCTTGTAGACCATGGCAGCCTAAGCATAGTGCCTCGATTGCACTACAGCGAAATGAAATGATCGAGTGGGCACAAACTTACCACACGTCGCACAGCTACAGGTACGTGTGGGTTGAATTGGATTACACAAATTTTAATGCCAATGGTGATATCTTGTCAATGTTGTAAACACTGATTTGTACTTGAATCTATAGTCCGCATGTCCTTGTTTAGTTATTTCTTTTTCCGGAAGAAAGACTGCGCTTCAGAATCGAGTAACTTGGGTAATCAGAAATCACCGACGCGATTGCCTCACGTAACATAAGGTCTGCTTTGAGAGGGTAAATCTTATCAGTCATGCAATGTCGTGCACTTGAAAGAAATAAAAAAAACTGCAGCTACGGATGTGGCCCCAACTTACGATGATGCTGAAACTAAACAGTACTTAATTGTTGGATTGATGCTATAGCTGCGGTCCGCAACGCAGGCGCAGTGGAAAATTACGAAGCATCCGTGCATGACTGTTCGCTTCAGTGAAGTCGTACGTTACAGCTAGCAGTCACGATAAACTAGTTTCGCTTAGCATTTGCGAAAAGCCTTTGCAGCAAGATGAGTTTCTTTGCAGCGCCAGTAGAGGGCATCACTGTTGGACTTGTCTGCGAATACGACGCTCTGCCTGGACTGGGCCACGCCTGCGGTCACAACCTGGTAGCTGCCGGCACTCTAGCAGCGGCGTCCGCCATTCGTCAGCGCATGGAGGTGAGAGTAGGTAAAGAATTCTGGTTAAAAAAGCTGCGGATGCGGTAACTTTGTAGCCTAAGGCCTACAACTGAAGCCTTCCGCAGCAAAAGATCACCGTATCAGCAGCTACATTCCAAGGTGGTATTCCCTCTCAAAAGGTAGCCGAACTCAATAGTTCTTAAATTCGGGAGTCTAGAGAGAACCGGAGCCTGAGATTGCACACTGCCTAGCACAACGACCAAAAGGTATCGACTGTGCCAGGAACTTCATAAAGGTCCCGAATGGCTTCATAGAACTCTAAATCCCTTACCACGTCGGGACAACTGTTTCTGCGAGATCTTGATTTACATCACGAGCGAAGTACACATAAAGCTTTAAGTACGCGCCATATGCGCAATATCCGAGACCTGCACGTGCTTTGTTTATTTATTTTAATTCCAAGATGCTGAAGGCCCTTTTGGGCAATACAAGTACAAAATAATAAAAAATTGTGCAGGCATTCACAAAACTAACAAAGCCTCCTTCCGATTCATAATGAGGGTGAACTGAGCAAGTTCGTGTTGATCCATGTCAAAAATTTTGCACTACATTTATATACGTATCTTTCTGAAATAAACCTTCAGTTGATGTAAGCGCTCGTGGTGTGTTCTCTTCCTTTGTCTTTGTCTGGCTTTTAGAGTTATATTTTGGACATTATATTTCCAAAATTTTGACATATGTAATAACCTCGTTCCGAAGAACCAGTATCACTTCGCAATGACAATAGCAGATTGTCTAATTCACCTATAATGAGGAATAGGGGAGGGCTTGAAAACTGAAGAAGTGTTTAAAGTTCGGCTAGTCTGTATGAATTCATTGTAGCTAAACAGAAAGAAAACACCAATGCGGAGAAGAAGGGACAAGAGAGGCCACTGACATTTCACTAAAATTTATCGGTACGTGCACAAGTATACGGGCAGGGTATCACCATTATCACTCAATAACATCAGAAACAACTTGTTAAAAACAATAAATCATGTCCTAGCGAAGCTTCTCCTTCGGTGACAGCACGATCGAAGCCTGGACTACACACTCATAACCCGCTATGATAATAAGATAAACCTGAATTATCAGTCTAGTGAGAGCATGCTTATTGCTAAACAACCCCGCAGTTTTCTTAAACTCGGGAGACACATGCGGCAGTGCGGGCCCAGATGTGCTAAATCACACTTCTTTATGGCAGACGCATGCTTAGCCAAACGCTTGTTCCAGCAGCGTCTGTCCTATTTATTACCTCTCACATGGCAAAGGTACGGAATAGGCGATACCTGCTGCAAACATGACGAAGGGCTTTACATGCTTGACCTCCACAACCACTCCGTGAACTAGATGCATCCTTCTCCACTATCCACTCTACTACTAGATTATTACCCATTAAATGTCTCATTTCGTATCATCTTGTCATTATAGTAGTTTACATAATAGCTAACCGTGAACTATTGTTTATCACTGGTCGGTTTCATCTAATTAACCCAAATACTACAAGATTTGCCTTAAAATATAACATGTTACTGCCTGTAACACATACGAATTATAGGCAACCGACTCATGGGCTTCCTGGTTTGAAGCTGTGGAACTCGCTCCCTATCGATATCAAACGTGTGTTCTTCAAGTGTTGTCTTATACATATATAAAACATAGATAATTTGTTCTCATGTATCACTTTCTTGTATTAGTCCATTTCGATTTACCTAGTTTATTTACTTATTTTGCTATATATAATACCACTACTACAACTACATTGTACGCTGTTATTATTCATTTGTTTCACTTAATTATTAACAACATAAGTGATCGATGTTGTGCTAGTTAGTGCTCCATTTGGGAGGGGAAACATCGCGTTGGACGAGGACGAAGAAGTGTTGTCGATCTTTGTTTGTCCTTGTCGCAAGCGCTGTTTCTTCTTCCAAGTATTAACCAACAGGTCCCGTTTCAATATTATACTGTTGGGCATCTTTCTGTATACTATTCTACCGTGTAAAAATGTTCAAAAGGCAAATAATGCGCTACTATTACAGAGCACAAACTACCGCGCTGAAAACGCAGCGCCCACGCCATAGCGACTAGCCACCTGTTGGAGACCATGCAACCATAAAGCCATGGTTCGTTTCACCTTAACAGCCCGCCGTGGTTTCTCAGTGGCTGTGGTGTTGGGCTGCTGAGCACGAGGTCGCGGGATCGAATCCCGACCACGGCGGCCGCATTTCGATGGGGGCAAAATGCGAAAACACCCGCGTGCTTAGATTTAGGTGCACGTTAAAGAACCCCAGGTGGTCGAAATTTCCGGAGTCCTCCACTACGGCGTGCCTCACAATCAGAAAGTGGTTTTGGCACGTAAAACCCCATAATTTAATTTTTTTTCACCTTAACATGTAATTTCACCTAGGCGCATCACTTGCTCTATATCAAACCACAAAATCTATTTCCGATTATCGCTTGGCATACGCCTTCCGATTCTTGGCCAAACCCACAACGTGCATTAGCCGTATATTTATTGGAAAACAAGCACGACAATTACGACGATGACGAAGATGTTGACACCAACAACAATAGCAGTAGCAGTACCGTCGCCGCAAGCGTGACTGGTTGACGTTAAAATGCACCTCGCAGAAAGAACAGGTGCACGGTCGACTCGTGGTGCTCGGCGCACCAGGCTCCGAGGCTCCCCGGCCATGTTGCAAGTCGCAGCTGCTCGACCAGGGCGAGCTGTCGGGTCTGACCGCGCTCCTTGCTCTGCACCCTACCTCAGCCCGCGATCTCGGCTGCTGCCCCGGCATCGACCAAGAAACTGCCGGGCAGTGGCTAGACGTGCGGTTTCGCGGTGCCGCGGCGCTGGACGCTGCCGTGCTCTCGTACTGGGTCCTCGCGAGCCGCTGCCGCGGCATTGTCAGCCAAGGGGGAAGTAATCCGTGCGAACCGACGACCCGCTCCGAGTCGCAGTACGTGCTCCTCGCCTCCGACGACGCGCAACTGGGCGAGCGGAGGCAGGCGGCCGAAGACGCTCTGCTGGGCGTCGCCAAGGCGACAGGCTGCTTCCTCGAGTGCCGCTTCGGCAAGCCCAGACCCCGGCCTGTCTTCAGCCGTACCCTGGAACAACTGTACTCCGCGGAGGTGCAGAAGACAGGTCAGAGCTGCACTCCTAGTGTCTCATATTCACAAGTGCAACATGAGTGCAACAGCTGATATTTCAAGTCATCGGCGTGACTGAGGCAAGAGTGCTGAATCAAGTTTTCACTCAGGTCACCGCTTGTGCTCGCTCGGGCTCGTTGTGACGCCTACTTCCTCGTCTTGCCATTAGTTTACTGAAATATATGTACAATATCATTAACTCTTCTTGCCGGCTTTCAAATAGCGAGTACTTATCTGTTCCTAAACTGTCTTTGACGCGCAGTTATCATGAATTGAACTCTAAGCCGTTTTCTCTTGCACTAACACATTAAAGTACAGTTTGCTCCTCACATATCATTGACCTAAGAAATTCTTTACCTGGCAATATATGTTCCCTCCCATCAAAGGAATTTTTCACCGCACTAGCTGGCAATGTAGCCTAATCGCGTTTCCTCGATATGTTGTACAAATTCTAATTGAGTTTCTCAAAAC
Source organism: Dermacentor andersoni (assembly GCF_023375885.2). Taxonomy (NCBI): domain Eukaryota; kingdom Metazoa; phylum Arthropoda; class Arachnida; order Ixodida; family Ixodidae; genus Dermacentor; species Dermacentor andersoni. The sequence goes on along the minus strand of NC_092818.1, from coordinate 145,773,126 downwards.
ATGTTTATTGTTTGGCAACTTGCACATTATGCATGTAGCCGCGCCTGCAATAGCCTCTCCTGGGCTGCTGTACGCTGAAATCTAATGAAATAAATATACTTTCTGTGACGTCATCTCACACTACTGCGTTATACCACATTTATGGCACTAGCCATGGAGGAAGGCGACAAACAAAAATGCGAGCTTACGTCACGCATCGATCCTTCCAAGCCAGCTCTCCATGAAGCCATGTGCTTCAATCTTTTATCCCTCGGAAAGTCGGCCCAACCCGGAGCTTCGCACTCGGCGAACTCGTCCCGGTGTGCTTGCTTCGCAGTGGTTTTTAATCAGTGTACGTGTGTCCGGATGATTTGCCAACCACTCTTCGCGCATTTTTTCTCGATATGCCCGTGCAACTTCGGTCGTTTATTGCAACGTGTGCACTTATCGTCTTCTTTGACACATGAGAGTGCAGCAGCCGCACGTTTAAGTCGCACCCGTTGTCTTTACAGACGAGCGTAAGCTGAACGAGGGTAGCCCAGCCGTGGAAGACACTAAACCTGACCGTGAGAGGATCTCGTGTTGTACTGACTTTTAATGCGGTACCATTAGGAGCGTGAAAGGGGAAAAAAGTGTATGTGTGCGAAGTGCAGGAAGCCCGTCACGTTGTAGGGGTAGAAAGAGGATGGGAGAGCTTATAATATATATATATATATATATATATATATATAGGGTGTACCGACATTCAAGCACCAAGATTTGGATTGGATCATGGGGTTTAACGTGCCGAAACGACGATTTCATTATGAGAGGCGCCGTAATGGGGGTATCCGGATCAATTTTGACCACCAGGGCATCTTTAAAGTGTCCTCACTGCACGCGACACAAGCGTTTTTACATTTCACGCGCATTTCACGTGACCTTGTGCTAAGCAGCGCAACACCGTAGCCGCTAAGCCATGGCGGCGGGTCACGCACCAAGATTTAAAAATACGCAATTACCACGTAGCTGGACAGAACCAAGGTGATATTGTTTGCCGCCGCTTGTAGACACTGAGATTGTTTTTTTTTTTTTTTGCACTCCGCCTAATTGCATAATTAGTTTTATTTATTCAATCGACTTCTCAAATAATACAACTAGATTGAAAGTGTCAATGAGAATATCGTAGAGCAAAATGAAAAACAACTTTCTGTCGCTCAATACGTACCACATGAGATGCTTACACGCAAATCGCCTCGAGCGTCGAGTCGCGCGGCAATGTGCGTGCACGCACGCACACGTGTGCGTACGTGCGCGTGTGTGTGTCAGCCTGACATTGCCGACTTTGAGTGAGCCACATGGCCCCTCTGTCCATGCAGGCGTTCCCCCACCCTGGTTCTCGTGCTCCAGCGGCCAATGGTACGGCGCCTGGTCGGACTGGGGCAGGGTGTCACGAGCGTTGCCCTGCCTGCGCGCCTCCTACACGCTGCCGGGTGCCTTTGGTGCGCCTCATTCGCGCGCCTTCGCCGAAGCAGTCTCGACACCGCACGCACTGACCGCCACCTTCGAAGCCGCGGATGCGCTGGCAGCCACTGCCCTCAAACTTCTCGTTCAGCGGGACGACACCTTAGTAGCCCAGCACCGGCAGCAACAAGCACATGTGCCGCTGACACGCGCGCAGTAAAATGATAGATAGATCGGGTTGCAGCTTGTGCTGTAAGCGAGCTCCTAAAGTACTGCAAGGATTTCTATGTGTATTTTCTCGCTGATGCTGGGTTCCTCTCAGATATCACTCGAGTGTGCAGAAGTTTACACGAAGAATGTTCAAAGCTTTGGGATGGGGCTCTCCACTGGCTGCATAGGTTTCCGCCCAGCATTGTCAAATTTAATAAATATCTTTCCTTTCGTCTTTAGTCCCCCTCTCTCTCTTTCCCTTAGTAAATATTACGGACTTTAATAATCAGCCACGGACCCTTCAGGTCTTTCACCGGTTTTCATAAAATGCCTGATCGGCTCATCCGTGCAAAGTTTCACGCTGGCAGGTATTCCCGTCCACCTTTGGCAATCCTTGGAACACCGCTTGCGGGCTCCTCTCGATAGAACTGCGTTCTTGGCAGCCGACGCTGCCGTTAGCAGGCGTCACGCGTGCCACTGGAAAGTAACAGTTTCGGACAGTATAGCATGGGAAGACTAGGACAGATGTTTTCGCTGCAAGTGGCTCAACAAATTACACTCGAATGGGGTAAGAAAAAATGCCAGGGGTGGCAAAATGGTTAAAGATATAGTTTAGCATGTCCATGCTCATATTATACAACTGATAAAGAACTCTGAACTAACAACTCGCGTTCAGGTGCAAGAGAACACAGATACCTGAGCTTGCTACCGGAATGGAGATATTGTAATACTGCTTTGAACAGAATAAATAAATTATTGACTTCTATTGATGTTCGATGAAACGGGATTTCGCTTTATGACTGGTAAACACCCGCCAAAGAGCGACATAAAAAAACGAAGATCAAAGAAAGAAATGGTGGTTGCAAAACATGACTGCCTGTGGATGATTCGCTCGTTTTTGTCTGTCGCCTTGGTATGTCTGTCGGAATCGCCGGATAAACTGACACACCGGTAACGAAGGCGGAAGTAACCGTATTACATAAGTACATAAGGCCTAATTCATCAAAAAGCCATCTCACTGTCGCCGCATATAGTATTTCACGGAAACGTGTGATAGCTCATGAAAATATGCACGAAAATATTTTTCAAGTCACTCTCCTGCATAGGGATTGCAACACGACACTCGCACAAAATAGATTTGACGCAGTCTGAAAAGTAACGCCAGGTTTTCAAAAACTTTTCTCATTTCGAGACGGATTCGTGTTTCTTTCTTTCTCGTTCTTTCTTTTTAGGCTTGGCGACTGTAAGAGCGAGATAGCGCGCACTTTTCACGCCGGCATTTTGAGCCGAAAAAAAAAAAGTGCGAAGCCTGCAATTTTTTTCAACCAGCCGGCGCATATTGCATCGTCCTAGCGCGGCACTTCAAAGTCGCACCGCAGGTTTTGTGGCTCTTGCTGCAACGAAGCTCTTCAGTTCGGGATATACATGGCGGTCGCCGTCGAAGAGAACATTTTTTTTTTCTCCAATCCACGCAGCAAGCCATGTGTAGCGGCACTCTAGAACGCTCGGCCCCGAGGATTTAGTGGAAAGGATTAAAGCTAAAGCTTCTGAAGCGGCTGTGCATTGCTTGGGAAAACACTTTGTTCGTGCGTTTGGTGCAATTCGAGTGCCTGCTCTAGGAGAGGTGAAGACAGTATGTGCAGAGTAAACAAAGCGCGTTACCCTCGCCAACCGCTGTTTGCTCCTTCCAAACGTCTTGTTCCATTCGCCATCCTCTTTACTCGCACACTAAGGATGAAATCGACGAGGGTAGCTTTCTCGCCTACACGAGGCAACCGAGAGCTTAGCAGCGATCGGTTTATATTCGCCGCCCCTTTGTAAACATAGATGTCAGCTCCCCCTACTCATCGGATGCTGTGTCCTTCTATCTTATATCCGAGGGAAGTCAACTTCAGCCTGATGAAACGTTCAGTCCGAGCACTTTGAGGAGTATTAAATCTCTCGTATGAAGCGCGATCCAGTGACGGTGATGTCGCTAAGTGCCTTGCAAGCAATACGTTCAGTAGGGACGACATTTAATTTGCACGAACATGCTAATGATGACGTGTTGGACGGCATGCTATCTTGAAGTGGTGTGGCAGCACTCGTTTGCAATGCCTCACTCGTCAGCACTCCGACAGAACGCGGGCACCGGCCACACCAAGCACGACAGTTACTAGAACAACCGGAACGCGATATGGCACCGACGTCCGCGGTCGAACCGAGTGCCAGAATAGACACGGTCTGCGGGAAACACACTTTGATCATTTCGGTGTCTGATGGCTGACCTCTTACATTCGTGCAAATATGAAAACAGGAAAAGTCCTTCTGTCATTGTGTTCACTCTGGTCACCTACAACGTGTTACGGTATGGTACAGCTTTATTAAAAACGGGATGGCTAAACGACCCATTAAGGGTAATAGAGATGGGTAATTCGGAAATGAGAACAGGGCCCGTCACCGAGGAATGCTTCCCTGCATGCTTACAACGTGCGGAGAATGCCTGATTCAGTAGCAAAGGCGAACAGCACTCGCAGGACACTGTCGGCCTCAGCCGAAGGATGATTTCCCTCCTCGAAGCTGGCCACTTGTCCCCGGTGCTTTCGTCGGAGGGATCCATACATTGTGCACTTCCACGGCACTGAATGCCTGGTGGTTGGCGCAGCTGCCGCTTTTTACGCTGTGAAACTTGTTTGTACGGGTGGTAGCTCTTCCGCCGCGTTGCCTGGAAGGCGTCTTCTTTCTCCGTATGCACACCAGCGTGCAAGTACGTCAGTGGTAAGTGCAATACTGGTGTTCGCATTGTACACGAGTACTTGCAATGCGCGCGAAAATCCTGCAGGTAGTAGATGTGCCTTCAGCGTGTGTTGCTGTAGGCGTTCACGGAGCTGTTGTCACCTCTGTCGTTCTAGCAAGGATGTCTCTTCATTTCCATCATTTTGCAAGGCACAAGTGTCGCCACGTCGCTGCAGCGGTTGAAGGTTAATATTATGCTTGCAGCGGCCGCTTCTTCTCCTCGTATTTCGCAGTGGCCGGGAACCCCCCATACTTGAGCTTCGATTGCGTGTACCGCAAGTATCGCAAGGAAGACAGCAGAGGCAAGCAGGAGACTGCGTGTTGATATAAAGGAAACAGAATGAGGAGCGGGGGGGGGGGGGGGGGGGGTACTTGTTTATGAAGGGCTTAAACAGAGTAACAGAGTACGAAGGCTATGTCTTCAGTCATAACACACATCCTAAACTCCGCTAACCAAACCTATTAAAGTGGAAACCTGGGCGGTTTGGTATACCTTAATGATTCAAAATAAGGCGCCGAACCACGAACGCTAAGGATATGCTGTCGAGTTCCTCTACGTCTTATGTTATGCGTGTTTTCGCGTCCATGGGCTTTCAAACCATGACCACACCGCTATTTCTGTCAGATTCATGAAAAGAGGAGATAAGAGAAAATTTAAATATTGTGTTCACTATAGAAATAAAAAACGAGGCAAACCTCGACGGAGGTGGACCTTACCGCAAATAATCGCTTTTCCTTGTAACAATACGCGAAATGCCTCCACACAATTTTTTTAGGGTTTTGACAGGCAGACGAGGTTATTAGAAACGCATCCTAATGAATGTGCTGCATATTATCGAACTGCGCATTCAGCCCGAAATGAATGCCCTCCCAAATATGAACCGTGGTACTCGCTCCGCTACGTGTAATAAATGGATGCTTCCCACTAAACACAACAGATCAGTCCTCAAACTTCGATGAAAGAAGCTGCTTATGATGACCGCAGCTCTGTCGTTTATGTCAACCGGCCAGAGACAGATGAATATTTCGCACACACATGTCACAAAGCTGAAATCATAGACGTGCACTGGTGGGTGAAGCTGGAACGCTTCAAAGAAAACCCCTCCAAATAAATAAAACTTACGGTAACCACATAGAAAGAGCAGAATTTATTGAGGAAACGCAGAGACGTTCGCTTGAGGTAACGAAGTGTGTGCCAGTCTGACCATGAAATAAACAGATGTCTAATACAGACGTAATCGAGGTTGAACAACTAAAATAAAGCATGCCCTATCTCGGTTTACCGGAACAACCTCCTCAAAGCAAAAATTCAGCTCCAGGTTGCTGAGGAAAGCGTGGTTCCTTCTTTGTGTTGGCGTCGATATAGGGGCCAGACACATAGGAATCGACCACTCCCTTTTTGCTAAACAGCGTGTGCAAAACTCACTGGAAACAACAGTGTCAGCGTACACATATAGGCCTGCATGTCCTTTTCTTCGATAGCGGAGCTCAGTTACACATTCTTTTGAAAAGTGCGACCATGCACAAAAAAAGGAAAATTACTCCAACAGAACGGAAAAAAGATATAATAGGCTCCTCTTTCTTAATGCAGCCATGAAATACAGAATTTCCGTGTGCGACTGACATTTTGTGCACGTAAAAAGTACTACAGCTTGTCGAACTTTCTGAAGCAAGAAGAAAGTTTTTCCGAAACTCATTTCTTGCCTCGGTTTATAGGAAACGTGACCTACCTTCGGTCCACTCACGTGGACAAACATTTACGCTAGCTTTCAAGCTCTCACGCTACCGTTTTCACTCAGATTTAAGCGAGCTCTTCTTGTTGCCGAACTCCTGCCTCAAGAATATGTCAGACTCGGACAAAGAGGTGGTGACACAATCAGGATGCAATATCATCCGTCGCGGTGTTGAAGTTTCTCATCACTGCGCACGAGTTTTCTTATATGCTTGTTTCCGGTGTCATGTTGTTGCGCTGTCTCACCAATAACGGTATACGAAAAAGAAAAAGAAAGCTGTGGGCGTATTTTGGTAGGCAGGGAGTAGAGTTGAGGCAAAGGGCTTAATGTTGTCTTGAAGCTACATTGAAAAGCATTACATGGATTTCGTCTGAGCGCAACGGGCTAGCGAAGACCTTGCGTCGGGTGACCAATCCTGTGCAAGGCAAAACCATTGAGCCAATGCCTGAGTCTTGAAACGCTACAGCGCGAAAGCTGCGCGGTAAAGAACTTCTCCTTGTTCTTTTCAACACAGAAGACTGCTAACCTGACTTCCTTCATTTTTGTGTCTTCCTTTCCATTTTAACTTCAGCTGATGCTTATAATAATATTTTTATAGTCACCACATTTAGAATCCCTCTATGACACCACGGGATCACATTACCTACTAGCTTCAGAATCAAACATGATTGCTTAGTATAAGGCTAGTGAACATGGCAAGGCGTGAAGGTCAGATATATACGGTTGGCAATTACCCTTAACCGCTTCGAGCAGCATTACATACCGCATCCGCATCCGCGTGTACAGGACGCACATGTAGCGCTTCCCAAAAGGATAGTTCTCAGCTTGTATTTCGAAGACATCTTTGCATATCGAAAACTGATTTAAATGCGAGGCGGTGGTAACATTAGATCGTCACCAATGTATGAGACGTACTCACTTTCGTTTCGTGAAGTTCTCACTTCACGACACGAAAGTGAGTCAGCGTCGACGCCGGGAACTACATTGAGTGCCGGATCACACAGATCACATAGAGGGCAGTGATACGGCTCTTACGCCATCACCTATAGCCTTCTTCTTTGGAGAACTTAAAAGTCTTTTCTAGAAAAAAATGCGTAACACTACAATATGCATTACACACATTATTGTAATGCGCCATTTAAAAAGAGAGAGAGAGAGACCGGAGGGCGCTGTTCACAACAGCGGCGGAGAATTGACCTGTTGGGATTGGCCGAAAGCTCCCCAAACACACATAGCGTTTGACCGCTTCTAATTTGGATCCAGAATGCTGATGCTCTTGTGGGTGTTCTTCTGGGGTCGGAGAAGCTACCCCCGCGTCACTGTCACGAAAACAGCAGGGAATCCAAACTCCTGTGTCTCACCACCTGAGTCCGGACACCTCACTACCCAGTGCCTTCAGGCAGGGAACAAATATACCAAACGGGAAGTACCCCTTAAAAAATATAATAAAGAATTTTTCAAACAAACAAACAAGTTTTAACACTCTAAGTGCGCGCCACGTCACGGAAGGGAAGCGGAAGAATACCAAGCAATTGCCTAAAAAGTGTGGCTTTAGGACATGCCATAAAACTTTTCTTTCTTAAGAAGGTACGATGCTCTGAGCATTCCTGTTGTGATGATTACATTCACTGCTTTGTTTAGACTATTTCGGCTACTCGGTTGCTCCACCAAGGTTTAAGACATCGATTCATCGTATCCACAGCTTTTCGCGCAGGTCTACTTCACGTTTAGAATGTAACGCAGGACAGAGCTCTGGTTTTTTTATTGTATAGTAATGAGATGAGAAGGCAAAGTGTGTCTCTGTTTGACGGAGGAGAGAGATAATTATCGGGTAGTTCTAGATGTTCACTTTATCCTGCAGTGAACTGAAAGCAATATCAAATAGTCGCATGATGGTGATGACAACGAACATGAAAAAAAAAAAGTAAGTTGCGAGCATTACAGGCTTTCTTCAGATGCTCATACCACTGTCTGCGTCTTGTTTTGAAAGTTCCGCGGAGCTGGCGCTATCGCGCGTACTATTCTATCACATTACCGTATCCCCGCCTAGAAAGCGGGGAAATGGTTACGTACCTCTTCCTCATTGCGGGTATATGTCAATGCATGATATTATCATCATCATCGGAATCATAATCATGCCTATGCACGTCGCGAGGCGCCGGGTTAGGTGATACCATCGAAACCATCGGGGCAAGCGTTGAGCTCGCTGCCAAATCGTTTCGACATGTGGCTGCCAGACCCCGTACGCGGCGAGCTGCGTCAGCTGTGCGAGGATATATGGTCGTGTCCCGAACCGTCGGGGGACGAGCAGTTCGCCCAGCAGCGGCTCAGTGACATGCTGCGCAGCAGGGACTTCTTCGTCATGCCCGGCTATCTGCTGCCCACCGCCTTCTGTGCCGAGCTGGTGTTCACCGAAGGTGCGTGTCCATGCAGCGCGACGTGTGTGCGCAGGTACGGTCTTCATATCCAACAATTAAGCCACTCGTATCCGCAGATTCTGGCCCCACGATATGCCTAGTGTGCGAGTACGACGCAGTAAGAGGCCTTGGCCACGCTTGGGGCCACAATCTGGCCAGCACTGCCTCCATGGCGGCAGCACTGGCAGTCCAAATGGAAGCCACCCAACCGGTACGCATTGCATTGGTTGTCGTTGCGCACTCTTCGGCTTCGGAGCTTTTTCTGGAGATCGTGAAGAGACATTATTGGATGTTAAGTGAAGATGTGATGTTTTTCCTACGGCCACTAACTCGCCTCTGTTTTACATAATTAAACGAAAACCAAAGTTCTCTAGTAATTTGAAAGCATCTGTAGGCCAACAAACACTCCGTTAGTGTTAAGTCCCAGTGCCAAATTTGGTAGCGATATCGAAGGGTTGGTTCTTCGCTAGCAACCCACACAAACGGGACAGTGCCGATCAGAAGGTGATACCTAACCGAAGGCAACTAGTGTGCTCTGGCCTACACTTATACAGTTCCATACCATATATTGGTATAGTAATAAAAATGCATACCCCTTAGTTAACTTGCACTTGAATACATACATTAAAACGGCGGCTGCAACGCAGCCTCCGGGTGCCACCCCCTTTCGGGGCCGGCTGCGAGTGCTCGGAACACCGTCCGAACTGTACGGCGAGGGAAAAGCCGTGCTTCTCAACAAGAACGCGTTCGCGAATGTCGACGCTGTGCTCGCCACACGACCCGCATTTGGTCCGGGGATGCTGTACTACGGAACGCCCTGCGCTACTTTCGTAAGTATTCAAAATCAAGAAAGGGGCTGACAGTTGGAATAGCACACTGTGGTATAAAGGTTATAAACAGGGAGAAAGTGCCTCAGAAAGGCTGGCCAACGTTTCGATATCGAAACGTTAGCCAGCCTTTCTGAGGCACTTTCTCCCTGTTTATAACCTTTATACCTTTCGTAAGTATTGTCGTCTATACCTGAATAAGCTACAGCTTTACGAACAAGATAGGACTTCGAAGGAGAGAGAGATGATCACGGAAAGATAAAAACCCAACAGAGGTTCACAGAAAGGTGCAGAATGAGGGGCTCAACTGTGATCGAACAAGAGCCGTCCTGTCCCAGGCCACGGCCGTTTCAAGGAGCTCTTCGTCTGGGTAACAATAAAAGACTAGTTGAAGGCAAGTGCTCTTGTTGATATGTCGGCTCCATCCTGACACGTCTCTTGTTCGACCTATAACTGATGTCTAAAACACGGTGGCCGTGACGTTCTCTAGTTCTGCGATCAGTTACGGCGCATATAGCGCTCAAAAACATAGCCTTTGAGATCTGTTCCTGCTACTCAGAAGAAAGAAAAACTGGGGAATAGGGGGGGAGGAGCCGATGCAGTGCGGTGTATTTGGACACCACCTATATTGATTCGTACTCATAGCTGGCATGATTGTAGCTGTGCATACTTTATAGTGTCCCAAAATTGCAAGCAATGTTCTGGTATTGACACTCGAACTGTAGAACAGGCTTACCCCAGATCGACAGGCACGCAAAAAACTTTATATAGTACAAGCACTCGGTGTTAATGGCTTTTCCCAGACCCGCGTCACTTATCACGGTCGCGAGAGCTCCGCGGTGCTGTGTCCCTGGCAGGGCATCAACGCCCAAGACGCCGCAGTGGCTGCCTACCGCAACGTGACCCTCCTGCGCAGGGACCTACCACCGCAGTGGCACGTCGCCGGTGTGTAGTCGTCGTCGTCACTTGCACGCGTCCCACGAGGCGCGTTTCGTCCAGCTTTAAACAGCTACTCTGTCGGAGCTGTCACGAAGGCTGGTGTCGTGCGCTGGCGGCGATAAAGTCAATAGACTGGAAAGGCAATCTGGAATGGCTTTCTTTCAAACAAGCGGGAAACTTTCTCCTCCATCTTATCCACCCTCACCACAAAATTTAGTAACGATACCTAAAGAAGTACGCAAAGCACTGCTAAACTGCGCACGTATACACGGGATCTTCTTGTATAGCAATTAAAGGACATATCCGAAAACATTGACGCATCCACCGCTACCTACGCCATTAGAGCTATTGAGTCGGCTCATAGTCCTTCTCATACAACATGTATCACATAACTGAAATTCTCCAACAATCGCCTCAGGCAATATGGCCACATGCAGTAGAAACGCCCCTGCAGCGCGGAACAACGCACAACAAAGATCCTGACAACGTGGCTTATTAACTTATATAGAATTACCTGAAAATTCGCATGGCTGGGTCGCATGCAAAGGCCAGTGATAACAATAGGCTTAATTGGTTGCTTAATTCAATATGCTTCTAATAATTAGACAAGTTTCCGCCGCAAAGCTCAGCGTCCAAGGCGGAAGTCGAGTGTTACTGGGAAAGCGTGATTAGATTTATTATTTCCGCACCATTTCTAAACATGCGACAGAATCTGCGACAAACGTAGCGTTAATGTTTAGAAGTTTTTGTGTCGGCTGTTCATAAATAGAACGTAGTTACTCGTGCAAATGACTGAAGCTGCAGCAGCGCAGTCTACGCGAAACAAAATTAGCGAGTCCATTAATGCTGACAGGTGTTTTTGTGCGCGTGTGCATTTTCCGTTTTTTGTTCAAAGTGTTTATTGTCGTTTCGAAGCTCTCCTGGGTCTACAAGTTGGAATTCACTCTGGGTTGAGGTAACCCGCCAGGTGGCCAAAGTCATTTGTTCGGCGTCTCATTATAGCACCTGCATGCTAGGTAAAGTTGAATTGCAAGGTGAAGTTGAATTCACTTCGAAAAGTTCGGCAATATTCAACACTGCATAGTCTTCTTGCAAACAGCAAATATGTGGTGGAGAACTATGCCCCCGGCATAAATGCGAAAATTGATAGGGATACGTCGCCCACGTAAGCAGAATATTAAGAAGATAGAAACGAAGTTAATACAGGTAACTCAGAAAGGGAGCTCCACACTTGAAGAAAATTCTTTATCTTTCGTGAGTCCAACCCACGACCACTACTTTTCCGAGACAGTATAGTTCCACCAACAAAGCGATAAGGGCCCTTTCCCTAGAGCGCATTTACACAGGGACAAATTAAAGCCGCTACGCATTGATGAAGAAAGGTCTTCTATAATAGAATTAGGTTGTCCCTAAGTACCTTGTGCCAGCGCCAGACGTGTCGCTTGGTGCCTAGCTCATGCTACCCTATAAAGGTTTACACATGGTGAAATCGCCGAAGAAGATGGTTACACAGCCGGTTTTAGTTCAGAAGACTTGCTGCAGCGCGGAAGTAGGTCCAGCGCACGCGTATTGTGCGTGCTCTACAATGCTCAAACCGTGGAGGAAAGAAAAAAAAAGCTTCGGGAGGAACACGACGTCAGGCAGTCAGCCTTCGCAAGGCCGATTCCTCAGACGCCTTTCAGTCCTTGCTTTGACTCGCCAAAGGCTCACATCGTGCATTAAATCGCGGGAACAGCATTATGTACGGGTGGGGTTCGTGGTCTATAGGTTTGAATAGCGCTGGCTTTGGTTGGCCGTGTTACGTTTCGCCTACAACGCGCGGTAATGCCGGCGCGGATGCAACGGACGCCGGGGCTTCGTTCAAAGCGGCGGACATTTTGGCCCGTGCGACGCCGCCGCAACGCTTCCCCGCCAAGCGTGTCCAGGCGTGTTTCAGTGCCACGTGTCTTCGTGTGTGCGTGTGTGTGTGTGTGCCCTCGCTTGTCAAAGCGCGGCAGCCGGGGAGCGGAGTTCCCCGAATGAGGAGCCTGGAGGTCTCTCGGCTCAACCGTTCGCGCCGTCGTGTGGGCGGGTTGGCGATGCGTCACTGCACTCGGTTCAGCAGGTCTCTCGGCTCGACCGTGCGCGCCGTCGTGGGCTCATGCTCCGCCGTCCCGTGACCTTCATCCCGTGACCTTCATCCCGTGACCTTCCCTTTTGGACCGCGACGCCGAGAGTATAAGAGCAGCTGCCCCCGGACGCCAGGAGAGAGGCTCCGATTTGTACTGTTGAGTTACGTGCTCTCCCGTCTCTCCAATTCGGTCGACCTGACCGGCCGCTCTTTTGCTATGTTAGAATAAACAAGTTGTTCTGTTACCAGTCTTCTCATGCTTTGCCGGGACCTTCGGATGCTTCCAGTGCCCCAGGCCGCCAGGCCAACGCTACCCTTGGGGCTTGCGACCCATTGGCAATAACGGGCGTCAGCACCGAGACCCCAACAACTCGGGCCAGCGGTGCGATTCCAACAGCCGCAAGCTGGCGTCCTCTTCGCCAGCTCTTCCCGCTCACTTTTGCTCGCCCCATTCGATGCCTTAAATTCTCGGCCCCGATGCCAGAAAACATCGTCGCCGTTCCAACGGCAACAGTATCCACGAAGGGCCTACATGATTAGCCGCGCTTTATAACTTTCAAGGGGCGTACCATACAAACAGACGAAGAACCCAGCGCAGCCACACGGGCTGGCTTTAAAACGACCGCTTGCTGTCACATGCTTGGGTGCTTTCTCCATGATTTCTCCTTTCTTTTTTATGACTAGCCTTCAATATTGCCAGGTGATGCTCCCGGCTAACTTTTTCTTCCCTGAATGGCTCAGACCCGTTTCATAAACCGTGCGTCCCAGCTAACGTTAACGAAGCCGTTCAACGGAGAAAAAAAACTCAGTGCCCTTCCACTCTGTGAAGAAGGATGACCAGTGAATCTGTGTACGTGGCCCCTTAATGGTAAACTGCACCTCCACTGAGGGTCGGCCCGGCATTGCACTATCTTCGGGATCGGCTCACGAAGGAGGAGTGTTTAACGCCTGCTTCACTTCCGCCGCGGATCAGCCCGGTATTGCCCTATCTCCGGAATTTTTTCCTACACGCGGACACAATAGACGGGAAAGTGGCTTTTAATAGTTTCGCTGTGAAAAAAGATTTTAAAAAACGCGGTGCAATATACAATTATAAAACCTAAGGCTTTCGTTCGTCAGTAGTCTGACGACAAAACTCTCTAGGCCTTAATGCCGTATCTTGTACCGTGGCTTTGCACTGTGTCGTATCTTGCACCGTACCTTGCACTGTGCTAGTTCACATAATCGTATGCATTGTGCTCTTCTGAACAGCATACTACACCTGCACGAAGAGCATTTCGCCATCACCGAAGTATCTAGGCTGCTTGCACGTGAGCTTTAAGTCTGTCGGCAGGATCAAAAAGTCCCGCAAACTCTCAGCGGAGAGTTGATACAGGCTCCGACGCAGTGGGCGGTACCGCCTGAGCTTGGAAGTTTGCTGCATATTCATGAACAGCAAATATACGCAAGGGAGCCATGAAGTAGTTGCAGTAAAATTGAATATCTTACAAAAACATACAAACTGAATACAGTGAGAGTGAAGACGGGAAGGAAATAAAATCATGGCGAGCTAGAGTCGAATGTCTTCATCACGAGCAGAAGTATGTCCCGTCGACAATTTTATCGAAATGACGGATATGCCTTTGCGGACATTAATAATGCATGAACGAATCTAATGTGTCTTAGGGACTACGCCCACCGAGGTGGCACCGTCGATATTCTGTTCTGTTAAGCACTACGTCGAGGGTTTGATTTCCCTCCCCAGCGGCTGCATTTAAGTGAACGTGATATGCAAAAATGCTCGTGTACTTTGGTTAGGCGCACGTCAAAAAAAAAAAAAGGAAATCTCAGATGGCCAAAACGTAATCATGAGCCGTCTATTGTGGTGCCGCCTCATAACCCACTGCACTGTCTATGAACTTCAAACTCCACAATCTTGCTTAGCAACTGTGAACTGAGATAACATATAACTGAAAGGCTCGAATGATATTCTGTTGCAGTAAGTATGCTAACTGATTTGATGTGTTCGACATTATAAACACTTGTGAATCATTAAAGCTTCGGGAAACAAGAGATCATTCTGCATCAGAAATTTCGTGCTGTTGTATAACTGTTTTCTAATGCTCATACTAACTGCAGGATTTTAATGATCTCTTTCTTTCCGATAAGCGAACATAACGATTTCGTCGTTGTCAAAATCAAAAATGCGGAGCGAGTCGAGTAGAAGGTACGAGAGAGCCTATTACGAGTAAAACGAAATACTTGATTACAAGTTTACTGCAGATTGAAAAATCAGAGTGATTAAAAAAAAGAATCGAGACATTTTACAAAAGCCCGATCTGATCACGAAGGACGCCGTAGTTGCATGCGGCTACGAGTTTTATTTATGACCACCTGGGGTTCTTTAACGCGCACCCAATGCAAATTACACCAGAGAGAGAGAGAATAAACTTTTTTATTCGGTGAATGAAGCTTTGGAGAGGCGTCCTCATTCCAGGATGCCTTGAGCTCGGGCCGCGTCCTGGGCCCTCGCAATCAGCCGTTGCTGATCCTCGAGGTCGGAGCTGGCCAAGGCTCCCTCCCAAAGCTCGTTAGTGGGGTAAGGGTCCGGAGGATTTAATGGAGCCGCTCTGCAACCCCCTACTATGTGCCTGAGGGACCCGGGCTCTGCGCAGAAGCGGCATTGCGGAGAGAATTTTGTAGGGTCTATGAGGTGATTTCTGGTTGGGTGGGGGAATGTATTAACCTGTAGAGCTCGGAGGCATCGCTCCTGCTCTCTAGGTAGTGACTTGTGTGGGGGTGCGTATGTTCTGCGGGTGAGCTTGTAGTGTTGTGTGATGTCTTGGTAAGAGACTAGAGGGTGCATGCGCTCGGGTTCAGATTCCTCGGCGTCGGCTCGGTGGGTCAGATCTCGAGCCACGTGGTTGGCGACCTCGTTGCCAGGAATGCCTTGATGAGCTGGCGCCCAGATGATCATGACTGATCTCGTTGGCGGCTTTTGATTGATGATCCGGAGCGTAGTGGTATGAATTCTGCCGCTAGCAAAGTTGCGGCACGCCTGTTGGGAGTCGGTCACTATGACTTCAACCTCTGTTTGGGAGAGCGCGAGGGCTATGGCCGCTTCCTCGGCTTGGAGGGGATTGTTTCGCGTGAGTGAAATGCTGCTCCGATGTTCTTTGTTGACGACTACGGTGGCTGTTGTGGCTGCGTGTCTGGAGTAAGAAGCCGCGTCCGTGCAGGCTGTAGAGGGTAAAGTCCCGTATCGCTTGTGTATGGCCAGGGCGCGGGCCTCCCTTCGCTCTGCGTGGTGCACTGGGTGCATATTGCGAGGTAGAGGACGTACGGTGATGTTTCTCCGGATGGCATGGGGTAAGCTCACAGTCTCAGGCGGCGGATGGCTCAGAGGGGCAGAGAGCCCCAGACGTAAGAGAATGGACCTCCCTGCTTCCGTAACCGCCAGCCTTGTTCGTTGACTGGATAAATGTGCCTCGATCAGCTCCTCGGCCGTGTTGTGCACACCTAGTCGTAGTAGGCGTTCTGTGGAAGTACTGGTTGGCAGGCCCATCGCCTGCTTATATGCCTTCCTGATCATTGTGTTGATTTTCTTCAGTTCCGTCTCGTTGAGTAGTGCGTATGGAATAGCGTAAGTTATTCGAGACACGACGAAGGCTTGGACAAGCCGAAGCGTGTCCGCCTCCCCCATGCCTCTTGTCTTGGTTGTTATTCGCCGGATCATGTGCGTAACTTGGGCTGTTGTATTCTTAAGCTTTTGAATTAATATTGTATTGGTGCGATCCGACTGGAAAACCATTCCCAATATCTTTACGCTCTGAGACGGAACGATGGTGTGTCCCTCCAGTTGTATGTTGATAGTGGGCGAGTCGGATGTGTGCTTCTTTCGAGGTGAGACCAGGAGTAGCTCCGACTTTTGGGGGGCGCAGCTGAGCCCGCATGACTTAGCATAGTCGCTCACCACGTCTGCAGCTTCCTGCAAGCGGTTCTCCATTTCCCCTATGGACCCTGTGGACGACCAGATGGTAATGTCGTCGGCATATAGGCCATGCCGGATCCCTGGGATGTTATCGAGGAGCGGCGGTAGGCCTATTAGGGCGATATTGAAAAGGAGAGGGGATAACACTGCGCCCTGTGGTGTGCCGCGCCCGCCCAGTAGGAAGGGGTTTGTGGCTTTGTCCCCGACCTTTAGGATGGCTTTTCTATCTGAGAGGAAATCTCTGATATAGGAGTACGTCCTGGCCCCACAGCCCAGCGCGTTTAGCCTCTGTAAGATTGCTGTGTGCTTGACGTTATCGAACGCCCCTTTAAGATCTAAGGCGAGGATAGCCGTGGGGGAGTTGCGTGTCGCTGGTACAATCACCTCCTCTTTCAGCTGAAGTAGGATGTCTTGAGTTGAGAGGTGTGGACGGAATCCTATCATCGTTGTTGGAAGTTTCCCCGAATCCTCCAGGAATGGCTGTAGCCGGTTGAGAACGATGTGCTCTAGGAGCTTTCCTACACATGAAGTGAGGGAGATCGGTCGTAGGTTCTCAATGGCTGGTGGCTTGCCTGGCTTCGGTATCAGACGAACCTCGGCTATTTTCCAGTCCTCGGGAAGGTTTCCTGTCCTCCATACTTCGTTAAGATGAGCGGTAAGCTCTACTAGCGAGGGGCTGTCAAGATTTACAAGTGCCTTATTGGTAATTTGGTCCATTCCCGGGGCTGTGTGGCGTCTCAAGCCCATTATCGCCGCTGTTACCTCATGTAGATGAATGTCCTCATCTAGGAGCTCGTTAGGGGTGCCGGTGTAGAGTGGCAGAGGCTCCGATGTCTGTGTGGGGAAGTACTGGGCTTTGAGAGTCAAAAGGAGGTCCGCCTCGTTTCCAGGAAATTGGTGAATTACTCGAGCCATATTGTGGTGGGATTCCGTTTTGCTGCTGGCCGGGTTGATTAAATACCTCAATAACTTCCACGTCTTGGAAGTACTCAGTCTTCCTCTCAAGCTGTCGCAGAGGGATAGCCAATTCTCTCGGCATAGCGTGGTAGCGTATTCCGCAGCCTCTTGTGTGAGTAGTGCTATTCGCCTCTTGAGCTTGCGATTTAATCTTTGCCTTTTCCAACGCTTCAGCAGGCTACGCCGGGCTTCCCACATGTGGAGCAAGCGAGCGTCGATGCTTGGAGTGGTGGTGGATGTTTCAAGCATTTTGGTGTGCGCCTTCACATCCTGGTGAAGCTGAGTGATCCACTCCTTAATTGACTGAAGCTGTTGGCTCTGGTCGTTCGCAGCTCTTTCTTCTCTTATCTCCCGCAGCTTGGTCCAATCCGTGAGGCGAGCCGTGCCTATCCTGGCTTTGTATTCGAGACCATGGAGAGTGGTGGCTAGCAGCGCGTGGTCGCTGCCTAGGTATTCCTCCAGATTGGTCCAGCAAGCTTGGGGGATACTTCTGGTGAGGGTTAAGTCGGGGTTCGTGTCTCTTTGCACACTTGTGCCGAGCCTCGTGCTATTCCTTGGATCGTTGACGAGCGTGAGATCCAGGTCCTCAATAACTTTGTGAAGCATGTTTCCCCTGGGGTTGGTGTACGTATAACCCCAGAGGGGGTGGGCTGCATTAAAGTCGCCCACAATTAGAAGCGGATGGTTGCCTGCTGCGTGCGTGGCTTGCTCTAAAACCAGTTTGAGGACCGATGGCGCGCTTTTCGGCCGACAGTAGACGTTTAGAACAAACATGGGACCCTTTTTCTTTGTTGCCTGTGGGATAATTTCGAGCAGAATGGCAAGCGGTTCGGATTGCTGGAGGTGGTGTTGAACGGCCACTAGCTTTTTACTGACCAGGGTGTGAAGGCTGCTCCCTGTATCGGTGCCATAAGTGACGTATCCGGGTAGGCGGACGTGTGTGTTCGTTTCTTACAGTGCGATGATTTCAGGTGGTCTTGTTGATGTAGCGATGTATTGTATCAGTGATCCATACTTGTTCTTGTAGCCCCGGCAATTCCACTGCCACACCGTGGTTTCGCCTGGGGAGCCCCCGCGCTTACTGCATATATGTTGGGGCGGAGCCATCTTGGTTATCAAGGGGTGGTGATGCGTGCACAAGATGGGGTTCTGGGGAGCCCAGAGAATCTGGCAATTCTGGTAGGGTCTGATGAGCTGTTTTCTTGGGGCGCCGGCTTTGACGAGCTTCCAGTGCTAGTATGCGTTCCTCTAGTCTCATGATGCGTTCCGCCAACTGAGTGATAGAGTGTTGTTGTTGAGTTGCGAATTGTTGTTGTTGTGCCGCTGACTGTTGTATAGCTGTGAGTTGTTGCTGCATAGTAGCTTGTAGGGATGTCTGAAGGCTCTGAATAGCTTTTGCTACTACCTCTTCTACCTTCTGGAGAGTGGCATATTGGACGGGTATGACTCCCTGCGGTGCAGTGGGCTGCGCGGTTGCTCGTTGCGGTGTCGGATTTGAAGTGACTGTGTGAGCTGGCTGCTCTTCCCGTTTCCGCTTCTCCGGGGGTGGGGTTGAAGTGTTTTGTGTAGGGGTAGTGCTATTTCTTCCAAGCAATTCATCTTTAAGTGCTACGAATTCTGCGTGTACGCTAGTGATTTCTGATTTGAGTTTTGCGTTTTCTTCAGTGAGACGCCTAATCTGGGCATGTGCCTGTGCCAGTTCTGTGTCAAGAGTGGGGGGACGAGCTTTGGGAGAAACAACCTGTGCCCAGCTCACCTGCTGCGTGACCAGCGCTGCTCCCTTGCTTCCCCTCCTGCCGCTTGCGGAACGACCACGGCTCGAGGTCCTGCCATGGGATGGCGTCCGTCGTCGCGATGAGGTCCTTCGCCTGGAACCGGAACCGGAACGCGGCCTGGAACTGCTCCTCCCCTGGACAGCTCCGCGTCGTTTCGGGGACCGCGACTTGCGGGATGCTGAGTGCTCGCCACGTGGCCTCGGAGACGAGGAGCCTGCTCTCGGGGTCTGCTGCGGTTTCCGGCGGTTGACGGGCGGCAGGAACCTGTTGGGGCAGGTTTTCGCTGCTGTCGGGTGATTCCCGCCGCACAGAGAGCACCGAGGGTGGCACTCGTGCTGCTCCATTGCTAGCGAAGTGCCGCACTCTCTGCACTTGGGTGTGGCGGGGGGCCGCGGGCAGACGTCCTCTCTGTGGCCTGTCTCGTTGCAGGTTCGGCAATGCGGCACGGTTCTCTTGTAGAGGTAGCACCGCAGAAGAAGGCCGGAAAATTCGATGTAATATGGTACTGTTTTTCCCAAGAATGTGATCACCATGGTGGTTGTGTTTCTCAGTCTTCTACATGTTAGCGCCTCGTATCCGGGAGATTCAATGCGTTTAAGTAACATTTCGGGCGTGGTGTCGTGATCGATGTTGTATATTACCCCTTTGCAAGAGTTATCGGGGGAAATTCCGTATGATGCAATATCATATGTTGTTGCATCAATTGTGATTTTTTGCATCTTGCTTAGTGCTGAGGCCGTAGCTTCTGAGGCAGTGCTCAGAACAAGGATGTTTTGGTCTTCGTCGATGCGCATTTTGAATCCGGTGGCGCCGATTTGTAGCTTTGCTTCATTTGTAATGGCGTCTACTAACTTCCCTGGGCTCACCTTGTTGAGCTGCAGGCCGTTCCGTGGACGAACCGCCAACTTGTAATCATCGGCAGGAAGGGGGGGTTGTCGGGGCTTGCGCATCGCCGGTCGGCTGTGGCGGAGAACGGGCTTCGGTGGCGTTCGGGAAAGTTGGGGCGTGGTCGAGCGTGTCTGCAGCCGACGGCGACGGGCACGACTGGTAACATTGATCCAAGGCTCACTGTCTTCTTCGTTCTCCTCAGCAGCCCGAAGAAGTCCTTGGGATTCGCGAATTTCCATGTCCTCGTCCTCCGGGGCCCCGGTAGACGATTGGTGGGCTTTGTCGGCGTCGGCATTGAGCAGCGCGTTCGCCATCTGCAGCGGTGCGGCGGCCGAAGCCCTTGCTAGGCCTCGCCACTAGCGAAGTAGGTTTAGCGGGGCGGCCCCGCGTCGAAACTTGATGTGGCCGTAAAATGCAAAATATAGCACTTACACCCTCAAGTTTGGTGTTGACGTGCTCTGGCTGACTTCAGGCACACGATGATGACGTAGAATCTGGATGCGGAGGTGATTTCGCCGAAAATGTAGCTTCTGTGCGGAGCAGATGTAGAGCCCATCCGACCCGTCGCCACACTTCGTCGTCTTTTTCAATTACACCAGCGTTTTCTTTAATTTCTTTAATGCGGCTGCCGCGGCCCAGCATCTAACCCGCGACCTTGAACTCCGCAGCGCTTCGCCGCAGCCACCGGACTACCTCGGCAGGTAAATCAGAGTGACGTCATAATGCTGCATATACATTGCTAAGATGCATTAGACTCTGTAAATGAATTGAAGTTAAGGTGGTGTCTTGAGTTTGCAGCAGTTTGCATGCAGTTATACGCGTTTGCAATTGCACGAGGTTATACGAGATCCTTTATGGCGCCTCGGCAACTTGAAAGTTGAATTTCAGAACTCCGTACAGCCCGTCATTCAGGTAGAGACAACACTCGCACTAACGGATACACGAGACGCGATAATGAAGTGCGATAATATTGTTACGTAGGAAAACGCAGACGAAAAGCTATATACAAGTATATTTACAGGGAAATAAGCCGCACTTGGCCAAGAGGCAACAGCCCGCGCTAGCCTCCAATCGTCGTCGTCGTCTTCTCACTGCTCGCCTCTTCGTCATTGTAAACACTGTTCCGTAGCAATATCTTTTCGAGAGGTGCAGGCATTCAAAACAACAATAACGACAACAACAACGAGAACAACGAGAACAACAACAACGACGACAACGACTCGAACATTGCGCTAGAAGGGCAGCCACAGCTCATCTCACCGAGTTATGTAGTAGAGTAACTAAATTGCGGGTTCGATTTTGTGTTGCGCGGGCCGTATACATCATGCGGGTGGAAAGCAAGAACACCCTTCTACTGAAGTGCCAGTGCATTTTAAATAACTGATCGAGGTCAAAGTAATATACAGGCCTGTATGAGGCGTTTCGCATGTGGTTTTGGCATTCACAGTTCCAGAGAACAATATTACTACATGTGATGAACATTAATCCTCATCACAATACCCTTGTGTTCAGTGACCTGGAGAAACAAAAACTGGCAGCGCCGAAGACAAATGTGTTTTATGCGCAACTCATACAACAAAGAAGGGTGCGTTAAAAGTCAAGAGGATCCTTAGAAAAGAAATTAGAATACAAATACTATGGAAATAATAGGCGAGAGCAATAAGCTAGTAGAAGAAAAATAAAAAATATGTTCGCCAGCGTAGCAAAATTTAAAGGATCGCGCTCGGCAATGAAATGCAAATGCATTGTGCGCAGGGGGAAAACTTCAACTTCTTTAGAACGCATGGCACTAGGTTGCTTGGTATGCTTTTTTCTAAGCGCGCCTGTATGGTCGGCCTTTATTTTTACTCGTCCTCGCAATGTCATATGTCCGCATTAATTTTTGCGCATACATTTTACTACGTGATCTTCATATTATTTTGCCTTTGCAAATACACGTGTATGAATAATAAATTAAAGTGTTGGACACATCAGGTTCAGATGAGAGTGCACACCTCGCTCTGCCCTCTTCGTCGTCTTTAGTCTTCAGCGATGTTTCACTGTGCATAAATTGGAAGCTGTCAGTGCAAGCTGAACATGTATACACAACGGGACGTGCAACGCAAATTTTGGATAAGAAAAGGGCAAACCGGGATGAAATGCTTCTTACCTTTCATGAGGCCTTCCGACCAGAAATGCAGCCAGAAAAAAAGTGACCTTCCAAAGGCGTTTTGGATTTCCTCGAAATGTACTTGACGAAAATGAATGAACGAATGTAAATTATTAAGGCGAAAGCCTTAAAGGAACTGACAACCGATTTTTAAGGACCTCGTTTCTTATGGAACAACGCAAAGCTCACACTCGGTAGTGTTTACATCTACAGCGGTTACTTCCAAAAGCGCGCGGATATTTAATAAGCAGAATTTTTCGATTTGAGCAGCCTCTAAAAAAGTAAGTCCTTCCTCCAGCAGAGCTGTGAAGTGAGAGAGATGTCGATAGCCCACCTCGCAAATTGTGAAAGCCGCCCATCGTTCTGCTTCAAAGGAGTGAGTGTAACTGGGGTGAACCACCTACCTTCTGACTTTTTCAACCACTTTTGAAAATGAAATGCTGGTGCAGTAAGTTCGCGTTTTTGTACAGACATTTCTTATATTTGTACCGCGTTTTTCCCCAAGTACTTGCCTACGCCATGGCTGGCTGGGGCCCGTCGTCGTTGTTCCGTCGATAGACGAGCCAAGCCAACTGACCGAAATTTAAGACGAAGGCAGCGCCCCTTTTATGCTGACTACAAACGAAGCCTTACCTGCACATGTAAGTCAGGAAACTCTTATAGTAATAAAAAGTGTACTGCATTTCAATACTCGTAAAAAGACCAGCAACCGCGTACACTAGTAGAATGTCACGTGATAGGCATATTGTGCATCTTCATGTTTTTGCCGCGTGGGGCGCCAAAGGTCATTTCTCACGACTTTTAGCGAAGATTTAAATATATAGATCCACGTTTAATGAGAAAAACATGCATGGTTGTAGCCACTACAATAGAGAATCATTGCGTCAGCGGGGTAATCTCGATTGATGTACTGCGCTGTTGTCTGTCCTTTTAAGTGGCTCATACTAACGATGGCCCTGAAAAAGAAAGACACGTCGTCCGGTCCAACGGTACAAAAACTATCATCATCAGCAATGGCTCATAGACTCCTCAGCAAGCAAAAAAAAATGCGATGGCTACAAGCAATCAGCAAAGTGAAGCGTAGAGTACATGCAGTCATTGTAACGACGCGTACAACTTTCAGAAACGCGGCGTCTAGTCGAGTAGTAAAAAAAAAAACAAGGTGACCTTCTCAATGGCTCAAGCCCCACTAAGCAAGCAAAAAAATGCAATGGCTCACACACGCGTAAGGCTGTGGCTACAAGCGTTCAGCAAAGTGAAGCGAACACTGCATAGATTCATTGAAATCACCGATACAACAAATACAACAGCATATGTTTAAATCCTTTGCTGAGAGGATTCAACGTAAAGTCGAAGAGAAACATCTTCTCCCATCACTGTCTGGATGGAAATAAAGTCTTCTTATTATCATAAATATTGACAAGCATGCCTGTTTACCACCTACTAGGCAAACGTAGAGTTGTTCCGTGCAAGAACAGAAGCAGTGCAGAGGAATTTCAGTGCTGCGAGATTAAGATTAAGACTGTCGCTTTCTTGTCGGGGCCTAATTCTAGCCCTATTGTGGGCATTTTTGGTAGGCTCAAGGCTTCTGGTACCGTACATACTTGGTGCATTGCTCCAGACGTGGCCACCAGGCTTCGAGCGCTAGTGTGCGAGTGGTACCATCCTTCCAGCAACCGGGGTGCTTATTGGATGGTTATGGTGACTGTAATCTGTTTTTAGAAGTGGCGGAAGTTGGGCACTCCCACAAGGTTCGTGTATTTATAGGCAGTACTCACACTATGAACAAGTCTTCAGCTTCTGGGTATCTGCCAATATAACTTATATCGTGCGGTGGAAGTAAAGTGCATCACAAACACGATGGATTCCAGGGTGTCAAGGATCGCGGGAAAATCTAACAGCGCACCAGCTCTGCTGCGCAGGCATCCTGGCAACTCCTCTGGCTCGTTGAAGGCAATTGCAACCCTAGAATAGAATAACATGCAATGCAAAGCAATGCTATATTGATATTTAAGTATCAGAGTGCCACATCTGTACTCTTCTTGGGACGCAATTATGCCGGGTGTCTTTGTTAACTTGGACAAATAGTTTTTAAAGAAACGCAAGAGTTCTAGAGAACTTGTACCGACTGCATAGCAGCCCGAGTCGTGTGTACTTACAGCCAGTATCTTTTTTCATCCATCGATTTTAATTAATGATCTTGTTAATTATTGCTTGAATTGCAAATATATCGATTACAATGTTGTTGGGCACCTCAAATAACCTCCGAATCAAGCATTTGTTTCGGGCTCAGCTTTCCCGTTTCGGTTTTTTAGACAAAAAAAAAAAACAATAGCGCGCGAAACACTCAAAATACGTAATGCAAAAAAGGGTAAGGCCTGCAGACACGGACACGAAAGAAGAGAAGTGGACAACACGAACGCCGACTATCAACTGAAGGAAGCACTGGGGCGAAAACAGAAAGAAGACACAAAACTCATCTGCACATGCTCTGGAATGGTAGTACCATGTGTCAATCTGGTACACGTGCCGGTCTACGTGAGAGATAGCTGTTAAGGCAGTTGATCTCTTCCTTATGTAAGGTAATTGAAGGCTGACTCACGCACCTTACATAAGGAAGAGATCGATTGCCTTAACAGTTATTCCTCACGGGGATTTCGAAGCCGGGAAACCGTGACGGCGCACTTAGGACTGTAATTTTGCCTCGGTGTATGATATTCTTACACCGTGAATTTCGTGCACTCGTCTTGTTATATAGATAGGCGCGCCCGGAACGTATGTTCCTTTTGTACCCTTTAGCTCTAAAAGCAAGCCTTGTGCAGGCTATGTCCATTTAATGAGTTCTGGCGGATCTGCACGGCCAGCATATGCTGTTTTCGATTACGTAAATCATTTTGCTTGACGTGTCAGTGTGTAGATATTAACGGGACATCTCAACGGTACCGCGCCAGTGACCTGCTCTTCAAGAAGGCAGGAATGCTTTTCACGAATGATCAGAAGGCTGAAATGATCTTGGCTCTGGGGGCGAAGCACGGCGACAGGAGGAAGGCAGCCAAGCTATTCCGGATATGGCGTTGTGGAGGACGCCCCAGTCCGTCAAAAATATTTAGAACGTACGAAGTCCTTTTCGAAGCCGGTAGCTTCACAAGAAAGCGACACAGGACTGCGACGGTAGTTCAAGAAAAGGAAACGGGTGTTTTTGCATTCTTTGCTGCTAACCTTCACGGTAGCGTGCGCGACGCCAGTGCGGAGGCCAGAACCTCAAGGTCATCTGTGTGGAGGATCTTAAAAGGTTATATGCGCCCGTACCATGTCCATCTTCATCAAAAACTTGAAGACCTTGATTGTGAAAACAGACTTTGCCAATTGGATTTTCACGAAATGTGATGAAGAACAGGACTTTCTCACTCGCGTGCTTTCGACGGATGAAGCTAATTTCTCCCGAAACGCACAAGTTCATCATCACAACGTGCACGACTGGCTGGCACAAACACGACACCAATACCAGTGGTCGTTTTATGTGTAGTGCGGTATTTTTGATGCCGACATTATCGGACCCATATTTTCTGACAACACACTAAACGGCGCAACGCTATGTCAACGACATCCTCGAGGACCCCGTGAACGATGCCTGTTGCGACGTTACACCTGTGCACCTTCGGAACATCTGGTTTCAACACGATGGTGCTCCTGCGCACAGCAGTAGTAAGTCTCGAGCATGGCTCGACGAGCTTTATCCTGGACAGTGCATTGGCCGGCATGGACCTGTACCCTGGCCTGCAAGATCGCCGGTCTTGACACAGCTGTACTTCTTCTTGTGGGGCTACGTGAAAGATCGTTTGTATAGCAGCGAAACTAACACACCGGAGGCCCTAAAGGTAAATATAAGCAGCGTCTGTCACGAGATTCCAACGTCGTTGGTCAGAGCTGCAACAGCACAAGTGTTGGAAAGAAGGAAGTGCTGTATTACTTAAGACGGTGACCTGTTTGAGCACGTGCTATAGGTGGCAGTGGAAAATAACCGCTCCAAAGTGGTGAACAACGTGACTGCTTAACGCACCTTCATGATGTCATCCTATCCTTACATAAAGAAAGCTTGCAACAAAGATAGAAATAGGGAAAAAACTGCTTCGTATTACATCTTTTCCGCAGTTCAAGACACAGAAAGGGTAAATGGCTAAACCAGTTGCACTTTTATATGTTTCTGTGTCGACGACTTAGACGCCTTACGTGCTCTTGGTT